>NC_141990.1:180561469-181221886 GCF_049901715.1 Pseudonaja textilis | reverse complement strand
AACCCCTACATGAATTGTCTCATCTCAATAAAGGATTCCTTTTTGATACATTTTGATAAGTTTCCAGAAGTTCATTCTGGTTGATTGAATGGGAAAAGTTCTGTAGCCTGACAATAGGAAACATAATAATAAGCGATCAAATCAAATCAAATTATACTAGTAAACAGTCAGTAAAAACTAATCAGAAGGATACAAGTAACAAACTTATCCATAATTTAAATAGGAAGAATGGTTATCAACTGACCTCTGCCTGGAGGTTAGCCATTGCCTAGATATTCATCACTTTGAATATAGACTGATTGTAAATTGTGATATTACTCGGCAAGTTCTGCTTGAGATCAGGTCTGGAAAAATAAGTAACATGGCTGGCACAACGTCAGCACATATTCATGATCTCAAACTGCATTACCTTAAAGTCATTTCATCCATAAACAGCAGCTGTGAAAGCCTATAACTTTATGTTTAGTTGATATTGTTCAGAACTTATTTTACCATTGGCTTTAATAATCTCAGGTGATCGGTTTACAAAAAGGATCAACTTGGATGTAGTTGCAATATGTTTATGAGCTTTCCAACTTTCTAGAGTAAAGACTAGAAAAAGATGAACTAGAAAGGGAGAGAGGAAGCAGCACATGAGATCAGTCAATCTAACCTGATGGATGGTAAGTACATACATGGGTGGGAAAAGAGCAAAAAATGAAGATACAAATAGAGAATACATACCAGTAGGTATTGCAAAGAGACAATTTGATCATTAGTGTGTGGTTACACCTCTGCAGCATTTTATATGTGATTGTGTATATGAAGCTCAATTGCTACTGAGAATATTTTTGAATCAAAGATGAAGAAAGGCAGTATTACATTAATGATCTGGGCATTATTTTTTTTCTATTCCTGATAAGTGAAAACATAGGTTTATTTTAAGTTTATTTAAGAATGTTGGTTTTCCACATACAGCCAAAACAATTCACACTGCCTGTTCATGCTATCACCCACATAACAGTTTACTAATGTGAAAAAGATTGCATTAAAAATAAATAAAAACTGCTAAAAATGCATAGTTTTATGCAGAGATTAAACGGAATCTGATTTGCCATCACAGTGAAAGGGGAGTTGTTCTGTTTATAAAACAGATACAACAACTGGATGAAAATGAAAATGTGAGCCAGCTTTCAGAACCAGAAACAGACAAAAAGATATTTGGAGATTCTACAAGTATAAAAAAATTAACAGCAATCTACAAAGTTTTGCATAGTGGAATCATACTCATATTTCTCTATTTCATTAAAGTAGTGCTCCATATTTTTTTTTAAAAAAAAACAAGTTAAAGGTATCATGCCAAATTAAATATTGGAGTTTTGCAAAATGTTGAAGGAGTGTTTTGAGTCAACAAAACTAAAAATGAAGCAAATTTGTGAACTGCAAAGAGTACAGATCTTGAAGCAACCAGCTGAATTGGGTGATCCCAAAGTATTTCATATCTCTGAAGATCTGATGGCTTTTTTTTTTTTTTTTGCAACTTCTGGGGTGATGCCACCTGAAATCCAATGTTGCATTTTCTTTCCCATATTTGAAGAATGATGACTGCAGAGGTGAATGGTGTGAACATTACATCGACAGGAGTATTTAGCCAATGATTTTTATCCCCTCCTTAAACTCTCTGCCTGTCTGAACTTCTCAAGGGTGGTAAGGATGCTATTGGTGTGGGCTTCACTTACTTTCTCTGTTTTCACTTCTTTTTCTAATAATAGTTTCTTAACTGTGGATAGCCATAAGCCTTAACTTTAAGGGTTATGATGGGGAGGAACTGGATTTGCCTTAATCCTGGCATGATGGAGTGATTGGGCATTTTATCCAGGACCAATGACTCTTCAACTGTGATTTTGGACAGGGTGACCCTTCCCTGGACTGAGCTGGTATCCAATTTGGGGGTTCTCCTGGATTCACAGCTTCTGCTCAAGAAATAGGTAATAACAATGACTGGGGTGGGGTGGGGGGAAGCAGCTTTGCACAGATTCATCAAGTGAGCCAATTGTGCCCTTTCCTGGACTGGGAGGCCTTGCTCACAGTCACTCATACCTTGGTCACCTCCTTTCTGGATTACTTCAATGTGGTCTACCATGGGGCTTCCCTTGAGACACTATCTGGAAACTTCAACTGGTTCAGAATTCAGCAGTATGCACAGTAATGGGCTCCCCTAAAGTTTGTCCCTGTAACACCTCTGCTGTCATGGAGGCTTTGATTCTGAAACTTATGATGATGGGGAACCATCTCCTGAGATGTCTTCAGAAGATGAGCATTAGGCACCAGTTGAACAGCCAATTGAGCAGGCAAAGGAGGTGGAGATGGCCAGTAAATAGAGGGAAAGGTGACCAGCATTACATAATGAGGAGGCTGAACTGCCATTCCCTCCCTGTGCAAGGGTTCAGAGCAGAGCATAGGGAAGAATGGTGTAGGTTATCAAGGCTTCTTGTGAGGAAGCAGCCTCACCTTCCCAACTGAGACACACTGGGCTGTTCTTTCTTAAGAGGAGCTTGGAGTTAGGACTGATGTCAGAAATAACCATCAGTTACTCCAATTCTTTTTGCTTTGCCTCATTTCACTTTGCCTAGTCTCACTTCATCTCACCTTGTCCATTTGCCTCCATGCTTTTGGAAACTGAGCAATCAACAACCTCATGCGTTGGACTCCAGAACGGTTTGTGCCTGACTCTGTGAATTTGGAATTCTCTATGCAAAATGCTAGACTGTGGGGGCTTTGTTATTTTATGTCCATTGGCATATAGCTTTTTGTTATGCAAAAGTTTGCAGCTGCCTTTTGGATATGCATAAGTGCTTGAGGCGGGACAGACTCACTGGCTTCCAGTTTCTTCAATTTTAAAGCCCTATATGTGGGACTGCTTTCTCTAAGGACATCTACCTTTTCTACCTGGTCAGATAGGCTGCATACACTCCTAATCTCTTCCCCTAAATGTTTCCATTAGGAAATGTGCATTTTCTGTGGCATGCCCTGCCCTATGAAAACTCTGCCTTATGAAATTTAACAAGCCTCCATTATATCAGTTTTCTGCAAGGCTTTGAAGACCTGTTCTCCCCCCGCCCCCAAATGCTGTTGGAAAGAGACTGGCCAAACCAGGGGAAGGAGTCAGGTAGGGAATTAGTCTGGAATCATTCCATTACAAGAGGGCAAGATCTGATCCCCCTTAAATACTGTTAAGCCTTATCTAGTTTGGCCCAGATGCAAATGGAAAACCTGGGAAGATTCCTGTGAAATAGGCATGAGCAATAAAGTATCTAATTGAATTGTTTATGTGTGGATCTGGTTCTTTGTGCCTGGTAAGTGCTGGGAGAAAATTAGATAACTGCATCTTAAAAGTTTGATTTGGGAATATACATACGTACATCATACCTACCTACCTACCTACCTACCTACCTACCTACCTACCTACCTACATAAGGTATATAGGTTTCTTCGGGTATTTTCCCATGTCTTAATATTTGTGCTTTTATTATAGAGACGTTTCAGCAGAATCTCATCTGCCATCCTCAGGCTTGTGTATTGGGTTCTTTTTAATCTTGTGTGTCAGGCTTAGCAGCCATTTTTGTTTGAATTTGGTGCTGGCTTTCTGCTTTATTTGAATGGTTTTTTCCTCATCTTGATTGGCTAGGAGTCTAAGTCTGTTTTTATTGGTCTCCGAGTTGCTGTGTTCTTGATTGGTTGGCAACATTGTGTTTTGTGCATTGGGGTTTCTTAGTGCAGCTTGGTTTCTTATGAATGGCCGATAATTATTTATTAGGAAGCTAGGTTTTATTTGGGTAGCTGGCTGGGGCGTGTTTGGGCTGGAGGTATTAGAGGGGGGGTTGTTTGTGTCCAGGTGCTTGCCTGGATTGTAGTATAGATATTTTTTTGTTTGTGAGTGCAGGCTTCCAGATGATTGAGAGTCTGGTGGAGTCATCTCTTCTATTCATAATATTAGGTCTTTTATCAATTTCTATGGCTTCTCTGATGATTCTGTAGCTGGCATTTTCTAGGGTTTTCTAAACCCATAGCTAGGGTATTGGCACCGAAGTCGATGATATGACCTGTGGCTTTCATATGTTGGACTAGTGAGGAAGTGTGTTCCAGATTTTTTATTGCATTCTTGTGTTCTTCAAGGCAGGTACTTATCCTTCTGTTGGTTTGTCCTATGCATGTGGCAGGGCATGATGCACAGGGTACTTCATACATGCCTTGGTTTTCCAGGTCAATTTCATATTTGGGGTTTCTTAGGGTGGCTGCTATTTTTTTGTCCATTTTGAAGGTAGTCTTGATGCAATGTCTGCGTAGTATCTTGCTGATTTTGTCTGTTGTTCCTCTTATGTAGGGCAGGACAGCTGTTCCATAGGTTTGTTCATCTGGGTCTCTATTGTGTTTCAGTGTGTTTTTGTGGATCAAGTCCATTATTTTGTTTTTGTGGAAGCGGTTAGGTTTTGGTCAGGGTGCATAGTTCAGTCTTTATGTGTGCCTTGTCTTCCAGGCATTTGGTTCTGGTTCACACATAAAAACTTTGTTTGGTTCACACATAAAGACTGAATTATGCACCCTGACCAAAATACACCAAGACCTGCATACCTGTACCCATGAAAATCTATGAAAACAAATATATATATATATTTTCTCACTCTGAGAAGCACAGAGCCGAAGACACAAGCCTGAAGATGATGAATGAGACTTCATCGAAACGTTGCCTAGATACTTCCAATCTTACGCAGGAGAAAACCCGAATAACCAAAGAGATATATATATATATATATATATATATATATATATATATATATATATATATATATATATATATATATTCGTGCATGTGCATGTGCATATGTGTGTGTAGTATTAGGTTCTGACCAGGTCTGGAGAACTGGTAGCGGAAATTTTGAGTAGTTTGGAGAACCGGCAAATACCACTTCTGACTGGCCTTTCCCCCATTTATTCTCTGCCTTCTGAGTCCCAGCTGATCGTCTGGTCTTCTTTTGTTGCCCTGCACAAGAGAATGGAGCTGGAAAGCAGGTTAGTGGGGTGGAGTGAGAATGGGATTTTGGAGTAACCAGGGGTGGGATTCTACCTGGTTGGATCAATTCTATGGAACCGATTGTTAGGATTCTTCACAGTTCAGAAAACCAGCAAATCGCGCCACTGGTTGGCTCCTCCCCTCCCTGCCCACTCACTCCTTACCTGACATGCATGCCATCCAACTTGCCTGCCTTGTGCCTTCACCTAATTTTTCATACGTTCCTATTTTTCCTCTCCCCCCCACCCCCCCATGACTATCTGCTGTTCTGCTGTGCCGGGAGATTTAGATTAGCTAGAAAGCAAGAAATCATTGGATTTCTTGCTTTCTAGCTATTCTAAAAGCAGAGCTGAACCATCCTTAGGACTGAAGTTTCTATTTTTCACTGCAGACTCAGGCAATAGATTGGAGAAAGGTAGATCTCTGAGTGAATCTGTGATTCTGTGAGCAACTCAATCTGCCTGCCTGCTTTGCCTGATTTTGGGTAAACATTGCTCTTTTTTAAAATAAAAAATCAAATATTTGCATACATGGTATGTTATGAGTTAATTTTGTGAGTTTACTTGCTAGCAAATTTTATAAGTTTGCTTGCAAGCAAATTTTATGTGACAGACTCAGGCAATAGATTGCAGAAAGATAGATCTCTGAGTGAATCTGTGTGTCAGGATTCTGGCAGTTACTCCAATTAAACCATGATCCTTGAGCCACAAAATTAAAAAGTATTTATTAGAAATTAACGTTCCGACATTAGCCTGGGTGTAGCCAACTCTGAGATATGTAATCATTGCCATACTTGATCCTGCTTTTCCCCTCACCCCTCTGGAAGTATCATCCAACGAAACATGTCCCTAGCCAAGAGCCAAGAATCATGCTCTCCGATTAGATTTTTGTACGGCAGAAGCTTCGGTCATCTAATCAATCTCTGAAGAAAATATGAATGGAATGTACTTTCGATTCCACACTGCTGCCTGCTCTTTGAAATTCCCCCCTTCTTTCATGTATACAAAATGTTTTATTAGTTGACACTGTGATTCTGTGAGCACCTCAATCTGCCTGCCTGTTTTGCCTGATTTGGGGTAAAAGTTGCTCTTTTTTATAAAAAAATCAATATTTATATAAATATTTACAATATTTACATACAAACCACACCCAGCCAGTCATGTCCCCACCAATCCATGCCCACCCAGTCACCTGACCACTAAGCCACACACACAAATGCCCACAGAACCAGTTGTTGAGAAATTTGAATTCCACCCTTGGCTGTAACCTTCCCCTGGAGTGGAGTGGGAATGGGTATTTTGCAGTATCCTTCCCCTGCCACACCCACCAAGCCATGTCCGCCAAGCTACGCCCACAGAACCGGTAGTAAAAAAATTTTAATCTCACCACTGATGTATATATGTATATGTGTGTACGTGTGTTTGTCTTTTGATTAAAAGATGGGTATACATATTTTAAATAAATGAATAAACAAGCAAATAAGCTTGATTCTCTCTTTTGCTAATAGACAATTAAACTTCTGGACTGGTCAGTTCCCAATTCAACTAGATTTCCGTTGAGGGCTCAGTGCTGGGAATATACTGTGATGATACGATATGTGAAGCACATTTATTTCTCCACTCACTAAGTACTGCATCCAGCTACTCTACTGAAGGTTACTTACTCCCTCTCTCTATCTGCATTTTGTGTAGAAGCCACTATTGAATAGTTTTTGAATGGTTCCCTCCTCCCTCTAGAACACCTGGTTTCCCAAGTTATAGAGTGCCCTTAACTTCTTGGCATTTGATATCTTATTCTGCAATGCTTTGGGCACTGATGGTGAAGGAGCTTTAGTTAATTAGTATTTGGTGGGGGAGGGGGTTGTTGGGTTTTTTCCTTGTTGTAGTTGTAAATTCCGGAAGCAAGCAGTATGTAGAATAATGTATACATGTATAAATGTCCTGCCAGAAGAGCTCAGAATTTGCCAATGTACTCTGTTTATCCTGGCATCCTATTGATACAGGGAGAGAGGGATCCTTTGCAGGAGGGCTAAAACTTGCTACATAGCTTTCTCAACTCTCTGAGCATCTGGAAAGTCCTTTGATGTGAGATCACAAAGCCCATCTTCCCACAAAAGCTAACTATTGTTATTGTTTTGCCAAGCTGGCACCTCCAAATATAACAGACTGGTGTTAGTTTTTTAATTATGTTTGAAAATTGTTATTTTTAAATTTGGGTGGACAATTCCTGCATTACTTTAGAACAACACAACTCTTCTTAGGGCAGTTTAAAGGCTGCCATGCTGTGTTTTCCATGTTATCTCTGCTTTAAAAGAGTTGCAGGGGGGATATTTAAAAATTCATTTCAGTGAAGCTTTTGAAGGTATTTAACTGAAACTTGCCAGAATTAATGTCCTTTAAAGAGCCTACCGTTTTGCTGTTCTCATCAGGGCTGTCAAAAACTGTGGCTGCTGCAGGCACTTTGACATTTCCTCATTATAGCTGATGGGCTTTTATTTAACTGATTCTCGAAGCTTGAAACAGCTTGGATCAAACTGGTTTGCCCTTAAATCTCAAATCACAAACTTGAATCAAAGTATGTATTCTTTAAATTTCAGAATTTGAATTCAACCTGAAGAAAAGGTCTTGAAGTAGTGAAATATTTTCATTAGCTCTGGTCCAGGAACATGAAATGAATCCATTTTATAGTTGTACAATATGATTTTTCCTGCAAAGATAGCATTATATTATCCCTTTATGGGGATTATGCTTTGAAGAAGGAGAAGGAAAAGGAGTAGGAGAAGGAGGAGAAGGGGGGGAGGAGCAGGAGGAGGAGGAGCAGGAGGAGGAGGGAGAAGGAGAAGAAGACTTTTATTTTAGACCTCTTCCTGGCTGCTTTTGCACAAGGGGAAATGCTTGAACATCATCTGCCAAACTGTAAGCAGAATTTAATTAGAATTTAAGGTAAAAGGGATTCTCAGACAGCTTATAATACATAAAAATATTGCATCAAATAATCAGTTAAGAAATCATCATCGTTATCCTTAGAGGAGCACTACCTTCATGTGGTTATGGGGCTCCAAGGAGAATGAGAGCTATGTCAAAGGTTCATCCATATTTGGCAGGTATCATCTCATCAGATGAGCCAGAGAAAGAGTGTCTCTCCCATAAACAATATCCTAACCAGTTTGGTCTTCACTCAAGTCAACAAGGACTACATAGGTGTTGGAGTTTATGGAAATCTGGTGACAAATGCAGGACTGAGAACTGCTGACTCAGCAACCAGGACCAGCAGCTGCAGAACTTCTAGGATAAAATTTGCTTATCCACCACAAATATACAAAGTTTGAAAACAAAGAAATGACGACCTCTTATTTAGAAAGGAAAGAAAAAAACAATAGTAATAGATACCTTGGGTCCAATCCCAAAACAACAGAGTACCACTTAAACACCATCCACATTGACAAAATCACGATCACTCAATTCCAAAAGGCAGCTTTGTTTGGAACAACTTACATCCTGCAGTATACCTTTAGTGTCATCAAACAACATTTGCCTATCCCTTGAGAAAGTGGATACAAATGCCAAATCCAATATAAACATCTGTCTAACCATGCAACCAAGCACAACAATAATCAGAAACAATAGTGAAAAGCCTGCTCAGACACTACTAAAATTTACATTGAATCCAAACTTATGTCTAAATTAGGACAGGATGAGAATGTAGTACCACTATGCTCATCATCAATATGTTGCAATGGTCAACATATAATTGAAATTGCTATGTATGGATCCTAAATCTAAGTATTTTTCTTTCTTTCCTTACTACTTCCCTGTTCACTGGGACATAATTTGGCAGATACAAGAAGATAAAAAAATCATCCTTGCTGCATGCCTTCATCTGCCCAACTATAACAGTCCTAAATGTAGAAGCCTTGGAGGTTGCTGCAGAAAGACATGCCATTTGTGTATTGAAGCATATCTTTAATCCCTCAGCAGGATACATACTAAACTAGTGAAATACTTTACTAGTGAAAGGTTGAGAATTGGGGAGAAAATATCCTAACATCACATGGCACAACCTGGAAGGATTTACAATATATAAAAGATTTTGACTCAAAAAAAATTTCTTCTAGAAAAGGCCATTCTGGGCAATTGTGAAACAAACTCTTGAATGGTACTGTTTTGAGTATTTTGAGTGTAGAGTTCTGTTGGCTGTTTCTCTTCCTCCTCCTCCTCCTCCTCCTCTTGCTCCTCTTGCTCCTCCTCCTCCTCCTCTTGCTCCTCCTCCTCCTCCTCCTTCTCCTCCTCTTCCCTCCCCCCCCAGAACATTTCATTAGGGGCTCCTAAACACAACGCTTTGATGGAGCAAACGTTCATGAGCTGTCACTTCCCCTGAAGCAGATCACCCCCTTTTTACTTTTCCTAACTGTGTTTGACCTACAGTCACCCTGACACGTGTCTCTGTTTGCATCTTCCATTTCCTCATTCCCTCCTCCCCCAGCCTGCTTCACTTCAGACAGCAGGAAAGGCGATTTTTTTTTTAAAAAAAATCATTTTAAAGGTGATTTATAGAAAAATAGCAGCTGCTATTACAGGAATTGCTCCCAAAGTCCTGCTGCTGCATTGCAGGAAGCTCTGTTCTCTGCTCTAGTCAGCACTGCTGTCAGTCAACAAGAGAAAGTGCCATGTGTGGCAGAGGGCCAGGTCCGCACAGCCATTTAGCCAGAAAACTGACATCAGCAAGAGTTGCTCGCTGAGGAATAGTCTGTTCTTTTCAGCCAGCTCTATCCAGGGAGTAGGAATAAAATTGATCTCTCAGTCAGGCTTCTGCTATTTTAAAGAACACAGAGAGAAAGACAGCATTAGGCCAGAGCTCCTACTGAGGACAGCAGCACATTTCCTGCAAGTTCTTCTTCACTTTCTGAACTGATACATTTGGTCATTGTTGTTCAAAAATATCTGTCCCCCATAGTAAAAAGCTAGTCACCTGATTCAGTAAAATATTGCATTGTTCAGGAGACCAGTGCTGTGACTGAGATGTGTGACTTAGATTTAAAGAACAATGTCCATCTTACTACCTTTAGGATAAGAAGAACATCACTGTTCCACCAGAGAGAAGAAAAAGATGAATTCATTATGAGAATTGCCAATGGGTGTAAGTAGAAGGCCTGCTCAAGAAACCTTGGAGACTCACTGTCAATCAGTGAAGCAAAAAGTGGACTAGATCAGGGGTCCCCAACCTCCGTTCTGTGGACCCGCACTGGGCTGTGTCTTGCTAGAAACCTGGCCATGCAAACAAGCAAAGCTCCATCTGTGGGATGCAGGCAAGCACATGAAACCACGCCCCCTCTGGTCTGAGAAAAAATTTCTTTCCATGGAACCAGTCCCTGGTGCCCAAAAGGTTGGGTGCCAATGGCTAGATGGATATACATCTTTGGGCAAGAGACATTGTGGCCTGAAGCAGGTACTAAATGAACTTCCCCCTGTACCATTCAAAATCTTGTTAAATTATTTTGTCTCCCTCATGATGGTACCTTATTGATAAATGGCTCCCTCTTGCTGCATGACAGAGGTTACTATGAGGCTATACTTAAAATACCCACTGACCCACGTAGAATAAAAAAGAAAATGCATAATAGTATGCTTATAATTCAGCATGTGAAGTAGTCCTAGAGATGTTAAGGAGGAAGTGCTTATTGGGGCAATATTACTAAGAGAAACCTTGCTGGATCACCCTGGTCCCACAAGGGCAAAAACAATCCTGATACATCACGATATGGCCTGCGATGCGATCGGGTTTGACACCTCAGAACTAGATCATTAAAGGAAGCCAACAAGCAGACTATGGTTGCAAAATCTTTAGCATGTGAAATTGCAGGCCCCATAAATACCTCAGATCTTCAAGGTAGGCCAGATTAAGAAACCAAAATCATGAATGTTAATACTGGATTTATGATAAGATTATAGCAACTCTCTCAAGACTCAATGTGCTTTCCCCCTTCTTTCCTTTATCTTTGTGACAGTTAGAGAGAGTCTTGTTAGACATGCTTACTTGGATTACAGTTTTGCCCCAGATTCAAATTTCTTTTATCTCATTGTCTTGGTAACAGTTCTTCCTCATATTCCCAATTTCTCCCCATTGCAGAATACTGCTACAGACTTCATTACTGCTGATGCTGAGTAAACCAGGAGCCAGCTGAATTTATAGGTTTTGCTGTTGAGTCAGTATCCAGGTTTCATGTTAATTCAGCCCTAACTTTTCAGGTAGATTTCTCTAATCCTGCTGCGTTCCTGATAGGCCTGGGATTGAAATTTCCCAGAATCCTCAACCACAGATGAAGCAACTCTTAGCAAAAACTATTCCAGTCCACTTATGGACTGTCTTAATTCAAATCTTTTCTTTGCAAAAACTCCATTTTTCGTATTTTAAGAAATGCTTGCCACTGAGCAGGGAATCAAAGCATTTGAACCTTTCACATCTCAAAGCATAGGTCCCATTATTTATTTGCCTTTCACATGGAAAATGTGGTTTTTCTCCTGTGCACATGTGTATCACTAATTGCTTTTTTCCTCTTTAATGAGGACTATCCATATGTTTCTTGGTAGAGATAGAAATGCCATCTGCTGCATCTTGGGACAGGTAGTTTTAATTAAATTCCATTTCTGATCATGGCTGGGGTAGAGAGATATTGTTCATGGTTAGTTTTCAAAGAGAAAACTTCCACATCCATTTCTATTTTCCAGCATGTATCTGTTGACAATGCATATGTGTACATTCAGTTAGTTAGTGGTTGATTAAATTGTAACAACAGTTTCTCCTGGATCTGTTCTGCAAAAGGGTAATTCAATTTTATTTACAGCCAAAAGACTCAAAAGCAAGTCAGAAGCATAATCTCAATTTGGCATTAGATAAAACAGTTTAACAAGTAAAATGGTTAATAAATATTACACAATAGACTTAAAATTCCAATTCATTGATTTGTTACTAAAAGCTTTGTTTTTATAACCATAGTTAAAAATCTGGGTGTTACCACTTTAACCTTTGGATTTTATCCTCAAATAAAATGTATTTTCTTCCAGATCTCTTCCAAATGAGGGTAGGGAAATTCTCTGCCATTGGATTATTTAGTTTTATCTATTATGTCATTTGGCACTAATGAGTCCATGTGTATTTTTCTGTGCTCTCATCCTCTCTGTCGTATCTGACTTTCTTGCTTTAATGTTTTTCCATTAGAAAATCTAACAGTGACAGCTTTTCAAGTAAGTCTTAGTAGGCTTGCAAAATAAAACTGGCAGTACTTATAGTTCAATCCTTTATTAAGAAATTTACCTGTTCAGGAAAAAGAAGAAAAGGAAATCAAAGAAATAGAGAAAATAACCTCACTAGTTTGCCATCAGGTAAATACTTGATTGTCAGCTCAGAAGCCATTTTTATTTTTAGTAAGTAAGATCCTTCTTGCTAGATGGCCTGTCACCTATTCTAAAAATTTCAAATGTATCAACACTCAGAGTTACCTATCTAAATGCAGTCAAATAAAGACTTTTCACTTGTAAACAGAAATGCCTTTTAGCTATTTATCCACAAACAAACATTGGCCTACTCAGATGTTAGGAATATCTGACAGTTTCTAAAATGTAATAAAATGAGTCTAAAAAGTGAAATGGGATTATATGAATACAAGCCTTTTTCTGTTATCTTGGGTTATTTAAACTTTTACCACACTGTCCTTAGATTGTGATATTAATTGAATGCTGATCATTTTTTTGTTATTGTCTCTCATAATTTTTAAGATTTTTACTGTTTATGCTTATTAGTTGTAGTTTTAGTTATACTGAGCTACATAACACATGTGTAAAGTAAAAGAATACACTTACTGGAAATCAGTGTGACAAGTTATAGTTTTATAGCCTCAATCAACCATTTTTCTTTAGACATTTAATAGTGATGATTTTTCTCTGCATTCTATATTTCAATCTATATGATTTGAAAGACTTTTCAATCTAACATTTTATCCAACTTAATAGTTGAAACATATTTAAAAGTCTATCATCTGCTAAATTGTCTCATAGTATGAAATATGTCTGTTTGTATTTTTCATTCAAGAGTAAGTGCCTATTACATTAAAAGTAGTATTGAAATAATAACTAATGATAACTTTTTGTTGACAGTTTTTTTACAGTTCTTTATCAAAAGGTTAAGAACTTATGCAAGGCACGCTGCACATTATCTAATCAATCACTATAATTTGAACTACAGAACAATTCCTATTAGAACCAGCCAAGAGTGATGACCTAAGGTATTATGTAAGAAAAGTTATACTGAAGTCAACAGTATTCTTCCATGCTTGCAAAATTCTGCACAATCTCTTAGGCACATGTAGCATCTTTATTTTAGTGCAATATAAATTTTTGGATCAATTATTTCATGAGTATCTTCTATCAGACATTGGCTTCTTCAAGTCTTTAAATGATGCAATGGACCCTATGACATCACCTGCTCCCTGGTATAATATTTCTATTCAGCTGGGTATCATTTGCTCTTTGTTCCAATGTGGTGTTGGGTATTATAGTTCACACTTTTGTTTTTATCTCAGGGTTTGATCATCTTTGAACAACATTCAAAATCTTTTTTAAGTAAAAAGAGCCTCCCTAAATCACAAGTCACACATTTATATGTGAAAAGTCACATATAAATTTGCCTTTTCTTTTGAACTTTGATCCTGACATTTGACAGAAAAAAATGTGATAATTGCTTGGCTTATTTCTTTTTCTCTCATAAACAAACCATATTAATTTGAGAGACAGATGATTTGCCAAGTCAGAAGAATGTAGCAACCACAAACTACTGTTTGTGTTTTGTAAGTTTCATGATAGCACCATGTTAACAATGTATGAATAGAGGAAGACATGCAAACTCAGTTGAGAGGTATTAATGCAAAGCAGGACATTTCTTCAAGTTAAAATTGCCATTTTTTTTAACTCAAATGTTGTTCAGCCAAGGATTTAAAAATGTGCACTCTGTGAAGATGAATGTCTATGGCAACAGTCTGGATTCAAGTTACTTTGTTTTAATTGGGGTACATAACGAATAGTTGAGTGGAGGTTGACTCTACTGCTTTGCTACTTCAAAGTACCTTGTAGAAAAGGTGAGGCAATTCACATTTTCTAAGCTGTCAGTCAAGTACTTGTCTTTTTAAATAACAAATTTAAATAACTTGAGAAAACCAACAACATAGTTCCTTGATACTGCTAATGCTTATATATCTATTTATTTTGGTACATTGCAACCTGATTCTGAGCTTCTTCCTTACTAAATTCTACTGGAACAGCAATACCGTAGGTTCTTACACTGGTATTGTATTATAATAGTTCCCCAAAAACTGTGTGAGACAGTGATGTGCCTATTTCCTTAACCCTAACCCTAACCATAAGTCTAACATTTCATATTCCTGGGAGTGGCAGCACCATATCAATGTTTTCTTTATCAGAGCAAATTGTGAACCAATGGTAATACAACAGTTCTCAAACTATTGGTAGATCACCCTAGGAAGCAGTCTGAAGTCTCCTTTATAAAAAAAACAATTGAATCTCATACAGTGGGATCAGCTCACGGAACAGAGATTTCATGTGTTGTCCTCCCCATCCAACATTCTGTAGAGAAGGTTCTTGTCTCTCCAAAATATTCTGTGAGACCTCGAAGAGATTTAGGGAAAGGGGCGATCTCTTTCCTAACACCTCTACTGATAGAAAACATTTTGTTTACTGAAGAAAATTAATTAGCTTCTACCTTATGCTTCTTGGATCTGCATGATGGCAACTGTTAAGTTTGGGTAATGAGAGGCTGAACCAGAGCATGAGTGCAACAAATACTTTATTATAGCAATAAAGGGCTGACCGTGCTTGCCAAGCCTGGAACTGGCTCGCAGCGATCAGCAACTGGTTGGACCCCGCAGCCTGCTTTTATAGCTGGCTGCTGGGGAGAACTCAACCAATGAGCGAGGGGAAAAACCGCCCCGCAATGTGACGGACCTGAGTGGGAACTCCTAGAGTTCCAGGGACATAACACCCCTTCCCCCAGATGCGAACACGCATAGTCTTTGAGGTAGGCAGGAGGTTTATGCTGGCGCCTGGGCGGCGCAGCTCTGGTGGGTTGTCTGTCAGTTCAGAGTCTGTAGGGAAGGCAGAATCGGTAGAGTGTCACTAATGCGCCACTCGGTTCGGGTTGGCCCGGGACTCGTAGGGCTGGTCACTGGGGACGAGCTCCCGTTGACTGGTTCGGACTGGTCAACCATCTGGATGCCGCTGTCCGTGTTCGGATTCCCTGGAACGGCTGCTGGTGTAAGCAGGTCACTGGGATTGATGCTGATGTGGGGTTGATGCTGAGGCCTCGCTCCGGTTTGTAATTCTGGGTCACTGCTGACGAGGGTGCTGTGCGCCTTCGCAGCTGGTCCAGGTGCCTTCTCCATATTCGGCCGTCCTCCAGTCTGACTCGATATGACCTGGGTCCGGTGATGGCCACGATCTCGCCCGGGATCCACAGAGGGTCTCCAGCGAAGTTCCTCGCGAATACGGGTTCCTGTAAGATAAAATGTCTAACCCCGATGTGGAAGCGAGGGGAGAGTCAGGGCAGTAATGTAGGTGAAGTCTGTCCAATACAGTCCTCAGGCGCCTGCCCATCAGGAGCTCAGCTGGGGACTTATTGGTGACTGAGCACGGAGTTGAGTGCTGGCTCATCAGGAAACGCGAGTTTGTGGTGCCAGTCATCCTTGCCGAACCTAGCTAGGGCTTCTTTAGTGGTCTGACGGCTCTTTCAGCCAATCCGTTACTGGCAGGATGAAATGGGGCCGTGAAAATGTGCGGATGCCCAGGTTGGCAGCGAAACGGCTGAACTCGGCTGATGCGAACTGTGGGCCATTGTCGGAAACAATGGAGTCAGGCAGCCCGTGTGTTACAAACAGGCGAGTTAATACCTTGGTAATTGCTAGTGTGGTGGTCGTGGATAGCTGTGCCACGTCAATCCATTTAGAGTAGGAGTCCACGACCACTAGGAACATTTTCCCATGCAACGGGCCGGCTAGGTCGATGTGAATTCTGGACCACGGAGTGCTGGCGCTTTCCCACTTAGTAGGGGTGGCAATAGGAGGAGCTGGACGGGATTCCTGGCAGGGGTTGCAGGAGCTTACCCATCTGATGATGTCCTCGTCGAGGCCCGGCCACCATACGTAGCTGCGTGCTAACGCCTTCATTCTGACGATGCCAGGGTGCCCCTCGTGCAACGCCTCCAGAACTCGGGTACGCAGTGAGGTCGGGATGACCACTCGAGTGCCCCACAGCAGACAGCCCTGCAAACTGGATAATTCCTGCAGGCGGGTCTTGAAAGGTGTAAGTTTGTTTTCAACATCACCGCCCAGCCACCCCCTCCTCACCCAGTCCAGTACCTGGGCGATTGTTTTGTCTGCCTTGGTTTTAGCAGCAATGTCAAGGGCAGTGATGGGGAGGTCCAATTGGGTGACCTCAAAAATAGCGTGGACTGGAGCAGGGTCTTCAGCTGGAGCCGGCAAGGGCAGCGGCTGAGAGCGTCAGCGTGGGACAATGTTTTACCTGGGCGGTGTATGAGTCTATATGAGTATGCCGCTAGGAAAAGGGTCCATCTCGTCATTCTAGGAGAAAGGACTTGAGGGGTCTGTTTGTCCCCAGCTAGTAGACCCAGGAGAGGCTTGTGATCCGTGACCAGCTCGAAAAAGTGGCCAAAGAGAAATTCGTGAAATTTCTTCACTGCTGCAACAGCTGCTAGAGCTTCCTTATCGATCTGGCTATAATTTCGCTCTGTTGCAGAGAGCGTCCTGGAGAAAAAGCGATGGGAGCCTCGGAGCCATTGGGGAGCCTGTGGCTTAATACTGCCCCAATTCCAAAGGGGATGCGTCTGCTGCTAGCACTAATGGAAGGTTGGGGTCGAACTGAATAAGTACCGCCTCTGACGTGAGTAGTGATTTGACGGCGCGAGCGGAGTCTTCTTTGTGACCCCAGTGCCAAGGCGATTTTTATCCAACAGTCTGTGTAGGGGTTCTGCCACTGATGCTTTATGGGGCAGGAAGGACGCGTAAAAGTTCAATAGCCCCAAGAAGGCCTGCAGTTCAGTTTTGGAGGTTGGAGTGGGTGCCTCGTGAATTGCCTTAACCTTGGACTCCAGGGGTGAATGCCTGAGGCGTCAATTTTATAACCCAGAAAGTCCACCTGTCTAGTGGCAATGGCACATTTTCTTTTTAATTTGAGGCCATGCTGTCTGAACCTCTCTAATACTGCTCGAACTCTCTGGAAGAGTTGGGGTCTGTCCTGGCCGAGACTAAGATGTCGTCGAAGTAGGGTACTACACCAGGAGGCCCTGCAAAATCCGCTCCATGAGGGATTGAAAAATGCCTGGGGCAACACTTACGCCAAACTGGAGACGCTTGCACCGGAAAGCACCCCTGTGGGTGACAATGGTCTGGAGTTCCGCTGTTTGGCTGTCAACAGGGAACTGTTGATACGCTTGAGACATGTCCAATTTGGCAAAAATGCTGCCAGGTTCAAAAGTGTGTAATAAATGCTGAATGACGGGCACTGGGTAAGCGCTCACTTGTAAAAACTTATTAATTGTGGTCTTGTAGTCCGAGCAAATTCTCAGGCTACCGTCTTTTTTGAGGGTGTGACAATGGGCGTCTCCCATTTGGCGAAATCTGTTGGCTCAATGACCCCTTGTTTTAATAGTTTATCCAATTCTGCATCTAGTTTTGGCCGAATAGCGAATGGGATTCTACGCGGTTTTAGCCTGATTGGGACTGCCTGGGGGTCGACTGAGAATGAGATAGGGGTACCGTTATAACACCCCAGCTCATCGCTGAATACATCTGAGTAATCAGCGAATAAGGAGTCAGTGTCAGAGGTTGAGACAGCATGGACTCCTGTTAGCCCTAGGCCGAGATGGGGAAACCAATCGAGCCCCAAGAGTGTGGGGAGATTGCCATTAACTACCACTAGAGGTAGGTGACCTTTGAAAGCTTTAAAATTGACAAGGAACTTGCCTCTGCCGATTACAGGAATGACCTTCCCCTGGTAGTCCTTCAGGCTAAACTGGCACTTCTGGAGCCGGCTTGTTGATAGGCTGGGCTGTAGCCTCTTGAGGGTGCTCCACGAGATAATTGAGAGCGCTGACCCTGTGTCAACCTCCATGCGCACGGTTTACCTTCTAACAAAAGCGGAGAGAGAGATTTTACTAATGGTATGGCAAGTGTGCTTGGCATGGTGGTGAGTGCGACAGTTCAATACTTGCCTCTGAGGTCCAGAGTGTGAGAAGGGGGTGCCTTTGTGCTGAGTTTTGAGAGGGCTTGGCAGACTCTCGCGATGTGCCCCTTTGTGGCAGGTGTTGCAGGTGGCTCCTTTGAATTTGCAGGCGGCCCTCGGATGAGATCCACCACAGGATAGGCACAGGGTGATGTGCTTGGGTGGACCGATGTTTTCTTGCTTGGCTCCTACCTGCGGATGCCTGGCGTTGGTGAGGCGGTGGATGTCATTTTCATCACTAGGGCTTCCTCTGCTACCACCTCCTCGGAGTGGACTGGAACTGTCGTTAGCTTGGAAGTTGGACCATGGATTTCGGTGGCTGAGTGTGCTGCCAGTTCTGCTGCCAGGGCCTCCTCGGCGGCTTGTGCGAGGTTGAGGTCCTTCTTAGCGAGTAGGCGCCTTTGGAGGTGGAGATCCTTGACCCGCAGACTAGTTGATCGAGGAGCATGTCCTCCAGGTAGGTTCCAAACCCACAATGGAGTGCTGCTGTCCTGAGGGCGGCCATGTACTGGTTGATGGTCTCTTTGTCTGATTGCTTCCTCATACGGAAGGTGAATCGCCTGGCAATCTGTGAAGGTCTGGGAGAATAGTGGTTAGTAAGGATTTCTAACAGTTCAGACCATGGAGCGTTTTTAACTCACGTGGAGCCACAAGAGCTGTGGCAGTGTCAAAGCGATGGCTCCACAGTAGATCAGGAAATATGATTTTTCTGGTGCTCCCCAGCATCAGCCAGCCCAATTGCGTCGATGTAATGGTTAAAGCGGTTCTTGTATGATTCCCACTTCTCCTCATCCGGTTTGAACGCTGGGAAGACTGGATTGGAATTCATAGTGAGGAAATTGGTTGTACAATCTGTGGACAAAATCTCTCTGGGGCAGCAGCAAAAGGTTTCTAGTGCATGTGGCAGGCAAGTGATTTCAGCTCTGGAGAGGCTTTTTCACAATCCTCTCTCTCTCTCTGGGCTAAGCACGAGGTTAGGCTGTCAGCCGTTGGCAGCGTTTTGAAATTCGCGCCTGCGTGGCGTCAGTGACTTGACTTACAGCACCGCGCTGTACCTTTAGGTTTGAAATTCAAATGACAGCCGTTTGAATTTCGCGCCTAAAACAATGAGCGGCTGCGGCTCGCAGCGCTTCACTTTCCTGTAGCTGGGCTAACAAGCGGCTACAGGCGCTTCTCACTTCGTTTCTGGCTGACCGCTTTCTCTGGCTGCGGATCAGCGTTCGCTTCTCGTTGCTTGCTGACTGCTCTCTCTGGCTGCGGATCAGCGTTTGCTCTCGTTGCTTGCTGACCGCTCTCTCTGGCTGCGGATCGGCGGCTAGTGACTCAGCGGTTGCATGGTGCTTCTGGTAGCCATCCCATCCTCGTCGCCAGTGTTAAGTTTGGGTAATGAGAAGCTGAACCAGAGCATGAGTGCAACAAATACTTTATTATAGCAATAAAGGGCTGACCGTGCTTGCCAAGCCTGGAACTGGCTCGCAGCGATCAGCAACTGGTTGGACCCCGCAGCCTGCTTTTATAGCTGGCTGCTGGGGAGAACCAACCAATGAGCGAGGGGGAAAAAAACCGCCCTCGCAATGTGACGGACCTGAGTGGGAACTCCTAGAGTTCCAGGGACATAACAGCAACATACTGTTCTGTATCATTTATTCTTATGTAGTCATATTTTCATGATTGGGGGAGCATTGGCTTTGCATTTCTCTTTTTAATTTTTTGCATGAGAGATAGTGCCCTTTGGTGTGTGTAGGTATTTTATCTTGCAAAAATGACAAGAAGCACTGACACTGTTAACTGAAACAATAGTGATATCTCTCTCCATCTCCCTCCCTCCCTCCCTCCCTCCCTCTCTCTCTCTCTCTCTCTCTGTGTGTGTGTGTATTGTTCATTTTTTCCTACCTCATGTCTGAAAGAATGAAGAGCGATTGTTATTCTCACAAAAGTATGTTTTTAAGACTACGAGTGACAGGTGTAATATTTCAATATACTGTATAAAAAGCAACCCTTTTAGGAAACTTTTTCAAATTTGAAAACTACTTTTTCAATGAGAAACTACTTGTAAAATAATCACTCATAGCAAGCTTGATTTTGGTGAGTATTCAGCCTGAGAGAGCCTCGTAAAGGGAAGAAAAGTTTTTAAAGATAGTTTAGTGGGTAAAATGTTTTGTTAAAATGCTTGCTTACACCATAATCACAAATACACAAATGCAGAATAATACATAATAATAAAAAATAGAAAATACCAAATATGCAGAAATACAGCTATTAAAAGGGCCAAAGAAACACCATTGGAATATGAGAAATTACATTTATAATTCACGTGCTCAAATGCTGTAGGCCAACATGGGGAAACTGGAGATTATTAATAATATAATTAGTAGAACAAGTAAGGTCCAGTATTCTCTGTATTTAAACCCTAACAGAAAATAGAGAATTTAACAACAATATTACTCTACAACCAAGTATCTAATCTTGGTTTTGTTAGAATCCAAACCAAGGAGCTGTGGTGGTGCAGGGGTTGGAATACAGTATTGCATTCCATCCCACAGCCAGAAGTTTGATTCTGACCGGCTCAATGTTAACTTAGACTTCAACCATTCCAAGTCTGGTAAAATGAAGATCCAGATTGTAGGGGTCAATATGCTGACTCTAAACCATGTAGAGACTGCTGTAAAAGATTATGGGGTGTTACATAAGTCTATTGTTTGACATAGAAGAGAAATATCCTTCACAGAAAAGCTATAGGATACCATGTTGGGTCCTAATAATAATTTTAGTATGTCCTAAAGAAATGTTTCAGGGAGGTACACAAGAAATTCAAGTAACGTTCTTAAAGTACAATAATCTATATATGAAAAGGCCCAATACTTTAGCAATAAAAGATAGCTATATTCCTTCTCCATCCCTCTCCAAGGCCAGGATGAAAGAGGAAGCATTTTAGGTTTTCTTTTCTGATTTATCCCCCTCCTCCCCCATCCCCTGTTTCATGTGAGGGCACAAACCCGAGCAGCAGTTCTTTTGATGGTCGGTATTAGGCTTGGAAGACCAGGCCTACACATGATGGTTCAATTAAACTGATTTATTCTATTGCCTATTTACAAGAATCTTTTCAACTAACAGTCAACACCTGCTTAGAATTAAATAAGGGTTAATCAATAATAATAAATTAAATAAGACCCTCAAGGAAGGTTGGACTTAATTCACTTATGGTTATGTAGGGGCTCTAGGCTGATCTCTCATTTCACCCCACCCTTAGCTTTTGCCACTCCTTCCACACAGACAGAGAATGAGGCCTGTAAGACTGCATGGCACCCTACCATATAATTTTATAAGTCATAATTAACATTTGAATTGGATCAAAAAAATCAACTGTCAATCAACACAGGTGATTAGTCTCATATATGTTCCTATTAATTTATTAGAACACATTTCTAAAGCATACAGCAAAGAATAGATGTTATCTTAAAATAGCAGGATCCACCTGCTAGCTGTCTGACCATTGCATTCTGTACAAGCTGTAGCTTCTGAACCATTTTAAAAAGCAGTTTTACATGGAGTACATTGCAATGTTCCAACTAAGTGCTGGTAACAGCATGACTCCCTGTTTTTAGCATATCCTAGTCCAAGACTGATGAATCAGATGAAAGGTATTGTTGTCCATGGCTTCTGTCTGTATGAGTTGTAAGTCTAGACAGACTCCAAACTTGTAGTCTTCCTTCTTTGTAGGAAACACATTCTAATGTACAGCCACAACTGGGACTAATGTATCCGGGAGAGAAAGCTCTCTGGGGACAAAGCAGCTCCAACTTGGTCCAATTTAATCTGTGCTTGCTTCTTTCCCTCCAGGATCCAAATTCTGGTATGAAACTTCCACAGCATTTCCTGACCAGCTTGACTGATCACTCCAAACTGGAGATGAGTAGCAGTTACCCATAAATATTAACTAATAGTGGGACCAAGTTCATGGTACTACATATTGAAACAATGATGGAAACAATTATTTTTCCCATATGGTTATTGACTAGTACCACCCATCTAATAAGAACAGAATGATTCCAGTTCCCAGATTTTACCAACAGTCCAGAAGTCAGGGAGTATAATTATTGATTTATTCTAATAGGAGCAGGAAAGGCGTATGGTACCCCCATTCAGATATTCAAAGTCATTCACCAGATGATCAACACTATTTGCATTCCATGTTCCTGCTTCTTCACCCCAACTTAAAGAGACCCAGTTATCCATTTCTGCTAGCATCCTTTGTAGATGATTCTCCACAACCTATTCAAGGACCTTTACTCTCAAATGGGGAGATTGAATATTGGGTGGAACGTATATGTTATGGTAGAATTGAGAGATGGACTGTTCAAAAAAGGGCATACTTTTGCCATTGTATGCTGTCATGCTGGTGGCATTTTGTCCTCCCTGAAAAAAGTATTAATATGAATGAACATTCTCAATCATGTATAAATTATTTTTCCTTACTGTCACATTAGAAATAACTTTCAGAGATACAGTATCTGGGGGTTGCATCAAGCATTCAAAACCCCTGTAGAATTCTGACCTTAGAGTTCTTAAAAGATTTCAAGTGAGAAATTTCTGGTTTATCCACAAAAATATATTACATGTCTGTAAATGTAGTTCTGTACCCATTTATTAAAAAGCAACCCTAACTTTTCAAAAAGATCAAAAAATTATAGGCTGGTTAGTCTCATATATGTTCTGATTCATTTATTAGAACACATTTCTAAAACATGCAGCATTAAATATATTGAAATGCAAGATTTGCTGAAGAAGAGACAGGGTGGCTTATGTAAAAATAACTTATTAACCTTTTATTGTTTTTGCAAGTATCTTCTTCTTCTTCTTCTTTTTCTTCAGCGTTTGTCTCGCGCTCGGGCGAGGTCCGCTAATGTCCTTGAGTACTGCTTCCACACCTTTCTGTCTGCCACGTGTGTCGGGTCTGCCTTCGCGATCTCTAGATCGGCCTTGATCGTGTCCATCCAGCGTTGTTTAGGTCTACCACGCGGTCTCGCTCCTCCGACAGTCACCTTCATTACAGATTTGATGATGGATTCTTCCTTGGCGCGGCTCACGTGGCGAACCATCGTAGCCGGGACTGCCTCATGACCGTGGGGATGGGCACGACGTTGAACCGTCTACGCACTTCTTCGTTCCTGACGCGATCGAGTAGGGTGAGGCCTACCGACCATCGGAGCATTCGCATCTCCATTATCTGGAGTCTGCTTTCGACTTCTTTGGTCGTCGGCCAGCACTCTGCGCCGTATATGGCCACGGGCGCACCACAGAGTTATAGATTTTCGCCTTCAGGCGCATCGGCATCTTCTTGTCACAGAGGACGCCCGTGACGGACTTCCATTTGCCCCACGCTGCATTGATCCTGGCTGCCACCTCAGTTTGTAGTAGGCCTTCTTCCCCAAGAGTAGTTCCCAGGTACTTGAAGGTGGAGGCGCGCGGTAGCTCCTGCCCGTTCACGTGGATGGAGCCTGTCATTTCATTGTCAGTGGTCAGGTATTCGGACTTCTTTAGGTTCAGCCGGAGCCCGAACTGCTCGAGGTGGTCGTGCCACTGTTGGACTCGGTGCTCTAGTTCAGCCTTGCACAGGTTGGCCAGGAACACATCATCGGCGTAGAAGCAGCGTCCATGGGGCGGGCGTGTACAGGTCGTGTGTAATTGTGTCCATCACCAGAATGAACAGCAGTGGTGAGAGAGCAGAGCCCTGGTGTACGCCGACGGTAATATTAAACTCCTCTGATATCCCAGCTGCCGCTTTTACACGGCTTTTGTGACATCTGTATAGGAGTTGGACCCATTGTACGAGCAGCTCAGGCACGCCGTGGTCTCGCAGTGCGTACCAGATGAGATCGTGCGGGACTCGGTCGAAGGCCTTTTCCAAGTCTAGGAAGGCGGTGTGGAGCGGGATTTTCTTCTCTCTGTGAGCCTCCATCAGCATCCGCACACCGAAGATGGCGTCGGTGGTGCCGCAGTTCTTGATGAATCCAGCAAGTTTTTGCAAGTATCAACCACCATTAGTGTTTAGAGGGCAGAGGAACCCAACAGACACAATTCAGACAGGAAAGCAAAGCATGAACAGAATTAGCCAGAAACACCTAATGTAGAGGAAAATCACAGCAACATATTCAGAAGCAAAGTATTGTCAAGGGAATAGTGATGGAAATACAGTAGATGGTACAAGAAAAGGGAAGGTGAAAGGGTTCCCCTTCACCAGTCAGGGGATGCCAAACAAAAAGCAGGCCACAAGCACATCATATGTGATTTATTTTCTCCTTTCAATAACTACTAACCCCAGATGCTTTTCCAGCATATGTGTGCATGCATGCATCTCAGAACCTTTTATTAACCTGCTGGAGGAGAAAGCTGTTCCATAATATCTTTGTTAATCCTCTCGTAATTGAGGTACAGATTGCCTGTTTCCATGGATAAGAATGATATAATTTGTTCTTTTTCAACTCCTCTCCTCTTCCATCCCATTCAAGCCATTTCCCCCATCTATTTCTGTCTGATCCACTGTTTCACACTTGTGATCTTCTGGTGTGAATACATTTCAAGTATTTATATCAGAAAAACTGGATACAGTTGGAACAAAGTCTTGATGGCAAAAAAAAAAGTTCATGTACATTTGTAAAAAATTGTAACTTGTAACTTGATCACATACCAATAATTTTTCTTAGTTCATCCATGTCTCTTGCTCCTCTCTGTTTTCCCTGCAAAAGTCTTTCTGGTTTCCAGGAACTTAGTTGTTAAAGTCATTGGAGAATCACCAAATGTAGATACAGTGGTAACTTTATGCCAAGTCATGGGGATATATACTTTATCATTTCCTGAAACATAATCTAAACACTAAAGATGTATATTTGATTTAGATGAACACCACATAATGAACTGATCAGTATGATTTATACATCTGAAGCAAAGAAGGACTCCTTACCACCATTTGGTGACAATGTTGTAAAGCTCAACAATTTGGGGAAATGATTTATAACAGAGTGGAGCAAATCCTAAAAGTTGAATTCTCACTATAACCAGCAATATTATCCTAGTAAACTTTACTGAACTATCCCCCAAGGTGTACCAAATTAGCTTTTTACATGTTAACTGCTGCAAGGATCATGTAGATATTCTATTGAGAAGGATGTCTTGCCCTAGTTAATCAAGTTAGGAGAACATGCTTCAATGTCTAGAATAGGGGTCCCCAACTCCTGATCCGCAGCCTGCTATCTGGCTGTGGCCTGTTTGGAATTGGGCCATGCAAATGGCAGGCCGGCGGGCACTCACATGTGCACATGACCCCCCCACTTGTGGAGGTTGAACTGCATGCATGCGCACTAACCTGCCACTTGTGCAAGGGCTGCTTGTGCATGACTGTGCATTCCAGGCTGCCTCTTATGCAGACCAGTTTCCTCTCCACAAAGGTTGGGGACTACTGGTCTAGAATAACTTTATATTTCAAAAGTAAATCTGACCCAGAATTTAATTTAGACTGAAAACCATACATAGGTCTGTGCCACATCCAATATTTGGGTCTCTTTCTACATAAAGTCTATATTTTAATTTTATAAGACTTCTAAATTAGAATGGACTTTTAGTACAGACAGAATTTATTGCAGTTCACAATTTCATGATGTGATTTATATTATGCTGACCCTGGTTCCTGTTATTTATGTTTGGTTAGAGCTTAGTGATTGTAAAGCTTTTAAACAATGTAATATATTCCGCTATTCACAATCAATTAATTATGTACTGGAAAACTATAATCTCTATGGCATCTGTAAACTTATTGTTTGTTCATTTCTATCACACCATTTATTTATTTTCTTATTTTTTGTCATTAACTGAGCATCTAGAAGGATAGGGATTTGAAAAAGATTTGTGTTTTTTTTCCTTCCTAAACTCTACACATAAGAAGACTCTAGAGACATGAAAAAGAAAGAGATCAAAATGAATTCTTTTGTTTGACATTTTTAGATTCTAATCATAGTGAGTGGTTTTCCAATGCTCTGCAATTCTCCTATGGAGGAATGTTGATGTAATTAATCAAAATACTCTTTTGGTATCCAATGAGCTTTGCTAATTTTCCTAGAAGCAGAAAACCTCCTTAAGATTGGGGAAGCTAGTGAACTTTGGAGAATGTAAATTGACATAATTGCATGGACAGGCTGGATGATCATATCCTTCTGCTTCTGTCATTATTTGCTCTGTATCTATCATATTCAATCCTACTGCTGTCCTGTTGCATTTTGCTGGCATTAATTAAACATAGCAGGTCTTAAACTGACTCTGTTTCATTATAAATTACTGGCTCCTGTAGCTCTCTTTCTATCATTTGGCAGGGGCTTTGCCTATGAACTGTAACAAAAGATAGCCAAGAAAGTGCATTTTTATGAATAAGTGTTTAATGATTAGAACTTTGAGGATCGTGTTTAAATGGGCAACTTCAGCTTGCAGAGGTACACCATTCTGATGTAATAAAGAGGCACAAAAGCTATAGCCTGACAAAGAATTGAAGTAGGGAGTTTGCATTTTGCTCAGCAATTCTGCATTTTGCTCAGCTTGTATAGTTGTTGACTGAAGCGAAACAAAGCAAAGCAGAACAAAGCAAAGCAGAGCAGAGCAGAGCTGTTAAGATATTTAAAATTAGCAGCTGGAGTAGTGGGGTTGTACTGTGAGCCAGCAGAACACACAGTTATTGCTGATTGGTTGAAGAGTGCTGGCTCCTGCATGAGGTAATCTGTGCTGTGATTGGTTGCTATGAGTATGGAGGGGGAGTCCCCCCCCTTTTTTTCTTTTGTGTCTTCTAAGTGCTCTATGATTTACCTGATGATACTCCTGTGTGCCTATCTGCTGTATATATAGTTGTAAAATATATTTATTTATATAAAACTACAAGTTCATAAAGCAAAGCAAAACAAAAGCTCAAGCACTTGCATACTGAATAGAAACTGCTTTGCTGTGTGGAAGGGACTTTGAAGGGACATTTTGCTCAGATATCCAATGAATATCTGCAATAGCTCTACTGGCCATACCTACACTTGCAACCCCTTTGTGAATAGTTCAGGACCATTTTGTGAAAATAGGCACATAATCTTAAAATTCCCTATGTGCCCATTGGTTTCTAAAATGCCATGGTTTTGTGAGCTGACGTGATTTACAGAAGTCTTGCAGTTATACCTACTGATAGCCATTTATGACCAGGCTCTTGAAAACTGTATATTAACATCAATGTTGCATATTTGTATTTTATAATATTATTAAGATGTGTTTGTTAATGAACAGGGAGCAAAAGAAATGTTGAACAGTTGCCACAAAAATAAATTTTCTTGGTTTTAGTCATGGTTGTGAGCTGCAAGAGTCATTAAAGTCAACAGCATACATGTTTAGTAAATGGTTGTTGGTGTGGTGGAATTGTATTCCATATTATTTACAAAAAGAAAATTAAAAGAATCAAACAAGGCATATAGACCAATTCACAGCTCAATGAGCCTTTTCAGAGTTCCAATTTGTAGAGTTCATTTTTTGTGGTTTTATTCCTAAATGTTAGATATGCTGTTTAGCCATGTATGGCATTTTAGATGACAGACATGGGAAATGGTTCACAAATTAATGTTTTGTAGATAAAAAGTCAGTCTGTATATTCTTCCAGATTATCACAGTCCTTAAAATTATAGTCACTATTCCACAAGGGAATATGTGCTCTGTTGTAAAAGTGCTTGGTGTTCCATTTTTTTCTCTTGGTATCAATTATAATTAAAAATATACTTGTTATATTTTATGCAACTACTCATTATTGTTATAATGTATGCTGTTCTTACATTTTTAAACTGTGTAGCTGGCCAGCAATTTATAAAAGCTGAATTACAAAATTGAACAATTATTACTATTTCTCCATAGTAATGATCAATTATAGAGTGGGAATGTGGTAAATTAGTGCAGTATGGTAAATAACACTGTATTATCCAAATATTGCACATATATTAAAAGCAGCTGTTTTATTTCATCTCTGCATTTTCATGAAATTTAACTGCTGTTGAGATCTGTGCTATTATTCACATGCTTTCTTACACTGTTTAGACAGATGCATTATATAATTGGGATCATATGCTGTATTTATTAAAGTTGAGTAATGTGTTTTAAAATCTTATATTTCTCTTTTTTTAGAACACACTGAATTTTATATATTGTTGCAGACGGTCAAATTTAGGAAACAAGTATCAACAATAGAATCAATTAAAAAAGGATGGGGTTGGCAGTCCTTCAATGGATGTGCTGAAGAAGAAACTAACAACATCTGTTGAGACTTAATTTGGGATTAATTTGCATAATTTGTGCATTCGCTGAGCCTGGGCTGGACTGAACGGCTTAACTGTCCTGTTCCAATTTAGATTTTACAATCTTATTTCCTCCCTCCCTCCTCCCGCATAAGATATTCTACAAGGTTGCTATTCCTAGTGGTGATCTCTGCTGCTATTCTTTATCAGTAGTTCTCCAGCAAGCATGGGATTTTTCAACCTGTTGCTACTTTCCCTTTGCTATACTTTGTTTTAAAAATGAATCCAAATCTACGTGTCCCAGAATAATGTTGAAAGATCCAGTCTGGATCAGTCATTGGGACCAGAGGTTTAGCCTTCTGAGCTTCTGGATTCATGCTGGAGCCCATCCTCAGGGGACCTCTTTCTCACCAGAATGTGTCTCTTTCCTGAGGATGGATTCAAGCATGAGTCCAAAAGCTCAGAAGATTAAATCTCTGATCCCAGTGACCAGCCCAGGTTGGACCCTGAATACTTACCCACACTTCTCAACTTTTCATGAAAACTGCTGCCTTTGGCATTGACAGAAGAAATTGCTAGTTCCACCTTTTTGGGGTCAAGGAAACAACTGTATTATTTCCTGTTCAGAGCAGAGGTGGTATTCAGCAGGTTCTGACCAGTTCTGGAGAATCGGCAGCGGAAATTTTGAGTAGTTCGGAGAACTGGAAAATACCACCTCTGATTGGAGATTTTACAGTATCCTTCCCCTGCTGGGCCCACCAAGCCATACCCACAGAACCGGTAGTAAGACAATTTGAATCCCACCACTGGTTCAAAGGCAAACAATCATACTGTGGGGGCAGTGGTGGTGAAGTGGTATGCTTTCTTCCAATCTCAAAGATAGGAGGGCAGCACTTCACTGGGAGCATGGGAAAAAGTTGTTGGAATGACCATTTTAAAAAAACAAACAGATATTTATGGACTGGAATTCTGCCTTACACAGAGTGTAAATACTTTGCATTAATTAATTTCTCCCTTTCCTCATATGAAAAATTCCAATTGTGATCACTTAGGGAAATCTCTGGGGTGTGCAGTAAGACTTTCAGGGCTGTATGCAACCTTTGGGCTTCAGGCTGTGCCTTTCTGTCTTTGATGAACACCCTAACTGGATAGGATATAGCATAGATCTTTACATCTTGCAATATTGATTCCACAAAGTCTGAAGAATTGCAATACAAACCCTAGGTTTTCCTGAAGAGAAGGATGCATGGCCCATATGATCCTGTACATATTTGTTCCAATAACAGGTAGTGTCAAGTATGTGAAAAATGTGGTATTCTAAATTCTTGGACAAGCCCCTACAGTTTGGTACACGAAGCCATTGTATTATTCAAATGACATCTGCTACTCAGCAAGTCATCGCAAAATTGTCATGCTGCAGCCTGCATGGCAGAGACAAGGGATGCTGAACGAGAACTAGTGTTATCAATGGCATCTGCTTCTCTTATTTATCATGGTGATTCACTCTTTTCACACCTTCTGTTTTTCACAATGCTAGGTAATGCTGCAACTTCAACTCCTCTTCTCTCTTTTCCTATCTTGAAGATGCTATCTTCAAACATCTGATCCAGGTTCTGCCTTCCACATTTTATTTCCCCCCTATTAAAAGCAGAAGCAAACAGAGTAGAGAGAAACCTTTCTGGCCCACTAAAAGCTGCTTCTTCCCATTGTTTCTCAATCTATTGATGGAAGGATAGAATCAAGATCATGCAAAGTCTTAATACCACTTTATAATGCTTTGGTAAGATCACACTTGGAATCCAGCATCCAGTTTTGGTTGCCACAATATAAAAAAAGATATTGACACTCTAGAAAGGATGCAAAGAAGAACAACAAAGATGATTAGGGGACTGGAGGCTAAAACATATGAAGAACAGTTGCAGGAATTGGATATAATGAAATTAAATGAAAAGGAGCAGAGGTAACATGATAGCAGTGTTCCATTGGTGCACTTATGCACGCCCCCTACAGACCTCTTAGGAAATGGGTGAGGTCAATAGTAGAAAGTCTACTAGTAGAAAGTCTAAGGTTAAAGTTTTTGGGGTTTGGGGAAGAAACCACAGAGTCAGGTAGAGTATTCCAGACATTGGCCACTCTGTTGCTGAAGTTGTATTTCCTGCGATCAAGTTTGGTGTGATTAACTTTGAGTTTGTATCTATTGTTTGCTCTTGTATTGTTATGGTTGAAGCTGAAGTATTCATTGACAGGTAGGACACTGCAATGTATGATTTTATATACTATACTTAGAGCGGACTGAAGGTGATGTAGTTCTAGGTTTTCTAGGTCTAGAGTTTCAAGTCTGGTGGCATAAGGTATTCTTCAATGAGTAGAGGAGCAGAGAACTCTTCTTGTGAAATATTTCTGGACTTTTTTCAATTATGTTAATATCAGATACATGGTATGGGTTCCAGACTGATGAGCTGTTTTCAAGTATAGGTCTAGCAAAGGTTTTGTATGCTCTAGTTAGTAGTGTGATGTTACCAGAGAAGAAGCTACATAGGATTAGATTAACAACTCTTTTTTTTTCCTGTGGCATTTTCTGTAATTCTTTTTCAAGTCTTTTATACTCATCTTCCAAGACTTTAATGGCTTGCCTTTTCCTGATATTCTTTTTTCTTATGTAATCTATTATCAAGCCTCTAGCATAGGCCTTCATTGTATCCCAAACATTCTGCATTGAAGTATCTTCTTTTTTATTTTCTTTAAAGAAAAAAGCCAGTTCTTTCTCAATCCATTGTATAAAATCTTTCTCCTTTAAAATAGTATTATTTAGCATCCATCTTGATCTTTTTTTTTTGTCCCTTCCATTTAATTGTCATTGGGTTATGGTCTGCCCAAGTACTTGTTTCAATATTGGTTTCTTGAACACTAGATATTAATTCTGTTGAGATCCAAATCATATCTAATCTGGACCATGATAAATGTCTATTTGAATAGAAAGTGTATTGTTTAGTTTTAGCATTTCTTTCTCTCCATATATCTTTTAAAGTTAATTCGTCTGACATTTTAAAAAAGGATTTAGGGAGAATCTTTCTATTTTGCTTTGTTGTTGTTGCTATATAGTCCAGTTTATTGTCCACAATTCCATTAAAGTCTCCCATCATAATTATATTGGCATAGTCCAGTCCAGTTATTTTCATGAATAGTTTTTTATAGAATTCTTCTTGTTTATCATTCGGAGCATAAATTGCAATCAAGAGTATTTTTATATTATTGTCCATTATTTCCACCATTAATACTGTTCCATCTTCATCAGTGTAAATCAATTTTGCTGGGGTAGCCTCTTTAATATATAAAACCACTCCTCTTTTCTTACATTGAGTCAAAGAAGTAAGTATTTTCCCTAATTTTGGCTGTACTAACAATTGTTCATGTTGTTTTTTAATGTGTACTTCTTGTAAACAAATTATGTCAAACTTTAATTTCCCTAATTTATGAAAAATCTTCCTTCTCTTAGCAGCTGAATTATCCATTTATATTCATTGTAAGCAGTTTTTTCTCTTCCATGATTATATTTTGTAGTTAGGTTTGGCAGCTCTTGTAGATCTTGGTTCACGTTGTTCTTTGATATCCACCTGTCCACCTACTGCGCCTTCTTCTTTTTCAGTCCCCATTTGTTCCTCTTGGAATTCAATTAATGAGACCTCTTTTTCTGCCTCTTCCTCTCTCCTTCCGAAAAATTCTGCGTAGAAAAGTTCTGCTTTCTCAATTGAATCAATTCTGTGTGTCTGTTCTTGCCATGTAAACATTAGTCCTTCTGGAATCAGCCATCTATAATTCACCTCCTTTTTCAATAGCACTTTGGTCAAGAATCAATATTCTCTTCTCATCTCTCTCACTCTTCTGGGGATTTGTTTTAAAACCACGATTTCTTTGCCTTTATATTTCAACGTCTTCTCTCTTGCCGCTTGTAATATTTGTGTTTTGATGGATTTTTTGGTAAATCTGATGTGAACTTCTCTTGGTAAATTATTTCTCATCGCATATCTTGTAAAAACTCGGTATACCTCTTCTACTCCATCCATCATCTTTTCCTCTGTTATTTCCAAAGCATCAGCCAGAATTTCTATCATTATCGCAGCCAAATTTTGTCCTTTTTCTTCCTCTATGTTTTGAAATCTGAGATAGAATTCTGACCTCTCCATCTCCCACTTCAGCATCCCACTTTTATCTTGTTCAACCACTGTTAGTCTGCTATCAATATTTCCAATCTTCTCCTCTCTTTGTTTACCTTCTTCTTCAATTTTTTGGAATCTCTCATCATACTTCACCATCATTTGTTGAATATTTTCCACTTTTTCATCAGTCTTCCCTGTTCTTTGTTCAATGTTCTCTATTCTTTGTTCAACAGTATCTGTTTTTATCTTAAGATCTTGGATTCCTTGCATAATCATCTGTAAAGTTACTTTTTCTTGTTCTTTGTCTTGCTTTAACATTGCCTGGATTAAACATTATCCTCCAGATGGTGGGGAGGCAGAAGTAGAGGTAGAGGCACCAGAGTTTCCTACTCATTTTAAATGATTCAAGACCTTCAAATTCTTTCAAACTTTAATCCAATTAGTAAGGTAGCCAATTATAATCCAAAATGGAAACACCCAATAGTAAAAAGCCCAATGGCAAAAGGAAAAAAGAAAAAGAAAGGAAAAGACTCTTCAGGTTCTTCTGGACCCTAATCCAATTATGAAATAATCCACAATAAAGAATAAAAATAAAAAGAAGGAAAAAGCCCAATAATAATAATAAAAAAAAGAACAAAGCAAAAAAAAATTTCTTCAGGTTCTTCACACCTTAATCCAGTTAGAAAATCTCAATAATAATAATAAAAAAATCCAAAATAATCCAAGAGCATAGATGGAAAAAGCAAAAATCCCAGTGAAAAAGGGGGGGGGGGAAGATGAGAAATTCTGAGGCTTTCCCTTTAAAATAAAAAGCAAAAATAAAAATATTGCTAAAATAAAAGTTTACAGTAAAACTGGTAAGGAGGGGTAGTGGAACTAAAAGAAGATTAAAAAAAAACCACTCTGTACTTTGTTTAATTGTCCAAGGCTCTTATTATGACTCTCTTCTCCACAAGCTTCAAAGCCAAACCTCAAGTGTTAAATTGTTGATAGAAGTCCAGAAGAACACCTGTAATAATATTCTGCCGCACTCTTCCCTCTATCTTATCAAGTTGAAATGTCCTTGAGAAGAAGTCTTTCACAGTTCTCTCCACTTCAAGTAAAATATTTTCAAGCCTCTAGTTGGCAGTGTTACAAAGTTTCTTAATTCTCACTTTCCCACTCCTCCCAAGAAAACGTAATTGAGGTTAAAAAAGAAAAGAAAATATATACATGTATATATAAAAAGAAAAATAACCAAAGGGACCCTCTAGTCTAAAAAAAAAATTAAGAAATCAGAAAGGAGAATAAGAAAGCAAATACATATATAAAAGAAAATTCAGTCCGGTTATCTATTAAGTCACAATAAAGTCCAGTAACAACAACAACAACAAAAGTAAGGAAAAAAAATAGCCAAGCCTCACTTTGACGTCTCCCTTTAAAAGTCGCCGCTTATTCAGTTTTGTCAAAAATCTCACAGATTTCTTCTTATACTCAGAGTGTCCTTTCAAGCCTCAAAATGTTAATAAAAAAAGGGTTTCTCACCCAGCCGACACACTTTCTCTTTCAGCCTCTTCATTTCCGGAGCTGTCCTGACTTCAGCAGCTTTGGGGCTGCCTCTCCGCCGCCGGCAAAAAGGACTTCTCCTGGGTCAACCAGGGACTTTGCAGTGTCCCTGGGATCCACAGGGTATGCCCTTCATGATGACCATCCCTACGGGACAGTTTAGGTCCATTTGGATCAGCCAGGGGCGAAGATATCGGCTGCAATCTTAGAGCTCGATTGCAGACCGTACCGTCGTGACGCCAGCTCCTCCATTAACAACTCTTAATGTCTTTTTGGCTATATAGTTACAGTGGGCTCTAGCACTTAGATCATTTGAGATGAGTACTCCAAGGTCCTTGACAAAGTTTGGATCCTCAGCAAGGTCTTGATTATTCAGCTTGTATTATATTTTCTGATTTTTTTCTGCCATTATGTAAGACAGAACATGTATTTGTTGAGATTTGAAGTTGCCATTTGATTGACCATTCTGATACATAGTTAAGGTCTTTTTGGAGGGTAGTAGTTATTCTGTTGTGTTATATTGATCATGGCTTCTGGGAGAGGTAGTTCAATAGTATCTATTTCCCCCTAGCCTCTCAACCTTGATTTAACATTTAGATTATTTTAGGTGATTGGAATTTATATCTAATCCCTTACAAAAATTGGCTACTCCTGCGTTTACCAAAATATGACAAAACATACTTGAGACATATGTGTTAAAAATAATATCTCTGTTTTAGTGAGAAAGGGCCAAATAAGGTCAAAATAGGTATAATGACTGAAATACAGTAATTCTGAAGTTTCATGAGAATTTCTGCTGGGGGAAAAAAAGAATTCTACACAGCCCATTGAATGACTCTTAATGTAATGTTATTATTTTTAAAATGCACTCTGAGGGATACAAATGAGTGTGGTGAAACTGTGAAATGGTGAACTGCTTCAAGGAACTCCGCCTGCTCTCTTCACACCTCACAGTTGTCTTGAGTACATTTTGAAATCAGTGCTCTGGGAAAATAAAGAAACACAGCATACTTCCTAGTTCCCTGAACTGAGCTACTGTTAAAATGTTGTCCTGAATGTTGCCAGATTTCAGAAATGTCACTGCTATTTTATGGCACATTCTTGGCTCAGGGCTGTGATGTAGCAATCATATAAATGCTATTAATCTGCCAATTGTCAGAAAGATGTCTGCTGCAAACAAAATTCTCTCCCACCCAGCTTTTAATGTTGCCTTGTGTTTTTTGTTAATGATATTCCTAAAATTGTATTCTTCTATTAGTCAATTCAAATAATTTCTTCCTTTAGCCATTATCTTCCATCTTAATGGATGGACTAAATTGCCTTTGGGGATGATTGACTCTGGCAATGTAATGATGTGTTAATTGCTTAATCCTGGCAGTCTAGCTATCCCACAACCCCCAAATGACCACCCATGGCATCATGTGACACTTCTACATCTATTAAGGGTCAACATTGTTTTCTTCTTTCTTATTTCAACATGTGTAATAATTGGAAGAGAGCAGCTGGGCTAAAATAGGAGACCCAATTTAGCATAGTGGTTAAGGCAGGTCTGTAAAACTCCTGGTCCATGGCTGGATATATCACATGCTGGCCAAGCCGAGAAGAGGGACAAGGGTCACACTATGTCACATGGCACCGCTGTGACACCGTGAGTTTGACACGCCTGGTTAAAGGCATCAGGCTAGAAACTTGGAGGCTGTTGAGTTCTAATCCTATTTTGGGCATGAAACCAGATGGGTGAAGTTGGGTCAGTCAATTCTTTCTCAGTCCTAGGAAAAAAGGCAATGGCAGACCACTTCCAAAAAGCCTTGTCATGAAATCTGCAAGGATTTGCCACTAGGAGTTGATCCTGACTTGAAGGCACAATCAGACAAAGCCATGTTAAATAGCATAGGTTATTTCACTTCCTATTTTCTTTCTTATCTTAAATAGATGAAAGGGATTTTCTGTTGTCATACTACTTATTGAGTTTAAATATAATTTACTGTTAAGTGAAATTAAACATTTAAGACTGTGCATAGCATTTTTTCGGTTTACAGAAAGCTCTACTGTAACACGGTTTTATGAAAGTGAGGGTTTCCAGCCTTTACTATGACAGCACAGAAGCAGATTATCTGCACTTCTGCTCCCGTAGTCTTTGGTAAATATATATAAGTATGAAAAAGTTATATATAGAACCAGAGTCTTTCCCATGAAAATTTCAGTAACAAGGAATACAAGAAAAGATGGAGGCCATGTGACAAGTGAATTGATCTCAAAAGAATCAAAGCCAGCATTTTCAGCAGCATGTGTGAAGCTGTTGGAGCCTGAATCCATGGAGGGAGGGGGATGAGATGGAGCTGGGGCCAACTGAGGTTGAGGGGGCACTCTCGTTGGTTTCAGAGAAACACAGGGTGGAGCAGTACGAGGCAACCCCTGGTCCCTTGGGCTTGGAATGGCTTGCCAGCATGGAGGAATGGGGTAGGATGACTGAGAGAGAGCAGGCAATGGAGATGAAAAGTGACAGAGCTCAGGTGATGAGCAAGGACTGCCCCTTCCTGATCTCCAAGCACGGAGAGTAGAGGGGAGTCAGGAACCACACAGGTTGACCTGACGACTTGGGAGGAGAACACCCTGCCCCTCTTAACAAGGCACACCCGGGCACTGAGACTTAAGGAGATGCTGTGGGAAGGGGCATTTGTTGGGAACAAATGCTGAAGTTGTGGAGTTTTGTGTGCCATTGGCAACATTTGGAGTTTGCTGGACTTCTTGTCATATCCCTTGTTTCCTGGACTCATTGCCTTGTTCCTTTGCTTCCTGGACTCATTGACTTATTCCCTTGTCCCTCTGGACCTCTTACTTTGAAGCCACTGTGGTAACAGCATTTTTCTGGACTACTTGCACCCAGAGGCTGCTGGAGGTGTGGGTGTGAACACTTTGCTCTGGGGTGTGCCATAAACATGGGGGCATTTGGGGGAAAGTTGGACCAATAAAGGGGTGTTTTGAACTATCAGCTGACTATGTTGTCTTCATGCCTTGCCCTGGGTTATAACAGAAGCCCTACCATCTCTCTACATGCATCTGCTTCATTTTTATAGAAGCACATCGTTAAGACAGGAGACTCCTAAATATGATCTAAGTGGAACTCATAGAATTCCTAGCTATGCTGGAAATTCCAGAACTATCAGTTCCTAAGCATCTAAAATATGTCAATTTTTGCCTGAGTAGAGAAGACATTGAGACATGAGTAGAGAAGACACCGAGAAGACATCAGGTATTCCACTATCTGTAATCTATCTGACATTCCTTCCACATCCTCTGTTAAGTTATTCTTACAAGATTATATAACTCATTCTTCCAGATAAGGTCAAGACACATAGCAGCAGCTGCCAATGTTGATTAGCTGCTTTTTCATGTTTAATCTGCTTTATATAATACTTATAATCAATGTACAAGAGATCTCTGGAAGCAAAGGATTTTTCAAACCTGGGTCCCTTGTGATTTGTCTGAAGTAGACCTAACTGATTTCTTTGAAGCTGAACCCAAACAATGTGCTAGGTTGGCAAAACACTGACAGATTGTGTTGGAACTAAAAATTGAAGATATTTAAATGTTTAAATATGTTTTTATTTCATATTCAGTAACAATGATAAATAGTGGTTTTTAGCAGCTTGCTGACTTCTTAATAAATTTAGTTAAACTATGCTAACAAGTCTGGTCTTCAAAAACCACAATACAGGTAATCCATGAGTTACAACCAGAATTGACCCCAAAATTTATGGTGCTAAATGAGTTTGCCTCATTTTATGACTTTTCTTGCCATAGTTGTTAAGTGAATCATTGCATTTGTTAAGTTAGTAACATGGTTGTTGAGTGAATCTGGATTCCCCTTTGCCTTTGCTTGTCAGAAGGTCGCAAGAGCTGATCACATGACTCCAGGACCCTGCAACTGTCATGAATATGAACTACTTGGCAAGTATATGAATCTTGATCATGTGACCAGGGCGATGTTGCAACAGTCGTAAGTGTGAAAAATGACCATTTTTTTTCCAGTGGTGTTATAGCTAAATGAACTGTTGTAAGTTGAAGACTACCTGTACAGAAAACTCTTCGCATCCATCTAGTGGCCATCTGGATTTTTGCATTCGGTTTTGTGCTTCCTATCAAATATGCATTCCTCTGGCATGTTTACAAGGGCAGCCAATCCTTGTATGTCAGTCACCAATAAGGCATTTCCTATGTTCCTTTAGAGATCCTATTATTTAATTAATATTAATCCAAAGCAAAAATAAAAATGACTAAAACAATTAAAACTGACTAAAAATGAATTGAAAATTAAATTTGAAACTAAATTTGAAACTTAAGCCCCAAATTAAATTTGATCACATTCACAAGACTGAATTTCCATTTAGTCTTGCAATTTACGTAAATTATACTAGATCACTTTTACTTTAAGAGCCAAGTACAACAGCTAAACATAAGTACAACAGGAAAACATGCTGGGCTAAATGTAGACCTGAGATGGGGTTTTTTTGTTTGAGCCTCCCCCTCACCCCCACACTTCCTAGGTATTTTAGATTTTGGAATGTTAAAAACGCATTTTGTATTAGTAATAGTAATACCGGTGGACTATGTGGGATGGCATTTACTGGAAGCTTTTATTTTTCAATTCTTATTTATTGCAGTGCTATTATGGCAGCCTTTTTTCAAAAGCATTTACAGAACATATTTAGGATTGTTAAGATTTGTATTTTCTTCTAATTATGTCAGTTGCTCTCGGAATACTTAATGATATGGAAATGTCTGCTATAAATAATTACAGTATTTGTATATGTGTGTATATATATTTGTTTTCTGAGGTCCCATATATATATATAATTAAATACATCCGAATAGTTGTGTTGTTGAGATTAACAGGCTCTAATCCATTGTATGTTAATACTGTATACTAGCAGCCCCCAATCTTTTGGGCACCAGCTCTGTGAAGAGGTTTTTCCATGGACCACAGGGGAGGCATAGTTTCATGTGCTGCCTGCATCCCTCAGGTGAAGTTTCGCTTGTTTGTGTCACCTGGTTGCTGGCATGCGATGGCCCAGTGCCGGTCCATGGCCTGGTGTTGGGGAACCCTGCTCTATAGGATTCCAGTCTCAGACTAAAAACCTATACTTCATGGATGGAGAACCAACACTGGGAGCTTCTTTGTCCAGTTTAGGAACTCTTCTAAACCCCGTTTCCCTCACAGCAATTAAGGTTTTGTTTATTTTCAAGACTGCTAATTGCTAATAGAAGATTTGTTTTGTATAAAAATGAAAAACAATTTTTTAAAAAATGGATGCTTTCCGAAATAGAGCTAAAATGGAAACAGATCTTTGAAAAAGTTCTTATTTGATCAAGAGGGGAGATAAACCAAGGATAGACTGGTTAATTTAAGGGCTTTGTATTTTGAAGGTCAACTTAACAAATGTTTAACCTTTCCTCTTTTTTAAACTTTTTTTTAAAGTCCCAATTGTCCTTCCTGCCTAAAGAGCTGTGATGCTGGACCAAATGGAAGGGGACCTCACAGAAAACTGGCAGGGCCAATTTTAACCTCAAATCTTTGGAACATGTCATGTCAGGCCACTTTACCCATGCACATTAATGTTCCTATGCTGGTAGTATACAATGTCTGGAGGTAGAATAAGAAAGAAAACAGCACTTTCAGAGTGGAGCTCCTACAACTATCTTCAGGTTGCTCAGGCGAGGATGGATAATGAGATGCCAGAAGAACTATATAGCCATGTCTTACAGAAATTGTTACTGAGAGTTGTTCAAGTAGGGCAACTATCCTTGGTTTATAACCTTTCTGTGTGGTTTCACTTTATTTCTTTCATTGTTAGCAGCCCAATTGTCTAAGCTTGTGCCTGCTGCAATGTTAAAACAAGGATAATTTAATATACAGTATGATGCAGTGGTCAAGACGAGATATAACCAAGGAACAAATACAGCCACTGATTCTTTGCTATCTGGTATACCAGATGGAATTGTGGAAACACACTTCTTGCCATAGCAACTGAGAACCTGCAGTTAAAACCATTCCCTGCTGCTCATAGCAGAAGTAGCTGTGTTTTGTGAAAGCTTGATTGGTTTACTTTGTCAGCAATGGTGCTTTCAGCTTCATGCCAGTACAAGCAGTGTGTGATCGGAGCTGCCGTCTATAAATACTGGGGGTGGTGGTGGTGGTGGTGGTGGTGTGCTGCTGCCTCTTGGTTTCATCTGGGTGATTCCACCAGACTGTCAATCATTTGGAAGCCTGCACTCACAAAGAAACAAAATCTCCACACCACAAGCCAGGCAAACACCTGGGCTCAGACAGATCCCCCCTGATACCTCCAGTTCAAACACACCCGAACCAGGCACCCAGATGAAACCTAGCTTCCTAACCAATGATAGCCATCCATTTACCCGGAGCCAAGCTGCACTAAAGGCCTCCAATAAAGTAACACAATGTTGCCAGCTAATCAAGATACAAAAAGAGCCAAAAACCAGACAGACGATATTAGAAACACCAATCAAGCAGAACACAGCAAACTCCAAGACCAATAAACACAGACCAAGACTCCCAACTCCAAACCATTCTGGCACAGCAATAGGCTGCCCCAAATTTAAATCTGAAACCACTGTAAAAGTCTGACTCACAGATGAACACTATACAGAAGCCTGATGATGGCAGATGAGATTCTGCCGAAACGTTGCTACAACTTTAAAAGCACAACTACAATGATGTGGGAAAATACCCGAACAAAGCTGAATGCCATACATGTAAGTACCCACAAAAACTTAAGAAAACACACACACACACACACACACACACACATGTATGTATGTATGTATGTATGTATGTATGTATGTATGTATTATTGAGCTTTGTTCGGGTATTTTCCCACGTCATTATAGTTGTGCTTTTAAAGTTGTAGCAACGTTTCGGCAGAATCTCATCTGCCATCATCAGGCTTCTGTGTTTGTGTGTGTGTGTGTGTGTGTGTGTGTGTGTATGTATGTATACACACACACACACACACACATATACATATACATATATATATACATACATACATACATACATACATGCTTGGGAGAATGGAAAAGAACTTCCAAGATTTTAAAAGAGACTTCAATCATGATACTCTATGCAGATAATTCAGAGAGATGGTTCATGAAGCAATCCTCCTAATGGTTTCCAGACCACGCCTTCCTAACTATCCACAGTATAATTACAACAGTTACAAAGGAGATCCATCAGTCTCCCCCAGGAGACATTCCTACCAATGGGACACTTAAAAAAAAGGCTTTATCCATATTTTCAATGACAAAACAGGCTCCTTTGGGGTAGAACTAAGCAAAGTCTATAGTAGCTTGAAAAAAAATGATCTGGTCCTCACTTCCTTTGGGGACAGGCTTGTTTAACCCTTGTTCAAGTGAATGGTTTAACAGAATCATTTTCTGTTCCATTTTCACTTCCTCCTTCTGCCCACAGAAGTCCTGACTCCTGCTTATTAACTGCCAGAACAACACAGCTATAATAAAACCATATATTGAGTGACAGTTGGGAAATTTGTATGACCCTCTTAACCCACACAACTGGGTGAATTAAATGCTGCTCTAGAGAAAATCCTGTCCAAACATTCAGAATTGTTATTGAATTTCTAGATTTTTTGAGAGATACAAAACTTGGATTGAAAAGTTTGACTTCTTCACCAGCTGTCTTGGTAATAAGCGTTCTTCCTGTTTAAGTTATTACTGACACTTCTCTCAAGTGCTAAACTACTCTTGTTAAGGTATTTTCTACCTGAGATGATAGTAATAGCTATATTATGTTTGACCTTGTTTGGCAGGAAGCTTCTAGTCTCAAACCGTGTACTTGATTGTACTTTCAGGATGCTATTTTATGGGAAAGTGCCTAAGAAGTCTAATCTTTTCTAAAGTTATTTTAGAAAAGAAACATTCTCTGCTTTGAGCAATAATAGTAGAAGGATAATGTTGATGAGGTTTATAATGTTAATAATACCATGGGATAATAAACTATGAGACAAAAATTTTTGGAGAAAACCACAAAGAATCAACATCCCAAAATCAAAACTGAAAGATTATGGCATAAATTGGCCTTGGTTGTCACACTAGATGCAATAATAAAAAAAACTTGAATGGCACTTAGAGAATCTGTGCATTGATAAAATTTCCATCTTTCCAATTTACAAGAGGCTATATTGCTTGGATCTGCATAGATATACTAGGAGCCATGGTGGTGCAGTGGTTAGATTGCAATATTGCAGGCTGACTCTGCCCACAACCAGGAGTTTGATTCTGACTGACTCAAAGTTGACTGTCTTCCATCCTTCCAAGGTCAATAAAGTGAGGACCCAGATTGTTGAAGGACATATGCTGACATTGTAAACCACCCAGAGAGTGCTGTAAATTCTAAGTGCTTTTGCTATTATGCTGACATAGTATCACAATCTAGGTTCTTGATGCATGCAAAATTTAATACAACTTCTAATAATAAAAGTTTCAGTGACTGATATTTATTTTAGTGGTTAGCTTATTGTTCCTGGGATATCCCAGTTCATAATAAACCATCACCTCATTACTTATAATGCCTTATTAACATTTCTAATGCCCCAGTTTCAACAGTAATCATTGTGTATATTCATCATGTTTTGCTCTTGTTTGCATTTTCCCTGTAATTGCCTTGGATTTAACATTGCTGTTTCATTTCCTAGCTGATTTGTTCCAGAACATCTTATATAAAATATATTTTCAATGGTAAGGCTCTCCTTGAATGACCACAAAGATTAGGGGTGTCAAACTCACATCGTCACGGTGTTGTCACATGATATATCGGGATTTTTTCTCCCTTTGCTAAACCAGGTGGGGCGGGACCAGCACATGACGCATCCGGCCCAAGTTTGACACCCCTGACATAGACCTTCCCAGACCTAAATATTGTTGGGAGATGCCCAGTGCTAGTTCAGTCATAAATTGGATGGACTGAAAGGCAGGGTCTTTTGGATGGTTGTGCCAAGGGAGGACACACTTGGATAGGTCAACAATTATTGTCATTCCTACCTAAAGAAATTATGCTCTTAATTGCCATATTTTTTGCATATTTTTTGCACTCTAGACTATAAGACGCACCTAGCTTTGGGGCAGGAAAACAAGGCATTTTTTTTTTTGCCTCTGCCTCCCAGCAATTTGTCTCCTTGGAGCAAACGGCAAACAGCAAACAGCCTTGTCAGCTTCAGCACAGCTTGATTTAGCATGAGCAGCTTATTGGCGGTTGGATCGGCCTCCAGGAATACCACCGATCAGCTTTACAGGCTGTGGAGATCACCACCACCCATTGCCACCACGCATCACTATTGCCACCCATCGCTGCCACCATCAACTATTGCCACCTCTGCGTGGCCCATTTTTGGCCTCCACGTGCTTCCAAAGGGAGGGAGCTGGTGAGTGGGTGGGGCTTTGGCAGTGTGGAAAGGGAACTTCATGAGGACAGTGGTGACACCCAAGCAGGAAAAGCCCAAAGGGAACATCAGGCCAGCCATAAAACAAACTTGCATGGGAAAAGAGATTTAATAAAAGGTATTGAAAGAAGCCCCCTAGACAAAAGCCAAGTAATTAAGACAGCTAGGGAAACAAGAAAAAGAAATCCCTTACAAACAACAGGTCATGCCAAATCAGCAAAACAAATCGACAAAAGACACGAAATAAATTCCATAGCAGACAGGAGATTGCCACAAAACAAATATAAGAAAACATTAGGACGAAACTGATAATCCAGTCAAACCACCCCGCAGAGTTTACCCTCCGGTGGAAATGAAGACAACCCCTGACAGGATTTGAAACATTAAGAAATACAAACACAAGCACTCACACACAAAAGGAGAAAAAAAAGTATAAAAATCAGGGGTTTATTATACAAAGCGAGCTAGCCCCAGGAACGCAGACTTCTTGCTATCTCTCACCTTCCTGAAAAATAAAAAGATCCAGCTTTCAAGCAGTTGTCTGTATCCTTGCACCGGAGCTCTCCCAGCAGGAAAATGAATCCTCAGAAGAAAGGCATTTTTAAAGCCTTTCAACAGCAGCATTCGCTCCATAAGACACACAGACATTTCCAGCCACTTTTTTGGGGGGGTGGGGGGAGTGTGTCTTATAGTGCAAAATATACAATAGATACATTTTTCATTGTGAGCAGTTTTTGGTAAAAATAAAATAAAAACAAACTAGGCTTTATTATCCTGGTTTATTGGAGTGACTTTGGAGGTGTTTTAATCTGCTCACTTTTTATTTTGGTTTGTTTTAGTCTTGCACTGGCTGTACTTGTTATACAGATGAAGTGGGGTTTCTACTGAATTGTATTTTTACTGGATTAAAAAAACCCTGACTTTTTAATTAAAAACCTGCAGGAAAATCAGACAGGATCAAATGAGTTTATGGGAATTCCACTTATTTTAAGGACTTTATATGATGGTTCTTTTCTTCCTAATGTTTTAAACCCCAGCATACTTTCAGCTGCTTGGCCTCTTTGGAGAACAGAAGCTTCTTTCTTAGTACTTCCTGGAATGGCCTTGTCACCAAGTAATGTTCTCAGAACAGTTTGTTCCCAATGATGGAGGAGCATTAGCAACACTTTTTTTCAGCTAGTGTTGTTCCATCATGAGTCAGTTTGGACCACAACAGTAGAATTCTTTTTAATCCCTTCCATTAAAGGATTATTTTTAATGATGTAATGGGATATGAGCTTTGCAAATAAATACAACTATAAATAAACTCTGGAGTTATGATTAGCATTTCAGGGGAAGAAAGTAAGAAGAGCAAAACTTTTAAAAAGCAGTATGAATTTCATGCTCAGTCATTTTTTTAAAATCTAGCATGTGTTAAAAGTTATTTAAGTTTTGACATGGGGAGGCATATCCCATTACACTTTCAACAATAAAAATCATTCACCTATATGAGTTTGTGGATAATCAAATGGCAACCTGAGTATGCCATTCAGTGGCTTGATCACAGTTTCATTGGATTATTCAAAGACATTTGCCTGCAGTTTTATTTTGGAAAAGGAAATAACTTTCCAAAGATGCGTGCATGAAGTTTATCAAAACAAACATGATTTCTTTGTTTCTTTGTTTGTTTAATCTCTCAATTCTTCATATAAGCAAAATCTAGGCAGATGAGTGTGGTGTCAAGGTTTTCAATTGAATGTGTGGAGGGTGAAGGACGTGTGTTTATTTTCATGGTCATGATGTGCACTGAAAATGGTGTTTGATTTCATTGTACAAAGTGCAATGAGAATAAAGTAAACTAATGAGTCAGGGACATGATAAGGTATGGAAGAGAGGCAGAAAAAAGTGAATATGCAGTGGTGGCACAGTACTGAGCCATGGTGGTAGAATGCAATATTTTAGTCTAATTCTGCCAGCTGCCAGCAGTTCAATCCTGACCAGCTCAAGGTTGACTCAGCCTTCTATCCTTCCAACGTCAGTAAAATGAGGACCCAGATTGTTGGGGGGAGCATGCTGACTCTGTAAACCACTTAGAGAGACCCTATACCCATGATGGCAAACTTATGGCACATGTGCCACCGGTGGCACGCAGTGCCTTTTGTGCCAGCACACAAGCTGCAGGCAAACATACCTCACTGCGCATGTGCGTGCCTCACAGCTGATTTTCAGTGGGTTTGAGGCCTTTTTCAGGCTCCCAAAGACTTGAGGAAAACTTCTGCAGGCTTCTTTAGACTTTGCAAGCTGAAAACTAGCCTCATTTCATCACTTCCTGTTTTTCCGAAACTACTGGAAGTGACGAAACAGGGCTAGTTTTCAGCCTGCAAAGCCTGCAGAAACCTTCCTCAAGCCTTTGGGAGCCCAAAAAGGCCTCAAACCCACTGAAAATCAGCTGTGAGGTGCAGTGCAGGTAAGGGGGCAGCGGGATGGGATGGGATGGGGATTGCGTGCACATGCATAGGGAGCATAGGGGGGGCACAATGCCTTCTGGGTGCTGGAACGCGAGCGTGAGCATGCAAGTGCACACACAATTTTTGGCACAGGAGCCCAAAAAGATTAGTCACCACAGCCCTATACTATTTCAGATATACTGGCAAATACACTAGCAAAAATATACCAGCAAATAGACTTGTATAAAGAAATAAGTTATAATTCTCTGTAAATTCATACAAATAAGCCTGAACAGAAATATAGCATCAGAAATTTAAAGCTGTGCATATTTAAAATTATTTCCTTAAAAAAACAACCAATGGAATTATGGAGTACTTCGTGATAAAACCCCCAAATTAACCTCTGCCACTTTGTACTATTAAATATTTTGCTAGTTACAAACATCATCAACCCTCATTTTCTTTTAAACAAGCAGGTAACAAAAAAATTACCTATCCAGATACACAAGACTTTAAAAGGAATAAATGTTCCTCCTCCTCCTTCCTGACCTTTAAAGGACCACAAATTTAAGCTATTAAATAATGAACGTTGTAGAGCATTGCTGAAGGCACCTGGTACTCATTCAAAACACACCAGTTGCTGTCGAAACATTGCATGTTTCCTCAATTCCATGCTCCACAGAAGAAAGGTTAAATGTAACTTTTATACGAAACATACATCAAACTGTGACAAATGGGAAAGTTTATTAAATGCAGATGTACTGGGAAAAGTGTGTGAAAGGTTTAAGACATTTGCTCAGATGGCGTGGGAGAAAGGGAGGGGGGAGGGGGATTTCACCGTGCGAAACCTCCCTGGATCACATAGCTGCAACTCCATTGTCAAAACCAGAGCATCTTCAGCATAGAGCAATGTGATTGCAAACTGCTTTTTTTTTTCATCCCCAAGGCAAGTTAAGTGGAAGCACATTTATTATGTCACTTGACATCCCCATGATTCCAGTATCTGCCATCTGTTTTCAGGTGCTTTTCTAGACAACTGAAGTAAAATATAAAATGTATGAAAAGCAGGAATTATTCTGGACTCACTGATTTCACTGGGAGAGATATGGTTTACCCCATTGTGAAATCAATGAACTTTGAAACCACTTATCTTTGACTAAATTGCAGTTCAAAGATTGCAACCTTCTAGATCTTATTATAATTCATGCTTCTAAAGCAGGGGTGTCAAACTCAAGACCAGTGGGCCAGATCTAGCCTGCAGGGTGCTTAGACCTAGCCAGCAGACCGCCCTGAAAACAGGGAAGGACCAGGCCATGGTGCCTATGCCAGCAAAAATGGAGCTCAGTTTCACAGCTGGAAACGAAGCTTGGGAGCCCATTTTTGCTGGCAGAGTGCTCAGCCCACCAACATGAGTGACATCGAGGTGGCCACGTCCCCCCAAAGCCAAACACAACCCTGATGTGGCCCTCAATGAAATCGAGTTTAACACCCCTGTTCTAAAGGCTTCCTCTCAGAATATAGCTAAACAAAATAGCATTATCCCTATCAATTTCTATGGAAGGGCATGAAATGGGTCAATATGATGAGACTCCCCACCCCTCAACATAGTTATGAATCAGATGTTCTCCATGAACACTAACTTTTATACTGTCTCACTACCAAAGGCGATTTGTCCTCTTGTGTATAAGCTTAAAATCTGCTCTGGTCCTGGAAAAATTTTTAGGACAAGAGTTTACTTTATTAAAATCTTAACACAGTGTTCTTGGGGGGGAGGAGGAGATTACTCCATTGCTGCTGATAATCAGAATGGCTGCAAAGGATTAGTATTAGTCTTCAGGTTGGAAACCTATTATATTGTACAAAATTGGAGACAGGAAATCACTAAGCCTATTTCTCAGCTTTAGGCTGAAACAGGAAGGTGGCATGTCATCACCGAAGGTTGTACAGATTTACATGTTAGACCTAATATGGGAATCTGTCAGTTCCCTCTGGATGAACAAGACAGAAAGTCTGACTGGATGAGTTAATTTTATTGTAAGTCTACATTAACAAACTCTTGCAAGTTTGATGGTATTGAACAATATTTAAAAGTAACAGCAGGGGAGTGAGGAATTTCTCTTAAACTTCTTCCTCTGACCGTTAATCCATTGGGGGCTTTCCCTTTGTTTGCCTGGTTGTTACCTAGGCAACAACTCATCCCTGGTCCCTCAAGATCATCCACACATTCCATTTTACTTCTATTCATATGCAAACATAATACAAACTATTATCAAATGATAATAGTTTTAGTTACGATTTCAGAAATTATTCTCTGACCTTTACTGGAGCTTTTCTGCCATTTGAGCAGCCATGGTTAGGCTGTTTGACCAGCGTTCTTCAGCATTATCCAGACTGAAGAAGAGCACAATAAACACTTTTGCCTCAGTATATTTTGATCCGTATCATTCAAGCTATCCTGTCACTGATTTGTTTTCCTTTTTTATTGTTTGAATTAGTCAATGGTACTGTATTTTTAATATATCATTTTCAATTTTTTTCTATTAATATTATGTTACAAACTTGTGCTATTAGACTGCTGCCAAGAGTTAGAAATAGGCAACATTAACCTGGAAACTATGAATAATATTTTTTTTTTCATAGGCATCTGAAATTTGGATGTAAGATTTTTTTTTTACAGAAAGAATATTTACACCCTATTTGGAATGACTGTTGTAAAGTTTTGTTTCCTGATCTGATTCTTTTAAGATAATTGTGTGTTCCACGTAGTCAACAAAATAAATACTTTTTAAAAAAATGTGCTTTAATGAAAGTTGTACACAAAGCTCCCGTTTGAGAAAATTGTGAATGAAATCCAAGGCAGATTTCCTAGCAGTTTTTTTTATTTCCCTTTTTCTTTTTAAGAACAAAAGTAGCTATTTGCAAAAGATTTGATGGAATGGAATAAAACATCAAATTGCACTGCTGATGCAGACTGGATTTAGACTGATCCGAACACACCTATGCTGAGATCTCACGCAGCGCATGGAATAGCTTCCCATTTCATACATTTGCTTCAGCCATCAAAACAGCAGAAGCATATTTTGAGCTGTTGAGAGCATGTTGTGGAACAATTTGTGTTTTTCTAGGATATCTTTACCTGAGATATGTCAGGGACATAGACAGGCAATTGAAGAATAAATACCTAAAGAATACTGAAGACAGTCCAGGCTTCCAGCAAGGGATAACACTAGGCAAAATAGGAGATTGAGGAAGTGGGTGGTTCTTGCTATCAGTGCTTCCAGCATTATCTGTGACGGAGCATGTTCTTATTTTTATCTCTAAAATGTTAGGTGGGATGATATCGTACTGTGATAAGTGCAGGACCTTGCTGAGAAGACTGGTGATACCTGTTGTACATTTCAGTTGTTTCCAATCTTCTCCTTTTTTTGTTTTTTTCACCACTTAAACCATCTATCACTGGCAGTATTACATCTGTTTTAGGCAGGCAGCATATTTTATTAATGCTGAAGAAAATTTCATGAGGGAAATTTGTACGATTCGGGGGGGGGGATTTGAAGCAGATTTGAGCCATTCATATCTGACCCAATGAAACTGTGTCATTCATCTGGGATTTCTTATGTGTCCGAAGTTTACACAGCTTCATACATAACTGCATATGTGTGCAATGCATTACAAAAACAAGCAAGCAAAAAAACAAAGGAAAAAAACCCTGAAGTTATAGATGCCTGTGAACAAAAAAACACAACCCCCTTCTGTTAATATGTCTTGCCACAAATCAATTCAAAGAAAATATGGCCATGCAAAGTGCTATCTAGTGTAATTGTTTAATTTAAGGAATATCTTTATTTGTTCCTGATCTACTAGTATGCAATTGGCACATCTTTGTCAGCCCCTCCACTGTCATCCTCCACCCCCTAAGCTTTGCAGATTGAAATCATAGTGCTTGATGAGCAAACACAGTTGATTTACAGTTTAATTTCCAACCATTTGTGTAGGGAATTTTCCGCTGAGATTGTCTGTGCTGAAAATGGGCTTTCAGCTACATGCTTCACAGTGGTCATTTTGCTCCACATGAACACTGCACCATTTCAGCCTCATTCTGCCCAAACTCTCCAAGGTTACAAGGATTCAGCAAGCTGTACAATCCACAAAGCAATATGTTCACAGAGCTCAGGGAAAAAAAACCTTATGACCTCAGCATCTGTGGTGATGCTGGCCACCTTATTTCAACACTATTTTAATTATTGGGATATGATGTACTTTAAATGAGAAACGGTTGAGTTGGATCATATATGCTGCATGAGAGCCAAGTTCTCAATTATCTCTACTTTCAATTATCTCCATTTTAAATTATCTTGATCTGAAGATTTGCTGGGCTAACACAGAAGCATTTAGCATGGAATCTGATTGCTAATTCACCAGGATGCCACAAAAAGTTTTCAACATTTCATGGAACTGCAGTCAGAAGGTGTTTTCTTGTGTTCCACTATCTTGCATTTACAATCATTTACAATAAAATCAGCCGTGTTCTCTTTATTGGCAATACAACAAAAAGCAGCCAATTAAAAAGAAAAATTCATCTTCATTAGGTCCAGCTGGAAAGGAGGGAACTCAGAGAAACTGGCAAGCAAGGAATGTTAGGTAGAGTATAGAATAGTGGAAGACTGACTGAAATCATTCCACAAAGGAGCATTCTACACTACTCTTGGCAGAAATAAAATGCACATTCCCTCCCAAATTATGAAGTAAAGATGCTGGGTGGGTGGGTGTGTCTCCCATCTCCCACTGCACATCTTTTCTTTCTCTGCCTAGTGATACATTCCGGGGTTTCACTGGATCTGAGGGATGGGGCCCTTTGGTGAAACAAGAAGAGCCTATTTCCCCTTTGCCCCTCTTCCAAACTCTTCAGAAGAGAACAGAGGGGGCCACTAAAGAGTTATCTGAGGTTCTTATGATAAGGACAAGATGTTGCCGTGCATTCTTTCTGGCATCAGAAGACAAAGACTTTTAGTCCCTTTGTCTGCAATCCGATATATGGGTGTCCCAGAGAGCTCAGTAGGATCTTCTTGTTGGGAAATTGCTATAGGTCATTTTCCATTTAGTCTGCACCCTCCCACATAGTCATTATATCCAGAAGATAGTAGGCACACAGGTCACTCAGTTTGGCTAGGAAAAATATAATTTAATGCTTATTTATTAAAACACCAGCAAATGACAAAAATAATTTACTGGCAAATAGGATAAAAGACAGGCAAACAGCGAGGAGAGAGAGAGGCAGATATGAGAGAAACATTACCAACATCTATATATCAGAAGGCATATAACTTTCTAGAGTGACTAGAAACAACACTGTGGATCGTTGCAAAGGGAATGAGTGGTCTTTGATTATTCCAGCCTGAACCATTTTATGTGCATAAAAGCAGTAGAAAAGAGATAGAAAGTAGAATACTAGAGGATCTTGCCTCTATTCCATACCACAGAAGAAACAATTTGGTGAATTGGGATAATGTAGTTTTGGCTAAAATGACTGTTTTCACAACTGAATGCTTACTAAATAAACTCACTGTCTGGTTTGCTCGATACAACAAACCAAAACTAATCTTGTTTATTTATTTGGTGTATTTATATGGGCATAAGACACTATGGGCAGCAAAATGGAATAAAATTAACATTAAAAATCTGACTTAATCAAAATCAAGGGGAAAATGAAATTTTGACTTTGGGATGTGAGGACTACATCTGATTTGACTAGAGAAAAATTGTGGATTTTTGACCATTTATTATGCGTTGGATTAAAAATAAGAGAATAAAATACAATGAACAATGAATACTGAAGAAGCTTCTTGGATTAGAATCAAATGTCTTCAATGAATAATCAAAGTCCAGTTGCCTTTTGGAAAAACACTTCGGGAACAGCCATGATCTGGATGACTGAGAATCTCCATAGGCATAATGAATATTGTTTTTCTTTTTAGAATGTTTTAGTATTTTAGGGTATTTTAGATATTGATATTATTCGTTTAAACTTTGATAGAAATTGTTGAAGTATTATCCCTATACTGGAAAGAGTGACAGGTCATTTTTGTTATACATTTGTGGAATGTATTTTTTTTCTGTCACTTTTTAATGGGTCCTGCTTTTTCCTCCCTTTTTCCTTTTATGTTAGTTTGCATTTTAATGTTTATTTCTGAAATTTAATGAAGGTGCTTAAATAATTATGATGATGTTATCCATACAGTCGTATTCAACTTTGTGGGCCAGGTCTTTCAACAGCTTCCAATCTTGCACCGCTTCCTTGAGTTTTTCTGTGCTCTGGCAGGTGTCAGCTTTGATGTTGTCCAGCCATTGTGTTCTTTGGTGCTCTGGTTTCCTTTTGCCGCTAACAAAGATATTTAAACCATAGCAACAATAATCAAACCAAGAATTTCTGAATGTAGCTATTAGGTTTGTAACTGATCCGGTATGTGAACATAGGCATCCAGTACTGCACCATTGCAGAAAGATCCCAGAAGTAGTTCATGGCCCTGTTCAATTGGAAGGATGAAAAGCTTAGTTAGCTTCATATTTTGAAATCAGAATTTCCAAATTTAGGAATGCCTTGTAAGCCTTGTAAGAAGGAAGGCAGAAGAGAAGAAGAAAGAAATGTTAGGTTGTTGCTTAAAATCGATGCCCGTTGATTCCATGTTTTCAAGTATTTTCCCATTTCAGGTATATTCTGTTCATTATGTCTATTGTCACCCAGAATGGGGCTAGTGAAGACCAGATGGAAGATGTTGTGAATCCAGAGGCCTCATGAACTACATTTGGCTCATGGTCCAACTTATAACGTTGTCATGCCCCTGTCATAATCTGATTCAGAGGGGGAGTGCGAACAGCTGACAGGGAGTGGGAGTGTAGCTCCATTGGCTATGGAAGAAACTGGGGAAGGGCTAAGTCTGGCTGGGCAGAGCAGGGAAGAGGTAGAACAAGGGAAAGGGAATTCAGAGGAAGACCCAGGCCCACCCCCACCCGTTCATCCTAGGGCATGCAGTGAGGAATGGGGAAGGGAGCAATGTGAGTTGCCTGGTTTATGGGGGAGGAAAGGGCCCTGATTTCCTCCCTTAGTTGCAGCTGGGAACACGGTGATTAAAAAGGGAAGCTGCACACAGCAAACTGTTGGGAGCAAATCATGAATTTATCTGGTCTCGTCGTGGCTTATCTGTGTTCTTAGCATCTTCCCAACTGTGTGAGTTTTGCTGGGCTTTCAAGTCTGAAATTCCTTCTCCTGCCCTGTCAAGTTAATTACTGCAGTGTGGTTTGTTTGGATTTTTAGTTACAGTCTGTATGTATCTTGTTTTGGATTGGATTTTCTTCAGTTAAAGGCTGTTCTGGGACAATTTTTCTCCAGCCGAAGGTAACCTGGACAATGGGGGCAAAATTGGAGAGAATGTTTATACTTATACCTATTATCTTGTAAACGATTGACAAATCAGATCAAATCAAATTAAATCAAATAATAAAGGGACTCTTCTTGTTTATTTGACTGTGTTACCTTTGTGCCATGCCCTGGGTCATCACATGTGATAGATCATCTTAAAATAACTGACTGTCAATATTTTGGAAGTGACTGTCCTGCATGAAAAGTGAATAATGATAAGGAAGATCTCCCATTAAATTTTAGTGCTCACAATCCTCTCCCTTTGTCAGATTTATTTCGCTACTTTATTATGCATGCATTACTATTACTTATAATTTGCCCTTTGGACTACAAATCTTGTCAATGCAGCTAGCATGTAACATTCACAACAGTAAATAAAATCATCATAAATATTTTTAAAAAAACAGCTGGAGCCCTCTTGCTTCAAGGATTGTTCCAGTAATTGGTTATAACGGCTTAGTGCAAATAGATAGAGAAGAGTCATTTCCTTAAACCTCCCTCTTTTTAACCATCACAAATACAGGGAAAATATTAAAATCAGAATTGCCATGAAATGCATTGCTCATGGATTTAATATTGCAGGCAGTTTGTAAAAATGCAAGGCTCCCATTGTCCCCTTACCATAATATTACAGTGGATGAATTATGGAACCATATATATATATTTTCAACCCAATCCTATGAGTTTGCCCAACAGTTTATCTCCAAAGATCCTAGCTTGATCTACCATCTACTTCATGTACTTATTTCATGGCATTATAATTCTGCAGTACTTTAACCCAACTTTTATCCATCTTCTACAAGTTTGAGGAGAATGTTTCTGCTAGGCCTGAGTGAAGTGCCTAGGTTTGCTTCAGTGAAGTGTTTCATGGCAAGGAGGCAAAGTGAATTTCTTCATGGAGATGAGACAGCAACCTCATTCCTCCAAAGTGCTTTGCATTGCGTCAGAAACTGACTGCCTTACTAGAAGAAACTTTTCTCACAGTTGCAGAAGCCTCTTTCAGCTTCCAAAAAGGTGGATGATGGACTTAAGCAAGGTAAAATTAAGAAATATGACTGCTTCACTTCACATTTAAAAGTGTGTTTCTGTGTGTCTGTGTGTCTGTATGTAGCTTCACACTGCTTCAAAGGGATGCTTTGCATGAGCTTTCATCAAAGCAAAACAGCCTTTGAAGTTTTACGCAGTCTTAGTATCTGCTCCTTTTTCTACAATGTATCATACCGTGAGAGTGAACATGAGGTTGGGCACTCACAGTTTGATTTACGCAACCTGGTTGTCAGCAAAGACTTAATGGATTGAGAATGTAGTCAGAGTTTGCAGCCATCTAGGGCAACAAAATGAAGCAAGATTCTCTATCTTTTAGCACAAGACATGAGGAAGAACAAATGAATGCCCTCAAGTGGTTAAAAATAAAAAAGGTCCATTGCATCATGCCAGAATAAGGAGACATGGTTCATGACATCGTCATGCAAAGGGTTTCTGTGCTTACATCATAACATATCATACAATTATATACACTGCATCATTTGCATGAATGAATTATCATTTCTTATTTGGCCCCTTCCTCTGACACCCACAGCCTAAAATGTACAATATGTGTAACCTTGCCAGGAGAATGACATATCTGATGACTATGACACCAACATCGATGTTTGAAGAATGAAAAAGCGGGTTTCCTTGTTTACTGATCTATGTCTACATTCTCTTTATGTGCTAATAGAGGATCTTGATTGGCACAAAGCCCCTCTTATTTTACAAGCTCTATAAAAATAAATAAAGAAAATGTGTTGCCCCAGGTAACCCCTTTTCCTTTCCAATTATGCTTGTCAATAACTCTATAGTTGGTTCACTATAATATTACAAGGAGAGTAAGCAGATTACTTTTTTGACTGAAGACCTTCCAAGCATTCCATCACCTTCTTCTATTTGAATTATTTCTCACTTTCATATAAGAATAATATCTATGAACTGTCTGCATAAATTCTGATCTGATCGTTTTAATAATACTATCAGAGACTTTCAACATAAATAGCATTAATCCATAAATACTTCAAATGGTACACATTTTTAAAGACAATTTTGTTGAACAGTATTAAACTCTTGTTTTAAAGTTTTGGTAATGGAAAGTTTAGATGGGAAGCTCCTGAAGTGAGTTGCTTATCTAGATTTATTTATGAGGTGTTTTTTTTTTAAATAAACCTACCATCACTGTTCAGATACAATTTAAAGATGAAACTTTTCAGTTCTAATTTATGATTTGTTCTTGAATTAAGAGCTAATTTTGTTCCAAGTCTTTGGTCAAAGATCTCACATTTGTTTTGGGTGTGTTCTGATTAATTTGTCTTATGTCTGGTTGTTTTTGTTACTTTAAAGACATTCCCACAACAAAATGGAATACTGTTTTACTGTTAAGGATGATCAACCTCTATATAACTTATTGTTCCTAGGTTATATTTCCCACAAAGGAGGACTTCTATACATCTCTTTAGATAATGGAAAAGGGTACAAGACAGCCATTCTTACTGCCAGTATGACTGGTCTCACCATCATCTATAGGTGATGAACTTTTGCAGTATGCCATTGTGTAGTTGCCAAAGAAAGCAGCAGAACTGAATAATGACCGTGCTCTCCAAGGTTATTAGTGGCTGTCTCATACTGCCACTATTAGTGGCTTCGTCTTAAAAAGCTGCATCCGTTGTCAAAGGGATATTATCATTAAGTTGATAACATGGGCTAGACCAACTACAGAGGGGTAGTTTTCCAAATAACTCCAGCACTGAGGTTAGTCAGTCAGCTCTCTTGTAGCTAATAATACTCCAATATTAAATGGCCGTCAAAAGATTTTTCCCCCGTTGAAGTTTAATCATTGTTATTCTATAATTTTAAATTTTTAACCTTAATTTAATTTTTAATGTTAATGCTAATTTGTATATGCTTTTGTTTATCTGTTATATTATATTGTACACCACCCAGATCCCTTCCTTGAGCCAGATGGGCAGTTTAGAAATATATTGCAAATTATATGTCCAGAATATTCAGCCACCATTCCAGAATTAATTAACTGTACCAGATCTGCTTCTAACATGCTGAAAGAATTGAGAATGTGACCCTGTCAGAGGACTCAGTCATCTGGGCCTTGTTAATAATAATTTCAATAATATTTCACCTGCCCTAGGCTATGCCTGTGGCAGTGTCTAGCTTGAGGTTTCAATGTATTGATGCACCTAACTATCTTTAGAGCATTGCCTATCTTTATGCATAGGGCTATTTAACATGTCATGATAAAAATATTGATTTCTGAACCCACCATGAGAAGCGCATGGTTCATCTTTACACTGGGGAGGATGGTTTAGAATAGAGGACTTGGTTATGTTAATTTGTGATCCAGCCTCATTGATTTCAGGGGGCTTCCTCTGAGTCTGATTAAAATTGTTACAACACGTTGCATGCACAGCTGGCTTGTTTTAGGGTGCATATCTCAAACAGATCAAATGAATAAAACACATACTGCAAATATGTGTATCCTATAGGCATGCTTTGGAGAGATCAGGAGAAAGATTTTGGGGTTTCTCCCTGCCTCCTAATCAACCTGCCTGTCAGCAGCAGCTTCCAGCTGCATACAGAATGGAAAAGAGAATATAGATACAAGCAGTAATTCTGCATTTCCTGGTGCTAAGTAAAACACCCCCTGCCTCCACCATATCTGTTTTTTGTTCCTATTGAGGGGTGGGGAAACTGCCTTCTTTTGATCAGTCTGTACATGTGGCCAGCAGTTCCTATTAGGGAACCAATTTGCCTCTTGTTGCTGCTTCTGTGTGACATGCTCCATTCCATTCCTCATCCTTTCTAGCCAGAGTCAAGGATTTTGGAAAATTTTATTTAAGGTGTCCTGTTAATGCGCATTTCCTAAGTATAAAAAAAAGCCCCAAACATACTAGAATGTATTTAGAGGGGAAAGGCATACACAATTGCATGCCGTGGGAGAAAATGAATGGAAAACATAGATATTTGGGGGTGGGTGGGAATAGGGACAATTTAAATGCAAAATACCTTGCATTTTTACAAAATTCACATAAAAGGAGAGAGAACAATTCAATACTTGCCAAATGGGAACATATCCAGAAATAAACTGATGTGACCATTATACTGTAAAGGAATAGCAGTCCAGAAACAATTATCTATGCTACCTGCAGTGCCAGCTTCTTTAAACTCATTATCTGTTCTTTTCTGTCCTGTCCTGTCAGTCAAGGCCTGTAGTGGCATTCTAATCATAGTTCAGGACAGGGTGAATAAAGTGTAGATATGCCTAATTCCACGCTAAGCCTAGAACTTGGGCCATTTCAGAACACATTCCTCAGTCTGCATTTGACAACTTTCCAGCCAACGCTCAACATATAGCAAGATGCATTATGTATATGCTGGCAAAGGAGTCCCAGAGTGGTTGCACCATGTGGTGTCTGGACAGAATAAATAAATGACAACCTAGTCACCTCTATGAATATGTAGGATTTCTTGGTGTATGTGTGAAGAACTACTTGACTGATTGATTTACTAGCAACCTGGAGCTATTTTGCTCTTCAAACACGGAAAGAAAAAAGTACAGTAGGTATAGAACTAATTAATGAAAAACACAACAGTATTTCACCTACTGCAGCCTTGCCACCCTTTTTGTAGGACAGCGGCCCTCAACCTTTTGGGCACCAGGGATGGTTCTATGGAGAAAGGTTTTTCTGCAGACAAGAGGGGGTTTTGTGTACTGTCCGCATCCTGTTTGTGCAGCCTGGTTGCTGGCATGCCATGGATTGGGGACCCCTGTTGCAGGAGGAAAGATGATACACTGGACAATTCAAGTGAAAGCTAAGAATCTACTTAATATCTTAATCACAATCAGTAGGAATGTTTATTTATTTTATTGATTTGATTTGATTTGATTTGTCAATTGCTTACAAGATAATAGGTATAAGTATAAACACAGTTATGAATACATGGATGCATATAAGAAAAATAAAAGAAACAATAAGACAGTGATGGTAGGCATGTTGGTGTGCTTATGCACGCCCCCTACAGACCTCTTAGGAAAGGGGTGAGGTCAATAGTAGACAGTCTAAGTTTTGGGGGTTTGGGGAAGAAACCACAGAGTGAGGTAGAGCATTCCAGACATTGACCACTCTGTTGCTGAAGTTGTATTTCCTGCAATCAAATTTGGTGTGGTTAACCATGAGTTTGTATCTTTGTTTGCTGTTGTATTGTTATGATTGAAGCTGAAGTATTCATTGACAGGTGGGATATTGCAATGTATGATTTTATATACTATACTTAGATTGGACCGAAGGTGGTATAGTTCTAGATTTTCTAGGTCTAGAATTTCAAGTCTGGTGGCATAAGGTATTCTACAATGAGTAGAGGAGTGGAGAACTCTTCTTGTGAAATATTTCTGGACTTTCTTAACTGTGTTAATATCAGATATGTAATGTGGGTTCCAGACTGATGAGCTGTATTCGAGTATTGGTCTAGCAAATGTCTTGTACGCTCTAGTTATTAGTGTAATATTACCAGAGAAAAAGCTACGTAGGATTAGGTTAACAACTCTTAATGTCTTTTTGGCTATATAGTTACAGTGGGCTCTGGCACTTAGATCATTTGAGATGAGTACTCCAAGGTCCTTGACAGAGTTTGGATCATCAACAAGGTCTTGACTATTCAGCTTGCATTTTATTTTCTTATTTTTTTTTGCCAATATGTAAGACAGAGCATTTATTTGTTTAGAATGTTTAAAAAAGGACAACTTCTTGTTGTGGTGCATATGCTTCCTTTCCTGTATAGGACGCTTAGGTGAGCAGTACCAAAAGATTTTAGCCAAGGGGAAAGACATTGTTGGATTATATGAAACACTGTGTGGAATCTTAGTTTTAATACCACTTCTTGCTCATTACAGAAAACCAAAGCCTCCGGAGTGCTAAAAGGCTCTAGTGTGGAAGCAAACAATGACTGATGACTTAATAAATGCATGTAGCAATGTAATAGAATGTAATATAGTTAATGAAACAACTAGATCATTTGCTATATCTATAAATTAATATTGGCTATTGTAGTGAAACCTGCTTCAGACAGCAATATATGTTGTTTCATTAGAGCCAAACCAATGATAAACTTACAAATCTGCAGGATCTAATTGCCTTAAATATAGCAAAGCCAAGTCTGTTAGCATTTTAATTGCTATTTGCCACTTTAAAAGCTGTTATTATTCAACTACATTATCTGTGCATATGTACAATACTATGTGCAGTTGCACGGGTTTTACTATAGAAGTGGCAGAAAAGCTTCTGAGTCTGGAGCATGGTTGGCTTCAGGAAAGCCAACAATAAGGTGATTTTGTGAGGTTTGATTTCATGGAACTAGGTAGCAGAAAGAGCTCCTGTGGCTTAACTAGAGCCAATGTACCACAACTGCACTGAGTTGTGCTTTCTTCCTCCTCAACAAAAGAAGATTCTTACGTTAAGAAGGTATGGATGAAAGCAAATATTAAGAAGGTAGGTTAAGATGAGGGAATATGGAGCGGAGAAGACTATTCTTGCTTTCCTGCAATCCCTTGAGTGAGATGTGTTATTGAGTTTGAACTGTAGCATTTGAAATGACCATCTAGATTGGTACTTCTCAGCAAGTTTAAGATGTGTGGATGTCAACTTCTAGAATTTGCTTGCTGGGGAATTCCAGAAGTTAAAGTACACATATCTTAAATTTGACAAGGTTGAGAAACATTGATCAAGATCAGTGGTGGGATTCAAATTTTTTTTTACTACCGTTCCGTGGGCATGGCTTGGTGGGCATGGCAGGGGAAGGACTCTGTAAAATCTCCAGTCAGAGGTGGTATTTGCCAGTTCTCTGGACTATTCAAAACTTCCGCTACTGGTTCTCCAGAACTGGTCAGAACCTGCTGAACATTTAAGCTGAGACAAAGGATCTCCTAATATCTATTCTTTCTTAAATGCAAACAAAAATGTACTTGAGGCTAGGATACAGTTGAAAGACTGAATCATAAATTGATCTTATCTTAGGGCCCATATGTAACATATGCATATCTACTGCAATTATCAATAGACAAAGCATAATTATCATGTATTTTGTGATAGTGGGAAATATCTGTAGCTCAGTGTAGGATGAGGATTTGTTCTCTGACCTTTTGGGTTGGTCTCTGGATATTTCATTACCAGTCTAGGTAACATCTTCAACCAAATTTAGGAGATGTCACTATCAGTGGTTTGCTTATAAAGGCTTCATGTGATCAGTAGGTCTTATGATGGGGAGGTCACATTAGGTGAGGGTTCTTCCTAATTCCTGGTGGAGTTATTGCAGAGAAAGATGTCAAGCAGCAGATGAGAAATGTCTATTTGGTGTCTTTCTACACCAAAGGTTTTCTATCCAAAAAACTTTGTATTCTAACACACAGCACCCAAACCACAACAAATACCATAGCCAACTATCACGCAAAACCTAACCCTACCATGGTACCATACACAAAAGGGTATCAAAAATGACAGCCAGAATTCTCTGACCTCTAGTAATAGCAATAGCCTACAAACTCATAGCTATGTAATTTACAAAATCAACTGTAACAATTGCAACCAATTCTACATGGTACAAACATCATGCCAATGGAAAACTAGAATCCATGAACACCAGCTGGCAGACAAATGCCATGATCTGAAATCCAGCACTAATTTGATTGAGCAATACAAGAATCATTGGCCATGCTACCACCCACCATGTTCGTGAGTTTATCAAAGCCTGGCACTCCACAAGCAATTCTATGAACAGACACATTGAACTAAAACCAACCTACAACCACTCAGAATTCAAATCAACATCACAGCCAATGGCATTGACCCTCAACCAACCCATGCAACCCCACCAACTAGCACTTCACCTGCCAATGACCCTCACCTTACATGACCTCTCCAACACAAGATCGATCACAAGACCCTCACATGATGTGACCCACACTTGACCCATCATAAGGCCATTGCAAGATCATGACATGACATGACCTCACCTGACATGAAGCTCCCATCACAAGTCCTACTGACCACACGAAACTCTTATAAGCAGAAGAACACTGACATTACCTAAATTCCGCTAAAGATGTTACCTAACCTGGTAACAAAACATTTGGAAACCCACAAACTTGGAGAATAAATCTCTACCTCATCATTTATTTTAAACCACAGTTTATGCCAGATTATACTCATGTGAGTGAACAACAAAATTTGAGATGATTTTCATTGGGAAAAATAATTAACTTCTCCTGTCACCAGATAATGTTTGTGAAACAGGAGGATGGTTGTAAGTGAAGACATCAGAGTTATGCATATTATTACATGCACTTTGTCTCTTACTATAATGAATTATAGAATCAACAGGGCATAGATGCTTGGCTATAATCATAGTGTGAGCCCAATTTATTATAATCTCATCTTTAGATTTTGGGAAAGAGAAGAAAAGAATCAATGTAATCTTCCTGAAATATTGGAAATTAAATGCAACTATCAATCACTCAGTGGATCAGTTTTGTTATGTGAAATGAAATATTACAGAATTACTCTTCATAACCTTTGTATTGTGTTACAAGCTGTGTATAAATGCCAGGCAATTTCCTTAATGTTAGGTTCATAGTTTTCATGGAGGTTTTATTTATTATTATATGCATTCTGAGTACTTGTAGGCAAATAAAGAGCTAAAACTGTAATATGGTTTAATTATCATACTAATAGCCTTATGTGAAAGTCTTCATTGATTAAAGTCATGATGTTAAAGGTTAATGATGTTAAAGGTTAATATGGGTACCTTGGTGATGACCATGGTATATGGAATTTTGTGACTTAGAATGTAAGAAAAATAAATGATTAGATAGCATTTGTAAGCAAGTGAAATGAACAAAAATTAGATATGTGGTGTGATGTGAACATAACAAAAATGGCAAATAGGCAGTAGAATTGAATGAAAGTAGTCTGATTTTGTGAGGCAGCACTGATAAATTCAGGGAGGTGAAGCTTTCACTTTAATTCTAAATGTCAAAAGGTGTACATTGATATTCACTGAGAAATGAATGAGTGTGATAAAAATTATTGCATGTTTGTATCAATTTTGAGAAAGCATATGATAAAGTAATTCAAGCTGAATTATCAAATTTATTGTGTAAGTGCAGAATTGAAGTTTGGGTTCAACTCCCCACTTTCAACATAAGAGGAGGTCTAAGAAGGCAGAAGAGAATACATGAAAATAAATGCAATGCTTAGTGAGTGATTAGACTTTCAGAAGACAGTAATAAGGGATGCATGACATCCACAAAACAACTGTTTGATAGGAATAGACAAAAAGTAGACTATGAATTAAAAACTATGAATTCACACACCTTCTTAGAATATCTACCAGAAATGAAAAAAAATAATAGATAAAGAAATTTTAAAATGTGCATTTGTTGGTAGAAAGATACTAAAAAGTATGTGGTCTGTTATAGTGCATAAGCATGTGGAATGCATAACAACAGATTGTATAAGAGCATACTTTTCCTTCTTTGCAATAGAGAAGGAAAAATTGCACATGTGGGAAAAAACAAAAAAGTTACTTGTATGTATTGAGAAGTGTGGGTGACAGAAAAAAAACCCCTCTTGGCTATTGATAATGCTTTAAAAACTTAGTTATGTCCTCAGACCTGGGTACAGATGGTAAGTATCCCATTGCTTGACTTTAGTATTAGTTGTTTCATCATCATGGCTGCTATTTGTACTTACTTATTTTGTGGGTGTCTTTATTGTTTTAATGTTTTTTTTTATTGCTTTATACTTTTGGAATTGTAAGCTACCAGCAGTCACTTAGTTGAGTTGGGTTGCTATAAAAATTGAATTAAGTAAGCAAATAAATACAGGTATGATGAATAACTGTAGTTTGAATATGAATCTGGGTGATCTGTACAAAAGGAAGAGCTGCTTAAATTGTACAGGTGACACCAAATACAATTTTGATGAGAAGTTACAAAATACACTGAATTATTTTGTAGTATGAAAAGTGTTTAGATTTTAGATTTTAGCTTACTACTAAAACCTCCACTATATTAACCTCCACTATATTTAGTATTTATGAATACTAAAAGAAAAATAAGGGAAAAGAGATCTTCTTGGGAAATGTAAAAAAGTCTTTAGTCTTGTTCTCCTTCTCTGACTAATTTGCTATGTTTATAAACATTTAAAAATGACACTAAATGTTTGCATTTGCCTTGCTGTGTGACATGTTATATATATTTGGAAGCCATTTTTTCCCTTCAATTTGGTTAAGCTTTTACTGTGGATGCTTTGCTGTTAGTTTAGCTATTCTTTAATATGGAGCATGCTCTCTATATTTCAAATTCCTGATCAGATATTGTTGGTATTGTATCTCTCTGTTAAGGATGGGCAAAGTTTGTCCTTACAGTCATGACCATGTGAGAAAATGGCTGTGATTGTGTTGGTGTAGGTCAGAAGGAGAGAGAAAAATGGGGAGAGGGAATTCATTTTTTACCTTGAACTGCAAGTATAACTGTCATCAAGGCTGATGGGATAATTTGTTTCATATTTCTTCCCATTGATGGCCTGTTTCTTTAGAAGTTTGCATCCATTTTATTGTGTAACATTTTATTTGTTCTGTCTGCACTTCTTATCTAAATAGACATGTCTCTAAATAAGGTATTTATCTCTATCTATCTATCTATCTATCTATCTATCTATCTATCTATCTATCTATCTATCTATCCATCCATCCATCCATCCATCCATATAATCATCCATCCATCCTATGGTGCGTACCACCAGAGGTGGTATTCAGCAGGTTCTGACCAGTTCTGGAGAACCAATAGCGGAAATTTTGAGTAGTTTGGAGAACCGGCAAATACCACCTCTGACTGGAGATTTTACAGCATCCTTCCCCTGCCATGCCCACCAAGCCATGCCAACAGAACCAGTAGTAAAAAAAAAAATGAATCCCACCACTGGTGCAATGGTCTAGACGTGGAGCTGTCGTCTCACAATCAGGAAGCTGTGAGTTCGATTCTAGGTAGAGGCAGATATTTCTCACACTGAGAATATATTTGCTGAATAAACTCCACATTGGTGACAGGAAGGGCATCGGGCCATTAATACAGTCTGCTAGCTCCATTCAGTTGCCCAGACTCCATCCTACAAGGGATTATGGGGTTATTATCTCTTTCTCTCCTCCCCCTCTCTTCACACACACACACACACACACACACACACACACACACTTTGACATATAGTGTTGGTTTTGCATAAGTGGTTAAGAGTATGTCTTTTTTTTAAATATCTTTGTTGTTCTTAAGGTCAGATTTTATTATTCACATTTTGAGACTTAGCAAAAAATATTCTTTGCTCTCACCCAAAAGAAGCACAGCAAAGGGAAACCTCTGGCTATAAAACATGTTTAATGACTCAACCTCCTGGTTAACAGGGAGCTTTCTTTCCTCAGGCTATGTAAACCTTTGAAGGAATATTTGGCCTCAGTCAAGCTTCAAATGAAGCGGTGTCTTTGCAAAGCAAAAGAGGTCCCTTCTCTTCATATTGAAGTGAAGTAGCTTGGTTTTGAACTAAAAGACAATGTTATCATCATCATAACTGCTTTCCAGCCTGCCCTAGATTGCAGAGCATTAGCTGCACCAGAGAAGAAGCCATCTTGTTATACTGAAGTAGGGTAAAGCAGAGGCACACCATGTCAATGAGGAGCAAGAACAGAATGTCGTTATGGAACTTCACAACCAACACCTGACTCATTTCATAGCCACATTTTCAGCTAGAAAATGTGCTCACTCGAGGTGTGAGGTCACTCAGGTTCCTTCCTGCTTCATGAGAGGAAATCCAGAACACCAGGAAAAAGGAATAAATGATAGATCTCTTCATTAAGAACTAGGGGTGATTGTTGGAGGCAAAGGGTGGGCCAAAATATACAGGTAGTCCTTGACCTAGAACTGTCCATTTAACAATAACATTAACAAAGTTATGATGGCAAAAATGCCCATCAGGAAGCTGGATTCATTTAATGACCATGTGGTTCACTGAACAACTACCATAAAGTTGGGTCTGACTCAATTTGCAACCAAAACAATGTCCTAAATGGGGGTGTAAGTTGAGGATACTTATACACATCTTTTCTATAAGATAGGGGTGGGCCACAATGGCCCCTTTATGACCTTTGGGCTTCAATTCCTAGAATTCCTGAGCCAGTTGAAGTCCATAGGTCATAGAAGGGTCATAGTTGCCCATCCCTGCTATAAGACAACATATATTCCATAAGCCAATCAAGTGGATATGACAGTTGTGTATTTCTTCTTGCACTCTAAAGATAAGTGGCAATATTAAAGAGATGAATGAATAGCTAAAATAAGGATACTAAGCTCTCTTCGCATTCAACCCAAAAGCTCTTGTGTTTGGAACAATTAATACTATTTGTATAAAATTTTGATTTGAAGACAGACAAACTAGTCATTGAATCTGGAGTTATCCCTCTTTTCCTTTCTCACTGAGCATTCCTTTTAATGCTCTGACAACCTTCAAAAGAAGCATTTTTAAAAGTTAGATCTTGTTGCTAACATTCTTGTCCAACATGCTGAACTCTTAAAGGAGAAGCCCCATGGAGCATTTGAATTGGGAACAGAGTGACTTATCTCTATCCTGCCTTGAACAAGCTAAAAATGACCCTGTCGTTCTGCTTTTATAATAAGCATTGCCAGAGAAGCATTCTTTGATGCAAATTGGGGACACTGTTGCCATAACACCTTTGTTATTTTGACTAATCCAATCCTGATACTACCCTGAACTACTATATATGTGATAGTGCAGGAGATTCACATTTGTTTTCTGATAGAGGTAAAAATAGCCTGGGAGCAGGAGAAATTGATCCCACCCATTTCCAATTCCTTAAGAATAGAGGAGAAATATACATTCCTTTTTCAATCATTGTCTGATCAAATTCCATTCCCATACCCATACCCATACATGATCATCATACTCATTTTTCTGTATTCTTGAAATATAAAACAGATGGGTCTAGTCAAAATCAATGAGTGTAAAACATGAAATCCAAGCAGAATGGCAAGGAGAAATGCTCCCATAGCAAGATTATCCTGATTATTTGTGCTATTTTCTATCAGTCAAAGACTATCTAAAATGACAAGCTTCGCTCTGGGTTTGAAGATATAATTATTACCAGAATTTAAAGTTGGTAAAATCTGGTACAAAATGGGTTTTGCTTTTTGCTAATGTATATAATTCAAAATATAATACGGAAATCAGGCTTGCTTGGTGGAATAAATATAAGAATAAAATTCTGCCACTTTTACCTAGTGAAGAAGTAATCTGTAAAGCTATTGCCCACATTTATTTTAAAGCATCATGGATGTTCCCTTGCTGTTCTCTGGATATGCTCCATTACCTTGCCAGAAATGTCATTTAGAAAGTATAATTCTCAGTAACAAGGAATAATGTACAAAATGACATTTCTGGAGATACATGTCAATAAGTACACTAAGTCTTAATACTTTGGGATCATTTCTCTGGATTTTGGAAAGCCTTTAGAAATCTTTTACAAGTAGGTCAAAATACACACACACACACACACACACACACACACACACACACACACACACTGGAGCAGAAATGTGGCTTGGTTTGTGGATAACAATTCACTGTTGTGTAAATGATGCAAGGACAATAGACTTTAATGTATTTTTAAGAGTTCTGAGGTGAATTAACTGAGAAGTTAAAATGTGATAATATTTGAAAATGTACATCTAATTCATGAGGTCAAGTTGTCTAGGGCAGGGATGTTATCATTTAGGAAAACTGGTGTATGTTTTTTGGCCAGTGAGGAGTACCAATGTTTGCTATTGAATACTAGAGAAGAAATCTAGAAGAACCGTGATCTACCTCAAAAATTATGATGGAGAATTTGTCAGTGAGGAAAGAAAACATGAAGATAACAATGCTAAAGACAAAGGTGAAAAATATTATTATTAAAAAAACTTTCATAATCAAGGCTGAGGTAGCTTGAAAAATGAAGAAAAGAATGGTTTTTTTTATTGGAACAGTGATTTATCATTGGGATTCACTTGGTGTGATGATGAAGTTCATCCTACTCCAGAACATGGCATTTGCATTGATAAATTAGCCAGTGAAGCAAAGGCATCCAGCAAACTGAAGAGCTTGATAAAACTCCCTGACAAATCTTGATCGTGCTTGGAGAGTTTTTTAAATTCTAGAAAAGAACAGAGCTTGAAATCTGCTAAAGCAGAGTGTCAGATAAAGCTCAAGAAATCATTTATTTTGTAGCAACACAGATAGCTAAAACTATGAAATCTCGTACAATTGCAGAAGCACTGATTTTTCTTGCATGCAGTGCTATAATAAAGACAATATTTGGGAGTGAAGCAGAACAAGACATAAATAAAGTTACTCTCACACAATGCTATAGCAGACAGATTCATGATATGCCCACTGACATGAAGAAAATATTTGTACTTTAGTTAAAAAAAAAGTGAAAAGTAAGCAATTCAAGCAGAAAAGAGAAATGACACTAGAACAAAAGCATAGCTACTGATATTAATTCATGAGGCTGATAGTTATAAAATAGAACTGTTTTTATGCAGTAATGGACAGGGAAGAATAACAATAGGCCAAGATTATCTTGGCAAATTCCTTGGAATCTGTGGTCTCCTCTTTGAAATATAATATAGGAATTTGCATCAATGCCACACAAAATTACAAAAATTCTAGTAGGTCACTTAGCTGTGCCTTTCTTATCTATTTTTTAAAGAAATAGGAATAGTTCATGTGTGTAGAGATTCTCAGTCATCCAGGTCATGGTTGTCCCAAAGGTGCTTTTTCAGGAGGCAATTGGACTTTCTTCTTGGGTGAGAAGCGAAATGTCTTCAAAGAAAAAAGCAAGGAAGTCCAGTTGCCTCCTGAAAAAGCACCTTTGGGACAATAGTTCATGTGGATCTCCTCTTCCATACGCAAATTCACATAGTTATAAAGAGGAAGAGACTTTTTCAACACATGTTTGAACTGAAGAACGGGTTACACATTTTTCGAATCCATGAATGGAAAGAAGGATGTTTGAACAACTAGCAAATCTACTTGGACTTATCTTACTTAAAATATTATCACCAAACATTTAAACAAGGTAAACTCTAGAATGTAAGACAACACTGAAAACATCTCTTTTAGGTGGTTCTAAAAACATGTTGAATTTTGACTTTTTTTTTTTTTTTGCTGTGGTCATTAACTGATTGCTATGGTTGTACAGCCATTGCTGCAGTTGGTAAGTGAATGCTGCGGTTGTTAATGCAAACCAATGGTTCACTATAGGTAAGTTTTGCCCAAAACTGGAAACGAATGCCAGTTTTCAGCAAAATCATTGTAAAAATATGGCCATAAGACCGCAAACAGTTTGCAAATGCAGGCTGATTGCCAAGTGCCCAACATGCAGCCTGTGACTGGAGGAGACACTGTCAGAACTTTGGAACCAGATTTAAGTACCCCTGGGGATGTCCAACTTAACTTTGAACAATCGCTAAGCAACTGGTCTCAAGTTGAGAACTACCTATAATTTGGGTAACATCAAAAGCTTCAGAATGTGTTAATTGATCATTTAATGGCCAAGCATCTGGTTTTTTGGTTGCTTCTATTGCTTTTATTATCCACATCTACCAACTTGCTATATTCTGCTATAATCTGCTGCTGCTATATTCGTAAAATGGTTAAAGCTGGAATAACTGAAGGTGCTTACTCCTTTGGGATTGTCTTTGCAAATGGACCACTGTGTTGTTTGTAATGGCCCTCTAAAGTTCTGTGCCTTTTCATCTTTCATCTTTCATCTCTTATCTATACCTGCCTGCCTGCCTGCCTGCTTGCCTGTTAATGTCTTTGGACTTCTATCATTCTTCTCCCTGGTTTTGGTGCCCTTTATCCATATTTTGCCAGTTTACTGTTTCTGATGTTTGTTTATATTTAATAAATAAACATGAAGCTATATTTTTGCTGGTTGAACTGAGAGCTGGGTGCACTTGCTCTAATTTAAATATTGGAATTGACTGGGAGAGTGCTAAGTGCAAGCTAAACTGGAAATTTTCTTTAGTAATTTTCCAAAATGCTTATAGCAATTTAAGAATTGAAATGTATCAGTAAATGCAAGCATATATAATAATTATGCAATGTTGACTTATTTGCAATGTGTTTCACTCAAACTGGAACTCTGACTTATGGTCATTAGTGGTTCCATTTTATCCTTTAACTCAATACAAGGCAGCATTCTGCATTCGGAGATAATTCTGATGGAAAATACAAAGAGTGCTGCAGAATATTCTAGATGTTTGCTAAGTTATGAGCGAAACTGTTGGAGACACATTGTTACAAAGATTTCAGCTAGTTTTGTATTGTGAATTGGTCACTGATAATAATTTCAGACATTGTTCAGTAGAGAAAAAGTTTTTTTTTTCCGGTTCAATGTATGGAGTGTGAAGGATGTGTGTGTTTGTGTTTATTTTCATGGTCATGATGTGCACTGAAGATGGTGTTTGATTTCAATGTACGAGGTGCAATGACAATAAAGTAAAGTAAAGTAAAGTGCACAACAGAGAGATCAGAGCAGCTGAACAGGTAGATTGGAAATTCCTATTTAGATACCAGATGAAATGATTATTTAAAGGAGGAGGGTTTTCCTTATTTATTAAAAAAATGAAACCTTTGTTAAATTATGATTTCTAAAAATCACTGACTTGGAAACAGACTCTGATACTAATCTAGTGAAGTAATCCTGAATGATTCATAGTAGCTTTTTTATAGTAAATCATTCCCTGAAATGTTAATGCTGCTAAAAAGAAATGCATATTCTACTTTAGAAGAAGACTGAAAAAAGAGGATTAAGAAGATAACTTTTATTATATTCTGTTACTGACACATGAGTTTATTAAATTCCATTTTTGTATCATTTGCCTTCTGGTTTGTCTGACTTTCCTAAAATTAATTTTGGAAATAGAGCAAGTTAAGTTCTACTATCTTCCCAGCTGTAATGTGTTCCAGTGTCTTTGTGCATACATTAAATGACAGTGCAGAAAGGAATTGGGATCACATTAGATATTATTTATTTGTCAATTTTAGGTACTACCCTTCTCACTCTCAAAATGATTTTTTTAATATTTTTATTACAATCTGATGGAGAATTAAATAGATAAAAGTCAATTTATTTAGATTCACTCTAAATGAACTTAATTGCATAGTGTATTGTAGCCACTCAGTTCAGATTTATTGCAGTAGTTTACTGCCACAATATTCACCAAATATAGACAGTTTCTTCATGGTGTGAGGTACTGTAGATACAATGACAACAATGAAATAATCATTTGCTATGTATGTTTCTTTTAAAGCAGTTAGTGTTGGAAAATGTCTATTTCATATTTGTAATTTTTTTCATGTCTGTGTCTGAGAATTCTGTAAGCTGAAGGGTACAGGACTTTGTCCTTTCTTAAAATTACCATATCATCTATTTGGCAAATTGCTTTGCTTTCAATAACTTTTGTTTCTTAGAGTTGTGGCCTCCTTTCCATCTGAGGAGCATTCATGGCAACTTAAACACAATGGAAAATTCAATATAAAAACATTTTTAAAACACAATTTAGTGACATAGTTGTTTGTGTTTGTGCTACATTAATTAGATCCACCAATTTTTGCATTGCACTTGCCAAGTTCTTTGTACAGAAAACATTTATTTTTGTTGTTTGTTGTTCAGTCATTAAATTGTGTCTGCTGCCTCACAACCCCATGGACCACAGCACATCAGGGCCCTCTGTCCTCCACAGTTTCCCCGAGTTAGCCTAAACCCATGTTCATTGCATCAATGATGCTAACTAGCCATCTCACTGTCTGCCATCCCTTTCTCCTTTTGCCTTCAATCTTCCCCAACATCAGGGTCTTTTCCAAGGAGTTATTTATCAGCCATCTTATTGCAGAACCTGACACTCATTAAGGCTGAGAGGGAGTTTCTGGCCCAAGGCCACCCAGCTGGCTTTCATGTCTTAGGAGGTCCCAACTTCACTCTCCCCATTCTTAGACCAGCAACTTAGCATTATAATATGCTTGTTCTCTATACACAATGAAATATAGTTAACTACATTAATATTATAACAATTCTATTATTCTATTAATAGAGGCATATATTGTCTGTCTGTCTGTCTATCTACCATCTATATTTTTTTATTAAATGTATATGTCACCCATCTTGTGGTTCAAAGTGACTCTGAGTGGGATATTCAGTTTTCAAGTGAAATTTTGAAACGAAATCACGAGAAATCCCAAGGAAGAATTTTCTTCCCGTCTACCTCAGTCATTTTTTCTCATTTTATTCATTAGATAAGGTAGGGTAAATTTATCCATGTGTACAACCTTGAACTGTGTAGATAAATAGTAAGATACAAATCTAAAAAAGGATTGTAATACATATTAGGGCTATGCTCTGGATTTGGATTAAATTTGAAATCTAAAATGTTTTGAGATTATGTAGACTAAACTGTCATGTCTTTAGGACAGAATAAATGGTTCTAGACTTCCCATCATGTGTGTGTGCACATGTGTGTGTGTGTGTGCGTGTGAGAGAGAAAGGGGGGGGCGCGGGGGACAAAAACATTTCCTAAAGCTTTAGCAGTGCCACTATAGCAGCTGCACCTAAAAGCTGAGGGTCCCACTGGCCATATTTAATGCTTGTGCATAATACTACAATGGGGAGATGAATGAGGAGGATTGAATTTAAATATTGATAGGCCCATCTGCAAATCAGAGTCCCTACCTGCAATCAGGTCACTGTTAGTCTAACCAATCAGAAACTGTAACATGACATGTCCCATTAGATTCAGATAAACGATTGTGTTGTAGCTTGGAAAACACCAAGACTGCTGTTACCTGAAATTATGACTAGAAGAAGGTGAAGCTAATATTTTGAGAGATGAAATTGAACTCTCCCTCTCAGATTATCCACTAGCATTGTTCAATTGTTCTATACTGTCCTCAGAATGCATGCTATCTTGCATGCAAAGCATTTGTTGTTCTGTATACATAGCTCCTATGGAGAAGTGGTGTTCGGAGGATTTACAAAAAGAGAAAGTATTAACAATGGCCCTAGCTACCCTGCTTCAGCTAGACTCCAAGTATTTGCTCATATAAAAGAAACAAAAAGAAAAAAGAAGAAACTTTTGAAAGGGATAGGGTTTTTTAAAACTTTGTAAGAAGAACTTTTTAAATGAGAATAGAATTCTATTTTCCTCAATCACATTGAATGGACTATCCCAAATCTCAAAACTGACCTGGAGGGAGTAGGCTATTTCCAGTCTTTGTGTCTGGCCCTTGAAGTAGATTGGATTGTCTCTGTAATAATTCCTGGACTCCATATATATGAGTCATAAATCAGAATGAACAATTAATAAAAGTTTCTAATTTAAAAATTCAGCATGCATTTAGCAATTGAAACAAAAGAAAATATTAAATGCTTATGTCATAGGAGAAACCTAAACCAGCTATGATACATGGAATTCTAATCGATAAATAGTTTCCAAGTAGAATTTAATTTTGAATCAGACTTGTTATTGAAAGATGAAATTATCTTTTGACATTGATGCATAGTCCCACAGTTTAATTTGCCATTCTTCTAAAAAGGAAATTATATATGATTTCCAACAAAGGACATAAAATGTCTTGGCAGTTATTATCATATACAAAGCTAATTTTCTATACTTTGTAGAAATAAAAGAGTTGTTGGTATTTAACAGAAAAAACAGGTGGCATGAATTTATACTTTAAATTTGTTTCATTCTGTAATAAATCAACTTCTAGAATTGCTGAGTTTTACAATGTCACCACCAGTTATGAAGGAATGACCTGACCTTATTGCATTTCTAATTTTTTTTAAAGAAAATGTGTTCTCTATTTGGGCAGTCAACACTGGAGTAATTTACCAAGTATAATTCTCTAAATAAAATAGATTTCATTTCTCTAAATAAATGTACATATTTGTTCACAATAAATGTACTATTTATCTTGCACTGATATTCCCAACATTGTAATTGTTTGTCCTATTTAAATTCTGCATCCATTTAAGTATATTTAATTTCTGAGTTGTATTTCATAATAACTTGTAAATAATCCCCATGTTCTGAATTCTGTGTTATAAATTTTTCAGATTTGGTCAAGTTTCTAAGGATTCTGTCTCATTTAAAAAAATCTTTTTCAACTACACAATCTGGAAATATTGATATCAATAAAGTGATTTTGACCATTCTGAAAAAAAGGACCAAATGTTTCATTTTTGTTTTATTTGGAATTAGCTTTTTGTTGTCTGTTCTATTGCTGAACTTTTTGTACATTCTGTTAGGAATGTAAGTCACCCAACAGTTATTTGGGTTGGAAATATATAAACTAAGATAGACATTTTAATACTGTATCTTTAAGAGAATCCTAAAACTGTAATTGGGTGTGGTTTCTCAAATGGCCATAAGATGGAGCCAGAAACCTGGGTTGTTTAGTCTCAGAAGAGTCTCAGTGAGTCTCTATTTCTTCTGTGAGAGAGTTGCTGTTCCTCCTAAAGACTGTTACTGATCGTTGATGTAAATCTGTTATTGAACTGTTTTTTGATACTGGACTTTGATATTTGGATTATCCCTGAACTGAACACTGACTGCCTTACCTGTGAATGACTTGGACTGCTTATCTTAGAATGTGCTTAAATGTTTATTGGAAGTAAAAACTTACATTTACTATACAGTGTATCAGTGTGCTGTTTGTGTGGTATTCTTCACTTCTCTCACTACGTCTCCCTGTATGCGCTCATTCTCCTAATGGGGAATTACCTCAACACATTCAATTTCAGATAAATAAATATTTAATATTGAAGGAAAGGTTTTTGTCTGTGCGGATTCTTTTTTATGTGTTTATTCTTTACTTTTAATGCACAACTTATGATTGAATAATTTCTTACAGGTTGTGTATTTCTGTCTCTATAATACCAAAGATATTTATGCAAACTATTTGAGAGTCCTTCACTTTTATTGGAAGTTAACTCAGCTGTAATGTGACAATCCAGTCTATAATCCAAGTTACATAGCTGGTTTTCAAATTGCAGTTTGAAATTTAATAATGCCTATCCACATCATTTTCAGGTCATGTAAAATGTTAAGCTAGATCCTCTGACTTTTATTTATCCATATAAAGTTAGTTAGTTGTCACTGGCCCTTGTTTAATATTTCATTTTCTATTTTTATTGGAATAATTTAAAAAGGGAAATTGAGCCTTGATAAAATATTCATTTTTATTGCTGTTATCCTTCCTAATCGGAACAGCTTTAACTTTCTTCATTGTAAAATATCTGCCAATGTGTATTTTCAAATCTGTGAATAATTATTCTTAAATAAGTCTTTATTCTTTTTTATTATATTCCCTAATGAGCAGTAGTAAATTCTTTTAATTGCTGGAGAGATTGCTCTTCTTCTTCAGGTAAATTCCATGTAATCATCTGGCTCTTATTCTTATTGGTCTGATATCCTGATACTGAATGACTTAAATATTTAACCAGGTCATACTATTCGTGGGGATGAATGAATTGTATTCAATTAATCTTAGTTATTGGGCAGAACAATATAACGGAGAAAAGTGTTGCCTCATGATTTTTTTTTTCATTTATTCATGTCAGAAGCATCACAATTAATATAAGGCACACTGTATAATATAGATTTAAAATATAAAATACAACTTTAATATATGTTCCAATTAAACAGATCTTGCCCAGAAACTACCAAAATTAATTGCATTCTGTTGCACTGCCATGAAGTCCTCAAGTGTACACTGATTGGGACAGAAAGGGCAAGTATACATATGTGTTGTCCGTATGTCACCACAATTTCAAAGAACAGAAACCAGCCAATAGCACAATTTGTTCAGAGAGTCTCTGGCTCTTGTTGTATCCATGTGCAGTCTATTCAATGATTTCTATACTTCCCAGCTTTCATCAGACCCAGATGACAGCTTGTCTGTTGGTTCCATTCAGTGTTGGTTCTCTGTAGCTTTCCATAGGTCCACTTGCTGTCAAATTCCTCAAAATGTTCCATTGACCTAAGAAAGCTTTTCCTGAATTTTAATCTCCGATGAGCTGGTTGTAGGCCATAGAGAAGGGGTTGTCTAGATAGTAATGATTTGAGCCTCTCTCTGTGCACTGTTTCTTTTCTGAGAACAGGAGGTAGGGTAATGCTGTCTAGTGGTAGATCTTATCTAGAGGGGTAGGTTTAAGGCATCCTGTATTAATTCTGCTAGCTTCATTCAGAGCAACATCTACTTTCCCAGCATGTGCTGATTTATACAGACTAAGCAGGTGTATTCACTTGCTGAGTAGCAAAGAGCTAGAGCTGTTGCCTTAAGGGCCTTGGATTTGGCACCACAGGTAGAACTCATTAATTTCCTGAGGATGTTATTTTGTCCGCTGACCTTCAGTTTAGTGTTGGTATAATGCTGCCTATATGTTAGAGTTGTATCTAGAGTGACTCTTAAATATTTAGGGCTGTGGCAGTGTTCCAATAAGGTCCCTTTCCATATAATATGCAGCTTTGTAACAGCCTGCTTATTGCAAAGATGGAAGACATATACCTGAGTTTTTGCTGGATTTGGTCTTAACTGGTTATCACAATAGTATCAATCCAGCTCTACCAGGGCTTTAATTAAATATTGTTCAACCTCCTCAAATGTTTTTCCCTGTACAGCCATTGCTTGATCATTAGCATATATATAGTTGTTCAGGGTGCAGCTGATGATTGCTGTAAATATTAAAAAGAGTTGGATTCAATACACAACCTTATGGGAAGCTGTTTCTTTGGTTCCACAAAAAACATACAGTTCTGAAGCAGATTCCTGATGATATATCTAAGTTTAAATTATTTAGTCATATCATCAATTTTCTGCTTCAGTCTTCTAAGGTTGAGGGTATAATATGTGGCCATGAGATCTATGAATATAGTTCCTGTTACATTGTTCTTTTGGAATCCATCATCAACGTACATCTCTTGCCTGTACATCAAGGACAGATTCCTTTTGGATTCCATGTTCACTGGATATAGCCTGTTTATGTCCCAAAGGTGCTTTTTCTTTTTCTTTTTAACTTTATTAATTTTACAATTAAAAAGACAAACAACACATACATAAATGTGAGAAAGGAAAAGGAAAGAAAGAAAAAAGAGTAGAAAGAAAAATCAGAAAACAATTAAATGTGCTTCTTCAAGAGGCACCTGGACTTTCTGGTTTTTCTTTGAAGACATTTTGCTTCTCACCCAAAAAGCTTCTTCAGCTCTGATTGGATGGTGGGTAATGGAAGGATTTAAAGCTGAAGAAGCTTCTTAGATGAGAAGCAAAATGTCTTCAAAGATAAACCAGGAAGTCCAGGTGCCTCTTGAAAAAGCATCATTGGGGCAACCATGACCTGGATGAATGAGAATCTCCACGGACACATAGGCTGTTTATATAATCTGATTTGAGGCATAAGCAGAAAAAGCTTTTTAAAAAGCAAATTTAGAAAGGAACAAAGAAAGAAATATAAGTGGCCATGACCAAAATACTGATAGTTTCTGGGACCATTAAGAACAGACATAAATGCTGCAACTGGGCATCCCTTTGGAGTAAGATATAGTTTATTTTACAACACTTCTTAGAACTCTTGCTCTCTCAAGGTCTCTGTTTCAGTCATTCATCCTGCTTAGTTACTTCATGGAGTGAACAGGCAGAATCCATCAATTCTGCCTGATTAAGTCTCCCTCTTCAGGAACATTTCTGACCCATCCTCAGCTTGTTCTAGAAATAGTGCCCTTCTTGATGTTTCTTGCTTTAGCTCCTATAGTTTAACTTCTCATCCAGAGATTCATCAGTACTCAGTGTGCCAAGAACAAAATGTTGTATTTTTTGAAAGTAATATAGTGAAATATTAATATTACTAAAATAATAAGCTGAACACATTTTTATGTTACTCCCTTACAAAGACCAATTCTGAATTCCACCTCTTTGGTGTTATAAGCATAGCAATGTAACAGGTGCAGCAGAAATAACATCCACACCCTTCATTGTTTAAGTAAAATTCTATGGGGTGGTGGCGGGGAGTATTAGTTTTATTAATCAGGAGGTCTACCCTCAACTCAGAATGACTGTTGTAATGAAAGTGCTGTTGACCATGAAAATCAAACCCTTATTTTATAATTTGCTGTACAAAATGTCACCCAGCTTCTCATTCCTGACCATTTATGTTATTATCTCAATCAGCTAGTAAGAGTTCATTCTTCATGCTCATCAAATTTCCAGCTCATTCTTAATTATTGTAGTATCCCACTACAGTTATATAGTAACAGCAACTCCCCAAATTCCTGGCCAGACAATCTGCTCTTAACATTCTACTCACTGAAGAGAAAACCTTTTCATTGCTTTGAACTGAAAACAAATTTGCTCTCTAGTCTCACACTGTACTTTATCACACCAAAGGCTTTATATTTGCTTACAAAAACTAGTTTTCCGTGATAAACAAATGGGTGTGATTCTAATTAAGTATTTATTGCCTATTTTTCTTTTGTCATTTCTGTGTTCCCAAATCAAGCAAAACTACATTTTAAAGACTAAGTAGTAAGTTATATTATGATTATATATCAGGGAAATGAATGTTTGATGGATTGTACTAATGGGAGCTAAAAATAAAACCCCATCTGTTCACCTTTCAAACTGCATCAAAGCACTGCATATTGGGTGCAGCATAACTTAATGAAAGGCAAACAGAAATATGTTTATTTTCACCCTGCTGCAACAACTGAAAGGGGAACTTGTTAATAATAATGTTTCAATAATAGAAGAACTGTGAGTTTATGGCAGCTTCCGAAAACAGACATACTGTATTCATTGAAACAATAACAAAATGTAAATGGAAGCTGATCTAACCAACTGAGGTGGAATAAGAAATGCTGGTATGTCAGGGATTTAAATTAGTCTTTAAAAATGGTATTAAAGGTACACATGTTCCATGGAATTGCATTTTCAAGAGATAAGTTCAAAGCATCAATAAGAATCCTCTTGTTCCTGTTTGATATCCATTTGGATGAATCATTTCTTTATGGTATTACTATTGGCCACCCAATGTATTAGTTCTCTCAGAGGCTTAGAAGGATTATATAATTTCAATGCAGTATAAAAATGGCCAAATTAAGCTGTGTTTTGTTCAAATTATTCATAATACAGTACTGAACCAAGCTGACATCTGTACAGCTGAAGGACATGAACTGTTCTAAAAAGAGACTTAATTTTTGTATGCTCATGTCCTGATAGATTGATGGTATGTTTTTATAAATGCTGTCCTTTTCTCGGGGCACCTTGAAATATGTTAAAATGACATTTGAAATATTCAAATACATTTGAAATAGTCTGAATAATAATTAATACATAATAAAATAAATGCAAAACAAATACTAAAATCACTCATTTATCTATCTATCTGTCTATCTATCTATCTATCTATCTATCTATCATCTATCATCTATCTCTGTGCATTATTTGATTTACATTTGTTATAGGCAACCACTCCAATAGTTTCTGGATATATACATTTAAAGTTTATTTATTTAGATTTATATGCCATGAATCTTGCCATAGAAAGTGACTCTAGGGACTTCCAGTTTGAGTCTCTTCGCGGACAGACTGAAAACGTGATCATGCATGGTTTTGGTCCGTGCTCACCGCTGGAGCGCCCCGAGCTGGCTGGTTTTGGGGCTAAGCCACCCTGTAGAGATGGTGAAGAGGGGGGAGACTGCCAGCAGGGTGGAGGAGAGCCACATTTCTCCTCTTCAGCTGGCCATTACTCCCTTTCCCAAAGGTGGTTGCAGCAGTGGTCAGAAATGGCCACCTCAAAGAAGAACTCGACCAGAAAAGAATGTGCAGGAGGAAGATAAGAAGAGAAAGTTTTGGTTGACCGAGTTAAACTACAAAAGCAACAACTAAGGTATCCTGGAATTTAAACTAAAAAAAAGTAACATTGTTCCCAAAGAAGACTTTGAAGCAGCGACGGAGAGAGAAAAGGGAAAGGATTTGTTTTTTTCTTCTTCTCTCCCTTCCCCTATACTGATAGCTAAAAGATTTAAATAAAAAATTGAAAAAAAGATCCACTTTGACATCAATAGGCATTTAAGCTGAAAATAAAATGTCAAAGGGATAATAAAGATTTCTGGATAATTAAAAGCTTTTAAAAGCAGGAAAGGAGAGAAAAAGAATAAAAGGGCAGGATCTGGAAAAAAGGGAGGAGACTGTCTGGAATTAAAAGGAATTTACAGTAAAACCTCAACAAGACTTCTAAAAGATACATTTTAACTGAAACTTGGCAACAAAATAGTAGAACCCCAGGAAAAGAAAGTGAAAAAAGAAGCATGAAGAAACAGCTTGGGAGTATTTGGATTATTTGGTGATTTCTGGATTTTTGGTTATTGCATTTGAATGACTAAAATCAATTGGGTGGTTGTTTAAAAGTGTTTAAAATGGAACTACTTTTAGAAGAACTGAAAATGGAACTTAAAAAGTACAAAGAAGATGCACAAGAAGGGAGAGGTTCTTTTGACTTCTTATTTCAATTCTTAGAAATGGAGATTTGGAACTATGAGAAACAACAAGAAATGCCTACAGAACAAGAAGATTGGGACAAAGAAGAAGCCAACTTTAATGAACAAATAATTTTATGTGGGGAAAAAAAAGGAAAGGGGGAAAAGAGAATGAAAAGTTTAAGATTTGAAAAAACAACCAAGAAAAGGAAGAATAGTTTGAAAAATAAGTACAATATTAGAAAGCAACAGAAGAGGTAAATACAGAAGAGAGAATCAGAAGTAGAAAGACAAGGGGGTAAAAGGGGGAGGGAGAAGAAGAGAGGGAAGAAGGAAAGGAAAAGAAGATAGTATTGTTATATTAGAAATAGAAATAATTTTAGAAAATATGAAACAGTGTATGATTAAAATGATGGATAAAATAGTTATTGTAATCTAGTGAAATGTTTGTTAATAAATAAAGGAAATAAAACAAATGAGAGAATTGAATTAGGAAAGGATGGGAAAATTTTAATTATTTAATGTTTTGTAAAATAAAAGGGAAGAGAAATGGGGGGAAAAATTAATTACAGAAAGCTTATAAGTGTTCCCAAGGAAGTATGATATTTAATTGAAAAGAAATGTTAAAGATGTTAAGATTTTAATGAATATTAATGATAGAACTGAATTGGAATGGAATGAGTGTTTTAATTACGTATATTTATAATCACTTTTTAAGAATATAGTGTGTATTTTAAGAATGTACCAAGCAGAATTTGATTGGAAGTTATGTATTATATTGAATGTTATAACCTCAAGGTATATATTGAAGCTTAAATAAGAGATGAATGGATAAAATTAAAAGATATAAAGGTGTCATACTCCAATTAGTAACTACAGGAGAAAATTTGTTTAATGAGAAAAGAAAATATGAAATTGAAACAGGACAGACAAAAGTATAAATATAATGATTTGAATTGAGATGAGATAATTAAAATAAAATTGAGAAAATTAAGAGAGGAGAAAACCTATGTAGAAAATGTAAAACAATAATAAGATATGGAATAGAACATAAAAGTGAGCATGAAATTGAATTTGTGTCTGTATGAAGAAGTGTAACCCGAGACCATGCTATTTTCAAAAAAATATGTTTTATTTGTATTATGGGGGTTTTTTTTTGTGAAAACCCAAATAAAATTTTCAAAAAAAAGAAAAGAAATTGACTCTAAAGTTAGGATGAATATATTAAAAGCCTTGTGAATAAAAATATATTTACCAATGAAATAACACCACATACTCCTTACTGGGAAAAGTACTATAAAATTAAAAAACTGCATTGCTACAGGCCTACTTTTAGCACTGTACCCACTATGAGAAGGCACCTGGAGAAGAAGCTATGAAGTTAAGGTACAAATTGATACAGTACATACAGGAAAAGACATTCTTTCAGTTTCTATAATCATAGTTATAAGAGGTTTTATAGGTTAATTAAAATGATTAAAAATGAACTAGGAGCCACTGGCATAACATTTTCATAATATCCAGTTCTAGGTCAATATTCCTGCTGCATCATTTTGCTGTAACCAATTTTTCTGAAACATCTTCAAGGCTACCTCTGTCTAGCAGAGTTGTAACTAGTACAACTATGTTAAGCTGGTAATACTTCCTTCTTTCCTTCTTTCCTCCCTCCCTCCCTCCCTCTCTCCTCCTCCTCCTTCTCCTCCTCCTCCTCCTCCTCCTCCTCCTCCTCCTCCTCCTCCTCCTCCTCCTCCCCTTCTTCATCTTCTTCTTTTCTCCTTCTCCTTCTCCACCTCTTCCTCTGCTACAGAAGACCTTTATGCCTCTAATGACAGATCGTCAACAAGCACCTCCAACCTATGATTTCTTCTTTTTTGAGATGTGAAAACTCTTACCAAACCACAAGTAAACTATTCACTCATGGCATCTCTGTTCTGTCATGACTGAACTTTTCTCACTTTGCCCTCCTTCAATCCACAAATGCAGCAAGGCAATGATTCACCATTTTCCCTGCCTTATCTGGATCTGATAAGAAGATATAATGTTATGTGTTATTGGTATTTTATCTAATTTGCCAAATCCCATCCAGTGATTTCACATAACAGTTCAACAACAAGATACAATATCTCACAAGATAGAAAAGAAATCCCCTAGAACCACTTTTTGGATATTCTAGTTTAAGGAGAACCACCACAAAAGGATTTCATCAATCCTTAACACAGCCAATCTCTCCTTACCAAGACTGATGGATTTGAAAACCACCATAAATCCAACAAGTCTTCCACAAAATCACATTCCCATCAAATTCTAAATGTATTTAAGTAAAAATTGGGCTTGACTCCTATATTGGAACTGATCCAAAATATATATTATCCAAGAAGGTTTGGATTTGATCAGCACCAGTTATTTGAACACCACATTCAGAAAAATAAACTTAGTATTGATCTGGGCAAATTTTTTGGCTTTTGCAATCTCCCCTTTCCCAACAACTGAGAAAATTAGCTAAAATTTCCCCTATAGTATTAAATCCTTATATTAAATACCAGTGTTTAACTAGCAGTAAGAACTGCAAAGAATTGTACTGAGTCATCTATAGTTAATGCCATAGTCTATTTCATTGTTGAGGTCAGGCTTCAATAAATCAGACTGTCAGAAAGTGATCATGCAGATAGCAATTATAAGGTCAGGAAGGCCATAGTTCATATATGGATGAAAGATAACTCTGTTGTCATCAGTTACTAATTCAGCACTGCAATGCCTGATCTAAAGGCTATCTAATATCTGAGCGTATTATTATATTTGCCCACAAATTAATGTTAACCATGACAATTTGCAGCTACTCCTCTCCAATCTTTCTCATCCTAAGTCTTTTGTTGATGTTTTAGGAATTCATCTCCCAGAATTCTGTGCTGCTCCAGCCAATGGGGAATTATTTTCTTATAAACTTATAGCATTTTACTTTGCTGTTGTGAATAATTTTTCTTTGGGAAGAAAAAAAGTAATATGGCTGATTTTCAGCCTGATTTGTTTTGCGTCCATTTTTTTTAAAAAACATGGCATGCTAAGGAGGGAAAGGGAGAAGGGATGTGAGAAAGGTCAGAATGCAACAAACCAACTTGCCAATGCCATCTCAACAGGGCCAACTCACCATGGGACAATTCTATAAAGGATAACTCAACATGATAAATGTTACCTGCCATTATTTTTTCAACATTATTTCTATTGACAAAAATGGAAATAGTGTAGAAGAAACAGCAGAGGCATTGTCGCATTGAGTTATCCCACATAGAATTGTTCCTCAGTGAGTTGTCCCATGACAAATTGGCCCATGGTAAATTGGCCAAGGCAAGTTGGCCCATGTGAGTTGGCTGTGGTGAGATGATTATGGCAGGTTGTCCAAAGTGAGATCATGACAAATTGGCTGCAGCAAATTGGCTGCATGGTGAGTTGTCCCAGATCCTATGAGAATGGGATCCTCATCTCCCACCACACTCTAAATTTGTCCTTGAGGAAACAAGGGTCTCAGCTGGTAAATGATGGGCAATGTCAACATCACCACCACTGTCAACACCACCATCATCACTATCCCAAGTCTTTCAAAGAACATCTTGCCACATATTCTGAACAGAATCCATGGTATATCTCAGCTCAGGAAAACATTAATCTCCTTTCTGTGTTTAAACACTCTTTGTGCACAAAAGACTAATACATATTGATTTGACAACCTGAAAAGACCATTTGTTTCAGTGTTGCAGCTACAATTTGGTCTCTGATGAATCTTTGTCTCTGCTACCCTCCTACTCCACACCCCCAAGTGACTATGACTCAGGCTGTGACAGTTATAACTATTTTTTTAAAGCCCTATCTTTGGGTTCTTTAATGACTTTTTATACTAAAGATTTGACATACTATCAAAGAATGTCAAAGTAGAGGTTCAAATTTGGACAATATTTTCATGCTGCCATAAGTTTCAAGGGGAAAAAGTTTCAATTTTTGAAAATCAGTCCCCATGGGGCAAACCAAATGTGCTTGTTTCACATTTGCATTGTATTGTTTCAGCTTGTTAAACTTCTTGCAGTCCTTCTCCAGAAGCTAGTCTCTTCTCTAGAATGTTTCCCAGGCATCAGAAGGAAAACAATGCTTCAGATCTGACTTGGAAAAATGCACATAATCACTAGGTGTTAGCAGAAAGATGAAGAAAACTCTAAATCTCTGCTGCACCCCTAGTGTTTTATAGATTGTTGCAGTCCATGTTTGATAGCTCCAGTTTCTACCCAATGTTTGAAATATGAGAATGAACATATTGGATATATTTCTACAAGGGATTTTATTTTTAAGTAAGTTAAAATTACAAACAGAAAGAAAGATATAATTGTTTGATATCATGTGGGAGGGGGGCTCTCAGAAATACTAGAGTGGATCTGGATTAGGGAGGTTCAGGCTCATCCCCATTCAAATAGAGAGCTCTCACATTGTCTCTGAGTTCTCTCCTACTCTAACCTATTTGTCTGGATCATTGTAGGGATAATTTTAGGAAAAGTCATTTTTATGTGTTTTAGAGAAAAGACTAAGTATGAAATGGACTTGATTAATAAACAAGAGTTGGATTAAATCATGAGCTCTCCCTATTTTAGCCTATAATTTTCACCATCCCTTGTCATTAACAATGAAGGGTTATGGAACGTGAAACTGAGAAGTGCTTTTTTTCTCACAGCTAAATGGATATTTTGTTTGCTTCAGCAAGGATTTTGATTTGTTTTAAATAAGATAATTGAAGAAGAAGCACATTGATTATAACTTTGATTATGTTTATTTGGTTACTTAGGCTGGAACTTACAAAAGCTAAAGCTTAGAATAAAATGAGAGCATGCTAGGTTTTCATCGTGTGCTTGTAAGTAAGTTTATCCTCTTAGAAACCTTGTACTTAAAAAGCAATGGTCATTCCATGGCTTATTTCTTTTAAGCCAATTGTATTTTAAATTGGAAATGAAATGTTTCTTGTTCCAGAAGACTGTATATGAATCAAGTTTCTGATAGATTATTACTCTAGTACATATTTTGCTAAGGACAACATTTTCCCATTATTCTTATCCCTTAGAAATACTTCTTAGATGACCCATTGTGGCATATGTCATGATGTCCCTTTAGAACAGAGAACTCATCCTTCCAAGCTTTTCATACTTTCAGCAGCCATGTCCAAAGCTGAAGTCAAAGGAAGTGGTTGGTGTTAAATATCACACATGATTAGTCTTTAATACTAAAATAACTTTGCTTCTGTTCTGGCTGTGCTTCCCAGAAAACTCTAATCTCATTTGTGCAGCATATTATAATTTTAGTCCTTGATGCCTCAGCAAGAGTTTTAGCTGATAAACATTTCTTCAAGGTATAGAAGAAAAAGATAAAAATGGTAGTTGCTATATGAGATGTTTTGTATGAGGCAGTTCTTCTTCCTGATTGCTTAAGGGGCCAAAACTACTGGTTTAACCATATATTGATGAGCCTGGTGGGATTTGAACAGCTGATAGTCAGCAGAAGTGGCCTGCAGTACAGCACTCTAACCATTGCACCATCGAGGCTCTAAAATTGCTAAAATTGTACCCTCAGTATTTAAACCTTGAGTTAGTGTTTCCTTGTTGATGTTTACAATTCTGGGATTGGGAATTATATTTAAAAAAATGAGACAAAGTTGGAAGCCTCAGAATATATTAAGCAAATATTTAATGCTTTTCTTATCTAACAATGAAGAAATGCTCTTTCTGTTGATAACTTTTTAATTGCTCCTATTAAAGCTTGTGGGAAAATCCTTTAGCAATGCTGGTCTGATTTTCTAGGATTGTGGGAGCTCTTTTCAGTTTTCTTCTATATTGTCAACATTAGTTGGTGCTGCAGCAATGAAATCTTTACCAACAGCTTACATGCAAAGCATGAAAAGTCTTGAAGATAAAATTAAGCCTTGAAAAATCTGCAGGAACCATCCAAACCAGACATTTTTAAATGCCATTCTGAACTCTCCTTTGGGGATTCTTATACCATGGTTGGCATATTGAGCACAAAAAAAATATATTTTAATGCAGGATCAAATGTGGTAAATTAGTAGAAATTACTTTGGTTCCTTTTGGTTGTTCTTGTTTTACTTCTCCTTGGCAGCTTTGTCTCAAAAGATAGCTGCCATTTGTTGCTTTTTCCAAGTACCTCACCTGGTTAAAGAATTGAATCCTGTGCATCATATGCTACTGGAAATGATTCAGCATGGCAGTATTTAATTCATAGTAAACATTATGAAATATTATAGCACACCATATGCTCTAGTGTGATAATAGAAATGTGCACTGTTGATGTATTTATCTTGTAATATTACTTTATTACATTACTAAGATTCATGAATCACTTTTAAAAACTGTACTAAACTGATTTTCCACATTTTTCCTGCCTTCTTTTCAGAGACTCAAATTGATTATCCAGAAATACAGATTATACTGACAGGCAATCTTTTTCAAGGCCATTTAGTGACTGTTGTGGTGTTATTGCCCCTGTCCATGACAACCCTTTGAGCTGTTTTGCCATATTGGCTCCCCTTGGGCAGCTCCTTCCTATAATATTTCTGACTTTCTCAAAATTAAAGTCCAATTCTTTTGTACAGTCTGTACAGAAAAGATTAAGACAGGTGAGACAAGAGGTAAGATAAGGGAGCTTGACGTTATCAAATTTATTCATATTGTCCAAAATATATTCAATATAATCCTACAGCCTTTTGATTAGTAGGGATGAAATTAACAGCACTGTCACAGATTTCTGAAATTATGACATCAAGTAAGTACTACTGTGCTTTCTACAATCTGATATGGTCTGATTTTGCCCCTGATCTGAATAGCTGATGCTTGGTTTTTTTAGTAAAAAGAAAAAGCAGGATAAAAGAAATAATTTTAACTCTAATCAAACAACTTATGAAATATTTTCACATTTTTTAAAGTTCTCAGATTCACCAACTTTATAAATTTGATTATAATAAAAATGAAAAGCACATGCACTATTTTACTTATTTCTGTTAAATTTCGGGTTTCTCTACCTTTGTGCAGATAGGTGTGACTCTTTGAACAATTCTAAAAGTATTTGCCTTCCAGTTCCTCTAGTCTGAATGATCCTGTGTAGGACAACAGTTGAACAGGGCAATTTATAATTTAAAGTAGCATAAAAAGATAAGCAAATAAATAATATTTCTGATCCAAAGGACCTAAAGGAATAGTTACAATAATGAAAATGTGTGACTGAAAAATTAAAATCCAAGCAATAAAATCATTGGTCTCTAAGGTAAAAGTAAAGGTTCCTCTCGCAAATACGTGCTAGTCATTTCTGGCTCTAGGGGGCGGCGCTCATCTCCGTTACAAAGCCAAAGAGCCAGAGCTGTCCGAAGACGTCTCCATGGTCATGTGACAGGCATGACTAAATACTGAAGGTGCACGGAATGCTGTTACCCTCCCACCAAAGTGGTCCCTATTTTTCTACTTGCATTTTTACATGCTTTCAAACTGCTAGGTTGGCAGACGCTGGGACCAGTAATGGAAGCTCACTCCATTATGCGGTGCTAGGAATTTGAACTGCCTACCTTTCTGATTGACAAGCTCAGCGTCTTAGACACTGAGCCACCATATCCGTCTTGATCTCTAAAGACCATACTAAAAATAAGTGGATTTTTAATGTATTTTATAAAGACAGAATGGTAGCCAAATGCAGCTGCTTAATGAGTGTCTTTCAAATTCTGGGAATGATGCATGAAAAGGCCACATTCCATCTGCCTACTACATCCATCTTAAAAATCACCACAGCTTCTGGGTTTCTCCTGCAGATTTCATCATCTGTTGAAAAGCATTCCCTTAGATCAGGGATGGGGAACCACAGCCCTTTTATGACTTATGGATTTCAACTCCCAGAATTCCTGAACCAGCATGGATGTTGAAGGCCATAAGTCATATAAGAGCCATGGTTCCCCACCTGTCTTAAATAGTCAGGTTCTAAGGGATTGAATCCAAGATGGCGCCAACGATGGTGAAATGCTCTCTAATGGTTTCTTTATTCCTTATTATTATTATCTGCAATTCACTACAGATTTCATACTCACGAGACCATCTGCTAAGAATTAGGCAATGTTTCCTTAAGGAGCAACTTTCTGATTCCCCACCTCTACCTGTCTTTGCAAATGCGGAGGAGATTCTAACCAATTTCCTGGTGCTAACAAAGAAAGCAAAGAAGCGACCACGCCGGAAGAGGAGACAAGGTAAATGAGTGGGAATTTTAAACAGACTAAGGAATAGAGGGAAAAAAACTCCTTTCCCTTCAATCTTTCTGACTAATTTACGCTTACTGGCTAACAAGATGGATGAAATTCATCTCTTAAATAGATGGAATTCTGATTTTCATAATTCAGCTGTTCTTTGTTTTACTGAAACCTGGCTTAAACCACAAATTCATGGGGACAACACCATATACATCCCAGGATTTCAGACATTTAGATCAGACAGAATTGAAGAGACATCAGGCAAAACAAAGGGTGGAGGATTATGTGTATATATCAATAACAGCTGGTCTCGGGATATAACTATAATATATAAGTTTTGGGATGAAAAGTCTTTACACATCAACTGCAAGCCATTTTACTCTCCACATGAGTTCTCCTCATTTCTCCTAATAGCTGTGTATGTTCCTCCATAAGCCTGTGTAAATAAGGCATTACGAACTCTTGCTGATCAAATTATGGAGGCTGAAGCCAAACATCCAGGTTCCCTTCCCATCATTTTAGGAGATTTCAATCAATCAAGTTTAAGGAAAGAGCTCCCAAAATATTTCCAGCATATAAATTGTCCCACCAGAGGCAAAAATACTTTAGACCACTGCTACACAAATGTAAAAGATGCTTATAGGTCTTTACCACAAGCAGCTGTGCGACACTCTAACCACTGCATGATTCACATTGTACCTGCCTACAGACAAAGACTTAAAACCATTAAACTAACCATTAAATCAGTGAAGACTTGGTTGGGTGAGGCAAAGCTGAAACTCCAGGCCTGCCCTGATTGGAATGTTTTTGAAGATGCCTTTGCAGACCTAGATGAGCTCACAGATACTGTAACATCATATGTTAGCTTCTGTGAAGACTTATGTGTACCAACAAGGAACCTGCAAATATATAGTAACAATAAACCTTGGTATACAGCTAAACTTAAGCAGCTACGTTGTTCCAAAGAGGAAGCTTACAGAAAAGGTGACAGAATGCTATACAACCAGGCCAGAAATATATTAACAAGAGAGATCAGAGCAGCAAAAAGAAACTACTCTGAAAAGTTAAAGAATCAATTTTCAACAAATGAACCAGCAAATATGTGGAAAACTCTTAAAAACATCACTGGCTTCAGCAAACCTCCTTCCCAGGCAGAAGGAAATCAGCAACTAGAAGATGACCTGAATGTGTTTTACTGCAGGTTTGAAAAGAAACTACAGCCACCTATCTCCACAACCCACATCTCAAACACACCAACAACAGCCAAGCCTCCTACAACTGGCCCCAATCCATTGGGCTCACAACCTCTGGTGATCACAGAAAAAGAAGTGCAAGATCTATTACACAGACAGAAGCCAGGAAAAGCACCAGGGCCAGACAAGATAACTCCTTCTTGCTTAAAAATCTGTGCTGACCAATTGGCCCCCATCTTCACCCGAATCTTCAATAGATCGTTAGAGATGTGCTATGTTCCTTCCTGCTTCAAACGTTCAACTATCACCCCAGTGCCAAAGAAGCCCTCCATCAAGGAACTGAATGACTACAGACCAGTTGTTCCAATGTCTGTAGTTATGAAAATCTTTGAAAGGCTTGTGCTGTCCCACCTGAAAACCATCACAGATCCGCTGTTAGATCCCATGCAGTTTGCATACTGAGCAAATAGATCAACAGATGATGCTGTTAACATGGCTCTGCATTATCTCCTATAACACCTTGAATCTCCAAATACTTACGCAAGGGTCCTCTTTGTAGACTTAAGTTCAGCATTCAATACCATCTTTCCAGACACTCTTCTAAGTAAATTAAACCAACTAGCAGTACCTGAACACACTTGTAAGTGGATCATAAGCTTCCTAACAGACAGGAAGCAGCAGGTGAAGCTAGGTGGAATCACATCCGATATCTGTACAATTAGCACAGGGGTGCCCCAAGGCTGTGTGTTATCTCCACTTCTCTTCTCCCTATATACCAATGGCTGCCTCTCAAATGATCCACCTGTTAAAATACTGAAGTTTGCTGATGACACAACAGTGATTGGTCTCATTTGAGACACCAATGAATCTGCATACAGACAGGAGGTTATACAACTTGCCTCGTGGTGTAACTGGAACAATCTGGAACTGAACACACTCAAAAATGTAGAAATGGTGGTAGACTTTAGAAGAAACCCTCCCATACTACCACCTCTTACAGTACTAGACAACACAGTATCAACAGTAAAGACCATCAAATTTCTAGGTTCTACTATATCACATGACCTAAAATGGACACCTAACATCAAAAACATCATCAAAAAAGCACAACAAAGAATGTTCTTTCTGCGCCAACTCAGAAAGCTCAAACTGCCCAAGAAGCTGCTAATACAGTTCTACAGAGGAATTATTGAGTCTATCATCTGCACCTCTATAACTGGTTTGGTTCTGCAATCCAACAGGACAGACACAGACTTCAGAGGATAATTAGGACTGCAGAAAAAACAATTACTACCCACCTGCCTTCAACTGAGGACCTGTATACTGCACGAATCAAAAAGAGGGCTGTGAAAATATTTACAGACCCTTCACATCCTGAACATAAACTGTTTCTACTCCTTCCCTCAAAATGATGCTATAGAGCACAGCACACCAGAACAACTAGACACAAGAACATTTTTTTCCTGAAAGCCATCACTCTGCTAAACAAATAATTCCCTCAACACTGTTCAACTATTTACAAAGTGTACTATTACTGTTAATCTTCTCATCACTCCTTATCACCCATCCCCTCCCACTTGTGATTGTAGGACTGTAACTTTGTTGCTTGTATCCTTATAATTTATACTGACTGTTTCCTCGTATGATTTGATTGTTGATTGTACCCTATGACTATCATTAAGTGTTGTATATTATGGTTCTTGATTCTTAATGAATGTATCTTTTCTTTATGTATACGGAGAGTATTTACACCAAGACAAATTCCTAGTGTGTCCAATCACACTTGGCCAATAAAGTATTCCTATTCTATTCTATTCTATTCTATTCTATTCTATTCTATTCTATTCTATTCTATTCTATTCTATTCTATTCTTAAAAAGGTAAATTTGCCTCTCCTAATTACCAAGGGAGACACAGTCCAAGCTTTCTGGAAAGTACCAAGTTCTTCATCCCTATCGAGGAGTTTTTAACTTCCTTTTTTCTTTTTACTAAACATTTGGTATTTGTTTCCTAGTTGACAGGATCCTATGAGTCCTAAGCTTTTTAATATCCTATAAGTGATGGGAAATTTATGATTTTTATTATGAAAGCAGATGTGACTTCCACCAATTAAATTGTCTTTATAATCCATATTTCCCATTGCATCAAAAGCGCATCTGAATCTGCATTCCACTTTTTGTTTGTTTAACTTACATGCTACCTATCTCACCTAGAGGCTTACAATCAATAACATTTATTAAGCAATAAATATTAACCCTAAAATTGTTTCAAAAATATAAATCCTATTAAGTAGGGGATATATAACAACAGATCTCTTGAACTCTGTATAATAACCTATACATTTGTCCATAAATATTCCATGTGCAAAAATATTTCAATTCACAGAACTTTTTCTTTCATACCCAGAATTAGCATACAGGGAAAAAGTCCAGAAGTTATCCACATGGTGCTCAGAAAACAATTAGCATCTAAACATCAGCAACACAAAGGAGATAGTGTTAGACTTCTGGAAGCAGAGAGAGGAAACTACCCCACTCTACATCAAGGGGGGGCACTGTGTGGAGAGGGTTTCCCCTTACAAATTTTGGGGAGTCCATCTTAGCCAAGATTTCACCTGGAAAAATAACATGATTCAGGTGGCCAGAAAGGCTCAACAGAGACTCCATTTCCTTAGGGTCTTGTGGAAAAATCAGGTGGAACAATGACTGATGACTTCATTTTACCAGTCTACAATAGAAAGTGTCCTTACATATTGTGTTACAGTATGGTATGCTGGCTTGACAGCCACGAACAGAAAGGCATTACAAAAGGAGATGAGCACAGCACAAAAAATTATGGGCTGTCCCCTGACACCACTGGACAAAATTGCCAGGACCCACTGCCTCAGCAGAGTGAGGAAAATCCTCAGGGATGATTCACACCCTGGTCAGCACTTTTTTACTCTCCTACCATCAGGCAGGAGATATAGAAGCATAGCCAGCCAAACGAATAGGCTGAAAAATAGCTTTTATCCCTGGGCTGTCAGACTTCTGAACACAACATAACCAGGGGTGGGATTTAAATTTTTAACAACTGGTTCTGTGGGTGTGGCTTAGGTGGTGGGTATGGCTTGGTGACTGGGTGGACATGGCTTGGTGGTCATGTTATTGGCTGGACGTGGCCAACTCAATATCACTCACATCGAGGCATGCATCTCCTCACCTGGCCTCTCATGACTGTGGGGATGCTGCAACAGTCATAAGTGTGAAAAATGGTCATAAGTCACTTTTTTCAGTGCCATTGTAACTTTAAATGGTCACTCTAGACAAGCAAAGTACCAGCAAAGGAGGGGGAAAAAACTCCAGAGAAGTTCCTGAGATAGGAAGTCTAGTCCTGCCAACAATGTAATAAGAGTTAATGGAGAGGCAGTTTCTCTAAGCAACACCAGAATGTTTCCTTCCTGCCTTCCTTACAGGATTAGGCCAGTAATTTCTTCTAACAACTGGTTCTCTGAACTGCTTAGAATGTTAACAACCAGTTCTAGCAAATAGGTGCGAACTGGTAGAATCCCACCCCTGAACATAACACCACAATTTGGTTTAATATGATAGGCTTGCAGAACCAACACAAAATGCAACATGTTCATATTGGTGTAATATAATGTTAGATACATATAGGTATACGGGAATGTGTGTTAGTTATTACTTTTGGGTTTAGGGATTTCTATTTCTTTCATTTATTGAGATGTATTTTGTGTTTCGGGTGGGGGGAGGGGACACCAAGGGAGGCTCATTCAATTTCATTGTATACATATTGTGCATTGACAATAAAGGTTTGATTAAAACAAGGATGTATAAGTTCCTCCTCTCAGATAATGTGTTTCAACCACAATAACAATTTCAACTCTTACATTGGGGAATTTTTGCTGAGGAACATGCTGGCTGTGGCATTGTGGGAGTCAAAGTCCATTTATCTTAAAGATGGTAAAGTTCACAAACACTGCTCAATACAGTCAGTTCCTTTAGCTGTTGGGCCCTTTGAGCCTACCTCCCAAATGCACATGGGGTTAGGAAGAAGAAATAGTGAGGACAAAGCTGACCATTGGTTCATTTATGCCAATTATGCCATGATTATCCCCCACCATTCACAATTTTCCACTTGTGTCAATAAAATGTACAATTTCCAAGCAGGGATGAAAATGAGAATTGGAATAAAAAGAAGGTTCTTCCTTCTCTCACAATATTTGAACTTGGGGGCCTGATTATTACTAATTTGGGAAGATCTGTGCCTGAACTAATTTTTTACATACTTGAACAATGGAATTGGTTGCCAAAAAATGAGATTATGGCCACCGTTTTGAAAGGTGATTGGAGAAGTTCATGGAGCATTGCTCTATCAATAGCCATTAATCCTGATGGCTGTTCATTACCATTGAAATCACAGAGAGCATTGTCCCAATTCCAGCATAGATCTATCCTACTACCAGTACCAAGATAGGTAGGTAGGTAAATAGATAGATAGATAGATAGATAGATAGATAGATAGATAGATAGATAGATAGATAGATATATTTCCTACAGCAGTATAAATGTTAATTACACTTACCTTTCAATCCAATTCATCTTGGCTCTGATAACTCAATCCAGCAAGAATTGCAAGAGGAAGGATAAAGGCCTCTCAATTCTTCTGCCTGTGTTAATGCTTTCAGTTTTAGACAGATTTTTGACATAGTTTTCTGGCTTGGAAGGTGGTATGTAGAGCTGATTTTGAAATGATAACCTCTTAACAATCATAGAATCATAGGGCTAGAAGGGACCTTGGAAGTCTTCTTGTCCATCTCCTGCCTAAGGAAGGAGACCTTATTACACCCAAGACAAATGGATTTCCAATCTTTTCTTGAAGATTTCTAGTGATGGAGCACCTAAAACTCCAGGAAGCAAGTTGTTCCATTGGTTAATTGTTCTTACTATCAGAAGATTTTTCCTTAGTTCCAGGTTGAAACTCTCTTTAATGAGTTTCCATCCATTGCTTCTTGTTCTACTCTCTGATGCTTTGGAGAATAGGTTGTCTCCCTCTTCTCTGTAAGAGTCCCTCAAGTATTGGAGACTGCTATCATGTCACCCCGAGTTCTTCTTTCTGTCTTTCTGTCGCCGAAGCCCTTCAAACCGGAAGTCCCCAACTTAACCTCTTTTTTGTATCTTGGTAACCAGTATTCCAAGTCTGGTCTCACTAGTGAAGTCCAGATAAATCTTGAGGTATGACAGGACATTTAATGAACATTCAAAATTATGATGCCCCCCCCAGCTATATTTGATATCATTTCAAAGTTATTATGGCTGCAGTGAGATTGCCATCATTCACTCTTATGACCCACCACAGGTAGCTACTGCAAAATCCCATTCCCCCACCACCACACTAACCTGCTTTCCAGCTCTGTTCTCCTGTGCAGGGCAACAAAAGAAGACCCAGCTGATCAGCTGGGACTCAGGAAGCAGAGAATAGATGGGAATGGGGCCAGTTAGAAGTGGTATTTACCGGCTCTTCAAACTTCTCAAAATTTCCGCCATTGGTTCTCCAGAACTGGTCAGTACCTGCTGAATACCACCTCTGCATGGCAACCCAAATGCAGGCCACCATTCTGTGGATAGGACAAAATGGTGGCCATTTTTAGAATCATGCCACATGGCTGCACAAAGAAAGAAATCATTTCAGCTTTGGAGTTATTCAAAAGGAAAGTGATAAGAGTGTTTACAAGGTGGGGTGAAAATCAATCCTAAGGCCTGGGTGGGCCTGGTGAAAATGAGAAAAGGCCTGTTGGGACCCAAGGTGGGGAAGTGGAGCATGGGGCTTCTCAGAGGTGGAATAGGCCTTGGGACCGAGAGCCACACAGGATGGATTTAGTAATATTTGCAATATGGTTTTTGTAATACTGTTGCACTTGCTAACTAAAAAGAAGCTGGTGGGAATAACGGAGACAACGCAGAGTAACCCTCACCCAAAACTTTATTTAAAAATAAAGGGTTGCCGCAGCTGTCACGAGCTAACAGGGCAGCCAGCTGACGGCAACAGCTGATGCCATTTGACAGCTCCCTTTTATAGCCAGCTGTCAAACGGCGTCAGCAAATTGGAGCAATACTAACTAACATGAGTTTTCCTGTATTTTAAATTTGCTTTTTCAAATGTATTGCTAATACTTTACTATAAGTCTCAACCTTCAAGAAAAGGCTCCCTTTTTGAAACCAGGACTGGTAGAACATTCAATACATTGTAGATAATTTCATTTTCAGCTCTTCTCAAGCCTCCATGAATAAAACAAACATTCAAGCCCAACTTTGGGAAGCACTAAGAATGTATCTTACCCATTTCTTACCCATACACAGTCTGATATTTTTGCCCATTTTTCTTTTACTTTTATCCAGAATACAATACTCATTTCTATGACTATGCATGCATATTATTTAATTCTTGTGGTATAACTGGACAGATGACTATTTCTAAACCAGTCAGCTTTATGTTGAAGTTCTTTGCTGTACTAAATATAAAAGTAAATGTAAGCCATTTTTCCAGGTTCTGCCTTTTCACAGGGACCCCCATTTTATCAGAATATTCTAATAAATTGCTTTTAAATGATCTTCTGTCTCGATTGTTTTTGGAAAAAGTAAGCCAAGGCAGAACCTGGGGCCAGATTTGGCCATCAGGATGGCCAGGGCAGGGAGGCCTGAACTAGGCCTTCAATGGTCTCTCCCAGCCAGGAGGCATCCTGTGCTTAATGACTGACACATTAGTTTTACATTTCATTGGGGACAGCAGGGATGGGAGGGTTGTTAAATCACATGTTTCACTTAATGACAGTCACAACAAGTGACTGTAATGGGCAGGTTTCATTACGGTCATATCTCAAGCGGTACCTCTATAGAGTACTGCTATTGTGGTTTTGATGCAATCCCTCTTGGTCATCAGAAAATTGCACTGTTTGGGGGAAAACAGACTTTTCTCTAAAAATTAAGCTTTCTGAGCCTCTGAGCAACTTTCCTTGTGCAAATTTAATTTAATACTGAGAGAAACGCTGGTGTCATAAGATATATTGGCATTTCCATGTTGGCTTATGCTCATATATCTGGGTGTCATATAGTTGAGGATTCCTTTCTTCAAACATATTCTTCACTTCTTACAGAATATATAATTCAATCAAAATTCCCAAGAAATAACAGAACAATCAAAAATACATTTTTTTTTTTGCAAAGAAGGCTGATGGAGTTTTTTTAGAGGCAGACCAGTCACCTGCATACAAGTATTGGAAAGCATTTGGGGTGTGAAAGTTATATTTCACATGAAATATGTGTGTCACTGTTTGGGACTTTCCAGCCTTCTGTTCAGACAATCTGCTGAGTGCTGTAGCTTTTCTTTCTTCTTTCTTTCTCCAGGATGGGGGAGGAAAAGACAAAAGCTGATTGTCACTTCTGTTTCCACTCTGTTTTTTAAAACTTGAATATGTTTATGTTTATTTTCAAACTTTGTCTTATGTCTCTTCTGTCATGACTATTTTTTTATAGAATTTTTGTTTGTTCTTTCTCTGTTTAGCTTTTACTAAAAATGATAATGGAAAACTATCTGGCATGCCACACATGCAGTTATGAAAGTAAATAAATTTATAATAGAGAGAAAATGAGTTATTTTGTTCAAATCTCTTTTGTTCATTCTGGACAAACACTATATTAGCAGTGGACAACTGTAGGATAAATCCTTCCAAAAAGATAGAGAATAAAATTACTTTGGAATTTATTGTATAAACCTATTTTAATGGTTGAGCTTTACTTTCTGCTGAGTGAGAGTGCAGAATGTGAGAGCAAGATAATAATCCATGAGTACTAGAAATGATGAATTATTATTATGTTAGGGAAATAATTATCATTCTGCTTGGTTGTATCATAACCTGCTCTAATCAAGTTAGGTGAATTGAAGGAGTTAGGTGAATCAAGTTAGGTGAATTGATGGAGCTGAACATTTTTAATCGAACCTAATACACATTTTTTTTTAAAAAATATTTTCATCCTTTCTTAGGAGCCTGGAGATGACTGAGAAAGATAATCCAATATAAGCAATTATATTTGAAAAGAAAGATCCACTTCCTTACTGAGGAAGCCTTCACTCGCTTAAATCTTTATCATCACAGATAAAAAGATCCTATTTCAGCAAGAAGGATTGGCTACAAGAAGATCACAAGTTTGTGTGCAAATATTATTTCTATAGATACAGGACAGTATGTGAAGGATATCCTGGGAAAACAGGCAGAAGGAAACAAGAAGACCTGCTTTATATAAAATAATTTAGATGTGCCTGTTTAATATTCAGCATCTATAGTACATTAAGACTATTTCATAAAAACAACGATTGAGTATCACAATCCTATGAGTTCATTAGGGCACTTTCTGTTGGATCATTACAATGTTTTGATACAATCCTTTGGCATAGAAGAAAATAAGAGGAGGCAATTATATTGCCCTTTCCTTTTTATCTTTTCAAATAAAGTGAAATAAAAATAAAGTGAAATAAAAATCCATCTAGACCTGCAATGAGAAGTAATGCATTTAGGCTAATTCTGTGTTTAATGTACAGCTTTGACTGTGACAATCAAAAGGGATAGGAAGGGATCATGTAACCAAGGGGATGACATCCTGAAAAAGACAGAATTGTCTCTTAAGTTTCTTTGGGTTTTGAAGACATTTGTTAAAAACTCACAAACAATCCTGCTGAACATTATAACTGCAGTCTGTCAAAGTTATGCCTACCTGCAGATATTTCTTGTCAACATGAAGAAGATGAGGCTTAAAGGGCTGGAATTAAAACAGATGTATCCCGTTACTATCCATCATCTGTTCCTTCACTGTTTTAAAAGGGCTTGTGTATCTATAGTTGTTTTGTGTATGCCATTTTTAATAATGTAATTATTGCCATTCCCATATCCTGTATTTCACTTCTCTCTGTCTTTAAGATTTATCGTTCTCCTGGTCATGTGGTTTATGTGCTTCAGAATAACCAGACAGAGAGATGTAAATTAGGATAACATTTAATTTGTCTGATAACAGTTCAAAATAGCTTGTGGTTTAAAAAGGTATGAATCTTTAAGGTATCCCAAGGCATTTCATACTTCCTACAACATATTTCTATAGCTGCCATCTGGAGTTTAATAATGTGTATGCTTTCCTTGAATAAATATTTTCCTTAATTAATGTCCCGATACTTTTGTTTGTCAGATTAACTCTACATTGAAAGTGATGAAGAAATAGGATTCTGTTGAAAAAAAAAATGAGGAAAAAATGGGAAGAAAGTGAAATTAACTGATCCAGCCATTGCTGTCTTTTAATTTGCCATCAATATATAGCTGCTTTATATGCAGCACAGAACAATCCATTCATGTCAGTATTGTCTGCTTTGAGTGGCAGTGATTTTTTTTTTATTCTAAGCCGATGGCTTTCTCACTGCATCATGCTCAGTGGTGGGATTCAGTTTTACCACCGGTTTGGTGGGCGCACTTTGGTGGTTGCACTTTGGTGGGTGCACTTTGCATACATGCACATACTTTGCTTGCATGTGCACATCAAACGCACACTTTGCACAGGCGCAGAGGCGTTCCAACTCACCTCCTGCAAGCTTGTGCTCTCCTGGTGACTTCAGCAGCTGCTGCACAGCACTGTGTTGTGCCGCACAAAGCAGCTGCGCTTCATATTCAGCAGATAAAGGTGAGTACAGGAGCCCGGGCCGGCGGGCAGGCCCAACAGCAGAGTGGCGGAGAGAACCGTTTTGGTCTCCGCTGCTCATTACCGCTACTGTCTCGGCAGAACCAGGCCGAACCAGTAAAACACCACTACTGTTCATGCTCCTCTTACTAAGCAAGATCAATCAGTGTTCTTAGGAAATTACTTTAATAATGATTTATACCTATCTTAGGAATAAGCACTTTGGAATTATTTAAAGGTACTCTAAATATTGGCTCCTCTTCAGGGGTGGGCTGCTGAGGGCTCACAGGGGTTCAAGAGATCCTCTAGCTAAGATTCTACACAGTTCAGGGAACCCACAAATCCCACTCCTGGCTGGCCTTGCCCACCCTGCCTTGTCTCTCCCAGGAATCCTCACACAGCCCGTTTTAGATGCAGGTAAGTGCAGGGTGCGTGTGGAGGCTCGGGGAGGGCAAAAAATAGGCCTTCCAGAAGTTCAGGAAGGCCAGAAACGGGCTCGTTTCTGGCTTCCAGAGAGCCTCTAGAGCACAGGGAGGCTGTTTTCACCCTCCCAGAGTCTCGAGGAAAGCCTTCGGAGCCTGGAGAGGGCAACTCCCCCCGCCACTGTGGTGCAGGAGGCCGACTAGGCCATGCCCATGCAGAAACTGGGCAGAGAACCCATTGCTAAAATTTTTGAAGCCCACCCCTGCTCCTTTTACCCATACTGTTTGCTGTGAGATTCTGGTCCCTTGTTCAGTACTAGCAATGAGCCTTGCTGCCCTTGGTTGGGCTCAGAACTAGGGCTCAGTGGGATTTGGTTAGCATTTTGAAAGAGTTAAAAATCCCAGGACTGTAAACAACATTCAAATATTGAAAGGACACCTCAGAATTTGAAACCTTACTTACAACCCATCGTAGTTGCATCCCTGATTTCTGCATGCAAACCACATGTCTCTTTTTCTTCAGAAGGAACTGCCTGGCTTTCTGGAAACTGTAATTTTAACTATTGATACAAATCCCTACTCCTCAGACACCCATTTCATTACCATATTGTGTTTTTATTTCTGATTTCTAAGCCTTCACTATTTTCCTCTAGAAACAGCCTGGGTATTATCTGATCCTACCTCATAGTACAGATTGCATTTGTTCACAATGAAACGTTAATAATAAGTTCTGTGTAGCACCCCTTATTTCTCAAAGATGTTACACCAAGACATTTTTTCTAAAAAAAAAATAAATCTAATTTGCAAATAATTTCGGCTACCATTTTTTAAAATATTCTTTTGAGATATCTGGAATACAAATATAGTACTTGGGTTTTATTACAATATTAAAATATTGTATTGCCCACAGGCATCTTGTATAAACCCAATTATAAAGTCTAAGAATATTCTGCATGGGATCTGTAAATGATGAAAAACTGGCCATGCAGAATTGTTTCTGAAAGTACATATGCAAAGGTAGAAGAAAACAGTGCCAGAAAAGTGTGACACTCTTAGAATGTGCAATGCATTACTTGACGGGAAAGGGGGGTGGGGGTGGGGAAATCAATGCAATATGCAAGTCAAAGAAATGTATAAAATATTGGATACCCACCAGCGTGTATGTGAAAAGATTAATGAGATTACAACAGTATGTGAAAAGATTAATGAGATTACAACAGCAATTTTGGTAAAGCTGTACCGGTTTCGTGAATTGGGCCTAACCCATTTCCATAGCATGTTATCCACACCCCCACCATTATATTTAAGTAATATCCATATGATGTGAGTTTACCACATCTAACACATATCTAGGAAACAAAACAAAATTATTGGATTATATAAATGACAAAATGTCAGCAATAATATTGTGGTGTATGAGGTATCTAAGTCAGTTTTAATTGCAAGCTGTCAAATGTATACATCAGTTTGTCTATACATGTTGACTTAGGAATGATTAGAATGACATTTTAGGTTGTAGGATTTTATTTCTACTGATGCCATTTACCTCTACATCTTCATTTTAGAAGTTTGGAAATACAAATGTGACAGAATCCAAGGAGCATTGATCATTAAGTAATATTTTATGCCTATGTCAGTAGGTCTTTTGGACTGGATTTAGTCATCTGACTAAACGGTATGTTAATGTTAGAGCCAATCTATTGAAATGTTAAACAAAGGAACCCCAGTGAAAATCAGAATGAGTTGGCAAATAAAGGATATATTGGGTTTTTTTGTTTTTTTAAAAAAACCACTCTTAGCTGCAGTTTCTTTTTCTGCAAGCAATACAATTTCTATTGTGTGATTTGTAAGGGAACTTCATAAACCACTTATTCTTGGACAGCTACACCAAAGACTCCCACCCTCCCACAGGGACTCCATTTCTTCTCTGGAATAGCTCATCTGATTTGTTTGTCTTTAAGAAAAGTCCAAACATTACACCAGAAATAGATAAAGACTAACACTCTCTCTCTCTCTCTCTCTCTCTCTCTCACACACACACACACACACACACACACACACACACACACAGAGAGAGAGAGAGAGAGAGAGAGAGAGAGATTAATGTAGAGATGAAGTCAATTGTGAGAATACATTTTGTAAAAAAATGTACGCCTAGGTAAAAAAAGAGGGTTGAATGAAAAAAGCTCACTGAAAATTGTCTCCCCTATTTGTGAGAAAAATTTAGTTTTCACTTGATTAAGCAAAAGATGGTATCTTATTCTTATCTGTAAGCAGTCACAGAAGACTGAAGATGTTCCTTCCTGATTTTCATTATATGCAGAAGGCTCTTGCATGCTGACTCAGGAGTTGTCATTGGCACATGCTCTTTGAAACCAGTCTATATAAGAAGAAAATTTGAGCTACAAGGTTCTGAGGGTGTGTGTGGAAGACACACTTCCTCGGATTTTGGAGTACTTACTTGAGATATAGGAGAAGATTGTAGGAATGCTTATATATTAATCTCCAACAGCTAATTCTTCTGTAAACTCTGCAACACTGGATCAGATCAACTTATTACCTTACTTACTTACCAGGCCATTCTGGAGCCCTGTGAAGGCTTCTTTCCCAGCAAAATACACCTTAGAGGGTAGCTATTGGGAGATCAAATTAGACAAGTGAGAATTATATGTTTTGAGTTTGGTGCATGGGAGAGATGAGGCAGAGGCGAAAATAAAGCTAACAGGCTTTATTGATAAATTGTATCTCAGCCGCGGCCGCAAGCATGCGGCAGCAGCTAAGAGAGAGACAGCTGATTCCGTTTGACAGCTCCTTTTATTCGGCGCTGTCAAACAACTCAGCCAATCAGACCTTCTCCAGCTCTCACTCAAAAAGCGGACCAGAGTGAAGACTTGCTGGTCGCAACAATATGTGCTTTTATCAAACAAAGAAACAATACAACTAAAACAGTGGAAGGAGAGATATGGTTGAAGGTAGAATAGTTGCACAGAAATACAGGATATGCAGAGAAAGAAGCAGAAGCCAGACAGGGAAAAAGTCGGATGAGATAGGAAAATGAATGAGAATGTTGCACAGGGCAACCTCCTTATAAAAGATACAGAAAAGAGAAGATGTCTTCATTATAATCTATGCCTTCTGTTTTCCTGCCAATGGTGATTGAAGAACTGGACACAGAAAAGATAGAATAGTTGGAAGGGACCTTAGAGGACTTCTAGTCCAATCCCCTGCTCAGGCAGGAAACCCTATGCCATTTCAGACAAATGGTTGTCCAATCTCTTCTTAAAAACTTCCTGTGTTGGAGCATTCACAACTTCCGGAGGCCAGTTGTTCCACTCATTAGTTGTTCTGTCAGTAAATTTCTTCTTATTTCTAGGTTGCTTCTCTCCTTGATTAGTTTCCACCCATTTGCTGTTTTCAAAAAGAACAAAGTGGTCCAAAATCACTGGGAACAGGTTGAAACAGCCAAATAGAGAATTAAAGATCGAACAAAAGAAACTACAAAACATTTAGAAATGAAACATAGCTAAGGGCAATGTGTATTGGTGTTTTTGGGTTGCTGCCTTTTGTTGACTGCCTACTTCCTGTTCACTCCTTGGACCAGTCCTTCAGTTTCCTTGAAAAGGGCTTTTGGAGGTAGCTGGTCCTTGCCTTTTTCTTATTAAGACTACAAGAGAGGAACTGGTCCAAACACATTCAGTTGACTTAGGTAAAGGCAGGGGTAGAATCACTTGGTTCCTAGCGTGGTCCCTTAACCATTCACCAAGATAAACAAACAAACAAACAAACAAACAAATAAATAAGGTAAAGTAAAATAGTGGGACTACTCTGACACACTTTAGAAATAGGAAGAGTGATTACTTTGTAGGCTGTCATCAAATAAGTACATTTTTGGAAACCATGAGATCAAAGAAATCCAAAGCTTAGCTGCACAGGTCCTCACATATCTATTTATGTACAAGCTTCAGGTCTCAAGTAAGCAAAGGTCTTTGAACTGCTGAAGGGACTCCACAGAAGGAGCTGCAGGTGGACAGCCAGAAAAAGAGTTTCAGTGCTTTGAGCTTTGGAAGAGTTAGTATATGGAGGACTGGGCATCTCTCCCCTTACTCTCAGAGGCTGTGTGGTATCCCAGTAACAGATGTGGCCTGGATTTGGAAGCAATGGAAAAATTCTGTCACTGCTGGTTCATATTTTATTAAATGGTTGCTGATGTTTCCCTGGGAACTTTACCAGTACCAGTTAATGTCCCTTAGTCATTTCTCTCTCTCCCTAGCCAGACACGTATAGCTGCAAAGCAGAGTGTTTCTAACTTCACTGGGGTGGGGGGGGAACAATGCCAAAATGCTCTGTACGGGTTTCCCACACTATCATTCAGTTACTCTCGAAGGGGACATGAAATGACATCAAGAGTTAGTGTAAGGACAAGGCTCATCAATCTAGTTTTCTGTTTAACGTATGCAACTGTGTATCAATCTCAGCCTTACATAAGCTGAACAGGGATGGGAGGACAGAGAATAAAATTGGTGCGGTGATGTTTGTCCAATTGATAGCTCTTTCTTCAGGGAAAGTAAAAAGAAGTGAAGGAAGGATGAGAAAGGAAGTACTGTTGAAAAGGAAGTATTACTGAAGAAAAAGGAGAATACATGTATATGAAATAGTACTTCAAGGGGATTGAACAGACGTTTTGCTAAATCTTCTTTGCAGATATGGGCCAATTTTTCAACAATTGAAGAACTTCTCCACCTCCACATTTTTATAGAAAATTTGTCACTATATTTTGTAAAGCTCTTCCTTGAATTACCCTTAGAAATAATTGTTTACATAAAAAAACATTGGTGCCAAAACCAGATGGCTAGACAGTGTACTGATTGCTGTGCTGGATGAGGACTGGGCTTCTTCATTCAGTCATGAACTTACTGGATGATCTGAGCCAATTATTATCTTTCTATGTTACTTCAAAGGGTGGGTTGAGAACAAGTGCTACATTGTGACTTAAGTTTGGAAGGAAAAAGGTGGCATGCACTATGAATAAAGTAACCAGTGATATTTTGATTGCAAAATGGATAAAGTTATTTCACACATGTGCTTCATGAGTACTTGGTTATCCAATCTCTTTCATTGTCTAGAGATAGTCACTATTTTAGTACATTATCTGCATACATTAGCAACATCTGAGCAAGAGGAAGCACATTCAGTATCAATGATTCCATGATAAGTATGTGTATTATTTCAGCCTGAAGTTGTAATTTGATGTGCATGTAGACTGTTTTACATCCCAGTTTGATGGGATCCAGACTAAATTTAGAACTTATAATGAATTAATGGGTCAAATTAATTGTAATTTAAATCCTATGGATTTAAGTGAACAAAATTTCAGTTATGAACCCAACTTACTAAAATCAATTGTTTATGAATCCTTAGGTATGGAATTTGGCTATCAATAGATTAAAATACAAAATTAGCCCCTTGAAGATTAAGGAAAAATAGTACCAAAATACATTTGTTAAAGCATATCAGTATGATGAAATCATTCTGATAAATGTCCTTCTTTTTCATTACGATGCAAGAATGTAAGATAATGTTTTTTATTCTTCTGTTTATTTGGTGGAAGTTAATAAAATATATTTATGAAGCCATTAAATTATTTTATCACTCTTGTCATAAGACACAGATGAGTTTATCCATTTATCCATTTAGCCATCTATCTATCATCTATCTATCTATCTATCTATCTATCTATCCATCCCATCCATCCATCTATCATCTATCTATCTATCTATCTATCTATCTATCTATCTATCTATCTATCTATCTATCTACAGTTTTAACAGCTCATTCAAGCCCCCTTTAGCCACCAGATCTATCTATATGACTATCTAAATTTAGAAAGCTTAGTTCTGCTCCTTGTGCTTCTTCCTATATCCCAGCCTTCTGCAACATTGTACTTTATAAAGGTTTTGGAACTGAAATTCAAAGAATCCCTATCCAATATAGTTTTCTAAAAGTAAGCACATCTAGATACACAGTTGGGTACAGTGGGTCTGGGCCATCATAAATGTTCCCCCAGGGCAGGACCAACTCTCTTCATACTCTACATAAATGATCTCTGTGATCATATTAAGAGCAACTGCATTCTCTTCGCTGACGATGTAAAGCTATTCAACACCACAGACAATACTGCTACCCTTCAAAAAGACCTTGACTATGTATCAGAATGGTTAAGCAAATGGCAACTTCAAATCTCAACAAATAAATGCTCTGTCTTACATATTGGCAAAAAATTTCAGAAAATAAAATACAAGCTGAATAATCAAGACCTTGTTGAGGATCCAAATTCTGTCAAGGACCTTGGAGTTCTCATCTCTAATGATCGAAATGCTAGAGCCCACTGTAACGACATAGCCAAAAAGGCATTAAGAGTTGTTAACCTAATGCTACGTAGCTTTTTCTCTGGTAATATCACACTACTAATGAGAGCATACAAAACATTTGCTAGACAATACTTGAATACAGCTCATCAGTCTGGAACCTGCATTACATATCTGATATTAACACAGTTGAGAAAGTCCAGAAATATTTCACAAGAAGAGTTCTCTACTCCTCTACTTGCTTCAGAATACCTTATGCCACCAGACTCGAAATTCTAGACCTAGAAAACCTAGAACTAGGCTGCTTTCAGTCCGATCTAAGTATACTATATAAAATTATACATTGCAATGTCCTACCTGTCAATGAATACTTCAGCTTCAACAATAACAATACCAGAGCACACAAAAGATACAAACTCAAGGTAAACCGCACCAAATTTGATTTCAGAAATACAACTCAGCAACAGAGTGTTCAATGTCTGGAATACTCTACCTGACTCTATGGTTTCTTCCCCAAACCCCAAAAACTTTAACCTTAGACTGTCTACTATTGACCTCACCCCTTTCCTAAGAGGTCTGTAGGGGGCATGCATAAGCGCACCAACGTGCCTACCATCCCTGTTTCTTTTTTATTTTTATTTCTTTTATTTTTCTTATATGTATCCATTTCATGTATCCATAACTATGTTTATATTTATTGTCATGTCTCCAGGGCATGCTGGAGCCATGACACCACGCATTGTGCCATGGCTATGCTATCGAGGGGGGAAATGCTGATAACTTGGGGCTTCGACTTCCACGGAGATAACAAGCCTTGCTGATGTCACACGCTGAGCTGTTACAGCCTGTGGGTGGTTGTAGACAAAGTGATTAGGATGCTGCCTATTGAACTAATTATCTCGAGAGGGGTGGAGGGTCACTTCATAGGCGTAAATACAATGATGGAATATGTTATTTGTACAAGTATAGTAAATAGGGGTAAATAATTAATGGATAAAAGCACAGTGTATAGGGTGTTACATGGTAACTGGATGTGATACAGTAGTGCTCACCGGATGGTGGATAAACTCATTAAGCTGTTAACTGGTGTATAAATACAGCTCTGGCTGCGAGGTGCACCAGAGATGACTTTAATTCCTTTTGGTTACTCGTTGTTACCTGAATCCGGAACATTGTATGAACGAATAAAGACTCATTTGATCATTACCTTGAGACCTTTGTTTCCCTTCCTGCCTGGAATTCGGTGAAACAGCTGAGACTTATACCTGTTATCTTATAATTGCTTGACAAAATAAATAAAATAAAATAAATAAATAATTAAAATTCTTTGGAGGGTCTAAAATAGCAAGGAAGAACTTTGAATATTGAGGAAGAACTTCCTTGGCCCCTGCAAGAAGAACAAATTCTTGCACATCTCTAATAAGGGGACAAATAGAAAAGAGTACTAGGTTTAGAAGAACATAACTTTAAGGATGAGAAATAATGCCAACCCTTTCCCAAGGAATATATTTTCTCTACCTGAAGTTTTAAATTCACAAACTGAATTGTTGAAGTGCAGACTCTCGTGGACAAAATGGGTGATAATAAAATGGGAGTTGTGGAAGGACAGGCTACAGCAACTCTGTTCATTATTCCCAGATCTTTGGAGCACGGCTGTGGCGTTTCTGAACCATGGCATCAGTGACCGTAGGATAACTAGTTACCTCAGTTTTGCTGACTAAGCACATACTCCATATGAGGAAAAGGGTCTGGCTTCCCGAAATCATAGTGTAGGTTTTGAGCATTTAAAAATGATGCATGGCCCTAATAAACTTTCATTGTAATATCATTTTAAATTAACACTGTCTGATTTCTTAGAGATTATTGCTTTTGTTTTAAGCACAGGTCTGAGGGTTTTTTGTTTTTTTTTTGGTCATATTTCAGTTCCAATAGAAACTTTTCTTGGCCAGGTCATCAAATTTCCATTTGTTTGTTGGTTTCTCCAAATTCCTAGACTGGAGTCTAGAAACCACTTTAAAGTGCTATTGTTCCTTGGTGGCCAACACCATCAAACTCTTTTTCTCATCATAATGTGTTAACCTGATTTACGTAGCTTTTGCAAAACTCTCTGTCTCTGTGTATGTGGGTGTGTATACATTTCTTGCTATATCTGAGAGGCAATGCTAATGTTTCTATAGCAGCAGCATCCCTGCACATTAAATTAAGCCTCTCCAATGCAGTGCTCAATTGTAAGCACAGCCTTATCTATGGCAGTCTTAGAAGAAAAGGGACTCTATTTCATTTCTATAGGTAAGTGAAGTAACAATCCAATTACAAATATAACATTACTCAACTTGGGGATAAAGAGGATTTTTTTTTCTGAAATCAATATGGGAAAAGGAAGAGTATCCAGTCAGCATATTCAGCAGGTTTTATGTTTTTTAGATCATAGCAAACTCTCCTTCGTGAACAGAGCTGTAGACTTTGCTTCGGTGTGTTTCAGGCTCATTTCCTTCATAAATAACTCCCAAAGTGGAACCTGATAGCCTTTTATAGTATTCCAATTTATCTAGTACACATTTGAAGAGTTTCATGACATTTGATAATGGGAACTTGGCTTCACCAGAGGTTCAGTTGTATCAGCTAAAGAAATCTGATGGGGTAGGGAAAATGCCACAGGCATGGAAAGTCAGTGGCTGGCCTTTTTTTAAAAAAAAAAACACCCAAATTTGGCAGGGGATGATGGTGGAAATGTCAGGGTAAACCCTTCTCCAATAACAAAGAAGAATGAACCGACAAAACAAGATCAAGGAATTGCAGCTAAAGTGTGGAAGAAGGAACTTATTTTTATATTCCACTCCCTCTTGTTTTTTTTAAATGTTTCTTAAGTCTGCTAGCAGGGTCAACGGTCTCAGTGGCACAGTAACTAAGCAAAAATGACTATGAAGTCGTCCCAAAGGTGCTTTTTCAGGAGGCAACTGTTCTTTCTTGCTTTTTCTTTTGAAGACATTTTGTTTCTCATCCAAGAAGTTTCTTCAGCTCTGACTATATGGTGGGGAATTGAAGAATTTATATTCCTTGCATACAGCTGGTAATATGCACCCTATTAAAGGGTTATTGAAGCACTTGGAGGTTGATCATTGTCCTCAGGGTCACCTGAGCAGTGTTCCTGGTTCCTGTAGTCTGCAATTTTTCTCTGGAAATTCATTCCTACACCCACACCATTCATCCCAAAATTGTAGAATCTGTAGAGATTCTCATTCATCGAGGTCATACTTATCCCAAAGTTGCTTTTTCAGGAGGCACTTGGACTTTCTTGTTTTTTCTTTTGAAGATGTTTCACTTCTCATCCAAGAAGCTTATTCAGCTCTTCAGTGGGGTATGGAAGGGGATGCAGATTGCCAGCTGCAAATCCCACCAGTGATTCAAATGGTTCCAGTTCTAATCTGGTCTAAGTGAGTGTTGAAGATCTGACTCTTTCCTCAGCTCCTGGGTTGGGAAGTGAGACTTGGGGAATATTTGGAGTTGGGGTGTAGAGAAATATTGCTCTCTTTTTCTGGACATTTATTTTTTGTTGGTTATGATATTTATGTTTGTAAAATACAGTATATCCTCGTCATTATAGAATTCGGTGGCTTTAGAAATTTGATAAACAAACAAACAAACAACAGGAGCTATTTTAGTTGTGGTCAGTCAAAATAGGGTTGAATCTGCAGCCCTGAAAACCAGAATTGAAACAATTATCCCAGCCTGTCACTTGCTAATATAATAGTAACTTTTCTCCAAGAATTCCCAGTTTTCACCAATCTAACTGGGTGGAAATTAGACACGGCACAATTAACTGATTCTAAATCGGGAAAAGAGAGCCAGTTTGATGTAGTGGCTAAGGCACTGGGCTAAAAACTGGGGACCATGAGTTCTAGTCCTGCTTTGCACACAAAGTCAATTGGGTGACTTTGGACCAGTTCCTCCCTCTCAGCTATAAAAAGGAGGCAATGGCAAACTTCTGGAAAAAAAATCCTTGTGAAGAAAACTCAGAGCCTAGACCTAGGAGTCAAGAACCCCCCACCCCACCCCACACCAAATGGGGAAGCCCAGCTACAAGGATAAAATTGGTACTTGGATGATAAATCAATAGGAAATCCCAGGATGGGATCATGTTGATTTTCTGTATGAACCAAAAACCATCTGGCAGAAGACATTGCAAACCATTTCCATATTGTCAGAGAAACACATTGACATATCCATGAAAGGTCACCAGCAGTTGGCTTCAAATTGAGAAAGGTTGGAGTAGCAACAAATGGTAACCATTTGTTTGTTTGTGCCTATCAACATCTTTGAACTGTTCATTTTTGTCAGATGTCAATGTTTGCCCCTGGGGTTAGATTTCAAAACCACCCTTGTCCACTGCTTGCAGTTAATCTACAGCACAAATATTGATAAAGAAGATTTTAAAAGGTTAAATTGTCTTCTCAAGAGAGCTAGAACTGCACAACTAGCCTCCATGGTAGGTGGGGCAAGAAATAATAATTAATCTCAAGTCACACACTTTGGACAAACCACTCTACCACTGTTAGGTGTTATGCATGGCAATCATGGATCAACAGTCGGGCTCAGCATTTTTCAGCTGAAGTATGTAGAAATGCTTCCTCCTCCTCCTCCTCCTCCTCCTCCTCCTCCTCCTCCTCCTCCTCCTCCTCCTCCTCCTCCTCCTCCTCCTCCTCCTCGTCCCTCCCTTCTTCCTGGAATCATCTTATTTTGTGTTCTTCTGTTCATCAGAAGTAGAATTAGTCTCACTCTGAACTAAGTCTCAGTTGGAAGAGAAGTTGGCACACTGGTGCAGTCATAGGAATTTCTGGGATGGAGGTGTTTGGAGGAAGAAGAGGGAGAGAGAAAAATTTCACAGGGATAACTGTGAAAGTTTAGAAGAAGGATAAAGAATCTTTTGAAAGTGGCCAGTGACACCAAGAATCCCTTTGAAACTTGCTGAACTTTTATTTATAATGCAAGAGAAAGGTCAAATTTTCAGTATGTGGGCTGTAAACATGTTAGTTTAATAATTTAACCTGAATTTAATTCCCCACCCTGGTTCCAGTCATTTCTTCATCCTAGTCCTGTTACTACCTTGTTTGAGCATAATAAGCCTGTGAGACCAGCGCACTGCTCATAAACCAGTCAAGTACAGCATGGGCTTGAAAAGGGCAGCGACATATCCCCAATCTATGAGAGGTAATTTTGCAATATTTAACCCTGCAGGGAACCTGTTCTTTCAACATTTAAGGTAATTTTCATTTTCATTTGGAATACAGTAGTTCAAGCACAGGTTTGCCAAGGGCCAAAGTGTATACGAGAAAGATCTGATAATATGATTTGCCAGGGTTTTAACGTGCAATAATGGAGGCTTTCTTTTTTTTTTTTCCTTTAAAATTTTTCTCCTATGCAGGCAGTCGTGGTCATACAAACACAGTTGGGACTGGAATTACTGTCACTAAGTAAGGTGGTTGTAAAGTGGGATGACATATGACCTCATCACTAAGTGAGGGCAATCCTGGCAGTCCTACTTGCTGTTATCACTCCAGATGTTTGGGTCATTAAGCAGGAAGTGGAAGTTGGAACCAGGTAAGGAGGTTGGGGATGCAGCACAGCGGTGGAGGAGGCTGTGGATGAATTGGGGGCAGGGAGGATACTGCACTGTGATTTGAGTTCAGAGAGCCTGGGGAAAGAGAGAACAGGGTATGTACATTAAAGTGTGCAAGCACAGCAAGGTCGGGGCTTCTTGGTCTGATGTAGCTCTGGTGGCTACAAGAAGCTTTTGATTTGCAGTGCAGTGTGAAATCCAGCCCCAGTCCAGTCCAGCAGCATGGCACAAAGCAGTTTCTTGTTGCCAAGGGTACCTGCAACTACCCCAGACTAAACCCCATCCACACTCATCCTTATCACCCTGCATTCTGAGACCCCTGTTGCCTTATGCTCCGCCACCCTACCTAACTTCTGCAGAAAGTTTCAGCAGCACTGCACAAATCTTGTTAAGGCAGCAAAACAAAGCAATTTATTTGAGGGCTGTACAGCGACCTGAATATATGTTAAACCATGAACGAAAGTTACCATAACAACTCTATTAGTCTATCGGGATATTCAAAAGATGTATGTGGAATCCAGTTGTATATATTTTTGATATTTTAATTCAAAATACCTAGTATTTTTATACTTCTTCATACATACTTTTAAATAAATAGAATATTTTAGGAAAATAATTGGAAGAAGAAACATGCATCCCTTTTATCCTAAGAACTAGGAATAGAGGGTATGTCCAAATAGCAAGACTTTACCATTTTTCAGATGACCAGCAGGATCTAAGTACTGTACCACTTTAGCTTGAAACAAAACCAGTGTTAACCAAAGCACTAACACATTTATTTATAAGGCTAAGGATGGAGTGGGGTGAAGTCTTGAACTTACAGAATATCCAAGATGTTTGGTCTTCTTCTGATGATAGGAGATCACATATTGAAATCATTGCCTTCATTCAGTCAGTCTGATCTAGAAAGTGCCTCATCAATTGAGTTTGTGCAAGAAGCTAAGCTAGGTTAAAATGGAGATGGGTAGTTGCTAGATGCCCAGCCATTTTGTTAATATTTGGGGTGAACTAGCTCTCTATATTAAGCCACCCTGTGGTTCATCTGGACACAGAATAGTTGTATGAGCACAACTACTGTTCATTAATATTTTAAATCCAGATTGAAGATTTGGCATATTGTGTGAAGCCAAGCAATTAGCCTGAGCAGAGATTACTCCAGGGGTGGTATTCAGCAGGTTAAGACCAGTTCTGGAGAACTGGTAGTGGAAATTTTGAGTAGGTCAGAGAACTGGCAAATACCACCTCTGACTGGAGATTTTACAGTATCCTTCTTCTGCCGTGCCCACCAAGCCATGCCCATGGAACCAGTAGTAAAAAATTTGAATCCCACCACTGGATTGCTCCACATAAGAGGTTTCATCCTGTTTTGTAGAGGCAGAACAGCAATAGATCAATCCCCCAATAGCGGCATTTTCAATCAGGAAGATTGGTGCAACTTAGTCCAATGAATTATGTTAAGAAATTGGGTAAGATTGGGGGAGGCCATCAAAAGAGCTCTCAGTGTCTGAGGTAAAATTTTTTGGTGCTTTCAGTTACCTCCCACCTACCCCAATTTTTGAGGCTCCATTTAACACCTAGAATGCTTTGCTGGCTGCAGCAGCTCTAGCTGTGGATGAAATGGCGCACTTTCTTCAAAAGCCAAAGAGCGTGAGTACCAACTAGGAGAGAAAATAGGGGCACATGGATAATGAAAAGAGAAGGAAAGAAAGAAGATGCAGGTGAATGAATTCTTCTGTTTTTATACACCAATTAGGAAAGGAGAGGACACAGTAATGCTTGGGGCTTCCTGCTGCCAGCGAGAAAGGCATTTAGCTGGCAAGCTTAGGAATCCCACCGCTTGCTTGAACGCAGAGTGCATTAGTACATTGTGTCAAGAAGCCATGATTTCTTGCGCTCCAGGATTAAAAACTAAAGGTAATGTTTTCACTTCATAAGTCTCTATTTAGATTTTTATAGAGCTCCCTAGGCTTAAAATTTGGCTTCCATTGGAAAATGCTTCTTACTTTCCAGGTCTCTCCATTTTAAAAACCCTTCTCACTTGGTCTATCATTTAGTGGGGCAGGTTCACCTATGGAACAAAATGAGAGTGTATAATTGTAGCTGTCTTTTAAAAGTCAAAATTAATGCAGTTTCCTTGTTCCATTAAAAATGTCAGTGTGGGTGTGTACATGCCTTTGTGCAGGGGAAGTAATCTAAAATATGTGTACACACCCACACATCCTTTTAAGTCAGAAAGCTGGCGTGTTCTAAATTAAACAATACAGCACAAACTCGGTCCAAAGAAACAGGCATTTTGACTATTGGGATTTATGACTATGAAATAAGGAGCACCAAATCACCAGTTATAAAAAAACAATAATGAAGGAAAAGCTAAGCAGGAATTTTCTGTATGATTACTAATTAAAACGACATAAGCAAATACGCTTAGGATTGCACGTCATGGTTACAATTTTGTGCAAATTGTTCCTGTATTTGGTCACACACCCCAAAGAGGTATAGGTGGACCATTTTCTGACTGACATTTTTGCACATTTTCATTATAAGCCTGTCTCTGCACTAAGTGGCTTAATTTATTTATCTTTATAATTTGCATTAAAATATACATGCATATTCATAAACATATTTTACTGGAAATTATTCATGATATAGCACATTTCATGCTCTCTTATTAACTGCATGGGAAATTTGGAGTAATATAGAACTGATTTCATTTAAAAATATGGAACAGTAAATGCAAAACTGAAGAAGATTCTCAAATCAGTAATCTTTGCACTGAAGTAAATGTAGATAGAATTAGATTGTGTTGCTAGTATACATGCTATTCTATAACACTAACAGAAGAAATTTGGTGCAGTGGTTAAACGCAGTGGCCTAGAAGCTGGAAGCCTGAGAGTTGTAGTCTCCCTTAGTTGTAAAACTCAGCTGAGTGATATTGGGCTAGTCATGGCTCTCAGCGCAGCTCACCTCAAAAAGTAGTTGCTTTGAGAAAAACAGGGAAAAGCGTTAAGTATATATGCTACTAAGGATCCAGAGTTTAGTCATTTATACTTTTCTGCCTTATTAATACTTTGTATGACATTCCTCACCACTTTTAAGAAAAACATGCACAATAACAGACATGGATTTATAAACCAACTACCCTGTTAAACTCATAACTTGTTTGGCTGTACACAAGGGATAGAGGTGGTGAAAATAGACCTGCTGATTTAAGCTTGCTTTGAATGGTTGGATACACAATGCTAATGAGACAAAGGTGGAAACAAGATCAATTTATCAAAACAATTGAAGACAAGTAGCTAATATTTCTTAAAACGCACATGATAGTCTTGTCAACATATTTTAAATCTCTTGAGTGTCGAGGAAAAAATACTCCTGTTTCCTGTGAATTTTCTCATTTGCGCTGATTTAGGAAGAAGCTCATGGAATCCTAAAGAAGATATTTATACACCTACCTGCTCACAAATGGGATAAGGGGCAGGATGTGCTTTTAATCAAGCAAGTTGGTGCAGGTAATTTTGCCCAACATTTGGACATGCCTGATTTGAATCTTGCAGGATCTTAAGTCTAACTGTAATTGGAAAGTGTCCCAGATTTACAAGAAATCAAGCTATTTTGCATTTTTGTTCTCCAGGGGAATATTTTTTAAGCACTTCTTGAAAACCCAGCAGTTTAGAAATATAGAAACACAATAGCATTAATGTCTATATTTGGATGTTTTTCCAATTTAATGATTTTATAAGTAGAGAGGGAGATATTATTATTGAAACATGAGAGGCAGAGGGGAAGCTCTGTCACTAATGATTATATGGATGGTAAAGGCATTTCTATGGATGCAGTGGTATATCTGTGTGAATGTATTCACTCCAGAAATAGGAAATTGGCTGCTGCCAATGACATCTAGTAAACCAGTAATTTAGGGGTGGGATTCAAATTTTTAACAACTGGTTCTATGGGCATGGCTTAGTTGGTGGGCATGGCTTGATGGTCATGGCTAGGCGTGGTCAACTCAACATCACTCACATCGAGGCACACATCTTCTCCCCTGGCCTCTCATGACAGTGGGGATGCTGCAATAGTTGTAAGTGTGAAAAACAGTCATAAGTCACTTTTTTCAGTGCCATTGTAACTTTGAATGGTCACTCCACACAAGCAAAGTACCAGCAAAGGAGGGAAAAAAACTCCAGAGAAGTTCCAGAGACAGGAAGTCTAGTCCTGCCAAGAATGTATAAAGGGTTAATGGAGAGGCAATTTCTGTAAGCAACAACAGAATGTTTCCTTCCTGCCTTCCTTACAGGATTAGGCCAGTAATTTCTTCTAACAACTGGTTCTCTGAACTGCTTAGAATGTTAACAACCATTCTAGTGAATAGGTGTGAACCTAGAATCCCACCCCTGCAGTAATTCTCTGTTTCTTTACCATCTTAGTCCTGGAAATCATAGTCTGAGAGATATGATGGACTAGCCATGGATAAATGGAAATGAAATCTTAACAAATCTTAACAAATCAATCCTTGTGAATGATAACTAACCCAGGGACAAAGGGTCATCAGTCTGTTGTCAGTGGATTTTAAGATCAGGTTTGCAGTTTTTATTCATAAGTGCTCAGGCAGCAGCAACAAGGCTGCTTTTTAAGTCGATGAAATAATGCTGACTAATACCACCAGTAGATAAATTATAATTCCTTTATAAGGTCAACTGCATTGGCTCCTATTTCATTTCTAAGCAGAATTCAAACTATTGGGATCAAATTAATAAAGGCCCGTTTCCTCTGTCTTGAATCAGCCATGCTACAAAACCTTGGTAGGGAAAGCCATCCAGTATCTTAACCCACTTCTCTGGTCAACTGGAAATTAGTGGCAGGTTGCCCGTTTCTAAGAGATTAGTACACGGAAGCTTGCCTTACTGTTTTTGCTTTCCTGGAGATCTTGCTCAAGGTCAACTGGGAAAAGGGACAAGGAAGGAGATTAATATGTGTGTGATTCCTGAATAAGTGTGAATGCATGCGAATGAGGCTTGTTGCCTCTAGGAGCTCAAGGTAGTTTACATGGATAGCAAACATACAGATGAATGGCACCTTTTGTGACTGCAAGAAGAGTCAGCCTTCAAAGACAAGCTCAGGTTGCCTTCTTTGAACACCGGCATAGTATTCTTTAAACATCCAGGTCTACTTGGAGGCTCTAAGTATACTTTCCCTTGCTGGGTCCTCAGTAAAGCCATGGGTTTATTTTCTTACCTCTTTCAAATTCTTAACTCTGTGCCCAGCTTTTTCATTTTAAAATGGGGTAAGTGTGTGTGTGTGTGTGTGTGGACATAAAATGCACTTAATTTTGGCAGGGTCATCAGTTTCCCCTCATAATTCCACATTTAACTATCTTTGGGACCAAGCAGATGACCATGCTGGTGAAGACAGATTTATGCTATTCTGTACCCATTGCTCAGTAAAATCTAGTGTTCTATCTATAATTACTCTAAGAAAATCACGTCCCATTGATTCTTTCACCATAATAATAACCTTAATCCTCAAGCTTTTAAAAATGTAACTTTAAAAAAGTCTTTACCTTTTCTTTTCAATTTGTTTCCCAAGCCACAATAATAACATATCTGCAGCAGAATAAGAAAGACAAAGGACCAGTAGGGTTTCTTTTATGGAATGCTTTTAATGCCACTTTTCCTATGGATGTCACAACATGATGCTCTCTTGCTCACAGCTGGGTGAACTGAGATGGCAATTTTGATGGAAACTATATAAAGAAAGTATTGCTCCCCAAAATGATGAATGGTTAATTAACAACAGATGAACTGGCAATACTCCTCTTCTCTTCTCTTCTCTTCTCTTCTCTTCTCTTCTCTTCTCTTCTCTTCTCTTCTCTTCTCTTCTCTTCTCTTCTCTTCTCTTCTCTTCTCTTCTCTTCTCTTCTCTTCGCCATGCCTCTCCTTGCCTCTCCTTGCCTCTCCTTCTTTTCTCTTTCTCTTGCTTTAAGGGCAGGGTCATTGCACAAAATTATCTAGAACAGTGGTTCCCAAACTTTTTCAGTCCACTGCCCCCTTGGTGCTATGAACTCATCCTCGGTGCCCCCCACCCAGGGGTGGGATTCAAATTTCTGTGGGTGTGGCCTAATTTGAGGGTGTGGCTTGCTAGTCATATGACTGGCTTGTGTTGCTTGCTGGCTGGGCATGGCTTGCTGGTCACATGACTGGTTAGGTGTGGTTTGGTAGTCATGTGACTGGGTGGGAGTGGCCAGGTGACTGGCAAACAAGTGGTCCTTACTTAATGGCCGGTTGTTTAGCAAGTGTTCTAATTTATGACTGGTCTCCCCAGAGATACTTGACCTGTTTTTGGAGTTTTGACAGCCATGCACACACATACACACACACTGCCTTCTAACCCTTCTGGAGCAAGTCATTGGACTAGAATCGGCAAAGCATCTCTGATTAGATTCTGGTAGAGAATAAAATCTAATCAGAGATGCTTTGCTGATTCTTGCTGATTTGTTTTATTTGTAGCTCTTTATTTTATGTTGCTGAATTGCATTGACATGTGTGTCCCTTCTGGTGCACAACACAGAAGATTTTGTGACTCTTTGCAGGAAAAATTACTGACCTCTGGCTTTGCTCTACTTTTCAAACATGCCGCCACTGCCGCGTTGTAGGTGCCGGCCCTGCAGGTCCACCCCATTGAGCCCACTGCACTGGAGGGACCTGCCCAAGCAAGTCAAGTCAATGGGGTGAGCCTGAGAGAGGGAGGGAGGAAGGGAGGGAGAGAGAGAGAGAGAGAGAGGAAAAGAAAGAGAAAAGGGAAAGAAAGAAAACGGGACAAAGAAAGAGGGAGGGATGGAAGGAAGGGACAGAAAGAAAAAGAAATAAAGAAGAAGGGAGGGAGGGAGAAAGATAATGAGATATCTATTCTAGTCCAATCACCTGCTCCAGCAGGATTAGAAGGTAGTGTGTGTGTGTGTTCTCCTTGTAATTTACCAGTACATTTTGGTTTTGCCTTCTTCAGAATTGGCACGGTAATACATTGGGGATCTGGTCCAATGGATCCTGTTTAAAGCCTCAACAAAATGTGAGAGCTTCCTTGACCTTGTTTCGTCCACAAAACCTTTAATAGAAGCCAAAGAAGTTTCAATGTGGAAAAGGGCCTCAGTCTAAACTAGGCCTCGTTTCAATCTGATGCATCAGGTCTCTCTCTCTCTCTCTCTCTCCCTCCCTCCCTCCCAGACTGGCTTTGTTCTATTTTCCCAATGTGCCTGCGGGGCTGGCACTTCGAACATGGATTGATGGATGGAGAGAGAGAGATAGGTAGGTAGGTAGGTAGGTAGATAGCTCTATATTCGTAGATAGGTAGGTAGACAGAAAGACAGGCAGGCAGGTAGGTAGGCAGGCAGGAAGCCAGGCAGCCAGACATTTTGGATGGATGGATGGATGGATGGATGGATGGATGGATGGATGGATGGATGGATGGATAGATAGATAGATAGATAGATAGATAGATAGATAGATAGATAGATAGATAGATTGATCTATATTGGTAGGTAGGTAGGTAGGTAGATAGGTAGACAGAAAGACAGGCAGGCAGGTAGGTAGGTAGGTAGGCAGGAAGGCAGACAGGCAGGCCTTTGGGATGGATGGATGGACGGACAGACGGACGGACAGATGGACAGACAGAAAGAATGCGATAGCGGCAGCACTTTGGGAAAGTAGAGCAAAGCCAGAGTGGGAATTGAAGCCCATGCAAGTTGCCAAGGTTGAGAAACATGGGCTGAATATATCAACTCAGCCATTCTGGTTTAGAGTTTAGCATGCTGGTTGATTCTGGCTTAAACCATGGCTTCCTGCTCCTTAATGCAGCTGCCCCTCTGCCCCTTCTCCAGCCTCCTGCCCCAGTTCTTTCTTTGGCATCCAATTTTGCAATGCCAACCTCCCTGGGGCAGCAATGCGGCTGACTTCACCCTCTTTGCTTCAACCCAAGGTCCACTTCCATCGGCTCAAGAAAGGGGAGGTATTCTGCACATGCTCAGAGACTCCCAACTTCATGGCAGCATTCCGCCCACCTTTACGCTCCGCCTGGGAGGAGGAAGGCATGTGGAAGCAGCCCAGACTGGCAGAGGTGGAGAGAACAATCACTTGGGAACTAAGTAAGCATGCAAGCAAGCGCAGGGCTCGGTCGGAAGAACTGGGCTGCAGAGGAAGGTTAGGTCCTAGTCCAGGACAGCCACATAGAGCTGAACCAAACTGAGCCACATTCCTTGGAGAGCTGCAGCTGCACCCACCCTCTTTCTGCGCGCAAGCCTGGCTGGCTAGAGAGGCAGAGGCCAGGCAGGTGCTGCATGCTCCCTTGTTCTCCTCCGGGGAAGGGGGCCCTAACACTGGACCACCCACCCCTTCCACTGCATGCCTTGGGAAGGTTTTGCTTTCGGGCCTTCTGGCGCACCTCTGCTGCTTCCACTGGAGAGGGCAGCCTGCAAGCTAAAGTGCCCCCTTTCCACCACCTCCCACTATCTCCCCCACAGGCTTGGCAAGACTCACCGTGTGCGGGTTCCGCATTTGAGGTGCTGGCTACGGAGTGATGAAACAGTCAATGGGCTGCGTGGCCAGCAGTCAGTGAGCCTGCAGGGCCGGCACCTTGAAGGCTTCCCTGCTGCCTCTTAGTGCCCCCTGCTGGCCCCCTTACTTACCTCTTAGCCCCCTTACCTCTTAGCCCCTAAGGCATCCCACTGCCCCCCAGGGGACAGTACCACCCACTTTGGGAACCATTGATCTAGAACATGCAGCAATTGTAGATACTTTTAATAGTTTTGATTACTAGAAATTCCTCTTCATCAAACACCAGTGAATTGATGGGTAATTTCACACACAAGTTATTTTGTTTTTCCAAATGAAAAGTAACTTGTGTGTGAACTTGCTCATCAACTCATGCTGTTTCAAGAAGAGGAACTTCTAGCAATCAAAACTACTAAATATATCTACAATTTCGGTACTTTCTAGTCAATTTCATGCAATGCCTCTACCCTTAAAAGACAAAAATGTCTTCTGGAACTTTCCTAGCCAATATGGCACTCATCCAATGTTTCAGATAGCATTTCCCATTCACTCCAACCAGTATGTCCATAAACACACAAATTGCATTTGTGTTCAAAATGATTGTGGCCCTGCTATAGTTCTAATACACAGTATGAGCCCTTTTAATTAAGATAGAATTTTATTTCTGAAATCTTCATCCAACTCTCTCATTTGCTGCTGGATCGTTCTTTAAAAATTGCAATGAAACTTGCAAATTCACAAGGAAAAGATTTACAAATGTTCTCAACAGTACTCATCTATATGGTTACCTAGAAAGAAGTCACATTACTTTTAGCACACTTAATTTCTAAGTTATCATAAACAGTATAGGAATATAATGTGAATCTTGAAAGAACTGTGCTTAAAAATTTGCCCTTCTCGTAAATAAGATTTTTTTCAATATTATGGTTTCATGTTCTCTATTTATCTCTAGATGGGATCCCTGTCACTTACTCCTCACTTGGTTAAATTTCTTTTTGATATTTATAGAAGAAAACAAGAACAAATGTTAGCTTCTGGAAGCAGTAACATAAATGGGAGTGTTGAGGGGGAAAAAAACAGGTTTTTGCCAATTTTCTGATATCTGCAAAGTTGAAGAGCCATTATATAATGCATAGCTACCTGTAGCACAAAGGTGTCTTCTTAAAATCAGATAATTGTTAGTGCAGAGGCTATAGTAGTTGGTGGTATAGCAAGTGAAGTGAATACAGTAGAATTCAAATGGCAATTCTGCTCACAAAAGAAGCTCGGAATACAGTTTAAAGAATTGCAGTAGCTTAGACTCTGTAAATACATTTTCAATCCGTTAGCTTTCTTTCAATCAATATTAAAATATAGCACATGGCCTAGATTTTAAAATATTGCAAGGTTTTATTTACAAACGGTGTTATTTTCAAGATAGAAAAAAGAAAGAAGGAAAAGGTGAACAATATCAATTGGAATTTGCAAAATTTCTAATACCTGCATCTTTGATTGATAAAATTATGATTGACAGTTATATAAATAATATTTTAATAATTATTTATTAAATGTATATGCTGCCCAACTTCCAGTGGCACATATCAGAACAGGGTAGCCAATTTTATATACTGAAAAATAGCAATATGCCCATGTTTCCTATTTTAGTAAATTAACAGATCTCTCTTTCTCTCTATGACTTTTCAAAGATACCAACTTTAAATGATATAATAGCAGAGATAGCTCTGGATTTCTAATTTAGAAAGAGATTGAAAAGATAAATCAGTTTTAAAAATGACCAAATCTAGTTTCCTCTTTAATTCCTTTTTATGGTGGGAAATGTTTTAGAAAACTTAATTATAAGAATTATGAACAATTTAGAACTTAACTAATGAATAATTAAATGAATATGTAAAGAGACCTGGGAAGAGATCTCTTTTTCATCCTGGAACTTGCATAATTAAATATCCCCCTACCTTAATGACTGTCCAGTAGATATTCATAAGTAGTTATTCATTATACATGGATTCCCCCAAAACACAGGTTCCTTCTTGTATATAAGAGCTTTTCTGCTTGAGGAATTAAAGTTTCATTTTCATTAGAGTCTGATGATGATCAGATGTAGCACATAGAAAATCAAAATGTTGTTCAACCTCATGGCTCTCTTCCCATGTTCCTTGAAAATGGGAGAAATCATCTATATAGCAGTAGCAATAGCACTTACATAGACTTAGACTTACATACCAATCTATAGTGTTTTGTAGCACTCTCTGAGCAGTTTAAAACTTCAGCCTATTGTCCCCAACAATCTGGCTCCTCATTTTACCAACTTCGGAAGGATGGAAGGCTGAGTTAACCTTGAGCCAGTCAAGACTGAACTCCTGGCTGTGGGCAGAGTTAGCCTGCAATACTGCATTCTAATCATTGCACTTCCATGACTCCTAATTTACATGTATCCTAATGTATGTATATGTAGAAAATCTCAGGAGGTAGCAGCATCTGACTATAAGGAAAAGGTGAACAATATAAATTGGAATTTGCAATATTTCTAATACCTGCATCTTATGATTGATAAAATTATCATTGACAGTTATATAAATAATATTTTAATAATTATTTATTAAATGTATATGCTGCCCACCTCCCAGTGGCTGAGGACCCTAAGCAGGACCTGAGTTTTCTGGTTTGTTTTTGGATAGGAAATATAGCAATAGCACTTGCACTTTTTTATTGATTCATAGTGCTTTACAAACCTCTCTGAGCAATTTACAGAGTCAGCATATTATCCGCAACAATGTGGGTCCTCATTTTACTGACCTCAGAAGGATGAAAGGATGAATCAATCTTGAGCTGGTGAGAATCGAACTGCTGAACTTCTGATAGCCGGCAATCAGCAGAAGTAGCCTACTTCATTCTAACTACAGCATCACCATGGTTCTTGCTAGGACTTCTGTTTTTATAAAGTACCCTGAGAGTTGAAAAAAAACAACATCAGAAGAAAACAAGAAAGTAATTTTGTTTTCCATATCCTGGGCACTTTGCAGAAACAACATACTATTATTCAACTAAAATTGTATGCTTATCTTAGCTTTCAGGATCAGTAATTAAGGTTGAAATTCAGATGTGATAAAAAAAAATATCTAACCTTAGGCATTTTCTCTCTGTAATCTCTTTTGTCATACCGTCTTGCATAAGATTTTGCTTCAGAGGTGGTATTCAGCAGGTTCTGACCAGTTCTGGAGTACTGGTAGTGGAATTTTTGAGTAGTTCAGAGAAACAGCAAATACTACCTCTGACTGGAGATTTTACAGTGTCCTTCCCCTGCCACGGCCAGCAAGCCACAACCACAGAACCAGTAGTAAAAAAAATTGAATTCAACCACTGTTTTGCTTATTTTGTAAATGTATAAAATTTATCAATCAAATGTAGAATTAATCACACTATTGTTCAATTTATAGAGTTGTATGTGATGCCTTACCCTGGGATTACAACTTCCTACATCCTAACATCAGGAAACAGCCATATAGTGTCCATGGTACAGGACAAATTTTACTGTAATAATCATACATGTAGAAGAAAATCCTAGCCTCTTAGAAAACATTAAGATTTGCCATTGCCCAATCCTTTTTAGAACTTGTATCTAAATGAAACAAAGCTTACGTGTGTATAAGATTGGGTGATATGCATCTTTTGTTATCTGTATTTCTTTTTTCCTGCTATTGTTTTACTCATCACTGCCTAAGAAACTGTATTTTCCTTATGTTGTGTTGTAAATTAGAAAGTTTATTTTTGGTCAAGGCTATGTCACTGAAACAACAGCTTCCTGACATGCTAATTGTATCTAGTGATTTTAGATGATATGCCCAAGTGCTTTGAAATAAAGTATTCTGTTTTAGAGCAGTGGCCCCCAACCTTTTGGGCACTAGGAACTGATTCTATGGAGAGAGGTTTTTCCACAAACCAGAGGAGGTGTAGTTTCATGTGCTGCCTGCATCCTGCAGATGGGGCTTCACTTGTTTGCACGGCCCCGTTTCTGGCATGTTGCAGACCGGTGCCAGTCCATGGACTGGGAGTTGGGGATATCTGTTTTAGAGCATTTGTTTAAAATTTTGTAAAGTTTACAAGGTAAATGATCTTGAACAGTGAAAAAGATGCTATTGAATGAATGAGTTCTATTGATGGGATACCCTTATTACAATGCAAAAGGCACAGGGCATCTTGAAGGCAAACAGATGTGTTATTTATTAAGCTTCCACAATAAAATGCAGTGATATTTAGAATGTCACAAGGCTTGTTAATGTGGTTCCCGCTGTGGAGATTCCTATCCCTTTGGAAGTCCATGTCTCATATTGATTGCTTAGTAACCCTTTTAAAAACCCAATGAAATGAAAGGTTCTGGCAAGAGTTTATTAGATTTCTCACCGACTTGAATCTGAGGAATTCAAGATAGGGAGAAAGCTAGTTGGAGCAAATAGAAACTGTACCATGCATAAAAAGTACACCCTCCAAATAGCAATGTAGCAATGTAGACTCTACTACTTTCAATTGCCTGAATTTCCTGTGACCATATGGGTCACGTTTGAGTTGCTTCTTTACTTCAGCTACCAATGAAAGCTACCTTCTGAGCAGAATATATGTTTTTAAAGATTTTTGTCAGCTGCAGTTCTCTAATGATTCTCAGCAGAATTGCTGTTGTAGAGAAAGATGTGTATATCTGGTCAGCTGAATTTATATCTGTTTGGCATTCATAAGGTTTCTTTTGAAGTTTTTTTTCTCCAAAACGGTATAACATCCACCTTTTTGATAATTGCATGTCAGGATTTTGGCCTCACAATGAATGTGTCCTCTGCATACATTACAGTGGGTAGCATTTGGCCAGTATAGATGATCTAATTTAATGAAACTTTATGGAGGGTGATGCATATTATTTTATTAATTCAAACCTGTAAGCATCTCTTCTTCATTAAGTTGAGAGGTGAATGTCATCCTAGGGTTTTGTCCTGAGGTCTTTTCCTCAGGGCTCTGTGTAAATTATCAATTAAAACAGACTATTTTTTAATGATTAATACATTTTAATAATCTTACACTCTCAATAGATCCTTGAGCTCAGCAGCTGTTTGGGATATTTATGAACAATTATGTAGAGACTGTGAATAATCTTAAGAAGGAAGAATTCTTTTTTTTTGTTTTTAAGGGAAGTTTTTATAATTTACATGTTTCTGTCCCATTTGAAATGTTCAAATATTAGCAACCTGTTAAATTGCACTTATCAAAACCCAATCTTAATTTTTTTAAAAATCCCCTAAATGCAAATACTGTATTTTGAGGGCATCAAGATACATACAACTAAGACAAGCACATAGAAATATAGTACAGGGAGTTCTCTAGTTAGGAACAAATTCAGCCCCACATTTCAGCTGTTAAGTGAGACATTTGTTAAGTGACTTTTGCCCCATTTTATAACTTTTCTTGCCACAGTTGTTAAGTGAATCACTGCAGATGATAAATTAGTAACCTGGTTCTTAAGTGAATCTGGCTTCTCTATTGATTTTGTTTGTCAGATGGTCTCAAAAGGGGATCACATGACACACACACCCCCGGGATACTGCAATGGTCATAAACATGAACCAGTTGCCAAGCATCTGAATTCTGATCACATGATCATGTGGGAATGCTGCATAACTACAAAAAATGGTGATAAGTCACTTCTTCCCAGTACCATTGTAACTTTGACCAGTCACTAAATGAACTGTTGTAAGTCGAGGGCTACCTGTATAGCCATTGCATTTGGAAGCACAGTAAGTATTTGCAGCTGGTATGAAGTTGATCGTTATTATCTCTTTTATATATTTATTTTTACTAGAGTGTGATTAGCACTTTCTTCAAAGTAATTCATGTGCAGAAGAACATTATAACTCCCTTCTGTGGATACTACCATTTTAATAATACAGTCTGTAATAATGATGGGGTGTTTGGCTTTTATTTTGGTTTTCTCCACCTTTAAACTTCTCTGATTATGATATGGGGGAATAGTCAATGCACAAGAAAGACTTCCAGCCCCTCACCTTCTGTTAACTTAAAACCTGGGCTAACAGAAATGTTCCTATCTAATCAACAGTAAAATTAGTTTTCATAAGCTGTACTGAATTCAGGCGTAACAAGCTGCATGCTAGAGATTAGGTGGCCATTTCCTCCCTTTTCTGTGAAAAACAGACACAATGTTTTGATTTTACCTTTGCTTGGCGGAGCATGGCTGCAATCTACAGTGAAGCAGTGTTAACATTTTGATTTTTTGATTAATGACTCACAGAGCATAAAAGGTCTACTCAGCCATATATTTAGCTGGAGGTTCTTCGGCTAGGCAAGCAAAAGCCCCTGGATTATTTATCTTGCAAAGTAAGTGTGTTAATAAATTATAAGTGGGCCCTGCAACAAAAAGTGTGATGTGAAGTGTTCCTTTTCAGGATCAGTCATTCAGCCAATCCATCTGCTCCTTGCTTCAAGTTCTATTTTTTTTTACACATCTGCCAATGCTTATACATATTTTTCTGTTCCACTAAATCTATTAAATCACATTTTAATCTTTCTGCATGGGTTGGGAAGTTTTGATTCCACAAAGAGTCACATTCAATTTTGGAAGCATTATTACTGTTGTATCAGGTCTAAAATAAACATTTGGTATTACAGACAGACCGAAGATGTTATGGCAGCAGAAAGGTAAACTCTAGGGTTGAAATGATCATAAGTAAGAATTCTGAGTAAAAAAAAAAAAAAGGCTCTGTTTAAGCTACACCATTAAAAAAAAGTCGTAGGTTTGGAATATTTTGGATGTTTTTCTTAATTAACATGTCCTTTTGATTCATGTACTATGGTGACTGTCTTTGGGGATTGCAATGTTTCATTTTTTCTCTTTCATCATTCCTGATATTACTTTACTGAACATTAAATACATCTTTGAACATTCCTTCTAAATTCTTGTTTAACAAATTTGTAATTTAATGACCAACCCAACATGTAATTGCAAATTGACTCAACCAGTAGACCAAACTGTCTCTCTCTCTAAAGTATAATAGGATTTATTAGAATATAGAATATAGAATAATAGGGTTGGAAGGGACCTTGGAAGTCTTCTAATCCAATTCCCTGCTGAAGCAGAGGTCTCTATAGTATTCTGGATAAATGGCTGTCCAGTCTCTTCTTGAAAAAATTCAGTAATGGGGTACCCACAACTTCTAGAGCAGGGGTTCCCAACCTGGGTTGCTCTCACCCCCTGGGGGTGTGAGACGATATTCCAGGGGGCGCAAGAAAAGTCCAGGTAAATAATAGGATATTGGCTATATGTTGGCATTTTTATTTTCTTTTGCAATGGATTAACTTTGTTTTCATTTTAGAGTTAAGTATCGTTATTTAGTGGCCGTCACATACATAGCTGAAAAGATTCAATCCTACCATATATTTAACTCGTTCAGTAGTTCCTAAAGTCTAAATTTCAGGGGGTGCGAGGTTCGAGTGAAATTTCTTTAGGGGTGCAGGGCGAAGAAAAGGTTGGGAGGTGTTCTAGAGGTAAGCTGTTCTATTGATTAATTGTTCTTAGCACCAGGAAATTTCTCCTTAGTTCTACACTGGATCTCTCTTTAATGATCTTTCACCTCTTATCCTGTCCACTGGTGCTTTGGAGGATAGATTGACCTGCTCTTCTCTATGGCAGCTCCTTAAGTCCTGGAAGACTGCTATCATATCACCCTAATCCTTCTCTTAGTTTGACTAGAAAAAACCCAATTTTCCTCAATTGTTCATCTTATGGTTTAGTCTGAAGACCTCTTATTATCTTTGTTTTTCTGCACTCTTTCTAGGGTCTCAACATGTTTTTTTGTATCAGGGTGAGTAGAACTGGATGCAGTATTCCAAGTGTGGTCTCAACAGTATAGTATAAATTGATATTATCACTTTACGTGATCTTGTAATTATCCCTCTGTTGATGCAACCTAGGACTTTTCCTTTTCACATCCTTCAAGGTGGTGGGTCTAGTTGTGCCTCAGTGTTTTATTAACTGGAGCCAAGATTGTAGCCATTGATACTGTAAGAGGGAAGTCTTCAGAGAAGTCCATGCCTTCTTTCCTTCATTCTTCCTGTACTATTCTTGATCCTCTTCCAATGGTCTGACATCTCAAATTGTCTCTATTTAGCATCCCTGCTATTTTGTGAAGCTAACAGAAAACATTAATGTTGCAATAGATGAAAATATGAATTGAACTAGTAGAATAATTTTGAAGCTACTTAGAAAGAATGAAAAATAACAATAAACTGGGTTAACAAATGATAGTTTAATGAATAATCAAATATTTGTATTTCCAATTACTGTCATAAATTGCTGTAGATGGTGACTACTATGGTTACTTTCCTACTCCAAACTTACAAATGCATTGCACCTCATTAAATCCAAAGATTAATCAAATAATATTTTGCATCCTAATTTGTTCTATATACTGAAATAAAGAACATTATAATATCATGTAGTTACTTGTGATGATTAATTGTGCCATTGATAGCATAATGTATTGGTCCTGACAAAAAGCTTAATTACTAAAAATAAAAACAATCAAATATAACATTTAGCAGAATTTAATTATTTAGAGGGAAATCCAATCCATCCCATAATTTCATTTTAGAACATCTTCTGGATTAAAAAAAAATATGGAATATGGGTTACAGCATGTGAGACTCATCCACCCACACTTTTCTTGTTGAGAGATGACTTTTACTACTGTATTATAATTTCACAACATAGCTTTGGTCTGTACAGAAATGGCAAGCATGCCGTGCAGATTACAGATGAATCACAACCAAAACAAAACAAATTAGTTTCAATAGGAAGATACGTTCTGATTTCTTGCACTTTAAAGAGAACACACAGTTTGCTTTAATTCAGTAAGAGACAGGGCAACAAAACACACACCCACAACACTAATTAACACATAGATAATGAGTTGAGAATAGGTCTGGAAAGAATTTATGCTTCCTCCATTTAAATGTCTCACGTGTTAAGAACTATGCTCTAAGAAATGGTGTAAATGCTAATGGACTATTCATTTATTTAATTGCTTGTTTATTTGAGGATTTATACACTGCCTGGATTATGTATGATAAAATTATCATACGAGGACATAAGATAAAATGTAACACAAATATTTCAGTTAAACACATAGCTAATAACTGTGGTGTTAGCTATATCTTATACCACCATCCCCATAGTTTCCTTGTTACATTTGTTTTTGCAAACAAAAACCAGGGGAAAAAATCAAATTAAAAAATGGGCTGAAATAATGGTGGGACCTTAATTCAGTAAAAGGGAGGAGACTCACCTATTTTGAAAAGCAGGAAGAAATGGTGATGAGGCAGCATGGCATCTTTATTCTACAGAGAAGGAAGAGTCAAGTTACTGGAAAGCAGAGTATCAGTGGTCATGGATATCTGTGTCAGCGTTCCAGCAAACTTCCATTCCAAACTGAGCATGGGCCAGTGCTGGAAGCCAAATGTGAAAATATTTCTAGCCTGTCAGTTCTTATCTGAGTTCTGGCATCCTTCTCAGTGTGTGTATTTTGATATCTGTGGATGGCTTCAAGCCCTTATCCTGCCTTGTCTCATTAATTATTCAGTGTGATTTGTGTTGCTTTTGTTCTATTTATAATTTATATGTATTTTGAGTTTGAATGGAAGTTCTTCCTTTTCACAACTGTTTATGGGGGAGTTTTTTTCACCAGTCAATGATAATTGGACCTTTAAAGCTAAGTTGAAGGAATTAAAGGGACTTCACCTGTTTTTGTGACTTTGTTGTTTTTGTATCCCATCCCATCACAGGTACCTTTATTTGGATAGTAAACTGGCACATCTATGGAATCCAGAATCTGAAAGTTTTCAGGCTTCCTTGCAATATTCAAAACTACAAATCCATCCCCTCTTGGCCATCATCACATCACATGGCCCAATCACAATCCATCTAAAAATAAGGTCCTTATTTCATTCTGTGCCATACTCAATGACCTTAAACTAACAAAAGAATTTTTTTTTGTCTACCTAGAGCTACTCAGTTGAATCCCCCCTTTCCCCCTTTCTCAGGCTTGTGGCAGCATGGGAGCATCGAATCTCAATATGGCTTCTAAAGCTGACAATCTGCTCCCATTGAACCTCTAGTATTAATACTGCAAAATTATCCCGAGTTTCTTTCTGAATTGTGCAGTTGCTGAACCAGGACACAATACCTTCAACTTGACACAGTTCAAAAGCAAAAGTCTGCCAGACACATTGCATGGCTCAATGAGATAAGGAACTTTCTTATTTACTGGAATGAAGTTATGGAAATAGCTGATTATAGCCACCCGCAATGTAAAACAATTGCTATTATTTCTTACCCTTCCCATGTTTCTTTGCTCTGGGCTTCATCACTTTGAAGCTGAGCTGTTGTTGGCTGTTGTTCTAACTGACATCTTTGCTTTGGGAACATCTCCACATATTTAGCGTATTCACACTATAGCTGAGAGGGAAGATAATTGGGTCACATGCAGAGTAGTCTTCATCACCGGAAGAGGAAATGTATGACCCAGTTATCCAATGGTCTATAACATTATGTGCTTATCATATGAGTAATTGATGTTGATTAAGTCTGGATGTTGTATTGAAATATAGATATCATTTATTGAGGTGTTTCTGCATAATATGCTATAAAAATTAATAAATGAACCTATACCATGTATGTTTTTGCCCCTTCCTTCCTTCCTTCCTTCCTTCCTTCCTTCCTTCCTTCCTTCCTTCCTTCCTTCCTTCCACCTTCCCTCCCTCCCTCCCTCCCTTCTTATATTATTTGGGGGAAGGGTTCTTGTTTTTTTGTTTTCAGAAAGAAGGATGAACCAATGAAGAGTAACAGGCCCAAACTCATCTAACCAGCTTACAATAATTACAAGAAAAAAACCAAAATGTAACAGTAATCAAAATGACATGTGAAAAAGATGCAGTTTTGCCATTTACTTGGAAATTGTGATCAAACACTGCTCTCTGGGTTAAGTGTTCCAGATCCAAAAAATATTTAATATATAATATTAAAACATATATTATATTAATATAATAAAATAAAAATAATGTAATGTAATAAGAATAAATATATTTGTATAATATAATATAAAATATAAACTTTCAGGACTTTATTTTGTTTTATTTGGAGGACATCTTCTAAAATCTGGTAGCTATCCTGGCTCCATGGTGACTTTTACCATAAGGAATTGAACACAAACTCCCAGAATGTTGAATTCACTGAATTAGAAAAACAAAACAAAACCATGTCTATAAAATATGTTAAATGAAAACAAACATCCTTCTTTGTTTCTTATATTTTATTAAATTGTAAGATATCTGTCAGTGTCATCAATAGGAAATAAAATGAGGTCATGACACTGCATTGATTCACTGAAATTTTACATATATCTTAAGCACGCAGAATATTGTTACTCTGGTATTATAAAAGTCAAATGCTTTGATCCAGCAAAAGAGATGGATGTGGCCACAGCCCTCTATGCAATTTATGTTGCACTAGTGTGTGCATTCTTACATTCACCGAGTCCAAATGATCTGATCTTTGATAAATGTGGAAATGTAGATGCCCATTCAGAGCTGCCATTCAAGCATGTGTTAGATTGGTAGGACTAAAAGCCCCAGAAATCTCATCTAAATTGGTCAAGTTGTGAGATATTCTGGGAAGTGCAGTCCCAACATGTCTAGTGAGTTTCAATCAAGGTATTCCAGAGTTTTAAAAGCTCCCTCCACTTTCATTATCCTTTTAGTGGAGAACTTTCAATCCTTATTCAATAATATTTTCTAACATGAACATGGATTGTAGACATATTTCAGATGGTGAAATGAAGCATGCCTTATTCTAAAGAGCCTGTGATTATTCCCCAACCCCCCCAAGGCTTATCAGCATTTTGTTCTAGGTCAAAATTAGGTACACCTCTATCAGTTGCAAATCTATATTACTATAATGATGTTGAAATTATAATTCACTTGCATATAAACAGAAGGGCAGTGCCAGCAGGACCTCTGTTTGCAAATGAGAATTCAGGCTCATAAATTATCACTGGTCTGCATAGTAAAAAGACCATTTATATGGAAATGGCCACACAAACTATTCTTGTGCCAGCTCTTGAGCAATTCATGAACTGCTTTTCATATTACTAGAAGTGCTTCATGAATCAAGTGGAAAACAAAATGGAAACATTGGTACTTTCCAGCATCTTTTGATAAATACCTAATGCAAACACGGGATTTGGAAAGAAATTAAGAGGTATATGGTGGAAAGAAGTACGTAGAATAACAATATCAGCCAGACTGAACCTAAATACCAGGTCCCAATTCAGGGACTTGATGGCTGTATCTTCAGTGCATTTGAACTTAAGCGACCGATAATATAGTCAGTATATTCCAGGACTATCTATAGAGCCTGCATGATTTGGGATGGACAACTAGCAACTTTGATGTATTATAAAGATCTGGTTAGGTGAAGATAATACTACTGACCTTTCTGAACTTTAGCCAGAAATATTTCTGGTTCTAAGATTAATTTGTAACCAGGGTTCCTTCAAGGGCAAGTTGTTTATATGTTAAATTAGACCATAAGGACAGACTGAGGGTCTTCTTCTTTTTTTTAGGTTGTTTCTCTCCTTTTTAAAAAGAAAAAATATTGGTTTTTAAACAAACAAAACATAAAAACATCAGGCCATCTTCCATATATGTACATACAGTGTGCCAGTTGGTTTACAAATTGTTTTGTGCTTCCATTTTGTAGTCTTCAATTACAATTACATTGTATATGATCTCATATTTTCAATCCAATATTAAATACATTGGTATCATTAATCAATCATTTGGCTATACTTTTATTCATTCATGCTTTAGAAAATAATCATATTTTACTTAATTTGTTTTGTGACAATTCATATTATCACCCCAAATCTATCCTAAAATCATTTTGTAGATATAATAAGAAAAGAATACATCTTTATATATTTAGTATTTTCTACAAGGCTACATATTTCGTTACTATACTTCATTGTCTAACCATTGATAGAATAGATCCCAAACTTTATAAAATTGTTTATCATCCTGTTCTCTAATTTCAAATGTCAATCTGCTCATTTCGGCACATTCCAATATTTTCTTAATAATTTCCTCCTGTGATGGTATTTTCTCATTTAGGGTCTTCTTGATGTCAACCTGCTGCCCAGAACCATATTTTCTGGGATTCTGGATGGGTGATGGAGATAGTCTGCCTATTGGGGTAAGGGATTTAACTTCCATGTGATGAATGCTAGATTCAGTCTGGTCTAGGAACTCAGAGGTTTTGTGGAAACCATGGGCTTCTCTCATGGCTGGGCCTGCAGGGCAGACACAAATTAAACCTTGTCTTTGTTTTCAAGCAATGGCAACCTAGAAGAGGAGGGTATGACCATCATCCCTTTACCATTGTCAGATCACTTTCTGATCCAGATGTGATTGATGTTATGTCCTGAGGACTCAAGGAGTTCTCACTCAGGTCCACTCACTTTGTGTGGGTGTTATTCCCCCATTCCCATTGGTCGGTTCTCCCCAGCAGCCAACTATAAAAGCAGGCTGCGGGGTCCAACTGGCTGCTGATTGCTGCGAGCCAGTTCCAGGCTTGGCAAGCACGGTCAGCCCTTTATTTGTAAAATAAAGTACTGTTGCACTCATGCTCTGGTTCAGCCTCTCATTGCTCAAACTTAACACTGGCGACGAGGATGGGATGGCTACCAGAAGCACCTTGCAACCGCTGAGTCACTAGCCACCGATCTACAGCCCAGAGAGAGCGATCGGCTGGCGACAAGGGAAACGCTGATCCGCAGCCAGAGAGCGGTCAGCTAGCGAAACGAGCGATCAAAAGAGCAAGCGCAGATCCGCAGCCAGAGAAAGCGGTCTGAGTCAAATAGTTAGAAGCGTCTGTAGCCGCTTGTTAGCCTCGCTACGGGGAAAGTGAAGCGCTGCGAGCCGCAGCCGCTCTGCATTTGGCGCGAAATTCAAACGGGTGTCATTTGAATTTCGAGCCAGTAGGAATCACAGCACAGCGCTGTAGAGAGTCACTAACGCCCACTTTTTGGCGCGGATCAAGACACCTCCAACGGCTAGCAGCCAACGTGGTAACCCAGAGAGAGAAAGAGAGGGTAGCAAAAACCTCTCCAGAGCTGATATCACTAGTAACTCACGGCGTTCGTAGTCCCAGAGAGATTTTTCCCATGCAGGTAGCCCAGCCGTTCCAGCACCATGAGTTCCAATCCAGTATTCCCAACGTTTAAACCAGACGAAGAGAAGTGGGAATCGTATAAGAACCGTTTCAATCATTACATCGATGCGGTCGGCCTGGCGGATGCGGGAGAGCATCGGAAAAATCCTATTTCCTAATCTACTGCGGAGCCACCGTTTACGATACCGCTGCAGCACTCGTGGCGCCGAGAGAATTAAAAAACGTTCCGTGGTCCGAGTTGCTTGAGATCCTCACAAACCACTACGCTCCCAGACCTTCACAAATCACCAGGAGGTTCACGTTCCGAATGAGGAAGCAATCAAGTAAGGAGACCATCAACCAATATATGGCCGCCCTCAGAACAGCAGCCCTGCACTGCGGGTTTGGAACATACCTGGAGGACATGCTCTCGATCAATTGGTTTGTGGGGTCAAGGATCTCAACCTACAGAGGCGACTGCTAGCTAAAAAGACCTCAACCTCGCGCAAGCGGTAGAGGAGGCCCTAGCAGCCGAGCTAGCAACGAACTCAGCCACCGAAATTCAGGGCCCAAGCGCCAAGCTAGCAGCGTTCCCAGTCCATTCCGAAGAGGTGGAAGCGGAGGAAGGCCACAACGATGAGAGCGATGTCCATCGCCTCACCAATGACAGACGGTCGCAGGTAGGGGCCAAACAAGAATACACCGGTCCACCCAAGCACATCACCCTGTGCCTAGCCTGTGGGGATCACATCAAAGGGCCACCTGCAAGTTTAAAGGAGCCGTTTGCAACAACTGCCATAAGAGGGGCACATTGCGAGAGTCTGCCAAGCCCCCAAAGCGCTGCACAAAGACCCCCGTCCTCGCACTCGGGACCACAGAGGCAAGTATTAAACTGTCGCACGCACCGCCTTGCCAGGCGTACATGCCACTCTGTTAGTAAATTTCTCTCTCCGTTTCCCTAGAAGGTAAACCGTGCCACATGGAGGTTGACACAGGGTCAGCGCTCTCAATAATCTCGTGGAACACCCTCAAGAGACTCCACCCCAGCCTATCTACTACCCGGCTTCAGAGATGCCAGTTCGGTCTGAAGGACTACCAGGGAAGGCCATTCCCGTGATCGGCAGAGGCAAGTTCTTTGTCAGTTTTAGAGCTTTTAAAGGCCACCTACCTCTAGTGGTAGTTAACGGCAATCTACCCACCTTATTGGGGCTCGATTGGTTTCCCCACCTCGGCCTAGGGTTAACAGGAGTCCATGCTGTCTCAACCTCAGACACTGACTCCTTATTCAGCTGACTACGCAGATGTGTTCAGCGAGGAGCTGGGGTGTTATAATGGAACCCCCATCTCGTTCACCGTTGACCCCAGGCAGTCCCAATCAGATTAAAACCACGTAGAGTTCCATTTGCTATTCGACCAAAACTAGGCGCTGAATTGGATAAACTACTAAAACAAGGGGTCATTGAGCCAACAGATTTCGCCAAGTGGGAGGCGCCCATTGTCACACCCCTCAAAAAAGACGGTAGCCTGAGAATTTGCTCGGACTACAAGACAACAATCAATAAATATTTACAAGTTAGCGCCTACCCGTGCCGTCATTCAGCACTTATTGCACACATTCGAACCGGGCAGTATTTTTGCTAAATTGGACATGTCTCAAGCATATCAACAGTTCCCTGTTGATAACCAAACAGCGGAACTTCAGACCATCGTCACTCACAGGGGTGCCTTCCGATGCAAGCGTCTCCAATTTGGCGTAAGTGTTGCCCCGGGTATTTTTCAATCCCTCATGGGCCGGATTTTACAGGGCCTCCTGGTGTAGTACCCTACTTCGATGACATCTTGGTCTCGGCCAGGGACAGACCCCAACTCTTCCAGAGAGTGCGAGCAGTGTTAGAGAGGTTCAGACAGCATGGCCTCAAGTTAAAAAAAAGAAAAATGCGCCATTGCCACTAGACAGGTGGACTTTCTGGGTTATAAAATTGATGCCTCTGGCATTCACCCCCTGGAGTCCAAGGTCAGGGCGATCCACGAAGCTCCCACACCGACCTCCAAAACGGAGCTACAAGCTTTCTTGGGACTCCTAAACTTTTATGCATCCTTTTTGCCCCATAAAGCCTCAGTAGCGAACCCCTACACAGATTACTAGACAAAAAGTCACCGTGGCACTGGGGGCACAAAGAAGACCAGGCATTTAACGCCGTCAAATCACTACTTACGTCAGAGGCAGTGCTCATCCAATTCGACCCCAACCTTCCTTTAGTACTGGCAGCAGACGCATCCCTTTTGGAATTGGGGCGGTCCTTAGTCACCGACTCGCCAATGGCGCCGAGGCCCCCATCGCCTTTTTCTCCAGGACGCTCTCGGCCACGGGGCGAAATTACAGCCAAATAGACAAGGAAGCCCTAGCAGCTGTTGCAGCCGTGAAAAAGTTTCACGAATTCCTTTTTGGCCACTTCTTCGAACTGGTCACCGACCATAAGCCCCTCCTGGGCCTACTGGCCGGCGACAAACAGACACCTCAAGTCCTCTCCCCTCGGATGACAAGGTGGACACTTTTCCTAGCGGCCTACTCATACAAACTTATCCACCGCCCGGGCAAAACTCTATCACGCTGACGCGCTCAGTCGCTGCCCCTTACCCGCTCCGGCTGAAGACCCAGCTCCTGTCAATGCCATTTTTGAAATCACCCAGTTGGACCTGCCCATCACCGCCCTTGACATCGCCGCCAAAACCAAGGCAGACCAAGCGCTCGCCCAGGTGCTCGACTGGGTGAGGAGGGGGTGGCCGGGAGGCAATGTTGATAACAAATTTGCACCCTTTAAGACTCGCATGCAGGAGCTGTCCAGTTTGCAGGGTTGTCTACTGTGGGGCACTCAAGTGGTCATCCCGACCTCGCTGCGTGCCCGAGTCCTGGAAGCGTTGCACGAGGGACACCCGGCATTGTGAGAATGAAGGCGTTGGCACGCAGCTACGTGTGGTGGCCGGGTCTAAGCGAGGACATTGTCAATTGGGTAAGTTCCTGCAGCATTTGCCAGAATCCCGTCCTGCTCCCCCATCGCCACCCCTACCAGATGGGGAGCGCCAGCACCCTTGGTCTAGAATCCATATCGATCTGGCTGGCCCGTGCATGGAAAGATGTTCCTAGTGGTCGTGGACGCTTATTCCAAGTGGATAGGACGTGGCGCAGCTATCCACGACCACCACACTAGCAATCACCAGCGTGTTAACGCGCCTGTTCGATTACACATGGACTACCCGACTCCTTGGTCTCCGATAATGGCCCACAGTTCGCATCAGTAGAATTCAGCCGTTTTGCAGCCAACCTAGGCATTCGCCACATTTTCACAGCCCCATTTCACCCTGCGAGTAATGGGTTGGCTGAAAGGGCCGTCAGGACCACCAAAGAGGCCCTCGCTAGGTTTGGCAGAGATGACTGGCACCACAAACTCTCACGGTTCCTGATGAGCCAGCACTCAACCCCCTGTGCAGTCACCAATAAGTCCCCAGCGGAACTTCTGATGGGCCGGCGCCTGAGGACTGTATTAGATAGACTGCACCCACAATACTGCCCTGACTCTCCCCTCGCTTCCACTTCGGGGTTAGACATTTTATGTTACAGGAGCCGATATTCGCAAGGAATTTCGCTGGGGACCCACTTTGGATTCCGGGCGAGGTCGCCGCCGTCACCGGGCCGAGATCATATAGAGTCAGGCTGGAGGATGGTCGCGTCTGGAGGAGACACATAGACCAACTCAGAAGGCGCCTCAGCAACCTCGCAAACAAGAATCCAGAGTCTCCAGTCGAAGGGAACCGTCCCATCCGCCACCCAGCCACACCGCACCCAGTGACCAGTCTGCGCCAGCGTCGTTCGGTCAGCCCAAACTCGGACAACAGCGCCCAGAGAGTTGACCAACCGGATCCAACCCACGAGAGTTTGACTCCAGAAACCAACCCGGTGGTTTCCGAGGATGCCCAGTCCAGAGAGAGTGTTGGCGACACTATGCCAGCTCAACCGTCACAGACTGATGCCGAACAGTCAGACAATGTTCCCGAGTTGCGCCGCTCCGGGCGCCAACACAAACCCCCATCTACCTCAAGGACTATGCGTGTTCGCATCTGGGGGAAGGGTGTTATGTCCTGAGGACTCAAGGAGTTCTCACTCAGGTCCACTCACTTTGTGTGGGCGTTATTCCCCCATTCCCATTGGTCGGTTCTCCCCAGCAGCCAGCTATAAAAGCAGGCTGCGGGGTCCAACTGGCTGCTGATTGCTGCGAGCCAGTTCCAGGCTTGGCAAGCACGGTCAGCCCTTTATTTGTAAAATAAAGTACTGTTGCACTCATGCTCTGGTTCAGCCTCTCATTGCTCAAACTTAACAATTGAGATCCACCCATGACCTCTGTGTGAATAATATGGCCCAAGTGCCTTATGGACCCAGATAGTTTTCAGCAATTGTTTGGGGAGCTTCCTGACAATCTTACAGGTGAATCTGCTGCGGGCAAAGGTCACTGATGGCAAGATGAAAATGATTTGCGCCCTTAATGAAATCATTCCAAGTAGCAACTCTTTCTCTGTTCTGACCCTGCTCCTTGGTTTACTTAGGGCTCCCAGGAAAGGAAGCAGCAAATTTAAACCTAGGGGGATCAGTAAAGAAAAACAAAAGGGAATCTGGTTCAGCATGAATACAGTATATGCCATCTGTTCTGTAGTGATAGGAGAGGCCAAGCATATTTACTTCTCCTTTCTTATTAAATTAATAGGTTGTCATCCAGTAACCATGTTTACAGTGACTAATTCCCCATTAGGAAACAGCCAGCATAAAGAGTTCTCCATTGACTGCTATGATCAATTAGTGCAACATTTTGCTAGTAACGTCACTCAGATTTGGTTAAGTCTTGACTCCATGTGAGAAAGGACTCTGATGATAACTGGGGCATCTTCTGGCTAGTTATTTGAGATTTGCTTGGACTTACAACCACCAGTGAAATTAATGGGATGTTCTGTAGGATGACTTCTGCAACCTTTGGACTGGATCTTTGCCCCTCCTGCTTTTTTTGTATACCGGAGGAGCTGGGTATAGTTTCCTGGATCTGGGAGGTTGTTATTGAATGAAGGAACATTGACATTATGTTTGCTCCCACTTTGACAGCTTTTTGGAAGCAGCTCAAAGTAGAACTCTCCCAGAGAATATTTGGGCTGTAATACTACCTAGTTGAGATTTGTGGATTGTTTTTTTGTTTACATTTTGCATTCTATGTTTTGTTTGTTTTAATCGGGATGTGATCTTTTCATTGTGCATTTTAATTGTGTATTTTCATTTCTGTGCACTATCAGAAGTCCTTTGGGATTCTGGCAGTGTCTAAATGCAATACATAAATGAATAAATCAATAATAACACCATTGCAGGATACGGGTCCCTACCTTTCTTATAGATTGAAGATCTGTTGGAAGAGCCACACAATAAACTAATGCAGAATCATTGATTAGTAAATGGTAAATATTTTTTTTTGTTTTTGGATGGTTGATCTGTGAGTCATGTTATCATTTCAAAGGTATTCTTGCTAATGGTTTTGTACAGAATGAGCTGTTTGTGTTCCAAAATATTATTTGAAAAGATTTATATATACAATCAGTGAATCTGAGTATTACCTTTTTTGTGTGGAATGTGCATACTAGCCAACAAGGATGACTCTGAGTAACTGAAACTTCAGAGTACTTCTTAGGAATCTGTCCACCAATTAGTTGGGTTGGCAATATATAAACCAACAATGTATGTTTGTAGCTTTAAGACAAAATCACTGTATTGATTTATACTATATTCTGATTGGTTGATTATGTTGCAAATTACCATAAGAGGGAGCTAGAGATCATAGCTTGCTCTCTCTGACATTCTGTCTCTCTGACATTCTGTTGCTATCTAAGGATCTCTGTTGTATTTATGCTGTGCTTATACTTTGATATCTTTGTTTACTGTAAATGACAAAGGCAACCGGTAAGAAAACTTTGTAATTGGATATTCTTTGGACTGTTAAACGTATATGACCTGGACCGTTTATTGGACTGTGCTATTTCTTAAAGTTAACTCAGTTTAGTATATCTGTGTGTGGCTGAATAATTATTCATAACTGTTGTGGAGCGATGGAACAGATGAGGCTTAGACCAGAGCATACAAGTAACAGTCTTTATTCAGGGAATAAAGGGTTGTCGCATCTGCCAGCTAACAAGGCAGACTGCAAGCGAACAACGGCTGGCTCTGCTCGACAGCCGGCTTTTATAGCCGACTGTCAAACGGAGCCAACCAATGGGAGCTGCTGGTGCTCCCGCTCAAACAGCGGACCTGGTTGGGGACTCCAACCAGTCCTAAAGACATAACACTCCTCCCCCCTAGCTGGGAACATGCATAGTCTTTGAGATACGTGGGTGGATTGCGCTGGCGACCGGAACGTCGTGGTTCAGGGAAACTGCTGGTAGGCATCGAGTCCATGGAACAAGGCTCTGAGGTCGCCGGGGTATCAACTTGGCGTGGCGTGGGATCTTGGGAATGGAATGACTCCCCTCGTTCGGGCTGGCTCGGAAAACCGTCTCGGTCCGGATGACTGGTGATCCTGCTGGGTGGACGAGGTGGAGATTCGGGTTGGCAGTCCGGATCCACTCTCGGCTCACTCTGTTCGATTGGGAATGTTTGGTCCCTCAGGGAGCTTCCTTCTGGAACTTGGACGGGAACTTGAGGGCTGGCCGGTGGATTCGGTTCAGCGTTGGTCAGACTGTTCAACCGCCTCCTTAGTTGGTCCAGGTGTCTCCGCCACACGCGACCATCCTCCAGTTGGACCCGATAGGATCTTGGACCCGTGACGGCCACGATCTGCCCTGGCACCCACAACGGATCTCCAGCATAGTTCCTTGCAAAAACTGAGTCCTGCAAGGCAAAGTCTCTGACCTGGCTGACAGACCCTAACGGGGTGTCAGGACAGTAATGGGGGTGCAGTCTGTCTAGGGTAGTCCTTAAGCGTCTCCCCATTAAAAGTTCGGCTGGGGATTTATTAGTGCTTGTGCATGGTGTTGTATGCTGGCTGAGGAGAAAACTAGACAACTTGGAATGCCAGTTTTCCTGACCGAATCTGGCTAGTGCCTCCTTAGCTGACCTGACAGCTCTTTCCGCCATCCCATTGCTAGCAGGGTGAAAAGGGGCCGTGAGGACGTGTCTGATGCCCAGATTCGCGACATACATACTAAATTCACAGGATGTGAACTGTGGGCCATTGTCGGAGACCAGCGTGTCCGGGAGCCCATGAGTTACGAAAAGCCGGGTCAGGGCTTTAACAACTGCCTGTGTGGTGGTTGTGGGAAGTAAGGCCACATCTATCCACTTAGAATAAGAGTCCACAACCACTAAGAACGTTTTGCCATGCACAGGCCCGGCCAGGTCGATGTGTAACCGCGACCATGGGGCATTGGCGCTCTCCCACTTGGTGGGTGCGGCGGCTGGTGGGGCTGCCCTGGACTCTTGACAGGGTTGGCATGAGCTTACCCATTTGGTGATCTGATCGTCCATCCCGGGCCACCATACGTAACAGCGAGCCAATGCCTTCATTCGCACGATGCCCGGATGGCCCTCGTGCAGCACCTTCAATATAGGCACGCGAAGAGTGGTTGGGATGACGACTCTGGTACCCCACAGCAGGCATCCCTGGAGTTTTGATAATTCCTGTTGACGTGTTTTAAATGGGGTAAAGTCAACTGAATACTTTGTTTCTGGCCACCCCCTCCCCACCCAGTCCAGAACCTGGGCGAGTATTTTATCTTTTTTGGAGTGTGCTGCGATGTCATCTGCAGTCACTGGCAGCTTGAGTTCGTTGACTTCGAAGATTGCGTGCACCGGAGCGGGGTCCTCGACTGGGGTCGGCAAGGGACAGCGGCTGAGAGCATCTGCATGGCTTAAAGTCTTACCTGGGCGATAGACCAATTTGAACGAGTAGGCCGCCAGGAACAAGGTCCATCTTGTCATCCTGGGGGACAGTACCTGTGGAGTTTGCCTGTCCCCCGATAAAAGTCCCAAAAGCGGCTTGTGATCAGTAATGAGTTCGAAATGGTGGCCGAAGAGAAATTCGTGGAATTTTTTAACTGCCGCTACTGCAGCCAGGGCCTCTTTATCAATCTGGCTGTAGTTTCTTTCAGTCATGGAGAAAGTCCTGGAGAAAAAGGCAATTGGTGCCTTGGAGCCATTGGGGAGTCTGTGACTTAGGACAGCTCCTATCCCAAAAGGGGATGCGTCAGCGGCTAGGACCAAGGGAAGGCGTTGGTCGAACTGCATTAAAACGGCTTCTGAGGTGAGTAGAGATTTGACTGCTTTAAATGCATGGGATTCTATGGGTCCCCAGTGCCACGGAGTGTCTTTATCTAATAACCTGTGCAAAGGTTCAGCGACTGATGCTTTGTGGGGTAGGAACGAAGCGTAGAAATTTAATAACCCCAGGAAGGCTTGTAACTCGGTTTTGTTGGTAGGTGTGGGTGCCTCGTGGATGGCCTTTACTTTTGACTCCACTGGGTGGATGCCTGAGGCGTCTAACCTATATCCTAGAAAGTCCACCTGTCTAGTGGCGATGGTGCACTTCTCCCGTTTGAGCTTGAGACCATGCTGTCTAAACTTCTCTAATACTGCCCTGACCCTCTGGAGGAGTTGGGGCCTATCCATAGCTGAGACCAAAATATCGTCAAAATAGGGAATTACTCCTGGAAGACCTTGGAGAATTCTCTCCATTAGTGACTGAAAAATACCTGGGGCCACGCTAACGCCGAATTGGAGACATTTACACCTGAATGCCCCTCTATGTGTTACTATGGTTTGTAAATCTGCTGTGTGGCTGTCGACAGGGAACTGCTGGTATGCCTGTGACATGTCCAGCTTGGCAAAAATGGTGCCGGGTTCGAATGTGTGCAACAGGTGCTGGATGACTGGAACAGGATATGCGCTAACCTGAAGATAACGGTTGAGGGTCGTCTTATAGTCAGCACAAATTCTCAGACTACCATCCTTTTTTAGTGGAGTGACTATGGGGGTCTCCCATTTGGCGAAATCTGTGGGTTCTATTACCCCTTGTTTGAGAAGTTTGTCTAGTTCCGCGTCCAATTTGGGGTGGATAGCGAAAGGTACTCTGTGAGATTTTAGGCGGACGGGAACTGCCTGGGGGTCTACAGAGAAAGAGATGGGTGTGCCATTATAGCAACCCAGCTCACTGCTAAAGACGTCGGAATAGTCTGAGAATAATGTGTCTACATCCGAAGTTGAGACAGCATGAATCCCTGTTACACTAAGGCCAAGAGAGGGGAACCAATCTAACCCCAAAAGACTAGGGAGGGCACCATTAACCACCACTAAAGGCAAATGGCCTTTGAAGGTTCAGAATTTAACAAGGAACTTGCCTTTCCCGAGGACAGGGATGTTCTTGCCTTGGTAGTCTCTCAGGGTGAGGTAGCACTTTTGTAGCTGCTTCCTGGTCAGTCTGGGTTGAATCTCCTTCAGTGTATCCCAGGAGATGATTGAGAGTGCTGAGCCCGTGTCTACTTCCATGCTGCAAGGTTTACCTTCTAGGGAAACAGAAAGTTTAATTTTATTTGGCGTTTGGGAAGTGTGGTTAGTGTGGTAGCAAGTATAACAGTCTTCTACTTGCCTTTGGAGGCCGGGAGATGAAGAAAGTTTCTGAGGAAAAGCGCGTGCTGCCTGGCAGACTCTTGCAAGGTGACCTTTCTTGTGGCAGTTTAGGCAGCTGGCGTTTCTGAACCTGCAAGATGCCCGGGAGTGGGCACCTCCGCAGGTTAGGCACAAAGGGATCTGTTGTAGGCCACTGCTGTTTCTCTGCCTCACTCCTACCTGTGGTTGTTTCAACTGCTTGAGGCGATGGATGTCTGAAAATTCTGTGGGGTCAGCTTCGGTCATCACCTCTTCCGAGTGGACGGTGGAAGTACCAGGCTTGGGTGTGGTGCCCTGAATCTCAGCTGCTGACTGGGCGGAGAGTTCAGCAGCTAGGGCTTCATCTACTGCTTGGGAAAGATTTAAATCTTTCCTGGCCAGTAGATGTCTTTGGAGCCTCAGATCTCTTACCCCACAGACGAGTTGGTCGAGAAGCATGTCGTCTAAATAATTCTTAAATTCGCATTGTAGAGCTGCTGTCCTCAGGGCGGCCATGTACTGGTTGATGGACTCCCCCTCGGCTTGCTTCCTCATCCTGAACGCGTAGCGTCTTGCAATCTGGGAAGGTTTAGGGGAGTAGTGGTTTGAAAGTGTTTCTTGTAGTTCGTTCCATGGAACGCTTCTGATGTCACGTGGTGCGAAAAGTGCCGTGGCAGTGTCGAAGACTGCAGCCCCGCAGTAGCTAAGGAAGTACGATTTCTTCCTATGCTCCGCGGCGTCAGCTAAACCAATGGCATCGATGTAATGGCTGAAGCGATTCTTGTAGGAGTCCCACGTCTCCTCGTTGGGTTTGAATGGTTGAAATGCCGGATTGGCGTTCATCTTGGGACCCTCGGTGTCGTTGGCAGACTGAACTATCTCTCTGGGTGGTCGTGCCCCTAGGGCTTGCGCTTATCGTGAGAGCTGGCGGCTGCGGCTACAGCGCCCTAGACTCGCTCAGTGACTTCGGCTCTTGTAAGGGCAGTCTGTATTTCGCGCTCTCTGCGCTCGTTGGCGGCTGCGGCTAACAGCGCCGTAACTGACTTCAGCTTAGTGACAGCAGTTTGGATTTTGCGCTCTCTGGGGAGCATCGGCGACTGTGGCTACAGTGCCGTACTTCGCTTGAGTGACTAAATTCAAATGGCAGCGGTTTGAATTTCGCGCTCTTCTGTGAGCGTGGGCGGCTGAGGCTTCAGCGCCGTGACTTTCAGCTCATATCGCAGCGGTTTGAGCTTGAGCTCTCTGTAAGCGAGGCGGCTGCGGTTCAGCGCCGAGGCTTCGCTAGAGCGATTTCAGCTCTTTTGAATGCGAGTGCTTCTGGCTAGCCTGCGGTCATATCCCATCCTCGTCGCCAGTGTTGTAGAGCGATGGAACAGATGAGGCTTAGACCAGAGCATACAAGTAACAGTCTTTATTTAGGGAATAAAAGGTTGTCGCATCTGCCAGCTAACAAGGCAGACTGCAAGCGAACAACGGCTGGCTCTGCTCGACAGCCGGCTTTTATAGCTGACTGTCAAACGGAGCCATCCAATGGGAGCTGCTGGTGCTCCCGCTCAAACAGCGGACCTGGTTGGGGACTCCAACCAGTCCTAAAGACATAACAATAACTATTCTCATAAACATTTCCATGTGCATTTCCTTGTTACTCAAGGGTTATTCTGTACATATCATAACAGTACTGTTCCCCAAACTTGGACTTTCAGGTGTTAACTAACTACTCACTTACAGTATTTCTCAGAGAAATGAAGAGTGGAAATGGTGGAAACTGAACTGCAATATATCTGGTTGCTAGCAGGACAGGAAAGCTTGTTCTAGACCAGTGAAATACACAGAAATATTTGACAGTCCAAATACTATATTTTTAATTTTTGTAATTTCTGTCAGGACTGGATAGATAAGTAGTCATGCATCATAGTAATTACATCCAGAGATTATAGATTACAGATAATCAGAGTTGGAAGGGACCTTGTAGGTCATCTAGTCCAACGCCCTCCCCAAGCGGGAGACCCGACACCATTTCTGACAAATGGCAGTCCAATCTCTTCTTGAAAGTCTCAACTGATGGCGCTCCCACAACTTCCAAGGGCAAGCTGTTCCATTGGTTGATTGTTCTCATTGTCAGAAAGTTTCTCCTTGTTTTCAGGTTAAATCTCTCCTTGTTCAGTTTCCATCCATTATTCCTTGTCTGGCCTATAGGAGCTTTAAAAAATAGCTTGACTCCCTTCTCCCTGTGGCAGCCCCTCAAATATTGGAAGACTGCTATCATGTCTCCCCTGGTCCTTCTCTTTACTAGACTAGCCAAGCCCAGTTTCTGCAACCGTTCATTGTATGTTTTAGCCTCCAGTCCTCTAATCATCCTGGTTACTTTTCTCTGTACTATTTCTAGAGTCTCAACATCTTTTTTATAATGTGGTGACCAAAACTGGATGCAGTACGCTAGGTGTGGTCTTACTAAGGCTTTATAGAGTGGTATTAGTATTTCCCTTGATCTTGACTGTATCCCTCTGTTAATACAATTTAGGATTGCATTAGCTTTTTTGGTGGCTGCTGCACACTGCTTGCTCATATATTGCTGGTTGTCCACTAAGACTCCAAGATCCCTCTCACAGTTACTGCTATTGAGCCTGGTTTCACCCAGTCTATATGTGTACTTTTGGTTTTTCTTGCCTAAGTGTAGGACTTTACTTTTCTCTACATTGGATTTCATTTTATTAGATATGGCCCAGTGTTCTAGTCTGTCAAGATCCATCTGGATCTTGAGCCTATCTTCTTGGGTGTTAGCTATTCCTGCCAGCTTAGTATCATCTGCAAATTTGGTAAGTTCCCCTTCTATTCCCTCATCTAAGTCATTAATGAAGATATTGAAGAGTACTGGGCCTAAGATGGAACCTTGTGGCACCCCACTGCTTGCTTCCCTCCATGTAGACTTAGACCCATTAAGGACTACTCATTGAGTACAGTTTGCCAGCCAGTTGCGAATCCATCTAGTGGTGGTGCTATCTATTCCACTTTTTTCTAGCTTACTAAGAAGTAGGTTGTGGCCTACTTTATCGAATGCCTTGCTGAAATCTAAATATATGATGTCCACAGTATTTTGCTGGTCTACCAATTTAGTCACTGTGTTGAAGAATGAAATAAGTTTGGTTTGGCATGATCTGTTTTTAACAAACCCCTGCTGACTGCTAGTTATTACTTTACTTGTTTCTAGATGTTGGCAGATCTGTTTTTTTTTATTATTATTATTATTATCTTTTCCAGCATCTTCCTGGGTATTGATGTTAGGCTGATTGGTCTATAGTTTCCTGGGTCTGTTTTTTCTCTCCTTTTTTTAAGATGGGAACCACATCAGCTCTTTTCCAGTCCTCTGGTAGTTCCCCGGTGCTCCAGGATTTTTGAAAGATATGGTGCAGTGGTTCTGAGATGACCTCTGCCAGCTCCTTTAAAACTCTGGGATGTAATCCATCAGGCCCCAGTGATTTGTGTTCATCAAGATCAGACAGGTATTCCCTTACTATTTTTTTGCTTATTTTAACTTTTATTTCTGGTCTGTCTTTTACAGTTATGTTTTGGGTGGGTTGAGCTATAGTTTCTTTTTGCATGAAGACAGATGCAAAGAATGAGTTAAGCAGTTTTGCTTTCTCTCTGTTGCCTGTTACTTCCTTGCCATCTTCTCTCTTTAGTGGACCGACTGTTCCTTGATTTTTTCTTTGTTATTTATATATTGGAAGAAACTTTTTTTATTATCTTTGACTTTTGTTGCAAGTATTTGTTCATTCTGAGCCTTTGCTATCCTGACTTCGTCTTTACAGATTCTGGCTATCTGCTGATATTCTGCCTTAGTTGTGTGTCCTCCTTTCCATTTTTTGTAGTTGTCCTTTTTTTCTTTCAATTTGCCAGAGATCTTTGTGTAGCCATGCTGATTTCTTCTTGAATTTTTTGTTTTTCTTTCTCAGTAGTATTGTGCTGGTCTGGGCTTCTATGATCATGCTTTTTAGAGTTTCCCAAGATTCTTGAGTTGTTTTCCCCTTTAGGATTTTCATCCATGGAATCTTCCCCAAGTTCTCTCTGAGTTTATTGAAATCAGCTCTTTTAAAATCCAAGTGTCTGGTGTCATTATGTTCTGTTGCTTGTGTTTGTGTTATGTTGAATTCTAGTATGACATGGTCACTCTCACCCAGGATTCCTGCAGTTTCAACTCCCTCTATCACTTCTTCTCTGTTTGTAAGAATTAAGTCCAGTATAGCTGTCCCTCTAGTTTCACCCTGTACCTTTTGGCAACAAAGTTGTCAGCTAGGTTGGTTAGGAACTTGTTTGATTTCTCACTTGGTGCAGAATTAGTTTTCCAATTGTTATCAGGATAATTGAAGTCTCCCATTACTATTGTTGTGTGTTTCCTGCATATGTTCCTGCATATGATCCACAACCTTAGTCTTGGATTGATTTCCACAAGTGTTTGGCTTCTTGCTTTCAGTTGGAGAAGCATGTCTTAGTGAAGGGTGATACCCTTCTAACACAAATGGCACGCATATGATGGTGAAGAGCAACACCTCATCTTTAAACTATGATAATAATTCTGAAATATGTTATCAGACCTGGCCCAGTACTATGATAGAGACACATTTTGGCTAGGTTTGCCCCTAACATTAAACCTACATAGTTTGTTACACATTGCCTTAGCACTAAGCCACTATTGCTTGGCTAAGTAATCAGGGTTAACAGAATATCAGAGTTGGAAGACATCTTGAAGGTCTTCGATCCCATGCACAAGCAGGAGATCCTATACCATTCTTGACAAGTAGCTGTCCGGTCTCTTCTTAAAAGCCTCCAGTGATCAAGCACTGACAACTTCTGAAGGCAAGACTTTCCACTGGGAATTGTTCTCACCATTAGGAAACTGTTAAATCAAACTATGGTTAAATCAAACCATAGATTTATGGGAAATACAATCCTCAACATCACCTCCCTGAGTTGTTGGTATCCTTAAAAAACACACCTATTGGCTAAAGTAATGAATGATTTAATTATTCCATTTGTACAACCCTGCTTATAAACAATGGGAGAAAATTATACTTCTAATAGGAAGAATATACTGCCATATCTTAATAGGGAATGCACCTAACCAAAGTACAGTTCCAATTTTAGATTCAGTGTTTGAAAAAAATCTAGTTAAGATTTGATTTGATAAGAGTACAACCTGACGAACATATTCATTCATTGAACTGCAGATGAAACAAACGAAATGTTAAAAAGTTAGATGTGTCTTCTCAGGAGCAGTCATGCCATTTGGAACAACCTGCCAACTGAGAAAAGGAGCACCCACAAACTCCTGGCCTTCAAGTAGTCTTTAAAAACTACATTGTTCTGCAGGCGATATTGACATTGATGGAGAGAAAACTACTTGAGTTAGTTAGAATTGGTTCTTGAGTGCTGTTTGAATAGGCTTTGTTCAATTGTAAGCCACGCTAATTCCTTTGTTCAAAGGGGAGGTCTATAAATAATCATATAAAAAAGTCACAAACACTCAAATCTGTTTCTTTCTGCTTCTTGTCTGCCTCTCTCTTCTTTTGTATTTAGCAAATTTACCTTCTTATTGTGTGAGAGTATCTCAGAGGCTGTGCTTGCTATTAGTCCTTTAAGAATTTGTTATCCTGTCTTTTTTTTTATATGTACAACTCAAGGCAGCAAACATACCAATATCCTTCTTCCACCTGTTCTCTGGGTTCCTGGGCACCAAGCCAAGGAGGGCTTAAAAGGTGTTACCAGAAGTTTTTTTATGGAAGTGGGAAGAATTAAACTGAAAGAACTGAGGACCTTTGGGCCCACAAGATGCAGCAATAAATATATGCTACTATCCTACAGGTCAGACAAACAGACTAACAGTTAAGGATAAAAATAAAAGGCTGTAGGTTTAGGGAAAGGATTACATACATGTGAATTTTTTTTAAAGAGCAGCAGAATACCTTTGAGAAGCCCATGCACAAGAAAAAGGAACAAAAGCTGTTGTTCTTATTCCAACCAAACCTGATTAAATAAATCCTAGCAGAAGAGTCGGGCATAAATACTCCAGCAGCCACTGACATTTTACATGTCTGTCCTCCAAATAAGACAAGGCTTGTTTTGTAGAGTTGATAAAATCTGGGGGACATCTGCTCCTGCCAATATAAGGCAATCCATTATGCTATTCAGCCATTCATTCATACATTGCATACTGCACACGGTTTGTCCCAGGAAAACTCAAGAACAAAAGTGACACCCGCACCCCACCCCCCAAAAAATCACTTAAAAGGCTGCTGAATGAAATTTGAAGGACTCTGGTTCAAATCAGTGTCTGACTCATTTTGAAGATTTGATTCAAAGATTTATTCCAAAGGAATGATGCGACAGGATCTCCTTTGAATCAAATCACAGTTTTAAAACTTTGCACGGCCTTCTTTATTAGCACTGCCGACCATTAAAAAAGCAGTTAAATCTCTTTCAACAAGATACGTGTCTTTTTCAAACTTAGTAATTCGTAATTAGTTTTCTAATTAGGGATGGGTTGAGCACTTAGAAAGTGGGGAGTCATTTGCCTTTTAGCTTTGCCAATGAAAGCTATGGCTGCCCTCCTGCAATATATTCAAAATGCCACAATGTTTATGTGACAATTAAGAATATTTAGTATCTTGTATAAAGCCGTGTTCTGGGATGAAAATGTGCATTCATATCTAACACGGTAAATGCCATCTGGGTTATTACATAGTTTCAGAAAGAATTAGTGGAGGACATTTTTTTCCGTACCATACCAATGTATAAAAGAACAAGAATGCATTTTTTTTAAAGGCATCGCACAGTTCAGTTCTGAAGTGTAATAATATTGTGGGCTAAGAGAGGAGGGGATTTTATTGCTTCTGCTTCAGCAAGATTTGAAGGGCTGTGAGAAAAGTTTATGGGATTTGCAGTCCATGAGCATATTTTGGAGGGAAAATATGTGTGCAAGCATGGCCAGGAAGATTTGCTAACATTGTCTTCTTTAACATGCATATACCAATTGAAAGGGAACAAAAATCATATAGTTTTCCTGTTTATCTGTCCACATCTGCCTATTTTTAGAGCAGTATATTATTAACCATAGCAACTGTAAGATGCATGGACAACTCCCAAAATTCCGCAATCAGCCATCTGGCTGAGGAATTCTGGGAGTTGAAGTCCACCCATCCCTAAAGTTGCTGAGGTTGAGAAGCAATGTTCTAGAGCAGGGCTGTCAAATTGACAGCCAGTGGGCCAAATGTGCCACACTTAGGCCACGCCCACCCCAGCTCCGCAAAGAAGGAAAATGTCACGATACATCATGTGATGGCAACATGATACCATGTTTGATACCTGTGTTCTGTACTTTAGATCAGCTGCAAACATAGAGTGTAGGTGACCCCAGGTTATCTTTTCAATGGGAAATAACCAGGTTTGTAGGCAAGACTGCAAGAAATTGAAGAAGCATCCCAGAAGACCACACTGGCATAATGTTGTCAAGAAAATGACAAACACATATGCAAAGTCATACTCACCAAGCACTGACCTTGATTTTTTAGACACTCCAATTTAAATAAGAGAAAGGTGAATAAAATAAATGTGAGGCCTGTAATATCCGTTAGCGAGGAGTACAGCCATTTAAGTCCCTCGTTACTTTGTGCATCTTATGCACAGTAATAATTTTATCAGAGTATATTCATGAACTGGAATAGAGCTTAGTAACAAGGTCAGCCAATGAGAGCTAAATGGAGGGCTGAAACTTAAAGAGAGAATCTGGGCATGGTTTATCTCTGCTCTGTACTCAGCTCTAAAAGTGAAAGAGCAACTTGCTTGCTTGCTGAAAACTAGAACTCTGCTCTGAACCTGTAACATGTCTGCTTCTGTCTGAGTTTGCTCCAAGTTGGAGAAATCTACAACTGGTATTGTAAAATTTATTTTGTGTTTATAAAGAAGTTAAACGAAGCCTCAGTCATCTGTGTTTACTTTTCTGGCACTGAATTTATGCTGCAAAACTCTGAACAAATTTTACACACAATTGTTGGTCTAGGCCTGTGATGGCAAACCCAACATAACATGCTAGGCCTTTGGACCTTCTGCAAGTTATACAAGAGGGCCCTAGCCTCAGGAGCATCCAACAATCACATGAGAACAAGGTGTACTTTTTCACTTTTTTCAGAGACCAGGCAAGAGCATTCTCCAAAGTTTTCAGACCTTCTGCGACCAGGATCTGTTTCAGATAGGCATTTTGAAAAATATTTACAATTAAGTAGTAGTATTAAGGATTTAATACTAAATTTAAATAATGTAATTTAATTTAATATTTGTTATAAATTGTTTCTCTTTTGTCTGGGGTTTGTATATGTGTGTGACATGTCAGCAGAGTTGAAGTAGGCCTAGACTCTATGCACTTATTCAAAACCTAAAAAAGAATCAACCACATGACAGATGTGCACCGCAATATCTACTTGAACATTTCATTATTTCATGGCAGAAGAAGATGCCATTGCCAAACTGCTTAGAAGTTCTATTAATTAATTAATTAATTAACATCCCACCTTTATTGTTTTTACAAATAACTCAAGATGGTGAACATATCGAACAGCTTCCCCCTCCTATTTCCCCACAACAACAAGTCTATGAAGTGAATTGGGCTGAGAGAGTATGTGACTGGTCCAAAGACGCTTAGCCGGCTTTCATGACCAAAGTGAGACTTGCACTCATGGTCTCTTGATTTCTAACCCAGTGCCTTAACCACTAGATCATACTGGTTCTACTCAGAAAGGCTCAGCAAAGGTCATCAACAGCCTTTTTGCTAGCTATACCTCCTAAGAACAGTTTTTCATATATTTTCACATAATTAAAATATCTCATTCCCAGTTTATTGCCCACAATATAAATTGGGATTATAGTTTCCATAAACCCCAACTACTGTAGCATGCAAAATTGTCTCCATTGACTTGACTTTCACGAGTCTTTAATGTCAAATAATCTGTAGGGTACTGGCTTGGAGAAGGTTGCTAGTGGGTTACTACATTTCTCTAACTAGAACAGTTTTTTCTATTTGTTTGTGTTTATGATCTTAGCACATCCTATGAGCCAATGGAACATGGGACTATGGAAGCACAACAATGGAAGGAAAAAGGATAATAGTAGAGCTTTGTTTCTTTTGTCCCTAAGTTAATTCCCCATCCTTTCTTGCCTCTCTCTATGAGAAAAATGCTGTTCGGCATGGAATGCACAGGAAGTTGTAAATGAAACATCTTTCTAAATTGACAATACATTTATTTAGACACGTCTCATGTTAACTCATTTCACATCATTATGTTGCTCCCCAGGCTATGCATTAGATGGGGGAAAAGGGTGAGTGCAGCGGAAGAAATGCATATATCTGATGAGATTTACTCTTTTTACATTTTCACACTGATCCCTCTTTATTTATTTTAGCTGCCTCCTCCATGCAAGCCACTGAAATGCTTCCTTTTCTTGCCAATTTATACAATAAATCTCATTCCAAAAACATTATAAAGTCTAATACACATTCATTAGAAATCCAAGACCAATCTTCCACACTCTTGTGGGGGGTTTCTTTGAAGACTCTGCAAACATCTTTCTACTAGAAATTCTTCAAGCCAAAGCTTCTTCTGTGCCACCCTCACCTAAATTTTTGCCACTTCTGTGTGTCACCTCAAAAACTTGACATATCTGTGAAATCATATCGTGGCTGCAGTACAGCTTCTTTCAAGTGTTTCTTAAACACATTTCTGTCTTTCAAAGATGTGGTAGAAAAGGAAATAAAGTGATATATAAGCTATTATGAGACCATTGTTCTTAGGATGCCTTGTGGAGTTCAGAATATGATTCAAATTGATATGTGTAATTCTGCCATCCCTTCCCCTCAAATATTCCTTGCAATTCTCCATACCTTCAGTAAGTCTGGGATTTGGACTTGGCCAACTGTTCATGTATTTTAGAAATTCATTGCTAAAGGCTCTTAACTGGGGCCATAATGGAATGGGTAGCTTATAAAATCATGTCAGGTTCATTGATTGTTGAATCATAAATATGGTAGCACATAATTTGATATGGGAAAGAATAAATTGGAGGGAGAGAAGAGGTTTTGCCTTGGGAGAAATTTATAATCAGGTAGAGCTGGTAGTTATCAGCACAGATAAGGAAAAGGAAAGAAAACGTAGCTAAAAGAATTTATACTAACCTCATTCAGTAAGACTATCTATTCTTATCATTGCAAATTATTCTTGCTTTCACTATATTCATATACTGCTTTATTAGCTCTCTCTTTTTGAGAATCTCATCAGCTCCATCCAATTACAATATGACTTTCCCTGACTTCCCCTTCTTTTGACCCTTTCACTCTTCCTTCATACATTAATTTGGCAATTTGATCCTCATTCCCTCTCTATATTTGACCCAAGTTATGTCTTTGGTCATTCATTATTTAATCAATCCACATTTACTTGGCGTTCATTCTTTTTTGGTCCTATCACTTCTTATTTTAGAACAAATGTGTTTCTTAAGACCTCATTCTCTCCACATTCAGTTATGTTTCTCCCTAATATATACAACTTTCACTTCCATATAACAAAGCAAGCAGAAGCATGTTCTTATACACAGCCATTTTCACATATTTTAATAAACACAGATTCCTTCCACAGTACATTTTGGCACACTGTTTACCAGCATTTGCACATCTTAAAATGTCTCCATCAATTTGCCCACATTTAGTAAACATACTACCCAGGTGCACAAATTCATCAACTTGCTCTAATTTTTTCCCCATTTTGATATAACTTACAATTCTCCCTTCTGTTTTTCATGTCAAGCATAATTACCTCAAGGGGGCGGAGCCAGCTGTCTAGGAGAGAAGACATGTGAGCAGATTTCTCTGCAAAGCATGATCTTTCAAACTTCATTTTGTGGGACCTTTCAGGGGTCAAAAGGAGGCTCATAGAGCTTCCAAAATGTAGGGCTGCCGAAGAACCTACACAGGCAGTGGTTCATGTGGGGAAGCAGAGAGAACCTGGATTGAGCAGACAAAGGAAGGATGATCAGCAGACCGTCCATAGAAGAAGACAGCTGGTTAGAGATCTGGTTTGAGCTTCTTTGGCAACAGACTGAAATCTGTGATTGTGCACAGTTTTGATCTGTGCTCACCACTGGAGCGCCCCAAGCCAGCTGGTTTCAGGGCTAAGCTACCCCATAGAGGTGGTGAAGAGGGGGGAGACTGCCGGCAGGGTTGAGGAGAGCTGCATCTCTCCTCCCCAGCTGGCCATTACTCCCTTTCCGGAAGGCGGTTGCAGCAGTGGTCAGAAATGGCCACCTCAAAGAAGAACTCGATCAGAAAAGAATGTGCAGGAGGAAGATAAGAAAAGAAAGTTTTTGGCTGACCAGGTCAAACTGGAAAAACAACAATACAAGGTATCCTGGAATTTGAATTATAAAGAACAACATTGTTCCCAAAGAAGACTTTGAAGCTGCGAATGAGAGAGGGAAGGGAAAGGATTTGGTTTTTTTTTCCTTTTCTTCCCTATATTGACAACTAAGAGATTTAAGCAAGAAATTGGAAAAAAATCCACTTTGACAGTAACAGGTATTTAAGCTGAAAATAACATGTCAAAGGGATAATAAAGATTTCTGGATTCTCAAAAACTTTTAAAAGAAGGAAAAAAACAAAAGGGTGGGATCTGTAAAAAGGGAGGAGACCACCTGGAAGTGAAAGGAATTAGCAGTGAAACTTTAACAAGATTCCTAAAAGATACATTTTAACTGAAACTTTGTAACAAGATAAGAGAACCCCAGGAAGAGAAAGTGGGAAAAAAAGAAGCGAGAAGAAACAGCTTTGGATAATCTGGATACTTGGTGATTTTTGGATTTTTGGCTATTGGATCTAAAGGACTAAAATTAATCGGGTGGTTGTTTAAAAGTTTTTAAAATGGTATTATTGGAAGAATTGAGAATGGAACTTAAAAAACAGAAAGAAGATGCACAAGAAGGAAGAGGTTCTTTTGACTTCGTATTTCAATTTTTAGAAATGGAGATCCTGAACTATGAGAAACAACAAGAAATGCCTGTAGAACAAGAAGGGTGGGACAAAGAAGAAGCCATCTTCAATGACCAAGTACTTCTATGTGGGGAAAAGAAAGGAAAGGAGGGAAAGGGAGTGAAAAATTTAAGATCCAAAAAAACAACGCCAAAAAAGAATAGTTTGAAAAGTAATTATAACATTAAGAAGGAACAGAAGAGAGGATTACAGAAGAGAGAATCAGAATTAGAGAGAAAGGGGTCAAAAAGGAAAGAGAAAAGAAGGGTGAGAAGAGGGAAAGGAAAAGAAATTATAAAGGACAGAACAAGGACATGGAGAAACAGGGAAAACGTACAAGACACAGAGATAATGAGTGAAAACTTAATTGAAAGGGGGATTCTGCAAGGGTACATAAGATAGTATTGTTATATTAGAAATAGAAATGAACTTTGAAAATATGAAACAAGTGTAATTAAAATGATAGATAAAATACCCATTGTAATGTAATAAATAAATGAAATAAAGAGAATGAGAGAATGAAATTAGGAAAGGAGGGGAACATTTTAATTATTATAAATGTGTTATAAAAAATTAAGTGGAGAGGAATATGAAAGAAACATGAAAAAATTATGGGAATATTATAAGTGTTCCTAGAAGTATGATATCCTATTGAAAAGGAATGTTAAAGATGTCAAAGATTATAACTAACATTAATGATAGAGCTGAATTGGAATAGAATACGTATTTTATTTAATACACACACACACACACACACACACACACACACACACACACACCCTGTTTCTCCAACAATGGCCTCCCCCGATAGGAAGTCCCAGCATGTTTTATAGGCATGAAATGAAATAAAGCCCCTCCCCCCAAATTAAGGCCTATATTAAAACATGAGAAATGGGGGGGAATGGGGGGGGGGGCTTGCCATTAGGAAGTACTTTTGTTGCACACCTGGATATGGTGCTGCCTGCGTTGAACTCGATATGAAGTCTAACCTGAGCACAACCAAGCCCCACCTGAACAGAACACACCCCCAACCAATCAGAGCACAGCCAGGCCCCCAACCAATGAGAACACAGCCAAGCCCCCACCCAATCAAGTCATACCCCCACTAGTAGTTAAAAGGAAGAACCAGCTGCAAGCTCACATTACTCTGAGAAGCACAGAGCTGAAGACACAAGCCTGAAGATGATGAATGAGACTTCATTGAAACGTTGCCTGGATACTTCCAATTTTACGCGGGAGAAAACCCGAATAACCAAAGATCCACATACAAATACCCGGGAGAGAACTTCAGAAAATATATATCTATATCTATATCTATATCTATATCTATACCTATACCTATACCTATACCTATACCTATACCTATACCTATACCTATATCTATATCTATATCTAGGTCTGTCTGTCTGTCTATCTATCTATCTATCTATCTATCTATCTATCTATCTATCTATCTATCTTCTCTTTAAGAACTTAGTGCATATTTTAAGAATGTACCAAGCAGAATTCGACTGGACATTATATGTTATATTGAATGTTATAATTGTAAAGGCATAAATTGAAGTTTAAATAAGAGTTGAATGGATAAAAATTAAAAGATACAAAAGTGTCATACTCCAATTAGTTAACTACAGGGGAAAATTTTGTTTAATGAGAAAAGAAAATGTGAAATTGAAACAGGACAGACAAAAGTATAAATATGATGACTAGAAAGGTATTGAAACTTAGAAAAAGATATATAATTGAATTTAGAAAGGAATGTGATAATTAAAAATAAGATTGAGAAAACTAAGGGAAGGGAAAAAATATTGAGAAAATGTTAAAATAGTAATAAGATATGGAATAGAACACAAAGATGAATATGAAATTGAATTTGTGTCTGTATGGAGAAGTGATAACCCGGACCATGCCATTCTCAAAAAAAGAAAATTTACTTGTATTATGTTTTGTGAAAACCCAAATAATTTTTTTTTAAAAAAAGAAGACAGCTGGTCACATTATCGGTGAAATAGTGGAGCGAAGGTGCATATAAAATGGACAGCTTTAACATCTTTAAAGTGAGTAAAACAAAAAGGGCACCAAAAGTGAATGATATAAAGAAAACCTGGCATTAAAAGTCAGCCCTAGTTAACAACGAAGGAGTGATGAATTTAATGGCAGGCAAAGAGATCAGAAGAAGATAGGGAAGCCAAAAGAAAAAAGAAAAGAAAACTGGTGAACAGAAGAGAGAAGATTGGTGCATGCAGTTGTAAAAGAAAAAACAATTAGCTTGGTGCTTGGATTTAATGTAAGGAAAAAATTTGGATTATACTTGGAGAAGGGTGACTTTTGAAAGTGCCTAGCGTGGATCCATGAGAGATCGGTGGGATTACAAAATAAAAATGGACAGGTTTGGAATGATTTAAAAAACTTTGATCTAATGGATTTGATTTAAAAAATTGAGAGGATTGATAACTTTGATTAAATATCGTGGTGAAACTGGACTCTTTTTGGATTTTGGCTTTATATCCCTTTTTGAACTGTTCTGAAAAAGAAACCTGGAACTAATTAAAATGGATGGTAGAAAATGAGTCTGCAATTTTGAAGTTGACAAAGAGACATTGTAGTGCTTCGTGAGAGATACCTGCTGGTTATTGAACTGAAGTGAAACTGTTACAAGAAAAAGGATACTTGGTTACTTTGATGTGTTAGTGTTAGAGTTAGAAATTATAAAATTGGAGGGAACTGGAGGGATCTGTAAGAGAAGAGAAAAACTGGAAGAAGTGGTGGAAAAAGAATATTATAGGAAATATATTTAGTATGACAAGTAATACAAATATACCTAAACTGGGAGCTGGAAAAAAAATACCCACCCAAACATGGACAACAACTTCAATGGCCAGTCCCTCCAGACACAGAGCTATAGACAAAATGTTACCAAGGGAGAGATTGAACTCGATAAAAGACTTACAAGGACTAATGTTGAATATGCAGGAAATGCTAACTAAAAAACATGAAGACCTGAAAACAGAGATAAGATCAATAAGATTTGAACTAAAAGAAAAAAAATACAAATTATAGATGAAAAATTTGAGTCCTATCAACAAGAGATGCAGAAAAACCAAGAAAAAATAACAGAAATAGAATCTAGAATGGATAAGAAAAAAGTGGAAGACCTCACTGATAAGTTTATACAAGCAAATAAAGAGCTGGAAGCTATGGTAATTCTACTGGAAGCAGAAAAAGCAGCTCACTATCTGAGATTCCAAAATATAAAGGAGGAAAACGTAGAACATCTGTCAAATGTATTGGGTGAGATAATTGTGAAAATATTTAAAACTGAAAAAGAAGAAATTGTGATGGACATAGACAAGACATACAGAGTGCAGACAAACTATGCAAAAAGGCACAATCTTCCTAGAAAAGTTCATGTCCGACTGATCAAGAAGTCAACGTGCAATGAAATACTATATAGAACAAGAGATGATCCAGAGATATGTTCTTAAACAGGTGCTGAGAAGAGTCAGGGACTTGAGGAAACCTTACCACTTTCTGACAACGAATCAACATCAGTTTTAGATGGTTGATGCTGGATGGAATTATAGTCAACTGGCAGGAGAAGAGACATCAACTAAGAGACATTGACAAAGTGGAAGATTTCTATGTTCAACAATTTGCTAATGAAGGAGAGACAGCAGTGGAAGAAGAGGAAGGAAGAAAAGACTTGGCTGAGGAAAGAGGAGCAGAAGTAGAAAATAAGGAAGAAAACTCACTGGACAATAATGAGAGGAGATATGGAAGAAGAAAGGCAGAAATATATGAAAGACAATATGCAGAATCCAGAGAAATGAGAGCAACAAGAAATACGAGGCAAAGAAATTGATAAAAAAAGAGAGAAATGTGAGGTAATTTTGATGAACATTAATGGTCTAAACTCCCCAGAGAAAAGGAAGAAAATATTTCATAATTTACAAAAATTCAACACAGATATAATAGCTATACAAGAGGTGCATATAAAAGAGAAACAAAAATATTTGTTAGATAATAGAAAATTAGGAAATGCTTTTATGTCATTAGATAAGCAAAAGAAAAGAGGTGTGGTGTTATACATAAAGGACTGGATTTCAACTGAAGAAATTTTTAAAGAAAAAGATGGTAGGATATGATGGTAGAGATAGAATTAGAAAGTAAAAATATTCTTTTGATAGAAATCTATGCTCTGAATTGCCCATAAGAACATTTCTTTCAAAAATTATATAATACTATTAAGGAAAGGCATTATGGACACATTTGCATCCTAGGTGATTTTAATGTAATTATAGATAAAACAAAGGATTATAAAGGTGAGAATAAGAAAATAACAAGAAAGGTATTACCAAAATTTTTTCAAGATTTATATTGCATTGAGAGAACACCATTCAAATAAGAAACAATTCATGTTTTACTCAAACAGACATCAGTCCTGGTAGAGACTGGATATGGTATGGATGCCTAAGAAGCTTATCTCAGAAATAATTGAAATAGAAATTGAACTCAGCTTGTGGGCTCAGTTATATCAGGTTTAGTTGGGCAGGCTGACCCAAGACTCCAAGATGGACCCTACAAAGAACAATCTTAAAGGAGGAGAAATTTAAAACTAAATTGGAAAAGGAAATGAAACTCTTCTTTGAAGAAAATAAAGAAGAAGACACATCCCTACAAAGCACCTGGGACACAGCTAAAGCAGTTATAAGAGGAGTGCCAATAAACTAAATGGCGAATAAAAATAAGAAAAAGAAGAGACAGCAAGAAGCATTAGAAATGGAATACAGAAACTTAGAGATGAAACTACAAGAAGAACCGAAACAGAAAGAGGTTAAAAACAAGAATGGATTTAATAAAACACAAAATAAATCTGTTGGAAAAGATTTAGCCCCCAAAATAAAAAGTATAAAATAAAATATATTTGAGAACGCCAATAAACCAGGAACGATGGCTAGCCTGGAAATTGAAAAAACAAGTGGAAAAAGATGGATCACCAAGCTGCAAAATGAACAGGGGAAAATATGTTATCAAGAAGAAATGAAAGGGAATATAGCCCAGAAATTCAATGAGGATTTATATAAAGAAGAACAAAAATTTGTAACAGAAGAAAAAGTGATAAAATATTTAAAGAAAGCGAACCTTCCAAGAATATCAGAAGAAAAAAGCTTACTGAATAGAAGTATAAACCTTGAAGAAGTGACCTGGGCAATAAATAAACAAAAAAATAAGATGAAGTCCCCACTGAATTATACAAAACCCAACAAGAAATATTAGGGCGACAGATTACTTAAATTATTTAATGAAGTTCTGGATAAGGCAAAAATTCTGAACTCATGGAAGGAAGCAATGATTATGATTATTCCAAAAGAAAAAAAATGTTCAAACAAAGATAAGAAATTATAGGCCAATATCTCTATTAAATGTGGACTATAGAATTTTTGTAACTATAATAGCCAAAAGATTCAAGAGAATACTAAATAAATTTATACACATAGACCAACATGGCTTCCTTCCACATAGACCTCTTAGCAATAATATTAGGACAATTTTAGACATCGTAGAGTATTATGAAGATCCTAGTGGAGAACAGGTAGCATTATTATTCCTGGATGCTAAAAAGGCCTTTGACAATGTAAAATGGAGTTTCATTCTGCAACAAATTAAGTACATGAATTTTGGGCAAAAATTTCTAAATGTAGTATCAGAAATATACGATAACCAACAAGTTAGGATATTGATAAATGACTATACAACAAATAAATTTGAAATACAAAAAGGAACAAGGCAGGGAGGTCCATTATCACCATTATTATTTATTTTGACTTTAGAGGCACTAACAAGAATACTTAGAAAAGAATCAGAAATAAAAGGACTAAAAAATAAAGAAAGAAGAATATAAATTACAAGCCTTCGCTTGTAATTTAGAGGAAGCAATTAGCAATTAGAGGAATTTGGCGAAGTAGTGGAGCTAAAAATTAACAAGGAAAAAACTAAAATGCTTACCAAAAATATGACAAGTGTTCAAAAAGAAAATTTTACAATGATAATGGACATTCAGACAACAAATAAAATTAAAAATTTGGGAATTGTAATTTTGGCAAAATGTATAACTCTTAAAGAGGACAATTATACCCCATTAATCAAAAAAATAACTGAAGACCTTAGGAAATGGAGCAATCTAACACTTTCTCTTATGGGGAGAATTGTGTCTATAAAAATGAACATATTACCAAAATTATTGTTTTTATTCCAAAACACTCTGGTAAAATTAGAGAAAAATTTCTTTAATCAATTGGTTAAGCTCATATAAAAATTTATATGGCAGGGAAAAAAGCCCAGAATTAGACTGAAATTGTTGCAGGAGGCTACTGAAAGAGGAGGATTTGGCCAACTGGATTGGGAAATATACAACAAAGCGGCCATTCTGACCTGGGTTAAAAACTGAATAAGTGTCAAAAATAAAAGAATATTAACATTAGAAGGATATAATCTACAGGCAGAGTTGCATGTCTTTTTGTGGCAGGACAAACATCAAATTCATGGTTATTTTCAAAGGCATAAAATTAGGCAGACCTTACTAAGTGCATGGAATAAAACTTAATATCAATTCTATGTTGAAATACCAACTTGGCTATCTACATTAGAAGTGTTAATGTACCCACATTTATTGTGACGAGGACAGATCATTACATATGAGAACATATAAGATGAGAAGGGAGAGTTAGAAGCAAGACAGGAGCTGAAAGATTTGGGATTTGAGATAGAATGGTGGGCCTATTTACAATTACAATCAAGGTACAATAAAGATATGAAAGAATGGGGTATTAGTAAATGGAAAACAGAATTAGAGAAAATATTATTAGGAACAGATTAGAAATTGATTAAAAATTTTACAAAGTATTACTGGAATGTAAATTGGAAGAGGAAAAGGTGAAAGAAATGATGTTGGCCTGGATGAAAGATTTTGGATACAGTATAAATTTGGAAGATTGGCAAATTTTATGGGACAGGAATAGGAAAATTGCCTTGGTGGCATCATATAAAGAAAATTTACTAAAAATGTTTTACCGATGGCATATCCCACCATCAAAATTAGCAAAAACGGACCTGAAATTATCCCCTAAATGCTGGAAATGCAATAAAGAAATTGGAACATATTACCATGTATGGTGGAAATGTGAAAAAGTCCAAATATATTGGCTGAAAATTAGAAACTGGTTAGAAGAGATGTGTAAAATTAAAATAGAGTTCAGACCTGAAACTTTTCTGTTGGGAATCAATGTGGGGAAATATAATAAAGAGATAATATATCTAATAGTTCATGTCACCACTGCTGAGAGACTAGCACTTGCCCAAAGATGGAAAGGAAATGATATGCCAGAAGAGATGGAAGTATTTGGAAAAATGTGGTCTGTGCTGAAATGGGTAGAATAACTCAAGAATTAAAAGATAAGACTGAATCTGACTACTACAAAATTTGGGAGAAGTTTTATTACTGGTTTAAAAAAGAAAGGAGTAACTGTATCAGCGATGATTAATATTTATGTACATATGTAAATTTGTATTTTTTTTTTGTTATGTATGCACCACGTTCATTGTTTTTAAATGTTTTTTCTGTTTGTTATTCATTAATAAATTTTTTTTAAAAAAAGCATAATTACCTCAGTATTTGAATAATTAATCCAAACTCCTCTATTCATTTCACATATCCATAATTTTCTGGTAAAGATGTGGGTTCTTATTTAACAACATAGTATCATCTATATATAAAAATTTATGTGCATTCAAATCCCATCTTTACATCTTTATCTATAAAGATATTAAAACAACTGTGAATATGTAATTTCATATGACCTCAGAAGCATTTAAGGGCACAATCTGAAATGGGACTGTGGTCATAACAGTAAAATATATGGAATTTTAAAAGTAAAGGTTCATATAAAGGGGATCTAGCAAAAAATTGCCTATTCTTTTGTTCCAGTCGTTATGTCATGCAACCTCCACTCAGAAGGCAAATGTTTAAAGCTGGAGAAAATTTAACAGTCCAACAAATGTCACTTTTTTTTCTAATCTCCTGTCAAATTATGCATATGGAAATCAGCTCAACTGTGTAGAATAAGCTTGGCTGGGCATGGAAGTTATTAATGAATTGTTTTGAGATGGGATAACATTTGGTGAAAGCCTAATGTAGTTAACCTATTGTAGGAACCTGAGTCTTCAGTAAAAATAAATTGTCATGAGCTAGAACGAGCTGAGCCTTATTGCTACTTCACATTACCATGATACTCAGAACATCGATAGTTATGATAATGTTGATAACAAGCTTTGGGGAAATCAGAAAATAATGGAGTTGTGCATATTTTAAAGTTCAAATAAGTAGAAGTGGAAGTTGCTGTTCTGTGTGAATACGTGCCAATTTGATGTTCCTTTTAGTAAAGATGCGTGGAAGAAGAGGAGAAAAGTTTTATTTATTTCATTCTATTTGTTCATAGCAATTGCATTTAAAATGAGTTAAAACAGGGACTATAAATAATATCTTGGAAGTAAAAAAATAGCTTCTTGAGATCTTCCACTTGGCTAAGGGATCTCTTATATTTATAACAAAAGTGATGCTACTCTTGTGTGCCATCTATCACAGGGATAGACAGCAAATGTGGCATAGTTCTTTTCCAAAGCTATTTTGGAATAGCAGTGCTATGGCACTCAAAAGCAACATATTGGCAAGCTCTCCACATGAAAAAGTCCTTCATTCACATACTCTCCTCACCCTAGTAAAGATAGGGTCTGTTAACAATTTATTGAGGGTAAGTCCTCACAATGTAGCCTCCATTTCACTGCCAGATTGCCTCAGTGATTGAGAAAGTTCCTTTTTCCTTTGGAAAATGCAGTATAACCTTCTATGTCAGAGATCTTCAAACTTGGCAATTTTAAGACATGTGGACTTCAACTCCCAGAATTCTTCAGTCAACCATGCTGGTTGGGAAATTCTGAAAGTCCATAAGTCTTAAGTTGCCGAGAGATCCCTATCCTATGTAAACATTATGAATTATGGTGAGAAAGAGACTGAGGAAGATTCTGCAATAGACTCATGGCAGAATCCTCCCTTCCCATCCACCACTGGGTTCCATACTTCTATGACAACTAAGAAGATCAAGGAAATGAAAATGAGACTTTGGAAGACCTGAAAGACCAGGTTAGGAACAGATTGTTGTGGAGAATACCTGTATGGTTGCTAAGAATTGATAACCAACACGGTGGCACATAATCAATTATCATTTCTGCTTTGACTGAAGGAGAAAACAGAGCCTTTCTGTCAACCGACACTATTTATTTTTAGGCATCTTAAGATTGTTGTTCCTGCCAGTAATCTCTGCTTCTTGGTTTTTTTCCTGCCCAATAAGTGTCCACATTTACTAAAGATGATATAGAGTAGAAAGAGTTTTTTGTTCTCTAGCAGATGTGGGGCCTTCCATCCTTTATACTCTTCCCTTACCTTGGGACTTCCCTTGCTCCATATGTGGGTTACAATTTTGCTGGCCATGTTTTGGAGTTGCATGAAGAAGAATGCTGTTGGGGCAGGGGTGGGATTCAACCAGTGTTACTACCAGTTTGGTCAGAGTGCTTTTTGTGTGCTTGTGCGTGCTTTGCACACACACATGCCTGACATGTGCTGTGCATGTGTGTAAAACAATTCCAAAAATCCATCAGCTGTGCCACCTGGACAGCTGGCAATCGTTGTGCATGGGTGAACAGCATTTGAAAATCCTCTTCTTTCCTGCTTTTTCAACCTCAGCTGTGCCGTGGGTGGGCCAAACAGATGACCAAAAGGTCATTGCACTGAACCAGTTCGGTGTCTGCTGCTCTTCAGAGCTATCGGTTCTATAGAACCGGAATGAATTGGTAGCATTCCACCCCTGTGTTGGGGGCAGGTTTTAGTTGTTTTTGAAGTTGTGTCCTTTCCTCTGTCTCAAAACCACAAGAAGTGTATATTGCTGAGGGTGTTGGAGGAGACCCGAGGAGAATTCATGTGGAAATACTAGGGGCCATAGGGGACTGCCTCTTCATTTGTACCACCATGGAAACTTGGATTAACAAAAAACACATGCCAGTATGCATCTAATTAAATGAAACCAAAGATTTTTCTATGACAGTGCTGCCTTGCTATGGGTCAGCTGGTGGCCTTGTGCCCTTCCAACTTGCTAATGTGTTTAAAATTATATAAACTAGAAAGCTTAACATGCCCAGCTTGTAATTTGCTTTTGATAATATGAGCTTTTTAGCTTTAGAATTTGAGCTTTAGACACATTGTCCTGTCATATCTGGCTACCCACCAAGCAGAGTAATACTACATTTTTAGAAATGTTTGTAGAGATAGTCATGGTTCTAGTTCCCATTTCCAAGATACAAAGAGACCTAAGGACCAATAGGAAGAAAATTAAAAGCTTGAACAAACCTGGGTGAGTTTTGTTTTCTTGGTGACAGTGATAGTGGGGCTGTTTAAGAATGACTGAGGATAAATTACCGAGCTTCAGTCAGCTGCAGTCTTCATAATTTACTCTAAGAGTCAGAGCCAGACAAAGTTATTACCATTATCTGCTCTGCAGGACAAGATTAATAAGCCCTATTCTTCTTGTGGAAGGAACAGCTTCTTTGGTTTTTAATTCTTTCACTTGTTAATAGCCATAGTTGGATTTATTTAGTCATTTCTATAAGTTTAGTTATACTGCATACCAATTTTAGCTCAACAATGTGTATGGTAGGAGTGAGAGAAAAGATTAACTAGTTTCTGCTAAGCACAACAACAATCAGAAAATGGATGAAGGATACTATGGCTACAATCCAGTACTTATCCAGTGTACTCTTGGAAACAAATCAACATGTTTGGCTAGCAATTGAGAACTCTTTCAGATCATTGGGAATTATTTCACAGAAATAAACAGATAAATGCACCATAGGTACATATGCACCTAAAACAAACTGGTTAAAAATTACCTTTTTAAATTAGCAAATGAATAATTGGAGTCAGAGTGTAGGTCTTGGTTTTATAGTGTGGAAATATAAAGCTGAATTGAGCTGAGGATAATAATAACTTTAGTAAGCAGTTAACTGAGTGGGTCTTGCTTCTGACCAAACCTCCATGTACTTCTAGCCCTGATACCAACCAACTTTTTTTTTTGGTTGATGATTGAGACTAACATTGCAGATGCTGATATGAACGTACACCCTTAATAGCAGCTTCAGAGGTTTTAAAGGAGGTCTCATGAATATATATTTCATTACTTAACTAAGCCCCTTCATTACTTTTCATTTCCTTGTCTATTTAAAAATGCACCATGGGTCCAATTTGCATGTACTCCATTAACATGTCCTATTACTGTAGCTAGGCCTATTTCGTTAGTCTTTTCATTTGGGATATGGGACTGAAATTAGTCATTGTGAATTTGTTAGGAATAGTGATTTCACTTGTTTTCCTGAATCTCTTAATTGCTTTTTGGATCTTATAATAGCTCGCTGTCTTAATAGTTTTTGTTATTATCATTTATGGTACCTTTCTAGGAATGCCATGTTTCAAAACTGCTCAGAGCCACTTAGATGGTAAGATGGATGATATATAATTTTGATTAAGAAATAAAATGAGCAAAAGACAGGAAATGATCTTTAGTACTGGACTATAATAACTCAATAGAGCCTTATGGAAAAGATTGATTGGCATTTTGCAGCAAGATCCAACTAATGTATTAATGACCCTTGTCCTACTGCTCCTTACCATTAAACTTCCAGGTAGCAATTGATTTTCTCGAAGTTTGCCAAATTTCAATAATAGGCTAAATGAGCAAACTGAAATTAAATGCAGACAGAGTAAAAAGGCTGGGGTTCAACCATTTCTAAACACTTCTACCTGAAGGAGCAGTTTGAAATTTGGGGTTTTTTCCTTGATTCCTGAACTCCAGGTAATGAGAACCGAAACAGGATTGATTATTCTGAAATACTGTACAGTACAGCCACTGCAGCAGAGAGAAGAGTGGAGAAACAAAATGGAGAACTGTGAGCATGCTAAACAAGTAGTTCCCAGTTTAATTATGAGTTCCATTCTCAAGGATGTTCTTAAATTGAACTTGTATATAAACTGGAAGAGTATTACTGCGTAATATAGTATAAGTAGTAATGAACGTGAAGCACTGGGTATTTAACTTGAACCTTTGGGTATTTAACTCAAATTTTGCTACAATGTGCTCTTTTCTTAGTTATGGGTTGTCTTTACTCTGGGACTGTTATGTAATAAAGAGTTGTGAGTTCCAATTTATTTTGGAATCTTGTTAAGAACTCTTTAAGAAAAGATACAGCACAGTTCTTCCTTAGGACTTTTATGGAGGAAAATACCTTGTGATACTTTTGGATCTCTAAAGAAGTGAGAGTCAAAGGCACTGGACTACTATGGTTTCACACCAATTTGAATGGATGGATCCAGTCAATGTTAACTGGGAGAGTTGAGACTTGGGTACTTTGTATGGGTACCACAGGGTTCCGTCCTATCCTCTGTGTTATTTAAAAGCTATATAAAGATAAGATATAAAGAGAGGTCATCCATCAATTTGAGGTGAGATATCAGCAATATGCTTATGATACTTAATTTTACACCACCATTTTGGCCAAGAAAGAGATGGTGTAAACCAATATTTGAATGCAGGAAAAACAAATTTAAATTAGGCCTCATTAAGATGTAATTATTAAATGTTTATATACTTCAGTGTTATCTATTAATATGGTACCAATAATGGTTTTTGATGGAGTCCCTGAGAAAAAGCTGGCTTACAACGTATAGATTCTCTTGGACTCTACTCTTGGTAAATCAAGAGGGGGGGGCTGAATCTAACAACTAGTGCCCCAGTTGTAGTTGTACCTGGACCAGGATGCTCTAGTGATAGCAACTCACACTCTGAAAATCTCACAACTGGACTACAGCTTGTTTATTTATTATACTCATTATTAAATATATACCTGCCCAACTCCATCACGAGTCTGGGTGGCATACAATATATAGCAGTTTACAACAATACAATGCAAACAATGCAAAAAGGAAATGTAGAAATAGAAAAAAGAACCACTTTCAGAATTAGACAAACTAAATGTCCTCAAAGGAACTCAGAGTCTTTGGAAAGAGCCAGGCATTAATAGTTCATTTATATAAGGATAGAGTGGGGCCATATTGGAGATGTTGTTCCAGCAATGCTGCCTTTGAAAACATTACAAGGTTAATTCCTTCCACATAGGAGGCCAAGGAGATTTGGACTAGGAGAAAGGACTGTGAGTAGCAGCATGTACCTTTGGAAACACTTCTTTTGGAGTCATAGTTGGCACCTACCCTGTTGCATTCAGAAAGGTCTTTAAAATAATTCTATTTCATCAAGCTTTTGTGCCCTAGAGTGACTAATACACATTGGTTTGTCATTCTGCCCCCATCTGCCCACAATTACTATTTGTGAATATAATTATACTATGTCATTGGTTTGGCTATTTTTAATTAGTAAGATATTAGGCACTAATTACTGATTTGTACACATACACCATGCAGAGACGACCAGGTTGTAGTTATCTATAAATATTGCTAAATGAACAATCAAATCAATAATACTCAGTTTTAGTTTTTTATGAACTGAACAATTTAACTTGGTAATAGAACTTGTTCCACATCATGCATCTTTCACATTCAAACACAATCTTGAAACTAAAGACAATAAGTGGTGGGAATGTATCTATAGCATTCCCTAGCTGGCTCTCTAGCTAAGAAACACTTCAAAATTGTGGAAATATTTCAGTCTTTGTTAATCTTCTTACACTGCTGATCTAAAATCTCTTTAACTATATAAATATAACTGTCAGGCCCATGAGAAGAAGCCATATTCTTCCTCAAAACATCACCTCATTCGGAAGCCTCACCGGAAATCATGCAACTGCTCTGAAGAGCTTATTTGGTTGGCTAGTTTGACCCTGTGAAAAGAGCAAGCATTAATTTTAGTATTCAGATTGGACTGACACAGTCAATCTGACCCAGCATTTCAAAAAGGGACATTATTTCAAATTGTTACTTACTGGTAATCAAAACTCCACACAGCCATTTTCCTTCTTCCAATCTTCTCCCCTAAAGAACTCTTTGATTGGGTGATAGTAAGAATGTTATATTTGATACCTACCAAAAGCGACTTTATCTTCCTCCCCCTGAAATGGCAACAGCAAGACAACACCAAATGTGGAATTTATGCCTGTGTACAAAACGTTTCCATGGGTATGAGGAAAATAGGTGAACAAATGTATTTCCCCTGTTCCATAAGCAGGGTCCCCAGCCTCTGAAAGGGCATTTGGATAAAATAAAGTGATCTTAAGAAGAAGAAAACTGAAAATTATCTTGTGTTTCTGGAGTACTAAAGATAGCACTCTGGGTCTTGCATCTGTGTCTGATTTTTTTTGTTTGCGGGTGCATGAGGGCTCAGTGGTTAAAGACACAGAGCTTGCCAGGTGAAAAGCTAACAGTCTGGATTCAAGACCCAAGTGCCATGCAATGGGATGAGCTCCCATTCCTTGCCCCAGTTCCTAAGTTTTAAACTTAGCAGTTTGAAAGCATGCAAATGCAGGTAGATAAATAAGTATCCTTTTGGTGGAAAGGTAACAGCATTCTGTGCTCCTTTGGCATACAGTCATGCTGGCCAGATGACAATGGAAATTGTGTTTGGATAACACTGGTCAAGAAATAGATGCCCTAGAATTGGACATGACAGGAAAGGGAAATCTTTACCTTTGATCTCTTTCATTGCACTGAGAATCTCAATGTTCCAAAACAAAGTTCAAGAGCTTGAACAGCTTTGGTTCTCTCTTTTGGTGTTGATATTCTAGTCCTCTTTAGAGCTTCCTGGTAGATTGCTGACATCCTCTAATAGCGGCATCTTTGAAAAGAAAACATAGCTTATGTCTCTCTATGAGTTTTATTTGCCAGATCATAGTTTCTTAAACTCAAACATCACATTGTATATATGCTCTTGGTACCCATTCGTTTATGCAGCTCTCTATTACATAATTTGCCACTGAAGGACCTATTAGAAAAGATGCAGTTGTGATTGCTTCATTAGAAAACCCACCTTGTTCTTATTATGAATTGGAATTAAGTGATATTCCTCTAAAGCTTTGCCAATCTTTCTCAGCCTATTTGGAATCCTATGTAGGACAGACAGAGTTTACAGAAGTAACTTAAAAGTAAAGAAATCTGTCCAGTGCATGTTCCTTTCACCCATGTCACTGAGAACTGCAAAGATTGGCAGAAAAAAACTGTAAAATTAACTTTCTGAAGCTGCAATTTAATTACTGGGCCTATGAAAAGCAGTGAAGCTTTGCCTCAATGAGGCACTTTGAAGCAGAGGTAATACATGGTGAACTGTTGGGCAAAGGGCTCAGAGCAACGCAAATCTCCCGGTTGCTGCTCTTTTCAGTTAGTGTTCTCTTTCCTACCGTTTGCTCTCACTTTAATTTCAGCCCTCAGAATTGAATGGGATTTAATTATTTTTTTATGTCCACATACACTTGTCTGAATGTTGAAATTCTTCTGGTTTCTCTTCAGAACACATAAATCTTTTAGCTTTTTGCTAGAGAAGCTTCTTTTAGAAGCTTTTTTGCCCACCCCTTCTTTCTCCTGAGATGAGAGAAGCCAAAATATACCATTTTGGACCATGCTAACCTGATCAACTGTTTGAATGGTAAGAAATGTACATCAGCCTCCATCCAGTCTATTTTCAGTTCATGTGAACTCAGACTCTAAATTTGTGTATATTTTGACATGCATCTCTGCCCCCCCCCACACACACACACACATAGTATATGGGTGAGTAAGCTTAGAAGTTGCATTTTGCTTGGATGAAGTTTCATGTACAGCATCCCTTTGAACAGGTAATTCCTCCTCCATCACACCCAAAGAATGAAGTGAGGACTTTTGATTCTATATCATGCTTCAATGTGCATATTAAATGTATCCGATTCCCATCACATTTAAATAGTTCTAAACATTCCTAATTAGATTTCACTTAAAAATAATAATAAAATGAATCATTGAAAAAGAAAAATAACAATGAAAGAGTGAGATATAGAGATTAGAAAGAGATCACCAATGAAGTGATAAAGTAGCAAAGAAATGGAATAAAAGATGAATTAACGTATGAAATTAAAGTGAAAAAAATGATTGAAAAGTGTTAGAAGCTTTCAGAAACGAAGCCAGACAAATATTGAAGGATGAAGAATTTCTAGTATAAAATATAAGGTGAAGCCAAAGTAAAAAAAATAATGATGCTGAAAGTTTCTAATCATTCTTTCTCTATTTATTCCAAATGACATTTTAAAAAATTCCTTAAACTTAAATCTGCTTTTACTAAGGATTGAAAAAAATTCACTGGATGCTGAATCATCTTTAAGACTTCAACTATTTTCCCCAGTGGCGGATTAAGGCTCACTGGTGCCCTAAGCACTGACAAATCTTGGTGCCCCAACCCCCCCTTTGTGCTTACTGTACAAACGAAGCCATATTTTCAACTTTGTGGTGCCTCCTTTGGGCCTGGTACCCTAAGCACATACTTACTCTGCTTAATGGTTAATACCACTGATTTTCCCAATGGCTGAAAAGCAGTTAACAAGCAATTTGCAAAACTGATAAGAAAAAGAAGTATGTGAATCCAGTGTCCTTTTCAAGGAGCTGACCATGATTTGAACAAAATGATGGTTATTCCCTCATCTCCCACAGCTCTAAACCTGTTGGAGATGGCTGTATTGTGGCCTTCTTGTGAGAAGCATTGAGGAGTTATGGACAATCTCATGTTATCTCCTTCTACTTTTAGCAGAGTCATCTTCAACATCCCATTTCTTTACTAGAAGTCCAATACAACTTGATTTCTCACATATTTGTACAGATGGGAGCACAAGTAAGTTTAATATTGGTATTCTTCCTGTATCAAACCCAAAATGCCCATGACAATGCAAATATAAGAAAGCCTTAAAGATTTTAGTCATGCACAATTTTGAGGCATGGCATCCATTTGTTCTTCTCTGTTGTGTTTTATTTGTTCATTCAGCCCTGTTCTATTCAATTTCTGGACCAATCTGTGTTTTCAAAGCATCTTGAAGTGACTTTGTTTCCCACAAATACTCATCTTTTGCCTATTTTTAAAAAACTTTAAAAATAAAAAACTAGATAATGTCCAAATGCAAATATTAGTTTCAACTTGTGTATTAATGTAGAAAATGCAAATCAGTTTGATTCACTGAACAATAGATATTGCACAAAATCCTTGAGCATTCATATCCATGTTCAGGAAGTTAATAATTGATATGGGGCTCTTTGCTTCATATCATGACTTCTTTACTCGTTCCTTCCTTTTTCACTGTACTTTAGTGCTAAAGGGCTACACTAAAAGCCTTTCCGCCAAGACATTTTTTTAAAAAATATGATTACTCTTCAGAAGTGAATTAAGCTCTTTAATATACTTTAATTATGCCCTGAAGGAAGACCGGCAAGTGACAGAGCTTATGGGAAGCCTAGATACATTCTCCTAGCTGTTTTGCCCAGCAACTGAGACTTGAAATGCTTAATAGCCATAATAGCTTTTTCCTCATTGAGAACCGTCACAATGTCTTCCAACACCACAATCTATAGTTAACTCTATGCCAAGTGAGAACTGTTTCCTTTTACTACTCTGAATCAGAATCAACTACTCAGGCTCATTGTATTCTACTTTTTACATTCTACTTTTCTGAGAGAGAAAAACAAGCAGTCTCCTTATCTTCTTTCTCCATGCCATGATTCCACAAAGTAGAATTGTTCCAGGCCACTGATCATCGTAGTTCACTCTTTCCTGCATCTTTTCCAATTCTGCCTTTAAAAAAAATTGGCAGTCATTTCAGGGGTAGTTCCAATATGATTTTCTAGAAGAAAATTTTATTTTTTAAAATTTCCTTCTTGAGGAAACAGAGTTTGGGATGCAACCATATCCACATACATATGCAATGGTCAAGTTAGAGAACTGAACTTTTCAGTAATTTTGTTCCACCTTCTTGCTTATTAAGTCCATCTGCATTCTGATTCTGATTTCAATGGCAGAAAAAGTCTTTCAGTTTTCAAAGCATAAAAATATCCTTACCCCAAGCAAGAAACCCAATTAGTGGCTCTGTGGGAGAACAATAAATAGTACTTATTGAACAGAAGAAAATATATTAGCCTCAAGGATTTCATTTTGGGGTAAGTTTACTTAAACTTTAGTTAACCTAAAGTGCGTTTTAATAGCCTTATTCACAAAAATGCCTCAGATTGGTCTTAAACTGGATTTGAGAGTGAAGGCTTCTCTAGAAGGATATGCAATGGCTAATGTGTACAAGTTTTTGACATATTATTACTAAACTAGACATGCTCAGTAGTATTTTTAAACTGATAATGAATAATATATGCAGTGAATATACAGTATAAACAGAAGATTTGGAGCCAGGCACTGAAACTCTTCAATATGGTACTACCTAGTAAAAGAACTGATTGCAGTTAATTCATTGTCTTTGTGGGAAGTGAACAAAACCCACCATATTCATAAAGCTCTAGGTATCTGCAAGAAGGCATATGTGGACCTTCTTATAAGGTGAGAAGCAGGAAATTCTAAATGTTAAACAGGGAAGGAAGGAGGGAGGGAGAGAGAGAGGGAAGAAGGAAGGAAGGGAGGGAGGGAGGAGGAGAGAGGGCTGGAAGAAGGAAGGAAGTCTATAAGTCTATACAGAAATAAGACTATTCCTGAATTCCATTTTTTGTTTGTTTAATTACATTCCACTTCCAGTCTGGTTGCTGTTTTGAACTGTGGATTAAAAGACTGGTCTCCCAGGAAACCATACCCACGTGTGACTGAAAGTCTAACAAATTAAAGCACAGTTGGAAAAGGAAACATGACTAAAAATGCCATAGTGGGGTTCCATATATAATATCTATTTTTCTTTCACTAGCTTCAGATCAAATTGGCTCTGTTGACAAGTCAATAGATGATTTTTCAAGCTGCTGGAATTGCAAACTCGACATGGGAGTTGAAAGTCAAGCTGTGTTTCTTTTTTCTTCTCTCTAACTTCATTTTCGAATGCTGCTATGAAAACTATTAAAATGAATAGTCTATGAAACTCTAGATGATGTTGCCTGTCAGAAGTAAGCCTGGGGCCCTGAAGGTCTGGAATTCCAGGCCTTGAAGCAATCTTAAAGACAGGTGCTTGGAACTTAACTCAATCAAGGCAATAGTAGCTGAAATGCTATTTCACCAAAGAAATATATTGCAATGTAACTTAGTGGAATCTGTATCTATATTGGAAATCATTAGGCACATAAAGTTGATAAATGAGTGAATGAATGAATGAATGAACATTTTTTTTCAGTGCTTGCATGGATATAGGATGCCTTGCTTCTCACATGAGCCACTTGTTTGCTTGTTTTTCTTTTGTTACCTATCCTTATCTGTGACATGGATTATCAATGTTTGGTTTTAGTACCTGTTTACTCCATCCTTTCCATTATAAGGAGTAGAGACCAGATGGCCAGGTAAAAGTAAATTGACCTAATTCGATGGGGTGTTGGACCAAAGGAAAGCCAGGGGGAATCTGGCATGCTTGTATCCAAGCCTGCTAGACAGGAATTAAAATGGAAATATGGCAGGGTCCAATCAGACCATGTGATTTAAGAGCCATTTTAATTTAGCATTAATTTAATTTGAGCTTGCTTCAAGTCTTGACAAAAGAAGTTTACCTGCAGATAAAGCTTTTATCATTGGTTTCAGTAATAGCTCAGCTCCTCCAGGGAAGGAGACCCTCATCCCTGACACATATACAGAGGTTGTACCAAGAGTTCATGCCAGCAATATTCAGTTGGTTAATCAGCAGATGAAACAATAGCTTGGTATGTATTCTGTAATTATTGAATATATACTACTGTGCAGAAACAGCAAGCTTTAACTCAAGAGATTATCAGACTGATCAGCCTTGAATCTTATTCAGAGATCAGACAGCTAATCTGAACTCTCACTTGGGTAGGCAGGACTGTCACAGAAATGTAGCATTTCCCAAAAACAGATAACAAAGTTAAGACTTGTGGGAGGCCACTAAATATTGAGGAAAAGTCCTGATCCCCACAGCAATATTAGTCTTGCTACCCCAAAGTAGATCCAACTGTCAGAGATTTTAATGGGTAATACAAAAAGAATCAGTGGCCAGCTAATATATTCGCGTTAGAGGCCTGTGCTTAGCAGTCACCTTCTATGGAAATAAAGTTGCAACTGCATATTATCCCAAATAATGTAAGAGACACCCACAAATAATCAAACAGTTGGAAAGGCTACAAAGTGTTTAGAAGCCACCTGGTTCAATTCTCTGCTTCAAAGCAAATCCTCACTTTGATTTGTGTACTGTTTCAATATGGCGATTTCATTGAAGTTTCCTCAAACCAAAGCATTCCTGGAACCTCTCTAAGCCTGACTGTTTTACTGATTTTGTTAGAATATGTTTTTTTTTTTCCTTAACTGAAATTAAGGAAAATATAAAATGACAAGAACAGTGAGATTTCCATAGCTGCATCTATTAGAAAGAGCTGGAGCAGGATTATTCTCTCTAGTTCATTTAAATTTTTCTGCAGCATTACTCCAGTACTAAACAGCTTGTTTGTTAGCATCTACATAAAGTGGGTAGGGGTTTAATGGTTCCCACAGTTTATAGAATTACAGATAAATTTAGAAAGAAAGAAAGAAAGGAAGGAAGGAAGGAAGGAAGGAAGGAAGGAAGGAAAGAAGGAAGGAAGGAAGGAAGGAAGAAAGAAAGAAAGAAAGAAAGAAAGAAAGAAAGAAAGAAAGAAAGAAAGAAAGAAAGAAAGAAAGAAAGAAAGAAAGAAAACCCCTAAAGCTGGAGCCCCCTCCCTCCAGCAGCTGAATGAGGACTAAACATGTTCAATGGTTTCAGGGTACTGGGGGCAATGGGAAACCAGGTAGAAGGATGAATATGATTAAGAATTCTGGGATAGAGAAAGGCTGACTGAATGGGACATTGAACATTGATATTTTGCTGCAGATGCAACTGTTGAACAATAAAGGGGTTTTCTATACATACATATGCTAGAATTAAATGTTATCAGCATATTTATAACACCTGACTCCAAAGGATTGCAAATTCACTTTAATTCCCAATTTATGATTGAAGTAAAATTTGCATCTGAAAAGTGCATTTTCTTCAAGTAATCACAGGGGTCTAATAATTGAGTTGGAGACGACAGAAAGAGACTGGGAGGTAAGCTGCTTACCTATTTACGCTCAGTTTTGTTTTCCTGTGTGACATTTTAATACATCACTGTTCAATGTAGCCAAATGCTACAGATACATTTACTGAAATTTGGAAATACACCTCACTCTTCAAAGAGACTGCCCAGTGCTTGGGATTCAAAGGCTAAATGTGCATAGGTGTACCTAGGCATTCTTAAGAACATCTCGCTGCAAATCCCTACCCCAGCCATGTCTTTTGAAGATATTGGGAAAAGGGGTCTAGCTATTTTAACAAGCTGTTGGAAAGGTGCTAGAGAAGTACCTCTGTGCAGTCCAAAACACCTTTTTGCTTTTGAATTTGAAGGGCTGCACAGCAATAGAAAACCTATGTTAATTACTGATCCCAGCATTCCTCAGCAATAAGCATGCTAGATATGATATATGTTAATAGTTCAGAATTGTAGTTCAGGTTCTGGTATATTTCAGGAGTGTGATTCAAGTTCCTCAGACCTCGTATAGTTCGACTGTTGGATGAGATGGATAATTAAGTATTATCTGCCCTCAGATGCTTATCTTTCTGCCTGATGTACTAATTTATTCTGACTCCTGCTTAGAACACAGCCAACATAAGGCAACTCAAAATACTACCAGAGCATTGCTCATAACATCAGGGACTATTTAGTGGCCTAAATCTGAACCCCCTTTGCCAGAATAAGCAAGAGTGTCTCTCACATGCAGGGGAACTGCCTTATTATATTTTGCAGCAAGTGAAGCAGAATTTCACCATCTGTCTAAAAGCTAATCTGGAATTTAAAATTACCTAATTGCATTGCTATTTGATGGTTGGTTCACCAGAGATTGAATTATTTAACTCACTGAGTTGTTTAATCATATCTCATGGTAGATGAGCAATTCTTTCATGGCAAACTAGTGCACTCAACCTGAAGTTGGGAGACAACATTTACAGCCACAAATCTGCAGGTAGCATCTAAAGGGTAAAGGCCAATGACACAAAGTCTTTTGAGGAGTATTTTCTCTTATTTCCTATAATGAGGAACTACGAAACTTTGGGCTTGGAGGCTGCAGAGTTTAGAACAGCATAGAATTTTGAAAGGATTGTATCAGAGCAAAAGTTGATATATGAAAGGTAGTTTATGAAATATCTAAATGTCCTTGGACAAAGATGTAAGAAACTGAAATAAAAGGCTATTATTTTCAGAGGGGTTCTAGAATGGATTTTCCTAGCATTACTGATTGATAAATAATCTGCATTTGTTCCAACTTTTTTGTGGTGGAATGATACAGAAGAATGATAATGGATTGCAAATCCTTGATGTGTCCATTATTTTGATAGAATAATTGAACTGTAAAGATGTCTCATGAAACCTCTTTGAAAAAGACCATGAATGACACATACTCAAAAGAGTGGGCTGAGATATGTGTCAGTGGGAGACTGGAACTCATCATGGTCTTATCTAAAGAAACATTTTTAGCCAGAACATTTATTTGGTTTAGGTCCAGCAGGGTGCTAAAGAAAGTATTATGTTTCTAGAAGCTGGAGATGAGCTGTAAGGAACCTGCCTGGCAAATCAGATGAATATCCTGTCCTATCAATCATAACTTTAAGGACATGGTGGTTATTACCTACACTGTGGTAATGTTTGTGCTTGAAAATCTTGCATTATTATATAGTAGGTAATAATGCACTATAAATGCACAATTTTTGCATGACACATTAAGAATGGGACCAAGAATGGTCAGCTGCCTAGAAATTAACAGCATTTCTTATTATTTTAATTAGGAAATATCAATTGATTTATAATTGACATCATAAAGTATTGCTTATAGTTAAATATACACAGTCGCATATATGATTGGCATGTACTAACAGAAACATTTTCCCCAAGAGTCCAGCCTAGAAGTTCATTTAGGTATTTCATAGTTGACATCAATATTTTGCTGAATTAAAACTGCCTATGATTTCATGACATTTCTCTCATTGTTGAGTTGACATTTCAATACATAAAAAAGCTGCTGGCGTAGAATTGTTCATTTGCTGAAATAATGTTCAGTTTAATCATTTTTGTTTAAACAATCTTTCTTCCTATCTATGAACTGAGAAAGCTGGATTGACTGGGTTATTCAGAAATAAACTTGTTATTATTGATAAAAATGAAGTTAATTCCCTTTTTTCTGGATGCTAAAGTGGAAAATATGAACAATGGCAACAAATCTGAACATATTACTAAGGGGACAGTGAAACTTACTTAGAAAGAAACATTGAATTGCAAATTATTTTTACCCAAGGAGTTACTAAGGGCTTGTAAAAGGAGTTTGAGATATAAGTTTCCATGTCATCAATCAGGCCAATTACTTAGGCATCATTTCTTAAATTAACCTAATCCACAACAGTGTTATGATATTGCAATGAAGTAATAATATTTTGATTTCTTTGGAGGAAAGATGAGATGCAAAACAGATGTTCCCTTTTAGATTTATTTATTTAATTAAATATTTTGCATGATTTATATCTTACCTTTCTGTCCAGGAAAGTCAACAAATATTTATTGAAACAGTTAAAACACTTAATCTTATGAGAAACAATTTAAAGCAGTATTCAAACTATGTGGAGAAAAAGTATGGACAAAGACAAAGATATTTTTTAAAAGCAGAAATGATGCAAGCAATTTACCACTGTCAAAGATATATGTTGCATGATTTGAAAAGGCTCAATAAATAACACTCAGAAAATGAGACTATCCTTTAAAGTTTTTGTCATTGAACTTTATGTCTCAGGTGATTCAGACTCAGTGAAAATGTTTGTTTGGGTGGTAAAACCTGAAGTTACTTTTAAAAAAATTGAAAAATTAAAACCAATATCTTTACTTGTGCTAAGAAAACAATATGAAAAACAGTTGATGTCTTAGACAGAGTCCTAAAATTGCTCCTAATATCATGTTCTAATTAATCAGCTAACTGCCACATTTTGTACCAATTAAAACTAAAGCACCTTTATGGATAGATCCACATAGTCAAATCAAGATGTAAACAGGGACTTCTGGATTTTAGATAAGCTAAACTTCAGTAGAAGTAATGGGTTTCTAATTTCATCAATTCACCCACTTGCATCTGCAAAAAGTTGCTTCAGTTTTCTCAAAAGACATGTGCCATCAACATCTTCTGAAAATTCTGCATATGTACAGTAAATGATGAAGGCTTCAGCAAGCCATGCATGCTTTGCTATGGACTGATTGACATTATACAACCCAAAAGGTTTTCCTTTCAGAGAGATATTTTGTAGGAATGAAAGTGCCAGATGTATATCTCAATTCAAAATAGAATCCAGAATGGTAAAAATCTGCAATGATAGGCTCTTTGAAAAATGTTGTTGTTTGTAGTATCGTAAAATCAAATTGTCTATCATGCAATTTGATTTTATGATATATCCATGACACAGAAGAATTTTGCTCACAAAACTGATCACAATTGCGTAGGTACCCAGTATCTGTTGAAGGTATTCAAGAGTTATTAGCTTTACCCTTGGTGACTATATGAAAAAATGCCTGCCTATTGACCTGTCTCTAGGGATACATACATAGAGCTTTTCAGTGATCTCTTAAATCCTTTTGTCTTTCTTTCTTTTTTACTTCTCTCAACATAGCCAAGCATTTTTTTCTCTAGTCTATCATCTGCTCATATCTTATGACCCAAATATGTTGTGTCTCTGCTTGGTAATCACTATCTTAAGGCAGCAATTGCTTTGTCTTGTGCACGATGGATTGACTGTTTTTTATTGCAGTCCATGGTAGTCTTAGAAACTGTCTCCAGCAATTCATAATTTGAAGGTGTCAGTCTCCTTTTTCCACTTTTGCTCAACATCCAGCTATCACAACCATATATTATCACTCGAAGAAGCATTGCTTCAACTATTTTGATGTTTGTTTGAAAAAAAGTATTTCTCCTTCCGAACTTGTCTAAATTTATCATTTCCTCTCTCTTATTTATCTACTCATTACTTCCCCTGGCACAATGTCTATCTGTATTTATTCCTGAGCCTAATAAAATAAAACTAGCTACACTTTTCACTTTGACATTAATCCAGATTTTTCATTTTTCATTTTTTACTTTCATAATAAGCTTTTCTAAAAAAAATTTAACTTGCTAAAAAGACAGGGGCATATTCTAATCTCAAATTATTAATAGCTCATCTTCCAATTTTGATTCCAGTTGTCTTCTCTTTCAATTCTGCAAATCCTATGCCCAACAGGCCCATATGGGATAATATGTCTGTTTGTCTCATTCCCTTCACCTATTCTGAATCATTCTGTTTCTTCGAACTCAGTTGTAACAATAGCTTCTTATTCATTCTAAAGATTCTGAAAAGGATAATCCCATGTTCTGGCATACCTGTTTGCCTTCATATATTACACATCCTGACATTATCTACACAAGGACCTTATTTGATGAAAGAAAGGTAAATGTCTTTCTTGTTCACTCTATTAAGTCTGAAGAGGACTTTTAGTTTACTGCCAATCAGTTATACAGAGAAAAACAATCTCCCTGATAACCCCCACTATGCATTCTGTGCCTTCTATTAACAAATCTTAAATAAGATGTAACTGGCCATGGTAAATGCAGGCCTTAAGTCTTCCTCTTGTCATGGGATCATCCATCAAGGGCTGGGGTAAGCATGCCATCCTCTTGAAATCCAGGTACAACAATAAAACCATATATACAAAAGAAACTAGCAGCACAATCTAAAATTGCTCATTATGTTTAATTATCATCTAAAGCCTTGAGCTTATATCTAAGTATAGTGGTTCATGAACTCTTACGTGGACTGTGAAACCTCCAACCTTACACATTCATTCATGCATACATAACACTTAGGTAGCACTCTAAGTAGGACTTCTCCTTTATAAACCTTGCTGTAGGTTTAGATAGTGGCAAAATAATTCTTTTTCTTAATACTTACTCCCATGAATTTTTCAAGATTGCTCAAATAACATACAGTTTACAAGAAACAGGAAAATAATCATACAGTTTACAAGTATAAAAATATACTTACTTGCAGATTCAAGAGTCAGATGGCCAACCACTACACTCCCAATCTTGGCTGAAAAGATAGACAAAGGGATAAATGTAAAAGAAAAAGAAAATTTGGATATTCAGTTGAGAGGGCAGAACATATGCAATGAAAAATATAGTATATTTGCCCTGCCTGGCAGATGGAACACAAAGCATTCTTAAACTTCAGCATTTTTATTACCATCAAAACCCCTTGGTTAGGTTAGCTCTGGCCACCCTTTCCTTCACAATTCCATTGCCTCTCTTTTTGTTATTGTTGTTGCTGCTATAGATTCTTTTGTTCCTCTCTTTTACTAAATCCTGCCTATTCATCTAATATTTGTCTATCTGTGGTTCCATTGTTCTTTGCAGAAACTTAAGCAAAACTTTGCTTCTGTGAGGAGTTAGTACAATAGCTTCCTTCCTTCTTTTGCATGGATATATTCACCATTTTCCCCCAACCTCTAGATCATCCACAGTCTTGCTCCATGTTTGTTGAAGAACATATACTTTAAGTGCTGCTTGGACAGCTAGCTGATTCCTTGCTATTTCTTACTTTCTAGTGGAGAGAGTTCCTTAATCTAATCCACACCTACAAACGTTTCTGACATTTTAGAATCATATTTAACTAAAGGTTTCAAAATAGTCTTGCCATCTTTCTTTCATTGCCTCTTTTATATATTTTCCATAATAGTTGTATCTTATCTGTAAGCTCTCCTGTGATCTTTTTGATCTTCCTAAAAGAATCTTATTTTATTTCTCATAATCCCTTTCTAATATTGACATTCATGGCTGAGATATTTTTTCTTGTCTTATCTTGCCTGATGGTAAAAGTATACTCTCAATTCATGTACTGTATGTATATCCATCCTGTTGCTAAAGTTCTTATTTGGTTATCAAGATAGCTTGTTCTGAAAACCACTAGTTTCTTTTCCTCTTTGCAATTGGGGGTGGGGGGGAGGATCTTTTTTGGCTTATTTTTTTCCAGTCTCTTATTTCTTTCTGTAGATCTTCCACTTCTGCTTGACAAAAGATAGGTATCCTGAATCTGTTCCTTGTATTGACCTTATATTCTGACCAAGTCTTCCAGATTAAGTCTTGCTAGCACACATTTTATTTTATGTTCTAAATTAAGAATTAAGTGCATTTTTTCTGGTATTATAATGGTACTGATACAATTCCGATGATGATCATACAATGATGCCCAAGGGTAAATAATGCATTCATATAGCCTGAAGCAATTGTTAGCATGAAACAAATAATTCTTTTTGCAAAATCCTGTTAATCTACTTCTGTGTTACTGTGTTTATTGACTCCAAATCTTCCTGTAGTTCCATTTTCCCATGTTTCTAATCTCAGTATTACAATTACTCATAAATTGTACTGTTGGAAGAAATATCCTTCTGGGTTCAGTTATAAGTGGGGAAAAAGATACTGGAAACATGGAGGCTGTTTGGAAGGTTTAATGGTGGACAGGACCACATGGCCTGGAGCTTCAGAGTGAAAAGGAAGGATGATCACATGCTTCAAGGTGAAGGAAGAGATCAAGAAAGGATGATATGCTGAGAGTGCCTGAGTTTTATAAACTTTGTTGGGATTTGAATTGGAGCTTGTATTCTGATTGGTTGTCAGACTCCCATGGGGCCATGCAGGGGCAACTCTGTAGGCTGCCCTGAGTTCCAGGCTTGGTTGAGCCTTGCAGGATGATGCACTGAAAGGGCTTTGGGCAATTGCTATAGTTTTACCTGGAGATCTTTGTTATGTAAAGTATTCTGGCCCAGGCCTTAATGGCCCACCCATTTACAAAGGTGGGGGTGAGTTTCTGCTTCTGAGGTGAGTTTCTGCTTCTCAGTTTCTACTCCTTTTAGAGGAAATATTCTGCCTTTTTAATATTTCCTAGGATATTTCAATTTTCTAGAAGAGGGGCGGGTGCTAACTTCCTACAGTACCATATTCCTTTTAGATATTACACTTAATACTTCCTCTTATAATTTATCATGGGATTCTTTAGTGTCTTTCTCTGCTGCATCTGTAATAAATGCATAAAGTGATATAACACTGAGGTTCACTGAACATTGACTAATCCTTATAGATATACTATTTTTTCTTGGGTTATCTTTGAGCAGATAGTCAGCAATGGCCTTTTTGAGTATAATTAATATTCTTTCCTTTCATATTGTCTTTCATGCCCTGAATAATCATCGTGTAACAAAGTGGTCCATTCTGATGTATCTCATTTATTCCTAAATAACTCAAATAACTGAAGTCATTTTAACTTCAGTGATTGAAGTTTTCCTTAGTTTGTGCTTCTCACATTCCATGTTCCAGTTGTGTATGATCTTATAAAATGAAAAATTACCCCAATTGATCCTACTAGGAGCTCATGACTCACTTTTGGCATTTTCATTGAGCTCTTCCAACATGTCAAGACAGCTGCAAATTTCATTAAATTAATACTCACACACACGAAATATAAGTTACAATAGTCTTCTCAGAGGGAAAAAGAATGTCAACTTGCAAAATATTATCAGTTTGGGGAACTTTTTTTTATTCTTCTGTAATTGTGAAAACAGATGGGCAACTCCTGTTAATAAAAGAAGAAAGAAATGCTTGCTCTAGTAAACTTAAAAAGAATTTAAGTGCTACTACAAAAATATTCAATTTCCAAGATTTCTGCAATCTAATTTCTTTTAGCTTCCAACAAATCTAGTTAAAGAATGTGTTCTTTACAATTCATAGTCAAAAGCTTGATATTGGCCATGGTAATCTTATAAAGGAAAACATATGAACCATACTTTTTCATCTGTTGAGCTGATAAGTCATGGCAGTCATTATCCCAACCCCAGCACTTAACTCTAATTCTGACTCTGAACTCTGAATCAAAGCAACACAAATCAATGCAATCATCCATTCTGGGATGTTGTATAATGGCTCTAACGGGCTGCCGATGGAATGAAGCCCAACATGTCGCTATGGTTGTGGGAGAGGTACCTACCTTGAAGGTCCCAAGTCAATGTTGATGGCAGCTGACGAAACCAGGCGCAACTGCCTCTCCCCACTTTGGTGCGACCAGCTGGGAAAATGCCTTATCAGCTGTTCGGTGTTTTACAAAGCTCTAAGGACAACGCCTCCCACTCTTCTCCTTTACCAGCCAGGAAATACTTCAGGATGTCATTTTGGCTGGTCAGCATTCCACATAGGGGATATTGGGATGGACACTCGGGGAGGGGGAAGGTGTTACTTGGGGGGTTGCGTGGTAACACACGAGATTACTGTAGATGGATGTTGGGTGTTTTGCAATGGGCGGATGTTAGCTTATTAATGGGGGGTGAATGGGAAATATAAACAGCACTGAGAGGCAGACGCTCTCAGTTCTGGCTTTACTCGGACTTTCCGTTTCTTGCTGCTGATGAAGGAAGCCAAACTAAACACATCATTGCTACATCAAGACTGTGAGTGAAGTGTTTTATTGAACCAGTTTCAGCTACCTCCTGTAGGACCTGACATCAAGAAGCATTGGGAGAGGGGGACTCTAAATTTGTATAATTTGTAATCAGCTTTCAAACTCAATTTCTTGGATTCGGTTTTGAATGAGGACAATCCACAAAGAAGAGGTACCTTCTGCCTTCTGGCATTAATGTTCAAGTTACTTCATAGGTAAAATAAAAAAAAAAATCCTTCTTCTCGTTATTAACAGCAACAAAACAATTGCTTTAAAAGGCCTTAATTATTCTGGTTTTATCCAGGGAGGGAAATATTTTGTATGCAGAATGTTAACTTTCTGCAGTATACAGTATTTATTTTCTGCTTATTAATAAATCCAGGAATTTCAAATCAGATTTCATTCTCATGTGTACATTCAGTGTAGATAAGCACATCAATATAAATTAATCCATAACAATGTTAGAAGAAAAACATTAATGGAAGCATGGTCTTAATAGAATAAAAGTCCAAGACTTTTTTTTAGTTTACTAGAAAGTTAATAAAACATATTTCAGAGTTTTTTTATTTATAAAAAGTGTTAGTCAGTAAACAACAAGTTGTCTTTATTGTTCCAAAAGATGATAGAAATATAGTGAAACTGGGTGACAAAAACTTCAGAACACTAATTAAAATGAAAAGTAACATGTGTATTGTATATTTCTGTCAAATCATGTTTTATTTATTTACTTATTTGATTGATTTGTTCATTTCTATAGCCGCCCATCTCAGCAAATGACTTTGGGTAGCTCACAGTTCAGAAACATATATTACAATTAAAATCTTAAAAACACTTTAAAACAATAAAAACCATTAAAACATCTAATTAGTTTCTTTGTTGGCTCACTTGAAAACAAAATGTCATGCTCATTACAAGTTTCAGTACAATGTTTTGGCTATATTTAAATAGTTTTATTTTAGTTGTAAAAGAAAATGAATATTCCCCTTTGGTGAAAATAAATCCTGAAGAAACGCTAAGGGAGTGGCATCCATTCTTGGCAAACCATTTTTAGAAATTGTTCCTTGAAACATAAAGCAAGGACCTTTGGGAATTTGGATTTTGTACTGCAGAAAGTATAACTTAATTACATCATGATAGTTTGCCATAAAACAGATTTAACAAGCAACTTAAATATATTGCAAAGTGGGGCTTAAGACCTTAAGCAGATGTGCTCATGCAGTATAATGGGATTGCCTTTTAGCACATAGGGATCTATCTCATGCATTAATCACAAAAGAGGGACTGCACATGAGGAATGATAACATCACATGCATCCTGCAATTCCATATCTGCATCACAGATATAGAATTCCATCAAACAGATATGGAATTGCATCAAACTATTGATGCAGATATGTTAAGCCTCAACATATATCTGATGATATCATCACAGATACAGTACAGTATATTTTTCCCACTTGACAATGGCCATGCTTAAGTGTGATCAGAACATTTGGTTCACCAGGCAATAGTTTTCCAACAAGTTTTCCAACATCTTTCACATCATCTGCTATCCGCTCCTTGCAGATTAGATATGAAGTATTTGTAGAGTCAAAATATGTGGAAATTTGAGCTCTGGACTTTCCCTCTATATTCAGCATCTCAGAGCATCAAAGGTTTTAGCTGAGGAGGAATTTAATTCCTTAGCCAGACTGTTATAATTCAGATATTTTTGGTAGGTCTAGATTTGTTGAAGACATGGAACCAAGAAAGTGCCCTCATCCTTGTCTCCTATGCTGATAGATAGCTGTCCTACTTAAATACATTTATTGAATTGAGGAGGGGTAACATAGAAAGTTACTATAGCTAGCTCTTGCTGATACTAAGCTAGCGGAGTAATTAGGTGATTGTAGTAGGTCTTATGAGCAAACACTGTTATCAACAGTGGCACTATGGAGTTAAGATCAATCACAGTCAGATGGGAATCAGTGAGCAAAATAAATACATAGTTTTGAACTTTGAATTCCTAAATAAAGCAACTTCAGCAAGTATTAAATTCCAGGGACGAATAAAACTCAGGTCTCTGGCGGAATGATGTTTTGTACCATATGACTTGGCTCAGAAATGACTGTTTAATGCAGACACTGACATCTGCAAACACAACCATGGTCAATAATTTATATAAAGAAAACTACAGCAGTCACCCATCAGAGAATGCAGCTTTCCCCTAAGCTTGGATACAAGCCATTTCATTAAGCAGAGGCTTATTTAAAACGTGTAGCAGTTTTGCAGAAAACCTGATAAGTTTACCATTTCAGAGAGAGAATAAAAGATGGGATGTCTGGCAATGGAGCGGTAGTAATCGTATTCAGTGTTTAATACATTTATGAAATGTGTTCAGCTATAAAATATTTTCCCCAGCTAAATCTTTCTCTCTTCTTCTTTTCTTTCACTTCATTATTTTAACATACTTTCCTTCAGAAAAGAAACTAAGAAGACAATAGATTATTACTAAATTATATAATTGGGCTTAGAGCCAAAGGGCCATTACACAAACAAAAAACAAAAAAACTGCCTATTGGAATTTTGCCAGTTCCTTCTATTCTCTGTAAATTACAATATTTCCCTAAAATTGCTTCTGAGATTGTGCCCCAAGGGGCAAAAAGAACCAAAATTCAGAACTTTGATCTTGCACAAACAGAAATATTTGCAATAACAGGCACCTTTAAAATTCATCTGATGGGTTTTTATCTCCCTGTACTGTTCCAGTGAACATAGTTTGGGAGCTCATTAATGTACTTTAACAAATATTTGGAGAAACATTACTTCAGTAGCGACCTTCACTCTCTTTCTCCCTTTCTTTATTTTTTTTCCCTGCTAATTCCCCAGCAACAAGAAATAACTTTTGTATAATTTTCCCAAGCATTCCCAGCAAATGCAGAATTTTTGCTCTCTCCTCTAGGAGAACAAACCATATTGGATCTTCTTCACCTAGTGAAGAACAGAAATTCAACAGTGAATTTCTCCCTTCTTCCAGCAATATGTTAGGATATCAACTCTTCCTCACTTCTCCTTAAATGTGGAATGAACAGACTTCTTCCTAACTGTGGAATGAACACTTTTTTTTCCTGCCATGTCCTCATTGATGCTTTCATCTCATTCCCAAGTCATTTGATTGTTGGATGGTATCTGCCTACTCTTGCTGCTGCAGTAAGTCTTCCCAATTACTGGAGACCAGTTTAGTGGCTGCATTGACTTGGAACACAGGGGAGACTGGATAACCTGTTTCCACAGAGTAATGTTTCACCTGCACTTTCTATAGCACTTGTCAGAACCTACGTAGGCTCCTCATTCATGTGGGGTCAAAGGTTTTCTGAAACAGTACTGGTCTTGGGTTACATATGGTCAATTTAAACTGGGTTTTGCCAGTTCTGTGTGGTTTGTTCTTTCAATGGCTCTGCCATTAGAGGATTTCCACTGCTTGTAGATAAGGCACTCTAAGGCTCTATTTTTTCCTCACCATTTGATATTAATTCTAAGAACTTTCGCTAAGATCAAGCAGCTGCAGATTCTGTGGCTATTTGTGCAACACACACTGGATACTTTTGGCAGGTTATGATCATTTTAATTATTCTATTCCATTTTCCATATATTCCAAACTGAGACCCAGTTTGGTGAAGTGGTTAAGGCATCAAGCTACAAACCAGGAAAGTGTGAGTTCTAGTTTCACCTTAGGTACGAAGCCAACTGGGTGACCAGCCTGGCTCTCTTAACCCTAGAAAGCAGAAAAGGGCAAACCACTTCTGAAATCTGCTGAAAAAACCTGCTAGGTTGTCCAGGCATTTACCAAGTGTACACATACAGGCATCTTCAATACACTGAGAGCCTTGATGATGATCATTGTCAATATTCTCCATGGCCATTCACCCTTATCTTCTGGGTGTTACCCACAAGGTTAGAGCTGGACTCCTTGATTATTCACTGTCAGCACTGACATTATTTTATTATACTAGTCAAGGACAGAGCATACTCATTATCTGCTGTTTCCTCCCACTACCTCCTCTGGGTCTATCAGTGGAACTTTCCTGGAACATGTTTTTTTTTTAAACCACTTCCATGTCCAGAAAGCAACATATACATATCTGTCCTTTGGAGGTGTATATGTGTGTATACATGCATGGGTGTACAGAATGTGAATTTATTTATGGATGGGTCTGACCCTGTAAATCACACTCTCCTTCCACAAAATTTTTCCAGCATGGTCTATAGGTATTTTATTTTGCATCTTTTTTATTGTTGCAAACTGTCTAAGTTACTATCTGTTCCTTGCGATTTTCTCATATATGTAATACAGTACATATGTAAAAATGTAAAACGTTTAACAAAAGTAAGTAAGAGGCAGGAGGTGAATCTGTCAGTGTATTCCTAGTTTATATATTGCAGCAACATAGGTAACCAAACTATATGAGAACTGCCATATTGAAAAAAGATCTTAATTCTTTGATTTTAATTTCTTCAGTTAATTCCTCTGACTTTTGCTTCATACAAATATTGCCCTTGCTTAATCTGATGGCTTCAATCTGTTTGCCAGCTGAAATATCAAATCTGCACTGGTGCAAGAATAGAGGATTAATTTTAATCATGCCAGACATTTATATATTTGCAACTGGAAAAATAAGTTACAGAACTAAATAGGGATTTTGTGGGAAAGAATAATGTTGAGGAGTAAAAGATGGCCTTGAAGAAGGTATTCATCAGTTATTATATTACTAGCAATTCAGCCCAGAAAGCAAGGAGTGAGTGAGAAAGACACTCAAGATTATCCTGCCTGGATCTTCTTTGGTAAAAGAGGGGAGTAAGAAAGTCTTTGGCAGCTTTCAAGATTCTGTTATAGTGTTATACCCTGCAATGATAGAGTTCCAGGAATTCTTGTGAGGTTTGTTTCCTGACCTGACCTGCCTCAAACCTCAAAATCTCACAACTGTTGAATCAGAGAGCTGTTGAACTTTTCCTTTGATTGTGAAGATGGCACCAGATCCTCAGGGCACTTCACTGTATGTAGAACAGCTTGCTCAAGCATTGTTAAAACATCAATAGTAAGTGGACATACAAATAATAAATTGCCATGATCCAATTAATGCATCATTTGGAGCAAGGCTTATCTCACCCACAAACAACTAAAAAGTCTATAGCCTGCCAAACCTATAAAATTGCTATTTCCTTTGTTCTCATGAAATATTAATAGAGATGTTTGGAGGATCCCAGGATCAAATTTTAAGTATACAATTCAGTGCAAATTTTAAGGCAGATTGACCACAATAATTTATTGATTGCCCCAAAGATTGCTCCAAGATGACATTTGTTCTGAGTGCTGTAGAAGGACAGACCAAATGGACTGAATCCTTCATTGACCATCGTGATCCATTTCTGGATGATTAGAAGAATTTCATGTAATGATTTCCAGCTGCATTTGACAATATAGGCAAGAGAACAATAGCAAATTTAAAGGTTTACAACCTGAACCATAGTCAACCACAGGGTTTATGAGTGCATATGGGATTTGTCAATGGTAGGGAACAGCATAGTTTGGCTTTGATTTACCAATTCTGAGAAGGTCTTGGTGATGAATGGAGAAAGGAGTTAGTGAGACAAGGCACAGCAGAGAATTTGGAAGACCTGTTCAAACATTGTATGTTAATAGAGTGATGACTGGAGCAGTTGAGACACAAAGGGGATAGTAGAAGGAAGAAACTTTACAGTCTACTTTCAGGCCTGACAGTACCTGTTTACTCCTCAATGACAAACCTTTGAGGTCAGGAAATAGACTCAACAAGGAAATTCCTTTGATCTGCCACCACTATTACTAGAGAGTGAATCAGAGGATGAAGAAGACTCTGTGCTTTCTGTCAAAATATATCTCTAATACCGGCCACATTGTGATCCAAAGAAGGAAATATTCCTTTTGTGTTAGACTCTATGCAGCAAGATATGCCCAGTGATGTTAGAGAACTGCCAAGTGTAGGTGGAGAAAATGAGTCTGTAGATGATTTCCACAATACCTTGTCAGTGTTTCCTTTGTATGTGGGAGTGGTAACTGACTGAGATGGGTAGTGGCATAGAAAAGATGGTCTTGAAAAGGCATTCATTGATATTTCTTATTGAATCCAGAAAGGAAGGAGTGAGTGAGAAAGAACTCAAGATTGGCCTGGCTTGATTTTCTTTGGTATAAGACGGGGTAAAAGAATCTCTGTCAAGATTTCAAAATTCTATATATTCTGCAGTTGTAAGATAGAGTTCAGTAATTCTTTTGAACTCTGTTTCTTGACTTGACATATAGTATCTCAAAGGGTTGACAGATAATTTTGACCCCGCTTCACTTGTGCATGGAAGAATACTCAGTCATCAAAAGAATTAAGTCAAACATTATGGTGGAATTGTAAAGAAGCTCAAAAGTTTTGGCAGAAAATTCAGAAATGGTTAGAAGAAATGTGTAAGATCAAAATAGAATATAGACCTGAAATTTTTTTGTTAGGTATTAATGTGGGAAAATATGATAAAGATATTATATACCTAATAATTCATGTAATTACTGCTGCAAGATTGGCCCATGCACAACAGTGGAAATGTAAAGAAACTCCAAGTGAAATAATTAGGAAAATTTGGAGGTCTGCAGAAATGGAAAAATTGACAAAAGAATTTAAAAATATGGAAGAATTGGATTATTACAAAGTATGGGTAAGTGTTATTGTTGGTTAGAAAAGAGGAAGGATCAAGATAATAAGAAATGATTATATGTATATATTATATACTATGTATCTAGAATGTTAATATGTACTATTTTTATATATGACTTAGCAATGTGAGACAACTATGTGGGTTAGGAGGATTGTACCATGTTCATTGTTTTTAATGTTCTTTTCTTCTTTTCTGTGTTTGTCTAATAAAATAAATAAAAAAAGAATTAAGTCAAACTAAGAGCATGACTGAACAGTAAAATAAAACAGCTTTTCAATAATCGTAAAAGTTTTTTTTATGTTACCACCAATAAAATGTCATTGTAATCTTGGGACTTGTCTATACATTCTTGGAGGAAAGCATTTATAATGTCAAGGCTCCAGAAATTATCATCAGGGGATCCCTGTTTAAATCTGAGAGAATCAAGGAACTGAGGTTTTTAAAAAGTGTTTGTAAAACAGCTTTAATTTTCTCTCAGGATGAATAGTACAGGTATTTGTTCACAAAATAAAAAAAGAAGTATGCTCTCAAGGATAGTACTAGGAGTTCTACCATCTCAGAACAATTTCTAAGATTGAAGTTAGCTTGTCTTTTTTTATAATGTTCAACTGTACTGTTGAACACCCAGGCAAACATTATATATATATGGATCTTTGGTTGTTCGGGTTTTCTCCTGCGTAAGATTCAAGTATCTAGGCAACGCTTCGATGAAGTCTCATTCATCATCTTCAGGCTTCTGTCTCCGGCTCTGTGCTTCTCAGAGTAATGTGAGATTGCAGCTGCTTCCTCCTTTTAACTGCCAGTGGGGTGGGACTTGATTGGGTGGGGGCTTGGCTGTGTTCTGATTGGGTGGGGTGTGTTCTCATTGGTGGGGGTTTGGTTGTGTTCTGATTGGTTGGGGGTTAGCCGTGTTCTGATTGGTTGGAGGCGTGTTCTGTTCAGGTGGGGGCTTGGTTGTGCTCAGGTTAGTCTTAGTTGCTGGGGGATTTGAGCTGGTGAGTTGTGATCTTGCTGTTTGGCTTCTAGTACGTGGTCCTGCTGCATCTTCATAGTGGGTGTTGGTTTGCTTCATGTATGGCTCAGAGGGGTTTGAAGTGGGTAGTGATGCAGCTGCAGTGCAGCTTCTGGTCCATGGTCGTGTCTCATTTTCTGAATGGGTGGGAGTCTGTTTTCTATATGGAAGTGTGGTGGTGGCATCTTGTGTGGCTCTCATGGCTGTGGGTCTGGTGTCCTTCTTCATGTTAGGTACTCGTCTGTTCATGAGGGCGGTTTTCCAAATGGCTGGAAGGCGGGAGGTGTCATCTCGTTTGTTCATGCTGTGTGGGCGTTTTTCTATCTCTATGGCTTCTCTGATTATTCTGCTGTTGAAGTGTTCGGTTTTGGCGATAGTTCTGGTATTTTTAAAATCAATTTCATGTCCTGTGGCTTTGAGGTGTTGGACCAGGGAAGAGGTCGTTTCTTCTTTTTTGATTGAGTTCTTATGTTCTTCAATGCGTGCACTTATTCTTCTGTTAGTTTGTCCAATGTATGTGGTAGGGCAGGCAGTGCAGGGATTTCGTATACTCCTTGGTTTTCTAATTCGATTTTGTCTTTGGGGTTTCTTAGGATGGTGGATATTTTTCTGTTTGTGCAGAATGCTGTTTTGATGTTGTGTTTTTGGAGGATCTTGCTAATTTTGTCTGTAGTGCCTTTTATATATGGGAGGAGGGCTTTGCCATTTTCTTGTTCTCTGTCTTGGGTTTTGGTTGGGGTTTCTTTTTGGATTAGGTGGGTAATCTTCTTTCTTTGGAATCCATTGGCTGTAAGTACGTTGGTGAGAGTGTGTAGTTCGGTTTTTTGGTGTTGTTCATCGGCTAAGCATTTTGTTCTGGAGATGAGTGTCTTGGCTAGGGAATTGATCTGTGCTGGGTGGTGGTGTGAGAGTGCATGTAGATAGCGGTTAGTATGTGTTTTCTTCTGGTAGATGGTGTGTCCTAGGGAGCCATTGGATCTTTTGTATACCAAGACTTCTAGGAAGGGAAGTTGATTGTTGGCTTCTGTTTCCATGGTGAATTGTATTTTGGGGTGTAGGCTGTTGAGGTATGTGAGGAAGTTGTTCAGTTTTTCTTTCCCGTGTGGCCAGATTATGAAGGTGTCATCTACGTATCTGAGCCAGAGTTTGGGTTTGTGGTCGTATTTTTCTAGAGCTTGTGTTTCAAAGTGTTCCATGTAGAGGTTTGCATATGACAGGTGAGAGGGGTGATCCCATGGGTGCTCCTTCTATTTGTTTGTATTTTTGTCCATTGTAGGTGAAGTATGTATTGGATAGGCAGTGGTTGGTTAGATCTAGGATGTGCTTGGGGGTTGTATCAGAACACAGCCAAGCCCCCACCCAATCAAGTCCCACCCCCACTGGCAGTTAAAAGGAGGAAGCAGCTGCAATCTCACATTACTCTGAGAAGCACAGAGCCGGAGACAGAAGCCTGAAGATGATGAATGAGACTTCATCGAAACGTTGCCTAGATACTTGAATCTTACGCGGGAGAAAACCCGAACAACCAAAGATCCACATACAAATACCAGAACTCAGAAAACAAATATATATATATATATATATATATATATATATATATATATATATATATATATATATATATATATATATATAAAATTCAGGATATATTCACATATCTTATCTTCTAGTGTCATATTAGCCAATATTATATAGTCACACAGCATATATTCTTATATATTACTTTGTGTAGTGTGTGTATGTGTGCTTGTCAGCGTGTATATGTACTGTATGTATATGTGTATGTGTATGTATAGAGTATTCATTCATTTCAAAGCATTATGGATCAATAGTGAATGAGCCAAAGTGAGCCAGAAACATGTCAGTTGAATAGTTCACCTTATACCAGGTTCCCTCAGCTAGGATTTGTCAGTAAATCACAAAATGCCTGAATAAATATGGTTTAATTCAGCTATGTTAGGATTTAAGAAATGTCTGCTATACACAAGTCAGTTGGGTAAGAATTCTTGCTCCAACATATTAGTTAAGTGCTAAGAATGTAAAGTAGCAGAAGCACATATGAGAAAATGTAGCATATTTAGTGGTTCATTGCACATATTTAGTTATATGTCTTATCTGCCAGGATTGGTCAAACATTTTATGGAACTAGTAGTGCAGCAATAAGCTGAATAAATTGGATTATTGGAAGAGAAGACTTATAATATTTTCACAAATTACTCAGACAAATGTATTGTGCACCTTCACAAAACTTTACAGTGATCCTGACTGATCTACCACAACATTGTTGCTGAACCCAGTAACCATTATTGGGTGAAAGGTCTCTTTATAGAGCTTGGTTGTCATTCAGGTTACAACAGGAGTGAATAAGTTAGTGATTGGCTTATTCCTCTCAAAATCTTCTGACATCGACTAGGTGTAGGAGCAGAGGGGAAGGTGACCAAATATATAGAAAGCCCCTAATTGCCCCCAGTTTTTAGGATGGGGTTATCAGGACATAAATGCAGCAATTGTTGAATGGACAGCTGAGTTACATCTTCCAGAGAATCAGTTTGTGGGGATCAGCTCCTGACTAAAGGAGTGGTACAGTTACTTCCAAGTTAGTACCAAAAGAACAGAGTGTCCAGTAAGACAGAAAATCAGTAGGGCCTGCTGAGATTTCAAAGCTAGACTATATTGACAGAATTAAAATCTGACTGCTACCTGTAGAAAGCCTTTTATCCCATACTCAAATACATGAAGGCCTTCTGTTGGCAGGTAATAAAATGTTTACATGTGTTATAATTCTTAGCTCTTTCCATGTACATTTTGTACATTTGGGGCATGTTTTGCAAAGGCCACTGTGATGGCAAAGCACATAGTATGCTTTGTCCTCATTTTTATTTCCAGCAACTGAGAACATTCAAAATCCTGATTCCTCTGTGTTAATAGAATGACCACAGGACAGTTCAGGTATTAAGTTTCAATGTGCGCATATGAAAATGGAAAAAAAAGGTGTACCATTAAAATAATGTGTACAAAAATACTTTCAGAGAATACATATTGTATGACTGTACCTCACAATATGAGTTTGTCTTTACAAAAAGTATTAAAATAACCGTATGTTCCATTTTTCAAGGAAAGGTGGCATTTTAGTACCTACTGCACAAACTGACAGGTTGCATCTGGTATTCCAGGTGCAATTCAAAACACAGTTGCTAAATAGTAAACTCCTAGTACAAGCCCTATCAAAGTCAACTTTCTCACACAACTTCTCTGACATGACCGAAAAATATCATGAACATTCATTTTAATTATTTCAAGTGTTTGTGAATTGCAGCATGTTTTTTTTTTCTGAAAAGAAAAATGATATGCCATCTCAGTGATTCCATATCATTGATTTCAGAATGGAAGAAATAGTAGTTCAATTTAGGTTGGATGTTGGAGGTTTAGTCATCCATTCAACTGATTAGTTAATATTACCAACTAACTTTGCATGTGATTGATGATGCAAGTTTATAGTGCAAACTGGGAAACACTTGTTTAAGGCTCTGCTAATATTGCATTTAGAGTTTGCAGAATTTGGTGATTGGCTGATTAACACATCCTGTTGCATCCAATATAACAGTGATGATATTTGGATACAATGTTGAATCAAATAAATATTGGTTGAGAACTGAAAAAGATTCAGTAGATGTATACTTTGGCATACTGTCAATATTTATTGACAGGAAAGACAGAGAAGTATGGTGGCTCAGTGGCTTAATGATGCTGGAGTTGTCCTAGCTTCGGTCCACTCAACAGTTTGAAAGCATGTTCTATGCAAGTAGATAAATAAGTACCACTTTGGTGGTGAGAAAGTTGGTGCTTTGTGCAGGCAGAACTCTACTGGCTCTGAATCTTCCCAGTTGTGGTGCCTGTTTACAATGTGGCTCCAGCAAAGGAAGGGGGCCTTGGATGCTGCTGCAAGAAGAGCCGCTCATCTTTCTTTCTGGTGCAAAGTCAACTTGCCCTCTTGTGATGCATCTTGGGAAGTGTGTGAGTGTCTCCTACAACAGAGCTGGTAAATTGGCAGCTGAACTACTCCTCTGCAATACCATTATGTTCTCCTGGATAATGTAACAACACCATATGCTAATAATAATAACTGGAAAGTTGTATTTTTTAAAATATCAAAATGGTTCTAGGATGAATTGAATAAGACTGAGGTAACAATACGAAATAAGTTTAGCTTACACAAATCTAATTAGTGTATAAAAAAGGGAGGTTGGGAAGAAATACATGGGAAGTAAATTCTGAACTTTTTTTATAGAGAGGAAAGATTATTTCTTAATCATTTCATTTTTCTTATTTTTAATTGTTTTTATTATAATTTTCAACAATACAAATCACACTCATATTCATAACAATATTCATTTTTTAAAAAGATATTTTTTAAGTTACAAAAGGTAATGTTCAGACATGATGTCCAAATGTAGAATAAAATATCTGCAATAGTCATGGGATAATGTCAGATCTTCTAATAATCCCAAGAGTATTGCCCCAGACTCCAGTAGTCCCTGATCTCTATCTGAATATTATAACTGCAAGTATGGGGATTTTGATTTGTTTTGAATAATGAATAAATGAGTTTTTCAGTGGGATTGAGAAGAAGGTACATGGAACTGGGGATCCTGGAGAAGGAATCAAGAGTATGTCTCCCACATACTTTACAAGTTTGCATACCCTGTGTAACTCTTGAATGAGTTTAGGAATGGATACATTTAGAACTGTGAGAATAACACTCTTCACAGTGATATATAATCACAAGCATTTATGCGGCCTCCCAACTTAACTGAGAAAAAAAATGAAGCAAAACCATACCACATTAAAATAACCCAAACGTGCAAAACAGAGAACCGATGAAATTAGATTTTAAAAAACCAATAGGGGATTCTATTCATCTACTCCCAATGTCCTGGGGAGAAAGGTCAGCAGGATTGGGACTCATTGTAGTATTTTGGAGGAAGATTGTTCCAAAGGTCAGGGACATGCACCCTGAATGTGTACATTCTAATCCCCATAAGACTTTAAAAAGGGGACCCAGAACAAATTTAGATTTTCGTACACAGAATTCAGCTGTGAAACAATAGCCATTCCTATTCACATTCATACCCTACTCAAAGACTTTGAGAATATCAAAAAAGATGGAGCGGGGGAATAATCAAGAGAAGAAAATGCCAAGGTAGAAAGAGAAAATTGCAAAGGATTGACTGTATCTTTTTGACTGGAACTAGAAAAAAAAAAAAACTAGGGGATGAAAGTTTTACAGAGAATAGTGTAACTGGTTGGTCAGAACTTGCAACAGGAATACTGACTTTTGGTATTTTCTTACCAATCCCACTTTTCCCACCTTAATGGCCATTATCCATAAACCATCTCTCTTTCAAAGGAAGGAGAATAAAGCAAAGAGAAGAAGGGGATTTATCTATTTGTCTAAAGGATTCATCTCAAACATTCTTTCATGCCATGTTTCCACCCTTTGACCTTCATGCTTCAACCTGGCATGTTTCATCCCAGTGGAGTTTCTGCTACCCACCTGCCAGTTCAAGGAGAACTCTAATTTGCCCAGTGGCTGAGCCATCCATCTACTGCTGAAGGGGGCTTACAAAAGCAGAGCATGTTGTTCATTGACTCACTACCCTTCTGTAGCCACTCTGGTGCCTTTGGTGCTCTTGCTGGGAGTTTTAAGCAATCATAAAAGCAAAATGAGTCTGGGCTTCATTGGAAGAAAGAAAAAATTAAATATCAAACTGGATTGACCTTCGCAAGAGAGGTTTACAAGTGAATTAGAGAAAATTCCGCACTGAATCCATCTGCCCTCTGCAATCTATTGAAAGATGTGCTGCGTAATAGGAGTTGTAGCCTGGAAAAAGGAACAGATGTAGCCTGCTTCCCCTGGATTAAGAATGTTGGATGAAACAGTGGGTTTAATTGCATTTCCACAATCTATTAATCTCCAGTAGAGATTAAGGGAAAATCATTCTTGGCCAAATGTCTTTATTGATATGATGTCAAAAACGGGTGCGGGGAGGGGAATAAAAAATGTTTCATTAATTTAGGAAAAGAATCATTTTGCCAATAAGATGAAAAATACATTAAAAATGTTTAAGTTGCAGTTCATTTCCTCCGATATGCCTCCAATGTTACTTATATGATTTCTATCTTTGTGTGGATTGTACATACATACACTCACATATGCAGATAGGTTGGATGGAAGAAAGGGGACTGAACATCTCTTACTACCAAAGGGGTTGAATGAGTTAATGAAAACCAGTGAATGACCCCCATCCTATACAGGGTAGCTCCTGATGGGCCTCCACCCTTTTTAATGAAAAGAAGTGCTGTGGAAAAGAAGCCTAGATCTAACCCTACCTCAGTTATATATTCCAACTGGGCACAGTCCAGGTTGCTTTGTCTGTGAAAATCATCACATTATCCTATTTTAAGATGACACATGGGAGACCTGTTAAAAATGTTATGCATTGAATATCTTTTCACACTTTTATTTTACTTCTGCCTGCCAAAATAGAGTATGAAATAATCACAAAAATTCATATAATTATAATCTTTAAAGTATTGTTGTGTGATAGCTAGTAATATTACTATTGTTGCAGTTGTTATATAGTCTTCTCCTAAGTACAATATACTGTGTTTAGCAAATGCTGGGAAGTTAGTGTCAATTCAAATTTTATCCCAAACCTAAGAATTGTCCAAATGCTACTATAATATTTCTATTGTTCTAAGCAAAACTATTTTTGTGAATAAATATTGTAAAGACAAATAATACTAGTTTTGTCAGCTGTTATGACAATTTCATTGCTATGGTTGCTAATGCTCCACTATTTTAGTTGTTTTATAATATTTTCCACTTTCTCTTGAGATAGTCTATATAATTTGATATTAATGCATCTATAAATATAACTTTCTTTTATTCAGTTACTATGATCTCCAGAAAGTTGTGTTCTGGATCTGAATTCAGAAATCTCATAGAATATTTATGTGATTATTCTGAAGTACCTTTTCAATATGATACCAATACTTTGATACATCAAATCCATACTATTTGCTTAAGTTCCAATATGTAATTTTTGCCATATGATCAAGACTTGTTATATAATCTGGGTGATTTTGTTATAGTAGCTGATTAGATAGTCAATAATTTAATCTTTTCCTTCACATAATCTATATTTCCTTTGCATAATCTATAATCTATATTTCCTGTTTTCCTGCTTTTGTGAATTTACATTTTTACTGTATTTGTTGCCAGCCCATGGTGCTTTAAATATTAAGCCTTCTGTTTTCTTCCTGAGGGATCTTATCTGAAACAATTGCCAAATCATGCTACCCTTCATTTTGCCTTCCATTTCTTTCATTTACTGACCATGAAAAGAATTACACTTCCGATTTTTCATTGATCATGGAAACTGTTCAGTTTTGTAAGCCACCTTTGATTCTGTCATATTTAAAATGTTTTACTTGCAAGCATTTATCAATATCCTCTCTTTTATCACTTTTATATAATCATTTAGACCTCTGATTTCATTTTCCATTATTTTGCCTGCACTAAAATATGATGCCAATTTGTCTTACTAAGTAAAAATGAACAGTGTTTGTTTTTGGAGTCTTGCAGTTTAAAACATCTAGTTTACAACAATGCCTGCCGTGAATGTACTGCACAGTCACCCTGTATTAAGGGCTTTGATTGTATTGTCACCATTCAGCTTCAATTTAAATTTTGTTCTGACTTATTTTACATACTTATCCCTGGTTTTCTTTTTATTATACCCTGATAACGTCTTATTCAAAATTATCATTTATGGAATCAGTACCATATTGAAAGGCAATGGTGATACTCTAAAACCTTTCCGTCAAAAAAAGTCTTCTAATTTTGACTTTTCCAACTTCTGTATTTGCCATCAATCTTACTTTCCACTTTCTTCATTGAATAATTTTTTAAAAATACAATTTTCTCCTTAATTCCAAGAATGTCTAAATAGTTTTAATCTAACATTGTGATAATGAAATCTCTGGTTTGTATTCTCAAGCCAAATCATGCAAAGGCTTGTTTTATGCATGTCAGATATTTTTAAGTGTTTTTTAATCAAAAGTTGGTCTTTGTATTTCTAGAATTTTGAAATTCCTTTTTGCTCTATAGTGTTGAATGTTGTAGGCAGATAAGTGATTGGGCAAAAATTGCTTGGTGATGTTTCTTTTGCTTTATTTTCAACTGCATGACCAGAAGTATTCATTCTGTGATGAGTTACTCATCAATTAATCCTTCCTGCAACATTGGATTAAAAAGATTTGCAAAATGGAATGTAAAATGGAAAGACATTTGAGTCTAAATCCATGAAGTTTATTTTTCCCATTGTCCATGTTCTAGTAGTTTGTTCTTTTACAATTTCTGCTGCTTCTACAATTCCATTCATTCAGGTTTTGTTTGTTTTTCTATAGCATGTATTCATGTGGCCATTTCATTGTGTTTATTTGGTTATCTGAATGGTAATTCCAAAATTCTAGTATTTTCTTCCTTATTTTTAGAAGATTCAGCTTGTATGTTTTTAATTAGAATATATTTATATTACAACAATGGTATGAATAATAGTTACTGAAATGCAAAGACTAGTATTTGGCTGGTTGTGTATAACATAAACGATGAGTTAGAGCAGTGATGGCTAACCTTTTTGGCCCCAAATGCCCAAATCGCACACCCCCAAAATGCAATGCATGTGTGCCCCTTGCATGAGCCCCACCCTGCGCATGCACATGACCACCCCACAAGCAGCACACATGCATGTGTGACCCCCGCACATGCGTGCAAGACCCCCACCTGTGCCTCACCCTCATGCATGTGCGTGTGATTCCTGTGTGTGTACCCTGCCTCCAACACATGTGCATGCAACCCCCATGCATGCTCTGCTCCCTGCACATGCACAGCAGAGACCAAAGACTGCTGGCTGGCAGGAGGAGCAGCATGCATGTGCAGTGGAGCTGAGCTGAGGTGACGGCTTGTGTGTGCAGAGAGAGTTTCCATAGGTTCACCATCATGGAGGTAGACTGAACACTCCAGGACTCAGCATTTGACTCAAACATTTCATTGTTTTCCTTTAAAAAGATAGAAATAGGCAACCAATTTGGGCATGGTGGAAATGCATCATGAATCAAATCTCATATGTATAACATATTTTATACATATCCCTTTTCCATATTTTTCCATTAAAATGCATGTTCAAGATTATATACTACAGTGCTGAAAATCAGAGACTGGGGTGTGTGTTTGCCAATGGTGTTCAATGCTATCAGAAAAGTATTTTGCATAAGAGTAAAAATAGTTCTGATGTATAATATTTAAATCACTGAATAAGACTGTGTTCATATTGGAAAGGAGTTTTATTTATCTATTTTTATTTATTTACCCATTTCTTTCCTTTATTGTTTTAACAAATAACTCAAGGAGGCAAACATATCCAACACATTTTCCTCTTCCTATTTTCACCACAATAACAACCTTGTGAGGTGAATTGGGCTGGGATAGAGTGACTGGCTCAAGATCGCCCAGCTGGCTTTCATGGCTAAGGTAGTACTAGAACTCACAGTCTCCTGCTTTCTAGCCTGGTGCCTTAACTACTAGACCAAAGTGACTCTCCTTTGATTTGCTTTGATGATGCCTGTGGCTTCATTGCTTGCTCTGGCTATTTTCTCCAGCAGCCCTCTTCTGACATTTCAAGTCAGCGTTTTGAAGCACTCACCAATATTTTGTGTGTATTAACAAGAAAGATAGAGAATGGTGTTAATCATAGGAGAGAGCCTGACTAAGGAATTTGGTAACAATAGATACATTTAAATGGAATCGATTCCTGTGAGAATATTAACCCCAGGCTTCAGTCACCCACCACTGAAAATGTATGGCTTTGGCTGTAGTTGGGATCACAGGTCAGTGGCCTGCACAGTAGAGCATTTGATTATAAGGTTCAACTTTCAGCCTTGATGTTCATGCAAATTCAGGAACCTTCATTGTTGACTGTGATGAGTTTGTTGACCTTCAGAATGGGAAGTATGCTAAATCTATCAGATTTGTTGACTGTAAAAGAAGAGGTAATTAAAGGACAATTTAGAGAAAGCTGGTGCAGGAGGATCAGGCTGCTGCTTATTCTTTTTACCAAGGGGTTGTGGTTGTGGACGTGCCGATTTGATGAAGCAACCAATGGCGGGCAGCCTATTGTTCAACTTATGGTATAAATAATGTTTCTTTATTATCATCTGTGTGTCTACAAGACAATAAACAAGTGCAGATTTTTTTTTTCATGAATCAATATTTAATACTAATTTGCTCAATCTACCACCCCAGCACAGCCTTGTAATAAAGTGGTTGGGCACGTGGTTTCAGGGCACTTTGGTGACCCTGCCTGCGAGTAACATTTACAGCTGAAGTCAGCATTTCAAATGTATAAGATTCACCCCCATACAGTATTGATTTTTAATAAATATTTAAATAATGCAGATGCTTTTGTATAAAGGGAAAAGAGAAAGGGGGGCCTCAAATAACAAATGATGCATATATTATTCCCCTCATAGGTTCAGAGGGAAAGAGAGAGTGCTGCATTGACCCGAATTGTCTTACTTGAAAATATTTTATTTTCCCCTCTCAAAATGAAAGAAAAGGAAAGCACTGGGGGAAAAAAAATCTAGGGCTTGGAATTTTATCTAAGCTTCAAAATCTGTCACCAGGCCCCTAAGGAGATGTGCAGTATCATTTGAAATCTTACGGTAAGTATCCTGCATGGTCATCAATATCAAAAAATTGATGACTGTAACAAATTAGGTTGTAGCCATTCCAAAAAGTGTAGTGACAGTTTATCAAGATGCTGTATGAAATGCCAAATTAACATGCATGAGCAGCATATTAATTAAGCCTGTGGAAGAAAAAGTATTGGACAGGAGCTGCAGCTGTTTTTTGCTTCTGAAAAAAATAACTTGGTCATTTTCGCATTTAAAAGGCTAAGCTACAATGATCAGTGGTCATAGAAAATGTACTTTTAGGGCTCAAAGGATTTCCAGATTAATTAAAAGAGGATAGTTGTCAAAATAAATGCATATTATATAACATAATACTTTCAAGTTCTAGCTCAATTATATGCTATCACTGCCAACACACACACACACAGCCAACACACACACACACACACACACACACACAGAGAGAGAGAGAGAGAGAGAGAGAGAGAGAGAAACTTGTTTAACATTTCATTAATAAATGTGCCACTGTTCACTCTTTCCTACAGCAGGCTACTAACCCAATAACAAATACTGCAATGACATTTTGCATAAGACGTTACACTTGCGAACACAGATCCTATGCACTTACTTGCTAGCACAGGAATCTCATTGGTGGGCTATAAATTTGGAGGTAGAGCTAATAAAAAGGTGTCCTGGTGGCATGTAAATTAAAGCCCCCAAACAGAAAATGATATAAAGATGCTAGCAATACAATGGGAAAGAAGAAACACAGGGCATCCAGAATAGGATTTACGGCAATGATAGCCCTTAACATCTTCCAGAAGTAAATAGAATTGTTTCATCCTAAGAAAGCCACCATGCAAAGCTTATTCCTGCTTTTAAACCAGTAAAAATCAGCCCAAAGCAATAGTGGGATTGGGACAATTGAGTCAGAGAGATGCCCAAGAATAGATGCATCCATTATAATATCAGATTCCTTTTTCTCACAGGGTTTCACAGAGGAGTTTTCCCAGCTGTACTAGAAATGCCAGGGATTGGAGTGGGAGGGGCCTATGCGTGCAGATCCTCTTGTCTATCACGGAACTATATGCCTTTCCATTTGCTATGTGACATCCTCAATGTCTCGAAGGAGCAGGAACAGATAGGACTTTCCAAAATGTTGAAACTCCTTTGTAACCACAGGAGTCCAACATGGAGTTGTACTTTATGAGCTCTTCCTCTAAATTTGTTCTTCAGGCCAAGTTTGGTCTACTGTGCCAGAAAGTCATGTGGGATCTCCAGGGAAGGATATCTTCAAAGGGCTGAAAAGTAAAATGCAATTTCTCACTGTTGGGTTTTTGTTTTGTTTTTTGGCAATGGGGATTGTGGGGTCCTTAAATGCTGAAACTTAGTAAAAATGTATTATTATTTTTGTCTTCTTGCTAATGTTTGTTCTGCTCCAGTTATTATTTGTCTTCTATAGGCTGATTAGGATGATGGTGTTTCTTTTTTTTATCATTCCTCAAATGGTCTTTTCAAAAGACAATCCCTACATTCCCTTATACATCAGTTTGTCCTGGACAAAAATAATAACAGTTCAACTTCTGGCTTTTCTTAGAAATTCTGGAGAGCCATAGCAACCATATTTTGTTCAAAAGAAAATATTTTACTTGAGATGAGATGGCTTTTTTGTGCCTTTAAAGTGCCAACTATTTCAAGGGGGAGTTAACTCATGTAAAATATGCATTAACATTGCAGCTTTGGTCAAAATGAAATATCAATTGGTTTATGATGAGCAATAGTTGCTCTCATTGGTTGCAATTTGCCTTTGGGTATGAAGCAATAATATCTCCTCCAAGGGATTCAAATTATATTTTCAAACTCAAATATGTTTTGCTCCTTTACTTAAACATTGCTCATCAAAAGCAGAAAGTCTGTATCCTGTGATCTTGCTGAGCAATTATATGTCATTGTACCTTACACTTTTCATCTTAAAGCCTTACTCTTATTATTTCCCCTGTTGCTCTGGAAAGTAATAAAAATACATAATAGCCTATTTTACTGACCTTTACAATCCATTGGTCCCAACTTCTCCCTGAAGCAGTATTAAGGGTGAAGAGGTTTTCAGAGGAAAAATGAATTCCCTTTGCTCATTGCACACTATATAAACTCTGGAATTGTGCTTGACATCAATTTTTTACGATTTGGAAGAAGGTAAGTATGAGTATTCCATCAGTGAAAATTTTACTGCTTCTTAATATGGATTAGTAAGTTGCTGTTCAAGAACTACTAAAATGATTCATGTGGCCTGCTGTCCATGTCATTGGAGCAGGGGTCTCAAACTTAAGGCCTGTGGGCTGGATCCGGCCTATGGGATGCTTAGATCTGGCCCATGGGGCCGCCTTGCAAACAATGAAGGACTGGCCCATGGTGCCTCTGCCAGCAAAAATTGAGATTGGGAGTCCCGGGTTCCCGTTTCGGCTGCAACAGCCTCCTGCAGCCGTCTACCAGTGAAAACAGAGCTCAGGGAGGCTGTGTGAGGCCTGCCTGGGCTCCATTTTTGCTGACAGAGGGCTGCAGGAGGCCATCATGGCCAAAAATAGAGACTCAACAAGTGACATCGAGCTGGCTATGCCCAACCTGGCCATGCCCACACCACCCATGCCCACCCCTCTGGCCCTTCAAGATCAAACACAACCCTGATGTGGCCCTCAATGAAATAGACTTTGACACCCCTGCATTAGAGCAACATACTCACTTGATCAAAAATACCATACATTATTTTGATGGAGAACACATTGCAAGTCTGAGATTTAGAGGAAGATATGAAATTACCTTAAGTGTATCTCTTTTTGGACTCCATTCTATTATAGTGCTGGATGATGGTATTCACCGATTCTATCGTGAATCTTATATTTTTAACAACAAAAATAGTATTTTAAAAGTAAATTTGGAGAAATTAATGAATAGAGTGATTATTCTAGAAATTGGAATAAATGTGAGACTGCTGGATTTGAGTACTCATTTGAGAGATTTAGGGCTTAGAATATTAGCTGATGTTTAAATTGTTTATTTTGATATAAATTGTTATACTCCTGTGCTGTATCACTCCCCCCGGGTTGCCCCATAACAGGTTCAGCTATTCCCTTTCCATATCTTCTACCTATACAATCCCAGTGCCTGAATAAAAAGCCAGGTCTTAATGGCCTTCTAAATAGCTAGAAGGGTGTGGGCTTGTCGAATAGCTGCTGGGAAGGTGTTCCACAAGATAGTGGCAGCAATGTAAAAGGCATATTTCTGAGGTCTCATAGATTTCAGGAAGGGCATCTGGAGCATACCCACCTGATCTGACATGTGGGATGGGTAGATAATCTTAGATAGAAGTGGTCTTGCAAATATCCACTACCTAGGCCATGTTATAAGAATGATATGGGGAAAAAAGTTACACTGGCTATACAAATGAAATCAGCTGATGTCTGAATAGGGATATACAAAGAACAAACTGGAAGAGTGACTTGGATAACTTTCTTATTTGGAATTTAGCAAAGAGACTTGTTAAAGTTTTGAGGGATGAGAAAAGACAGAGAAAATGAACAAAAATGAAGTTCTGGGACATTATTTAAAGGATTAAAGATCAAGATTGTTAAAATCAAAGGAAAGGAATATAAACTTGGTTTATTTCAATCAAGTATATGCTATTTGTGGTAACAGTGAACTTTTGCTGACTGTGAAGGATGAGGTTTTAAGAATTTGTTTATACTTAAAGAGATGAGATATGAGAAGAAGATATATTTTGTTATATTTTCAGAAAAGGTGATTAGTTACTGAAATTGTTTATAGTTATGATGATGGGGAAGTCATGTTTTTTCATTACTATATTCTTATTTTTCCCTTCTCTGTTTATATTTATATTTTATTTTCTCCACTTTGATTCCTTTTTTAAAGTTTGTATGAGTTTTTTAAAATCTTTGTAACAGTGAACTTTAACATTATTATTGAAAATATGAGGAATGAATGTAAATATTTCTTGAAAGCTGTGGGAAAGGATTTCTGTTCTAGATCTTTTGCAAAATAAAACAAACTACTTTAATTAATATCTCACATTTGTGGTTTGAAATAGCACTCATGATAACAGCTATGTTCTCATATTTTCCTCTTGGGGTTATCACATATAAGATTTAATTTTCAAAGAAAATATTTATAGGTAAATTCTATCATTGGTTTTGGAGAAATCATTGTTTTAGTTCCGGAGAATTGTTTTAGTTCCGGAGAACTCTCTTGGAGATTCACAGTTCATTTCTGAATATAGCAATAGCACTTAGACTTATATACCACTTCACAGTAATTTTACAGCCCTCTCTATATAGCAAGAAAATCAGTAATCCTAACCACGATCACGGGAAAAACAGATCTAACATCATTAGATTAATTCATGTAGTTTTCAAAAGAAAAAAAAAAGATATGTTGATTCAAACAAACTGAAGTTTTGTTTTGCTCTCTGTACCACAAAAAATTTATTAAGGATCATGAAACATAATGCCCAAGCTAAGTGATTTTATAAAGCATTTTCTTCTGTATGTTTATGTTAAAAATGGATGGGTGGGCTTATTGAGTCCATATCCTAGAGACTATGTATTAAATAAGCAGTTCTGAGATGTTGGAATGGATATGTTCCTATTTTTCAATCTAAGAGGGAAATGAGAAAGCAAGATATTTTTGGCAGCAAAATACTGTTGAAACTGCTGCAGCAAAAATTCAGACATAAAAATAAATCTTAGATATATAAAAATAATAACAGTAAGTTTTAAGAGAGGTACATGAAAGTACCTCCAGGTTGCTAGTCCTTTTATCATGGACTATGATCATTGCAAGTGTATCTCAGGAATACGTATTTTAGATAAGATAAAGTTGCAGACTGTGCAATGGTTCTTACCTCTGTCTCTCTCTCCTTCCAAAATCTTGCCAAGAAAACTGCAGGAATTAACATACACAGTTGCCAGGAAAACTCCTCTGAAAACACAATTGACTACAAAGGGGGTATTGGAAGTTACATGCACTCCTTGGATTGTGGTTGCCCAACTCTTGGTTACAATGATAGCTGCCTTTTCAATAAGCAATATAAGTGATTGTGATTTTTTATTATAGCAATAGCACTTAGACTTATATACCACTTCACTTTGTTTCACAGGCCTCTCTGAGCAGTTTATAGAACTTCATATTGCCCCCAACAATCTCGGTCCTCATTTTACCAACTGGAAAGATGGGAGGCTGAGTCAACCTGCAGTACTGCATTCTAAACACTGTGCCATCATGGCTCTTATTATGCTTATGTTCTAGTTCATTCTTAATCTCCTGGGTGCCATAAGATTTAGTCTTTTTACTGGAACAAACTAATGCTTTTCCTGGTTCTTTATGGACGTGGAATAAATTAGTTGTACAGTAATTTGATATATTAAGGAAGAAAAGAAGAGGTGCTTCATAGCTACTAATATGAAACATACCTGTTATCTCATACAATCATGAAATGATTTATGACCCCATTTTCCAGGCTTCCTGATCTCTCACAAAGTGCCATATGTGATTCAGAAATTTCCATTGCAAAAGTAGTTTATAAATCTATTCAAAGGTGAAATAAGCAGAGGGAGCAATAAAACCCTCTGTGAGTACACCATCAAGAACCAGTTCTGCATTTTCTTAATTGTGGGTTTCTTTGGACTGGAGCAAAAGTAGAAAACTTTTGATATGTCATGAAGTCAGTGAATAGGAAGGCGTGGGTTAATCCTTCACATGGAAAGGAAGGACCTTCAAAATATAGAAGCAGGCAAAGGAGATATATAGGATCAGATTAAGGGAGTAAAGATTGTAAACAGTTTATATAACTTTGCAATCAAAATTAACAAAGTAATATTGGTCAACTGAAAGACAGGCCAGTTTATAAGAAACACTGTCCTCCTGACTTAAGTTGATGAATGACAGCTCAATAACTGACACAATTTACAAAGCTTGAGTGGAGTAATTTACTGACTTGACATTTCTTGAAGCTGGTCTCAGAAGAGTAAAGCAAGAAATAACTTACTCTGACTGTCATCAAGAATTGTTCAGTCCCCTCCCTATTTTCTCTAATGGAACTATGGCATAAATGCTTTTCACAGGATTTTAGTTCACTAGTCTAAGGGATCAGTTCACAAATTTTCTCTCATTATATGACAATAGAATGTTCAATTGCTTTATTCTGTGAACTATACAAATTAAAAATTCTACTAATGCTGTATTTTACATGAATATAAAAAGACATTTAAGAACATTGTACCAGTTACTTCAACACTATTTTGCTTTTATGGCATTCAAAGTTTTAAATAATTCCAGCATCAAGTCTTCCTCCTCCTCCTTCTCCTCCTCCCTCCTTCTCCTCCTCCTGATCAGAGACTTAAAAAATTCAAATACATTTACATTGAGATGTAAATGATATTTCCAGAAATCTGGAACCATTGTAAACCTAATATTTTTAAAGAGTAGGGCATTTTCTCACAATGTCAAAATAAGATTATTTTAAAATAATGTCAAATAGTGGATTACACCATCATTTAGTGTTTTGTAGCTTTAAATAAGGGCTGTTCCACTGTAAAGAGACACTTCTCATTTCTAGAATGGGAGATTAGTAGAGAATTTAAGTGGCTGTCACACTGCTGATAACTAATACTGATAAATATTTCAATGTGTCCTTCCTTCTACTCTTCCCACACTCCCTCTCCCAAACAAAACCAGTTCTTTTCAGAACATTTTGACAGCTTAGCTCAATGAATGTCATTCAGAAGTCATTTTATCTCCACATGAGGGGATGTGTTGAACATATATTGTGTGTATATATGTGTATAAACATACATACACATATACAACACACTGTATGTAATTTCATGAAAATTGGAAGACCTCTTATAAATTGAAGTTATCTTTGATCCTTTTGCTTATCAAATCTTCCCTAGTGGGAATACTTGGAATCACTAAACATTTTCTGTTGTATGTGTAAAGTTTACCCTTGCAGGATTTTGTTTATAGAAATAGTTCAAAGTAACATAGCAAATTGCATCATTGTCCATGATTATTTTTTCCATTTTAAGAGCACAACTTATGAAATATGAATTATCCGTGAAGTTAGAAATTGATTTTTATATATTTTTAATATTTAAAAACAGTGTCCTGTCAATAATTATTAGTTGTGGTAGGCAGAGCATTTGACAGATATTTGACAGAACACTTGATTAACAGTGTATCTCAAATCAGAAGTAAGCCGAGTTGAATCCAACAGGATTTATACCATTTTGAAATGGTATAGATCAAGGGTGGGCATATCACACAGTATGGATTGCATGTGGACCCCTCCCCAAATTGTGCTCCCTTAATTCAACAGCAAAACATCAATTTCTGATAGATTTGTTTTGCATTATGTTGTAGAGCGGCGGAATAACCTGAGGCAAACTCGGAGCGAACTTCAGCTGTTACTTTATTGAAACAATAAAGGGTTGCCACGGCTGCCGTGCTAACAAGGAAGCCAGCTGGTGGACAATAGCTGATGCCGTTTGACAGCTCCCTTTTATAGCTGGCTGTCAAACAGCATCAGCCAATAGGAACGGTCCGTGTTCCCGCTGGAAACACGGACCGGAGTGAAGACTTCAGCTTAGTCTATTGCGAATGCCACACTCTTTTCCCTCAGAAAGGAGCATGTGTAGTCCTTGAGATAACTCGGGCGCTTGCGCAGGTGGCCAGATCTTCTAAGTCCTGGTGAAGCTGCTGCTGGAAGGAACTTCTCCACTTGCTGGGCAACTTCTGGTGCCGATGAAGCTGGCGTCTCGGCTTCAGGCATTTCCAGGCAAGGGACCCATGGCTGTTCAGATAGGCTTACGTTCTTGTCAGATCTGAGGGAAGTTTGTTTGGGCACTGGCGGTTTCTCTGTTGCAGGAACATCTTGAGGGCCATCTGCAAATGCACTCCAATGCCTTCTAAGCTGGTCGATATGGTGGCGCCAGATGCACCCATCTTGCAGTAGGACCCTGTAAGACTTAGGACCAGTTACCGCCACAATTTGCCCAGGCATCCACAAAGGGTGTCCCGTATAGTTCCGGGCATAGACCTGGTCATTCTCAGCGAACTCCCTTGCCTGGCTTTTGGACCCTGGGGTGTGACTGGGGCATAATGTGAATGGAGTCTGTCTAGGGTGGTCCTCAGACGTCTACCCATGATAAGTTCAGCTGGAGACTTATTAGTGGTGGCACAGGGGGTTGTGTGCTGGGTCAGGAGGTACTTAGTGAGCCTAGAGTGCCAATCTATAGTCCCAAACCTTGCCAGGGCCTCCTTAACTGATCTGACTGCCCTTTCAGCCAGGCCATTACTGGCAGGATGAAAAGGAGCTGTAAGTGCATGCCTTATTCCTAGGTTGGCTAGGAAGATCTCAAACTCACAGGAAGTAAACTGGGGGCTGTTATCAGACACAATGGTGTCAGGGAGGCCATAGGTAGCGAATATCCTTGATAGAGCCTTAGTGATGGCTTCTGAAGTTGTGATGGTCATCAAGGTCAGTTCTACCCATTTAGAAAAAGAATCAACCATTACCAGGAATGTACCCCCATGAACAGGGCCAGCCAGATCAATCTGCATCCAGGACCAAGGGGCCACAGAATCTTCCCACCTGCCTGGAGTGGATGTGGGTGGAGCAGGTCTGGTAGCCTGGCATGGCTGACAAGCATTCACGCAACTTGTAATCTGACAATCCATGCCTGGCCACCATACATAACTGCGAGCCAGGGCCTTCATCCTGACAATGCCAGGATGGCCTGAGTCTTTCAACTTGGAGGGGATAACTACCCTAGTTCCCCAAAGTAAACAGCCTTGCAAAAAAGATTGTTCTTGCTGGTGAATTTTGAAAGGCAGGAATTTGGGGGCATAAGAAATTGCTGGCCACCCCTTTCCCACCCAGTCAAGAACTTGGGTGATTACCTTGCCCCTGGAAGGGTGGGCAGCGATATTGAGGGCAGTGATGGGGAGTTTGAGATCATTGATCTGGAAAACAGCATTAGTTGGTGCAGGATCTTCCACAGGAACAGGCAGTGGGCAGCGACTATGAGTGTCAGCATGGCATAGACTCTTGCCAGGATGATGAACCAATGTATAGGAATAGGCAGCCAGAAATAAGGTGCACCTGGTCATTTTTGGAGACAAAATCTGAGGAGTTTGTCTTTCGCCAGACAGAAGGCCTAACAGAGGCTTGTGGTCCATGATCAACTCGAAATAGTGTCCATATAGACACTCATGGAATTTTTTGACAGAAGCAACTGCAGCCAAAGCCACCTTGTCAATTTGGCTGTAATTGCGCTCGGCTGGGGAAAAAGTTCTGGAGAAAAAGGCAATGGGTGCCTCAGAACTGTTAGGCAGTCTATGACTTAAAACAGCACTTACTCCAAAAGGAGAAGCGTCTGCTGCTAAAACTAAAGGCAATTGTTCATTAAATTGTATCAGGACAGCATTGGATGTAAGTAATGATTTGACAGTGTGGAAGGCATGGGCTTCCCTAGGTCCCCAGTGCCAGGGGGATTGCTTGTCCAAGAGTCTGTGCAGAGGCTCTGCAACGGAAGCTTTGTGAAGCAAGAACGAAGCGTAAAAGTTAAGAAGTTCTAAAAAGGCCTGGAGCTCGGTTTTGTTAGTTGGCGTGGGTGCCTCATGAATAGCCCTTACTTTGGATTCGATTGGGTGAATACCAGAGGCATCAATTCTGTATCCCCAAAATTCTACCTGTGGGGTGGCAATAGTGCACTTGTCTTTCTTTAACTTAAGGCCATGCTGTCTGAAATGATTGAGGACTCCTCTGACTCTTTGCAATAACTGAAGCTTGTCAGGGGCAGATATTGAAATGTCATCAAAGTACGGAACTATGCCCGGTAATCCTTAGAGAAGTCTTTACATTAAGGATTGGAAAATCCTGGGGCTACACTTACACCAAATTGGAGGTGCCTACATTTGAAAGCACCCCTGTGCGTTACAATAGTTTGTAGTTCAGTGGCTGTGTCATCAACAGGGAACTGTTGATAGGCCTGTGACATGTCTAATTTAGTGAAAATGGTTCCTGGCTCAAAAGAACGTAGAAGGTGCTGGATAACAGGGACTGGATAGGCGCTGATTTGTAAATATCTGTTCAATGACGTCTTGTAATCTGCGCAGATTCTCACGCTCCCATCTTTCTTTCTTTCTCAATGTCTAATTTGGGGTGGATTGCAAATGGTACCCTTCGAGGCTTTAAATGGATTGGAACTGCCTGAGGGTCCAAGTTGAAAGATATTGGGATTCCTGAATAACAGCCCAGCCCCTCACTAAACACATCAGCATAGTCATTAAACAAGGTGTCCACTTCAGCATTTGTAATAGAGTGGATTCCACTTATATGGAGGCCAAGGGCAGGGAACCAGTCTAATCCCAACAGGCTAGGGAGTGCACCATTCACTACCACTAAAGGCAAGTGACCTTTAAAATTTTGAAATTGTACAAAAATCTTGCCTTTTCCAATGACTGAGATGGTTCTGCCTTGGTAGTCGCGTAGGGTTAACTGGCAGCCGTGAAGCTTCTTCTTAGCCATTCTGGGAAGTAGCTTTTTCAAGGTGCTCCATGAGATGATGGATAGTGCTGAGCCTGTGTCAACCTCCATCCTGCAAGGTTTTCCTTCTATAGAAACAAAAACACTAATTTTGTTAGAGGCTTTGTTAGTCAGCTTGGCTTGATAGCAGGTAGAACAGTCTTCAACTTGTTTTTGGAAATGTTGGGTTGTCTGAGGCTTTGGGGCAAAAGTTTTTCCTGCTTGACAGACCCTGGCTAAATGACCCTTCCTTTGGCATTTCTGAACTTGCAGGATGCCCTGAGGTGGTTTCCTCCACAGCTTAGACAAATGGGCTGATGCCATGGAGGTAGAATGGGGTTAGGCCTGTTCTCCCTTTGACTAGTTTTTTTTGCTGCCTGAGGTGATTTACATCATTAGCCTCTTCAGAGCCTTCTTCTGAGGAGGCTTCATTGTAATGGATGGCTGAGCTGCCCTGGCTAATTGGATTTCCTTGAATTTCTGCTGCTGAAAGCACAGATAGTTCAGCAGCTTGAGACTCTTCAATTGCTATTTTAAGGGTTAAATCTTTTTTAGCCAATAGGTGCCTTTGTAGCCTTAAATCCCTGACTCCACAAAGTAGTTGGTCTAATAACATGTCTTCCAGATAGTTCCTAAACCCACAATGCAAGGCGGCTGTTCGTAGGGCAGCCATGTACCCCCTAATAGTCTCTCCCTCAGCCTGAATCCGTCTCCTAAAAGAATGCCACCTGGCAATTTGGGATGGCTTAGGGGAATAGTGGTTGGAAAGAGTTTCCTGCAATTCTTCCCATGGAACAGTCTTAACTGAACGTGGAGCCAATAATGCCGTAGCAGTGTCAAACACTGTGGCTCCACAAAAACTTAAAAAGTAGGACTTTTTCCTATGTTCGGAAATGTCAGCAAGGTCTATGGCATCTAGAAAACAGTCAAATCGGTTTCTGTAGGACTCCCATGTTTCCGCCATTGGTCTGAAAGGCGGGAAAGCAGGGTTCAAAGTCATCTCGATTCAGCGGTGCCGTATCTTTTGAGGAAAGTTGAAATTCATGCTTGCAAATAGTGACAGTAGCTCTTAAAATGATGATCAGCTTGGTAGTGACTTCGGCCCTTTTTGTAGTGACTTCGCTCAGCGATTCTTTGCCCGGTTGCCTCTTATAGGGATCCCACCCTCGTCGCTAGTGTTGTAGAGTGGCAGAAAAACCTGAGGCAAACTCGGAGTGAACTTCCAGCTTTTACTTTATTGAAACAATAAAGGGTTGCCATGGCTGCCACGCTAACAAGGCAGCCAGCTGGCGGACAACAGCTGATGCCGTTTGACAGCTCCCTTTTATATCCAGCTGTCAAATGGCATCAGCCAATAGGAACGTTCCGTGTTCCCGCTGGAAACACGGATCGGAGTGAAGACTTCAGCTTAGTCTATTGCGAACACCACACATTATTTGAAAGGGGAATTAATTAGCAGCAAAATAGTTGTGCTAAACCTCTGATAGATTCAGTGGAGGTATTTTCCCTTGATCCATACAACTCAGCCAAATTTAGACCAATATTAGTTTTGTCAAATCAGACGGGGCTTTTGCAACCTCTTCAAAACTTCTGCCCACTCCTCCTATCAACTAGACCCCAGGGCTCAAAAACTATTTACTTCTGAGATAAATACAGGTGTAATGTTTTCCCCTGATTCCTTGGTTATTCAAAAGCTTCATCCAATGTAGGCCAATTATTGCAGATTGCCACTGAGGCATTAGTTAAGCTTTTTGATTGATTTTTTCCATTATATTTATTTTATATTCTGCCTAAGTCTGTCAAAGAGATGTGGTAACTCAGTGACTTAAAAGATGTTGGAGAAGCTCTACACCCTGGTGTATCGAATTCTACCACCATCTGATGGGAGGGAGCTCTGTGAAACAATTTTAACCTCTCTTTTTTACCAAATGCTTCATGTTCTGGAGAAAAACACTAGAATGTTTATTTATAATAATGATAAAGCCAGAGCTTTATGTTGGAAAAAAAGATCATGAGAGACCAAGCAGTTTTGGGTGGATGGGAGAGGCTGTAATGCTTGATCTGATTAAATTAGTAATGAGATTTTCTGCTGTTCACTTTGGAATCTGCCCCTGCTTGCCAAATGTCAGTTGTTCTGAATTCCCCAAATCATAAACCGTTCCATTATATCTAAATGCTTTAATCTTCCAGTATTTCTAAGTCAGCAAATTACAGTAATTCAAACTATAAAATTATTGATTAGAGAAATGTATTGGGTATGATCAAGTAACCTTAGGAAGAAACCATAAAAAGAAGAGAAAACTATGATTAAAATAACCACCATTATTCAACATTATAGATAGACTTAACCTACCACACAACCAACAGAGGCTCTAGCTAGGCTAATATAAATCCCTAATAATAAGTTACATGTTTAAATCAACCTGTCCATGGTTGCTATTGTTACCAGCACATAGCTACTGATGGAACTCTGGAGTGGTCACTATTGGAATAAAGTTATAAATATTTTGAATACTTTGAATTTAAAGTTCCTCCCATTTACCAAGAGCAGTTTTGTAGGCTAATCACTAGACATCTATATCCTTTATCCCAGTAGAATTATTTTATGAAAACAAAGTATGCTTTCTTTTACGGATTTGGTGCTCTATACTACTATCTCTTTTTTTTAAAAAAAACCTTCTGTTCAATTAATAGCTGAGATTGAGGTTCACCCAAATAGTAGCTTTTAATACACCGTAGGTGTGAATGCACCTGAAATATCCACTTTTGCACAAGCTGTTCTTAGTCAAGTCTCTTTTCTTGATATCCAGATGGTTAGTTCAGTGGTACTCAAGCAGCTATCTGGAAATTTATAATTAACAAACTACAAAAACTAGCATTAATACAAATAATCCCAAGTAAAGCAAGGCATCCTTCCTACAATGTAAATAGCCATTCTTTGATTCATAGCCCACTACCTGTTGGACCGTAAAGCTGTATCTTGTGGAATACCTGAGCTCTGACTGGCAAGATGATCAGAAAGATTAGCTGGCCTGTGAGAGCCTGATAAGCATTTCTCCATTGCTAATGTGGCTGGAAACCAGCAATCTTGAGTAGCATCAGTGGGGCGAAAAAGAAGCTTTGTTGGTTTCTTGCCTTTTTTAAAATAAGGTTAATGTTGCTATTTCTCCACTATCATGAGCAATGTGATCTATAGCAGAATTATTGAGGAGATGGACTTGAGGATGCTTCCTTCCCTCTAGTGTTGCTTGCGTATGTGTGACACAGCACCATCACATGTTCTTAATCCTCAACCGTTTGACCCAGCAACCAAACATTGGTACAAAAATGCTGTAGTACCTACCCCTTCTGTAATATATAAAATGGTCATAGCAAAATGGGAACTAATCTTTTCCCACATAGAGTATCTGCTTCACATCATTGAATTTTGTGTAAGGAGAAGATTCAACAACATTCGGAGTAAAAAAATGGTCATAATTGTCACTACTCCATATATCCTTAACTCAGGGGTGGGCTAGGTGGACACAGCACCCACACACCCACCGCATGCCCCTTTTTGCCTCCTGGGCCACGGGGAAGTCTCCTGGGCAAAGCAATAAGACAGAAAGGGGGATCCCGGCACAGCTGATAATCGAAACAGCTGATCGTCAGGAGGGGGAAAAAAGAAATATCTTAAGGAGTGACTGGGCAGGGGAGAATGCAGCCTATGATGTTGGGAATGTGCAGAATGTCGCAAATGTGTGATAAAGACTGACTGGGCAGGGAGTGAAGGGATGGGTGGAGAGGGGCGGGGTCAGCCAGGGGCATGTTTTTCTGTTCTCCAAACTACACAGAATCATAACAACTGGTTCTATAGAAGTGGTCCAAACCAGTAGAATCTCACTCCTGCCTTAAAGGGGGAAAAGTTGGTGGTGAGGACAGATTTCTGTATTTAGGCTAGGTGATCTATCAGAAGAAAGTGAGTGGACTTCCACTTATGCTTTGAGAACTGCCCTGACTCTAGTCTTTCATGGAAGGTCTGTGTGTCTCCTACAAGTAATCCAGGGATCAGCATTATATAAAAAGCATTTGAACAGTCCATCTCTTTCTTCTTTCTCCTCTAGATGCATTCTGAACTTATTTACACTTTAATTACTATTAATTTAACAATTGACATTTTATAAAGTTGAGTAATCATGGACCTTGGATGGTCGAAAAACTCAATATTAATTAATTCTTTTTCTGCAGGGAGGAGGGAAATGGGTTGAGTCTTTTAATGAGGAAAATGTTCCTTTGGAGGAACAAGGGGAGGCTCTGGGGATTTGTTCAGGTCAGCTACCATTTGCCTAGCTGGGCAAGGACCCTCTGCCTGCTGTTTGTGCTTAGCTTAATGGCAGCAACAAGAGTTGCTGGGCATTGCCACAACAGGGACTGAATGACAACTCCTTTCAGTTCTGCTCAGTTTGGATCAGAGTGGTGCCTTTTGATCCCTGATACTGTGGTTAAGCTGAGGCGATGAGCATGTACGGGATTCCTCTCGAGCACAGAATTTTTTGGTGACTAAATTTAGTATTACAATTCTTAAATCTCAACTTTGTATGTGCTCAACTTTTAACCAAGTGCATGGGCTTCATGAATAGCATGTTCATGTATATGCGTATCTTAGAGGGAACTCAGATTCCCACTCCTTTCTGCACAGAGAATACCAATGCTATCACAGTGTGGGATTTCAAAGATGTAAAGATTCAGAAAAGAAAGGGAGGAGGAGGAGAGAAATTTCCCTCTCTCCTCTCTTTTCTCAATATTTTACTTTCATTTTACTCCCAAAGACCCAGAAAAAAAGTTGGAGTATAACCAGGTTTTTTTTCCAAATAATAATGAAAATGTTTAAGACACAATATTTATATATGGAAACCCTTTATCTCCCCAGAAGTAGGTGTAAGTATGAAATAGGGAGTCATTTTTATCACCATGCCTATATTGAGTGCAAGGAGTATTCATAAAAGGTAGATATATTTCAGTCTCCAAGAGGCTCGGCCATTTTCAAAAGAGCAGGAAGAAGGATTCCATGTTTTCCTGACTTGCATAAATTTGCAGAGGTTTGTAGTCTTTTATGCCTTAAGTGAATAGATTATAAATAAAGAAATAATCAGCTTACTTGCACAGAAGGACTTCTTAGTATTTTGAACTTCAAATGTCTTATGAGTCTGTTGTTCATATCCCCAAGAGAATATTTTTTATTTTGTTTATTTATTTTTATTTGTCAATTGCTTACAAGATAATAGGTATAAGTAAAAACATAGTTATGAATACGTGGATACAAATAAGAAAAATAATAATAAAAAAATATAAAAGAAACAATAGGACAGAGATGGTAGGCACATTGGTGCACTTATGCACGCCCCCTACAGACCTCTTAGGAAAGGGGTGAGGTCAATAGTAGACAGTCTAAGGTTAAAGTTTATGGGGTTTGGGGAAGAAACCACAGTCAGGTAGAGTATTCCAAACATTGACCACACTGTTACTGAAGTCATATTTCCTGCAATCAAGTTTGGTGAGATTAACCTTGAGTTTGTATCTATTGTTTGCTATAGTGTTGTTATGGTTGAAGCGGAAGTATTCATTGACAGGTAGGACATTGCAATGCATGATTTTATATACTATACTTAGATCAGACTGAAGGTGGTGTAGTTCTAGGTTTTCTAGGTCTAGAATTTCGAGTCTGGTGGCATAATGTATTCTGCAACAAGTAGAGGAGTGGAGAACTCTTCTTGTGAAATATTTCTGGACTTTCTCAACTGTGTTAATATCAGATATGTAACGTGGGTTCCAAACTGATGAGCTGTATTCGACTATTGGTCTAGCAAATGTTTTGTATGCTCTAGTTAGTAGTGTAATATTACCAGAGAAAAAGCTACGAAGGATTAGGTTAACAACTCTTAACACCTTTTTGGCTATGTAGTTACAGTGGGCTCTAGCACTTAGGTCATTTGAGATGAGTATTCCAAGATCCCTGACAGAGTTTGGATCATCAACAAGGTCTTGACTGTTCAGCCTGTATTTTATTTTCTGATTTTTTTTTTGCCAATATGTAAGGCAGAGCATTTATTTGTTGAGATTTGAAGTTGCCATTTGTTTGACCATTCTGATACATAGTCAAGGTCTTTTTGAAGGGTAGCAGTATTGTCTGTGGTGTTGAATAGCTTTACATTATCAGTGAAGAGAATGCAGTTGCTCTTGAATACATACCTAAAAAGTAATAGGAAATTAAAGAATTGTTGTTTTTTAAACCATATAAGAACTATATTTTATTTTACTACATTTATATATATTGGGAAAATTATAAGTGAATTCTTACTATCCTGTAACAAAATTTACAGGATAATCTAATATTGTGTGACAAAATTTCATAGCCAACCATATTTAATATATTAGACATCATGACTGAGGCTATTGAAAATATACTTTAAAAATGTAGGGGAAATTATAATATTTCTAAACAGGAGAAGTAGAAAAAAAAAACCCACGATTCAGCATGGACAAAGTCTATAGTCGCAAACTCTTATTTGCTCAGTCAATGGTCTCAAACCAATATGGCTGATTCAGCTAAATGGATCAGTTGTAAACAAAGGTGACTTCTGGAATGGCAGTAGCATTGATTCTACTCATAAGCTACTTAATCATGTGTAGGTATCACTAAAATCAATGACCCTTACTTACAAGAGCTTTGGATTCCAGCCATTAGCAACAAGGACTTTGAAGGGCTCTCGAGAGTGTAGAGCGTTGGACTAAAAAGAGTCCGATAAGTTGTGTTTCATGATAATCATTATTCAAGCATAGATATCTGAATGATATATGTTCAAGTACAGAAGACAGAGATCAAACTTTTCCCATCTCCTAATTTTAGCTGCAAAATTTCCCAAATGAGGGAATCATACTACCATTACCCCATATCACTGAGGTGGGCTGAAAGTAATTACTTCCACCACTTCTGCAATAGCAATGTATAATCAGAAAGTTCTATTAATTTCACTGCATTGATAAAAGTGGACATCACTGGAGATGCTTGGCTACTCAATGAGCATTTCTGATGTACCAGAGTCATACATATATCATGCTGCCTTTTGGTTCATGAAGATGGTCCTAGAAGTCTTCTCATCTTGGCATACACAATCTTTTATTCATTGGGAGGGGAAGGTTACACATAGATTGCACTCAGATATATGCATGTGGCATGTCAACAATTAAAATATAAAAGGAAATTAATTTAAATGGTATCTAAAATTCTCATTGTATTTATCTGCTGGTCTATTTGTACTCTCAAATTAGCCAAATACTGCAACAAGTTTTGAATCAAGGTACCTAAAATCTTCTACCTTAAATAATCATAAATAATCCAGAACTCGTTAATCTTATGGAATTGAAATTTCCATGATATTTAGACCAGTTTTATTTGCAAAGTTGTGGCCACTGCAGTCTCCCTACAATCATATGATCATGATTTCTGACACTTCCTGCCAGCTTTCCACAAGCAAAGGCAATGGGGAAGCCAGCAGGAAGTTGGAAGTCACTGCCCCTCCTGCTGCTGTTTTGCGTACCCACATTAATTTTTATTATTTATTTCGGAATTGACTTATATTTGAAATTTGTTTGTCCCTGCAATTATTCTTTTATTTATTATATATACTCTTCTTAGATGATTACGGGATCACCCAGCATTGGGCTAAAAAAACATGGTCACCCTAACATTTAATGTTCATTTTTATCACATCAGACTACACAATATTTTTTTTAATCAAAGGATGACCCAATGGTATGCAGGGTGGTCTAGTAAATATGTGGGCAATAACTCCCTCATATTCTCCTATTAAATGTTATACAAGTATTTCTCATTTAGCAAACACAATTGGGAATGACAACCTGGTCATTAAATGAAGCAGTCGTTAAGTGAAACTGCAACCATGCTTACAATCTAATTTAAGATGATTCATTTGCTCTGCAGACCTGCAAAAGTTGTAATTGCGAGGAATGGTTATAAAGTTACTTTTTCATCACTATCATAACTGTGAATGGTAGCTAAACAGGGCAATTGCTGAATGAGAGATAACTGTACTTTCATATGGGTACTGGAACAATACGTCTAAATTGTTAATGGATCTCAGGTTGGACACCCCTGTTCTATTTCATTATTTAATCAATATTCTAATATTAGACTATTCTGCCTGCCTTTTTGATGGTCTAGAGTTTAGAACTACTCTGAGATTACCTGAGGAGAAACAGAAATATTTTTCATTTCCTTGTTTTCCAGGTATCATTTTGTTGCAGCTCCTGTATTTTTAGTTGAATGTCTATTATAAAATAAATTTGCAGTTTTTCAAGGGAATGGTCAAAGCTTTAATTAAACTAATTTTGCCAGTTTACAAACCAAGCCAAGATATTTTATGGCTGTGGCAGCAGATATAGAGACTTTTGCTGGGTAGAAGAGCAGCATCTGGCATGAAAAAAAGCAAAAAAAAAGCCAATTGTTTGTTTGGCTTAAATCACTGCTCAATATTAGGAGAAATGTTCCTGCTAGAACTTCTGGCAGCTCTAATCTTTACTGCTTTAAACTTTACTGAGTTTACTGCTTCTTTGGGAAAGCTTTTGGGGAAAGTGGAAGGAGCGAGCAGCCACAGCAACTACAGCAGCCTTAGTTCCTACACATTATTGCCTATTTTCTTGTTCTGAGAAGTGATCTTCCATGTAAATGTTACTTTCTCGCCACAATAAGATATTTAGTTTTGCCTAGGAAGCATTGGCGTTGATGCTCCTACTTTAAGGATCAAGATCTGCAAAAGATAGTTGTTATTAGATTTTTATCCTACCTTTCCAGTGTGTGTATATATGTTTCTGAATTTGTGTGGGTGATCAACTCAAACTGTTAGGCTGCTCTCTTGCCATTGTTTCAAATAAGTATCAACTTAACAATGTGATTGGCAAATATATATTTTCCTTATCTAATTCAGGTGGAATGCACCTCTCCAGGCCAAACTGTTTACCTAGTTTTGCTTTGTTTTCTTGTTTGATCACTATTCTCCATCTCTGCTTTAATACACCTGTAGATTAGTGGAACATTGTGCAACAACATTGTGCATCAAATGTTCCTGTTCAGGCCCCAAACAGTGTTTTCTTTCCTTTTCCTTTCCAGAAAAATAATCTTCCATCTTCCCTGTCTTCATACACGCACTGCAGCTGAACAGCTAAGAGTAATTGCCTTTCTTTCATAATAGTTTGCTTCCATTGTATCCCTGAATTCGGCTATTGATTCACTATCATCTATTTTTCCTTTATATCTATCCTGGATAAAAAGATGAAGAAAGCAATGAAGATGAAGCTATGTTAAATATAGTTCCCTCCATCTATGCAATAAAGAATTGAATGTCAATGTTATTTTTTTGGCAAGAGTTTTTAGTGGTTTATCACTGCCATATTATTTATATTGTATTTATATTATATTATTTCATTTTATTTTTCATATTTCTGACCTGCCACTTTCCCTCAAAGAAGGATTTTTTTTTGGAAATTTTATTATGTTATTTCCCCCCAACATCCTGTAGCCCTGGTGTATCCTGGAGATCTCCATATAAGTACTAGCCAGATTCAACCCAATTTAGTTTTCAAGATGTCAACATTGGAAGTGGAGTTCATCTCTTATATGGGTAGAAAGATTAGGCAGGAAAAAATAATTTCCATTATTATATTTTCAGGAAATCTAAGATGATCCTCCATTTTAAAAGATAAATAGAATAGAATAACAGAGTTGGCAGGGACCTTGGAGATCTTCTAGTCCAACCGCCTGCTAAGGCAGGAAACCCTATACTATTTCAGATAAATGGGTATCCAATCTCTTTTTAAAAACTTCCAGTGTTGGAGTATTCACAACTTCTGAAGGCAAGTTGTTCCACTGATTAATTGTTCTAACTGTCAGGAAATTTCTCCTTAGTTCTAAGTTGTTCCTCTCCTTGGTTAGTTTCCAACTATTGTTTCTTGGACTCCCTCTTCTTTGTAGCAGCCCCTGAGATATTGGAACACTGGTATCATGTCTCCCCTACGCCACTAAATTAGTGAAGGGGCATTTCCTTCCAAATGACCATCTCTCTCTTTTATAGAGTTAACTCTCTCTTTTACAGGGTTAAAGAAGAGATTGGACTGCCATTTGTCAGAAATGGTGTAGGGTCTCCCGCTTGGGTGGGGGGTTGGACTAGATGACCTACAAGGTCCCTTCCAACTCTGATTATCTGTAATCTGTAAACTGTCCATGGCAAGGACTACCAAGGGCATAGCTAGATTATGATGGTAGTTACTGAAGCAAGTGAATCTTGTAGGAGATGCCTAGGCTGAGCCTGAGGGAGGGGCCATAAGTCACAAGACCCTTAAAGTGCCCGCAAGAGATCTAAGTCTAGCACACCTTGAATGGCTCTCTTATCTCCCACTCATTTCCCTTAATGGCCAGTTGGTCAGATTCTTGTAGAGAGCTTAAGCTTGCAATAAATCTTAATACTCATTTGAACTGCCTAAATCTCTTGATTTTCCCAACGTTTGACAACTCTTAGGACAAGTATTGGCAAAAGTGATATGCTCTTTGAATCAGTTGGTCACTGTGGTCACACAGTTTATATGAGGGAATTGCTAAAATAAATAGGGGAAATTTGGGCATTTTTTGGAGTAGTTGTTCTGCTCAACCTAATGCAAAGGCTATCTTGTGTCTATACACAAACTGTTTATTTGTAAGAATTCAATTATTTCTTTTATTTTCCCAAATAATTTAATTGGAAATAGAGAAACTGTGGTATTTCTTTTTATTGCCCATTACTAAGGATATCTTATTACTGTGGCAGAAGCATCAATTTATTTGATTATTTTGTTTTTTTTTGCTTTCTTCTTGTTCTAGAAGAGTGATATCTGCATAGAAAAACTTTTCTCTTGCAAAGATGTTTATGCTCCTGATTCAGTATAATTTCACTATCCATTTTTTTGGAATTATTTTAGTTTCGAAAAGAGCAAAGCTGCTAGTCCTCAAAACCTACCAAGTGGCTCTGGCAGACTAAATACTTCCCTAATCCATACATCTTCAATTACTATAGCACCTGAATAAAAATGTCTCGGTAGAAAAAGAAATAATTTCTATTAGCATATGTGTATCTGGTGTGTTGCAAATGTTTTTTGCATGTCATAGGGTACACGTCAAGCTGTAAAAGAGCAAATTCTTGCAAAGGTTAAGCTGAAACATCTCCAACTTTTAACAGAATGTTTCCAGTATAGTCTGTGTAGAAAAAAACAGCATTATCTCTGAATTGTCGGTTAATGAGCTTAATTTATACAGTTGCAGACTTGATGTTTCAGCAGAACTGTGGGAAATTTCCTGGAGAATTCTAGGTTGAGGAAGGTTGGTTTTCAATATTGAAGTCCACACACATCTTAAAGTTGCCAGGTTTGAAAAACATTGTCCTAGTGGTCCCTATTAACAAATCACAATACCATATTCTTGGAATTAAACACGATTCTTGGTGGTTTATATGAGCATATATTTGAAATTGCCATTGATATTTTTTAAGATTTTTTAAAAAGTTCCTTGTCTAGTCTACATTCTTGGATTTTTCATATAGTCCTAATCCAAGTACCACCTAAGGCTGGTTTTCCTTAGCATGTCAGATCAGCCAAAATGTTGTCCTTTGTCATTCAACATGCAATGGAGACAAATTAAATGCTAGCCCCAAAGTGATAACAATGTGATGGTTTGTCTCTTCTACTTAGTTCCATGTTACGTCATTCTTGGTTTACTACTATGTATGCATATCTTTCATAGTCCAGAAAATTCAGGTTGCATGATGTGTCAATAGATTTCTGAGCAATTCTTACCAGTAATAGCCACCATCACCAAAATGAATTCATGAAAAAAATATAAATGAATTGGCCTTAATCAGCTAAAGCCATGGCATATGTCATACAATATCAGAAGTGAGGAAAACTGTTTTCAAAAATATGCCTAGGCACTTCTTTCCAAGTCATCAAACTAGGAGCTTAACCACGGACCCAAATGAAATCCAATTTTCTTCATTTCCCTTCAGATTAATGCAAGAGCAATCACTCATCCTTTTGCAATTTCATTTTAGCTACTTTGAAAGTTTGTCCTACTTAGCCTATTGACAGAAAATACTCAATAGATAAATACAAGTGATACATATAAACCATAAGTGGTTCACACGGAGATCTGTAATATTTAAGTTTAACGATGTAAGCCAGGGGCCTGCAATTTGCAGCTCTGGAGCCATATGTGGCTCTTTCGGCCCTCTGCTGTGGCTCCCTGTCGGCTGATCCCACCACTGGCTGGCTCAATCCCTCCCCATCACTCCTTGCCTGGCCTGAGAAGGTAAGGATGATGGTGGAGGATGGAGACTCGCTCCATATTCCAGAGCAGGAAGTGACTGAGTGGGAGTGAGTGATGTCGAGTTGGCCATGCCCACTCAGTCACACCAGTTGTTAAATTATTGGCTCCTGGTGTTTTCTTTTCTGTGAGAAACAGGTCCAAATGGCTTATTGAATGTTTAAGTTTGCAGACCCCTGATGTAACCATAAGTGTCAAACTTGTGGCATCATGGCAGCGTCACATGTATTGTGACTTTTTTCCCCTTTGCTAAATCAGGCATGGCCAGCACATATGACGCATCTATCCATGGGCTGAGAGTTTGACAGCCCTGAGGTTAACCAATCCAGCAAGGCCTAAGTATACTAGAATCTGTCTGAAAACCTAGACAGTAAAACCATATTTCCCCAAATTAACTGCTTGGTATATCTATTTAGGAAGTCTACAGAGGAAAATATTTAAATGGCAACTACCTGATCATTTCCCCAGAAGCAAAGTTTGCTTCTTTATTTGGCTCATGATGATGGATTATATTCGACAGTCATTGATGTAACCCATTACAGAAGGAATACTAATTTTATTTCATTTTAACTACCCTTCAGCAATCCATCTTCTAATTCAAATTTCAACTTGTTTTATTAGCATATTCATTTTGTCACATTCAGTATTAACTCTTTGCTTTCTTTTTTAGCCTACATTGTATTATATTTATTTTATTTCTTTACCACTTTGCGCTTCATTATAGATCTGCAGTTTTAAATTATGCTCACATAAAATTTTGATGTGTGAAATATAAAAAGTAGTCTAGCATTTATGTAGTTTAAAAATGGTGTATTTTACTCTAGCCTGCAATTGATCACACAAGGCATGATGGGGTTTCAGATAAAGGTATACATAAAGTCCTTAAAACTATAGCATGATTTGGTGTTAAAACAAATATAAAGAGAATGCACATGCTTTGATATAAAATGTGAAGTGTTTACAATTTATTTATCTCTATAAGCATATGCGAGGATCAGTTTGGTTCCTTGGTATAAGCTGGCTAGAAACCAGGAGACTGTCAATTCTAGTCCTGCCCTAGGCACAAAGACAGCTTGGGCCAATCCCTCTCTCTCAGCCCTGGGCAGGAGGCAATGGCAAGCCACTTTTATTTTTTATTTATTTTATTTGGTTTGCAAATTGCTTACAAGATAATAGGTATAAGTAAAAACATAGTTATGAATACATGGATACATATAAGAAAAATAAAAGAAACAATAACACAGGGACAGTAGGCATGTTGGTGCGCTTATGCACGCCCCCTACAGGCCTCTTAGGAAAGGGGTGAGGTCAATAGTAGACAGTCTAAGGTTTGTTGCAATATCATGACACATCAGTAGGAAGTCACGTACACAGAAAACCCAATACACATACAATACACATATAGGGCGACACTATAGGAACAGCAACGTGTAAAACGTGAGTTGGCTATAGCATAAGGATTAGCCATATATGGCAATATTCCCTATTCCTGTCTAACTTCCTCATGTGTAACCTAACCCCCCCCTGCTTGCTGCACAATAAAAGAGAGGTGCGTAGTACTATCTGGGCTTCCTCTCACCAAAAGAAACCTTTGTGTTGCTGTCATCTTTGCCATCAAGAGGAGCCCGCCCAGACAGTCTGCCTGGGTGCAGGTCGTCAGCTGACTGATTCATCCCGGTACTGGGACCCGCAACGCATCAACGGTTAAAGTTTTTGGGGTTTGGGGAAGAAACCACAGAGTCAGGTAGAGTATACCAGACATTGACCACTCTGTTGCTGAAGTCGTATTTCCTGCAATCAAGTTTGGTGCGATTAACCTTGAGTTTGTATCTATTGTTTGCTCTTGTATTGTTATGGTTGAAACTGAAGTATTAATTGACAGGTAGGACATTGCAAAGTATGATTTTATATACTATACTTAGATCAGACCGAAGGCGGCGTAGTTCAAGTCTGGTGGCATAAGGTATTCTGCAACAAGTAGAGGAATGGAGAACTCTTCTTGCGAAATATTTCTGGACTTTCTGAACTGTGTTAATATCAGATATGTAATGTGGGTTCCAGACTGATGAGCTGTATTCGACTATTGGTCTAGCAAATGTTTTGTATGCTATAGTTAGTAGTGTAATATTACCAAAACTACATATGATTAAGTTAACAACTCTTAACACCTTTTTGGCTATGTAGTTACAGTAGGCTCCAGCACTTAGATCATTGGAGATGAGTACTCCAAGATCCTTGACAGAATTCATATCATCAACAAGGGCTTGACTATTCAGCTTGTATTTTATTTTCTGATTTTTTTTTGCCAATATGTAAGACAGAGCATTTATTTGTTGAGATTTGAAGTTGCCATTTGTTTGACCATTCTGATACATAGACGAAGTCTTTTTGAAGGGTAGCAGTATTGTCTGTGGTGTTGAATAGATTTACATTGTCAGCAAAGAGAACACAGTTGCTCTTAATATGATCACAGAGGTCATTTATGAAGAATATGAAGAGAGTTGGTCCTAGAACACTGCCTTGGGGGACACCACTGTTAACAGGTACAGAAATTGATAGGATGCTCCCAATTTTGACCATTTGTTGTCTGTTTGACAGGAATGCTTCTATCCAGTTATGCAGGTGTCCAGAGATATCATAAGATTTTAGTTTTAGGAATAGTTTGTCGTGTATCACTGAATCAAAGGCTTTACAGAAGTCTATGTTGATTGTGTCTATTGCTTTGCCCTGATCGAGTTGTGTAGTGCATATGTTTTTGAAGTGTAAGAGTTGCACATTACAGGATAGTTTTTTTCTGAAACCAAATTGTTTATTAGAGAGTAGGATGTTTGTCTCTAAGTGGAGGATAATGGATTGGTTAATAATTGATTCCATGACTTTACAGGTGATGCAGCATAAAGAGATTGGTCTGTAATTTCAACTAGGCTGTGGTCTCACTTTTTGAAGTTGGGGATGACTGTGGCTTGTGACCATAGTTTTGGCAAGGAGCTGGTCCTGAAAGATTTTTCAAAGATTATGCTTAGAGGTTTGGCTATGGCAGTGGATAGCTTTTTAAAGAAGTAGGCACATATTCGGTCCGGTCCAATAGATAGAGACGGTTTTAGATTGCATAGTGCTTTTTCAACATTGTCTTCTGTAAAATCGACATGTATTAGATCATTGTAGTTTTCTGTGGTTCAACTAGGAAATACTGGGCATGATCCATTGCTGTTTACCAATACTGAGCCAAAGCATGTCTTAAAGAGGTTGGCTTTAATGGTGTCATCTTTGCAGTCTTTACCATTAGGTCCTTTCACTTTAAAAAAACTTTGCCAAGAAACTTCAGGGATTTGTTCACATTGTCGCCAAAAGTCAGCAATGAATCAAAGATCAAAAGAAAAAAAAAGTACTCTCACAAAATTCTTACATTGTGAATACAAAAATAGGTTCCTTGTATCATTGAATTAATGCTTAATATACAAACTAAAATCTAGAATTTTCAAAGAACTAATTTAGAAATAGGATTTTTTTGAACATAAATATCAGGAATTTCAGTGCAGGAATAAATAGAGCCAAAATATTCTAGTATTGTGAATATTGTCTTTATATTTATCTATCTATCTATCTATCTATCTATCTATCTATCTATCTATCTATCTATCTATCTATCTATCTATATATATATATATATTTATATTTATATTTATATTTATATTTATATTTATTATATTTATATCAATTTATTTATATTTATCAGTTTATCAGCCTATCCAAAGTATTTTACATCAAACAATGTCTCTAAAATGGGTAGTTTCATTCATGTTATACTTCATAATCATGTAGACTAATGAAAGGATTTGTGTCTTTTTTTAAAAAAAAGAACCATTTTTACTTTCACATATTTTCTTACCAATGTTGTTAATATTGTTGGTTATCTGCATGCAAATAGTTCATCTCTCTGTTGTCTATTTGCTGTTTCCTGTTATTGTTCCTGAGCATGTCTCTGTGTGTTTACTGTTGAAGTTCATAGTGCTTTCTTTAGGGTTTACACAGTGCACAGCTAATGGTAAGAGCCTGTTTCATTTCTGGATCCCAGTGGATCAAGACAGGATTGTAACTAGCTCCCCAGAAATATCTGAGAAAGTTGGATCTTTCTTAATGTTTGGCTTCATGCTGAGTTATTATCTGGTGTGGCATTTCATGGAGTAAGAATGCAACCAACTGTAACTTATTCTCAGCCTTCTCAGATAACCCAGACAGGAAACACAACTAAAGGGTCTAATTCTACTTTACTGTAAGGCTACATTAACAGAATCTTGCAACTTAGAAAGTACAAGCTTCCAAGCATCACTTTTAACTGCTTGATCTATTAAGGCAGGTTCTTCCCAACATTTCTTTATCTGACCTTTAAGCCACTGGGGGCTCCAGCCTCTCTTGTTTGATCGTTTCCTAGACAGTACCTCTTCCCCTCATTCCCAAAGGTTTTCCATTGCCATTCCATTGCACTTATATAGTAAACCAAGATTAAATTGCACTCATTTAAGTCAGATGCATAAAGCAAGTCTGCATGAGAACTTCGATACCAGCATTGATAGACTGGCATTAGTGTTGGTTTGGTGTGAATAAAATGACTGGTGTATTTAGTTCTACATAAATTATCCTCCCATTTGGTATACAGTTCTATATCTTGTGGAAGTTTGGGTAACAATAGATCCATCATACGGGTAAAATTGTCACCCGGTTCCCATTTTTCTCAGGGTCATCCTCAATTTCGTGATGGGAAAATGCAAAAAAAAAAAAAAAGCCATTTAAAGCCTCTGGAAAGAGTTCCAATTCACTGACTCATGGCTGAAGTTAAAAAGTATTCAAATTACCACTATTCATTGACTGTGAAAGAATAGCCCCAATACTATCAAGTATTTTTAGCTGCCAAAATTAAAATCCAGTGATGCATTTCAGAAAAAGGACAGTCTTTCATTCTCCTGTCATATTATTTTTTGAAGAGCTGCAGGAGGGTTGGGGATTTTTTAAAAAAGCCATGATTTTTAAAATAGTTGCATGTTTAAGGCCATCAGATTCATTGTATTTTGCTTAAGCTTTGCTTAGTTAAAGTTACCTCCTGAAATCAACCTGTTTTAAGTTACTGAAATCTGTTAGCCATCTCCATGGTTGTGACCACAATCCTACACTGTCGGACTAGGCAATGCTACTTAATTACAGTACACACAGAACTGTAAATGAAGCCTATCATTAATTTCTGAATGTTTTGTAATCATGTTTTGCCAGTTGACTGATTCATTGCTGACATTACATGTTAGAAATTGATCGCTTCCAAAATTTTGCTATTGCTTTTATTTATTTTAAATGTCAGTTGAGGAATGTGACATTTTCATCATTCATGTATATGTATATGTCAACATGCGTGTGTGTGTGTGTGTGTGTGTGTGTGTATGTATGTATGTTGAGCCATAGGAGACAATATCCCTGTAAAGCAGGGGTGTCGAGCTCATATCATCACGGCATTGTCACGTGACATATCGTGACTCTTCCCCCTTCACTAAGCTGGGTGTGGGCACAGCGGATGCATCTGACCTGCGGGACATGAGTTTGACACCTCTGCTTTAAAACAATGATAGGGAACCTATGCCTTTCCATATATCATTGAATTACTACACCTGGCATAGCTGTGATTGGCTGAGGCTGCTTGGAATTGAAATTCAGCCACATCTGGAGGGTTACAGATTTCCCAAAGCTGTCATAAAATGTATCATTTATTAACTTCAATTAATCTAATGGAACCACTCTAAGAATTAGTGTGAGAGTGGCATAAATAATGGCCTGTTTAATTATTGCACAATTAGTGTCTGATCATCTGCAATGCACAGTTGCAGGGATAGCCAACCTTTAAGCATAAAATGTTCTCCCTTCTGTGCTATTAATAATTTTGGAAGAATGAGCACATGGTGCCCTTCAGAGCTTTTGAACTCCAACCCTTATTAACCCCAGTAAGTTTGACAATTGGCAAGTGCCTGTAAAAATCGTACTCACAAATATCTGGAGGACAATTGTTAATGCCTGGCTTTGCACTATGCAACCTTGTCTTCCATATAATTGGAGGCAACAAACCAATGTCTTGCAGTATATCTAGAATGTAAGTTCAGAGTAAAGCACACTTGAAACATACATCCACATGTTGCATTCTGAACATACAGAAATGCATAAAATTTCGTGGAATTGGTCTCCCTACCATCCACCCCCAGTTTAAAGAATTGTCTGCCTAACACAATGAATGAGAGGTTAACATTATGGTATGCTAAGTCTGGTTTTGAACTTTAAATTATTTGATCCCCAAAGAAGCCATGAGCAAAATAATGCAGTAAGAAATCTTAATATAAGAGATATATTTTAGTAAATAAATACTGTATATATTCATAAAAGGAGCTTAGTGAAAAGTACTGAACAGTTAGAGACAAAATACACATTGTCAGTCATTACCCACATTGCAAACAAGATACTGTTGTATTGATTTGACCTGCTATCTGTACAAATATTTTTCCTCCTAGATATGGTTACTTTAAATAACAGAAACAACTGACTGTTTTAGCAAAACCTCAGAAGGAAATAAGAAGATAATTAAAGAATTCTCCTACTGTTTTGATTGTGCACAGTGAAGAAAAGCATGGCTGTCTTAACTTTATACTAAAAACAGCTGGCGGGGTTTGATAGGCTCAACAAATAGCATCCATTCCTATTAAAGCCAAATCCAGAAAGAAGTATTCCTTCCATTTGCAAAGACAACTTATAAATTTGACACAATTGTTTTCAAAGGAACAACAGGAAATTGGAGCAGCTGGGGATCTGGTTCATAAACTTCCAATACTATTTCTATAAAAACATGCTGCTATACACTGTTCCTTTGACCAGACCGTAGAGTAATTCTAAAAAGCCTTTGTTATCTTTAGAGAAACAGATTAAATTGGCCTTCACAAGTTGACACACATCAAATGAAACCTGCCAGACAGGGATGGTCACCTGCCAGGTGCTTGAATTTTGCTGTTTAAGGCAGCCAGCCCAAATAGAAGATTTACCCAATAGGTGGGCATCAAATAAGTTGGAAGGCAGCGTCAGTGTGTTGGACAGTAGCCTTCATCAAAGTGGTATTGAACAGCGAGGCTTTGAGACAATGTTGAAGAAGCTACCTAAGTTACAACATATATGAAGATGCTTCCTAAACAGTGGAAAAACAGGCACCTCTGCTGCATTTCTCCTCCACCCTTGAACCTTGTCCCCAGCATGGCAGAGTTGGCAATAAAACTGCAGCCTTGACACAGGTTTGGGAGAAGAATTGAGGAAGTGTATGTTTTGGAGCTCAGCAGTTACCAGCAAGCTGTACAGTAGGCAAATGAAAGAAGACATTTCTCCCCACCTTTAGAATAAGTGGCTGGTCCAAAAGAGATGAAAAGAAGTATAGAGGCTCAGCAAGACAAGAAGCTATGTAAAAAAAAAAAAAAGGTCCAGAAACTCTACATGAGACAGAAGAAGAAATCTCAGAGAGAGAGGGCTTAAGTAACAACACGCATAAGAAGGAAATGTTGATGCATACCAGTAGTAGTATGGAGCATAGAAAGGTAATTGTAATAAAGTAATAGGAAATAGAATAATAGAGTAATAGAAATAAGAATAGAGTTTTCAAAATAAATAGGAGTAGTAATAGAGTAATGGAAAATAGTATAAACCTTGTCATAATAGTAATTGAATAATAATAGCAGTACAGCAATTGTCATAGTAATAATAATTGTTATAATGAAAGTGTAGAGATAGAAATAGAACAGAATATAGGTAGCATTCACACATCACTTTTTATATGTTTGCTTGTTTTTTACAAAAGAAAACATTTCCCCAACCCTTATAAGTAAAACACATCTCAGATCAATCCAATTGGACATGTTTTTTTTTAAAAAAAACACCCCTGTGACATAAGCCAAATATTTCCAATGAGAATAGGCCATTGTTTATTTTAACAAAACAGGCAAGTGAGCTAGTAGGACTGGGAATTGGTATCTTTGCATATTTGGTCCTTTGTTTAGCACCTCAGCAGCAGTAGTTGATGCAGTTCTTATTCCTACTCTGAGTTCTTTTCACTGAAAGAGAAGACACCTCTTTTTCTCTTCTTCAATGTGAATAACAGCACACATCATCTCTGCCTAAATGCCCTGAGAGCCCCACTTTATGATCTTAACTCAATCTTCCATTTGTAATATGATGTATCAAGCAGAGGGACAATGCTCCTGCTGGTTAGGGCTCCTGGTTGTCTAAAAATATTGTTTCTCATGATATAGCTCTCTCGAAAGTGAACGTAATTCCCAAGGAGAAAAAAGGTTCTGAAGATCTGTGACCATCATTAAAACACCCTACTTTCCCAGTAATAGCTCTTGAAGTGGAATAATGAATGTGACTCTAAGACTGTTCTTAGAGTTAGTGTAAGTCTATAGGGATGTTGGGTAGTTGTTAACCCATTCCCAAACAGTAAATCTATAGTGGTTAGAACCCAAATGGAACCCATAGGAATATATGCAGGGGTGGGTTTCTACCGGTTATGTCCACCTCTGTAGAACCGGTAGCTCTGAAGAGCAGCAGACATAGAACCGATTCTATGTCTGCTGATGTTTTTGCCCACTCACCCACCCACCCAGGCTCTTACCTGATCTTTATTTCCTGATATTTCAACTTCAGTTGCCGAACGAGGCACAGCTGCAGTTAGAAAAGCAAGAAAAGAGGGCTGTTTCAAAGGCTGCTTCTCTGCAGGCAGCTGCTGATGACGATTTACAGGCACTTGGTTTGCAGCCTGCAGGGAAGCTCGTAAATCCCGAACCATAATTAACCCTGTGGTATCCCACCCCTGAATATATGCATTCTATGTAATGAGAAGTGAGTGTCCATCCGAGTGATTCTATTCTTTGTCATACTTTTCCATTTCAACTTTAATGACAGAATAATGTACAACACAGTATAATAATCAATCATCAGTTGTGGATCTGTGCATCTGCAACTTGAGATGGCACAGCACAGTAAAAAGCAGCAAATGAATCATTATCAGCTAGATAGGCAACTAGAGCAGTTTCTTATACTCTCATCTATTATAGTAATACCAATTTGCTTTGAAAAATGTGGGTAGAGTGTTGTTATTGTTTAAATGTCTGTCTTACAGTACAGGGAGAAAATAAATGTCTTGGCCCCAGGCTCTACAAGCATTGTTGAGTAGAACGAGATTCAGATCTTTGGGCCTAGTGTTTTCGGTATTGGAAAGAGAATTAAGATCAAAGGCTATATTCAGAATCTAAAACTCGGGGAAAAGGTCTTTTAAATTTTATGATCAACCAAGAATAGATATGTGTTAGTTATAAAAGTTTTGTGGAAGTAGAGAAATTCCTCCTCAGACAATTGTCTGATTTAATGATTTTGTTGTTGAAATGTCTGAGTTTATAGCATGAGGTAATTAGGTTTGAGTCTGCAGGGAAAGTAGATTTATAGTAATGTAGAAAAGTGAACATTAACTTGATTATCATAGCAGATCAAAAGATTCTCTTTGCTCTTTTAGGAAAAAAGCCATAAGGTTATTTGTGCAGGGCTTGCTACAGCAAAGATAAAGATAGACATAAAGAAAAGAAAAACCCTACTTCAATTTCTTCTTTTGAAAGATAACTTCTCCCAATAAATTAATACAGTTCTAAATCTAACTATGATTTTTATAAGTAACTGAGAATGCAACGATTTGTACTGATGAGTAATATGGTCAAGAACTATAACTTGTCTTCCCAAAGTCATCTGGAAGTCATATTCATCTTGTTCAGCACTATATCTGAGGCACACCTTTCATAGGCTTCTACTTTTTAATGTGACTGATCCAATTTTACATATGCAGTCCTGCCAACATTCATTTTCCTGTTTTATGCCATAATGATTATTAGAACTGACCAAACTTCAGTGAAAACTCACTCTAACTTTCACCATTTCTGATTCTTCAATTTGATGAGCTTTCACTAAATTCCTCTTATTAAAGCTTTTTCCTTCTATTTTAAGATATTTGAATATTTTGTCTCATTAGGAGATTTTACAAAGATCTGTCTTAAGCTCATTCCAGCAACATTTTGCTCCCACAGATTCATGATGGTAAAAAATCAGGAAATCCAGCAAGCATTCAACCCTCCCCTATTTCCAACATTTGTGGACTGTACATTGTTTCAGGAAGCTTTTCTGTGAAGAGCCACATGCTGCTATGAACCTAATGCACATTTAAATCGAAATAGGAGAACTTCTCCCTAACCAGACCTTATAATCAGTAAGTAAGTTCAACCCTGTCCCTAACATCATTTGGCATTTTTATGCTTATGAATTAAAAATCCATTTGAAAAACTGAATGGAAATCAGACAAATATTAAAATGGGACAGACTTTCTTTTTATCTGATTTCTCTATATCTCTAAATGTACAATCCTTTGTTGATTAGGCCAGCATTCTGTCAGGCTGAGCTTGAAAGATTCTTTAGTGAAAATTTTTATACTTTTTTCTCTGCATGAGGATTTTGGTTGTATACTGTAGATGCAGGAGGATCGGATGGAATTGTTTTTTACCCCCATAAATCAAAGAAATCCACTCTTCTTTCTCTATCTTGTTCTTCAACTTTGTGTCAAATTGTTGTTCTTAAAAACAGGCTACTTTTCATATTGCAGAAATCTTTGTTTTCTTTTTCTGCATGCGGCTAGCAAGGAATGTTTTGTGAAAACACTAATAAAATGGCCACATCTGTCCTCTTCTTGACTCTCTGAGCATTTGTGTTGGCAGCTTTTTGAGTTGCCTTACAGCAAACATTTGTTTAGATTGTCACTGATTGCCTAGGCCACCAGTACAATCTGGATCATTTCTTTCTTAGATATCTTTTAATTTGTGCTTTTCAATATACATACATATTGGACTTGATGTTATGAAAGCATTCACTCTATACACCCTGACCAGTCAAAGTGTTGAACAAGTGACATATTTTAAATATTTGGGCATATTTTCCCACAGCTTCACAAACCATAGTAAACACCAAAATCATGTTATAAAAAATGATCAAAAAATAGTGGCTGCAGTTCAAATCCCTTTTTTCATAAATCAGCAAAATACATATACTACATAACTGTTTCCAAATTCTAGAAAGCATTAACTTTAAAATGTGGCACCATTCTCCAAATGCAGAGTAATTTTGGAGCTGAAATTTTGCCTCTATGGACAAGGTGCTGTTGAAACTACAGCTCATGACCTGCTGTACTGTACTCTCTAAAAGGATTTAAGGACTCACCTCAATTCTTCTTTACCTAGTAAAACACCTGGGAAATTCTACTATTTTTCATGTACAATTGCCATATTATATCAATATGATTCCAATATGACTTTGGAAGGGACCTTGGAGTCCTAGTGGATGATCACTTAAACATGAGCCAATAGAGTGCAGCGGCAGCCAAAAAAGCTAATACTCTCCTTGGCTGTATAAACAGGCATGGAATCAAAATCACATTAACTATTAGTACTGCTTTTATAAAGCCTTAGTAAGGCCACATTTGGAATACTGAATCCAGTTTTGGTCACCACATTAAAAAAAAAGATATTGAAACTTTGGAAAAAGTGCAAAGAAGAGCAACTAAGATGATCAAAGGCCTGGAGACTAAAACATATGAAGAACAGTTGGATGATTTGAGTTTGACTAGTGTAGAGAAAAGAAAGGCAAGGGGTGACATGATAGCAGTATTCCAGTATTTGAGAGGTTGCCACAAAGAGGAGGGGGTGGTCAATTTATTTTCCAAAGGACCAGAGGGCAGAACAAGAAACAATGGATGGAAACTAATCAAGGAGAGAAGCTGCCTGAAATTAAGGAGAACCTTCCTAACTGTGAGAACCAATGGAACAGCTTGCCAACAGTAGTTGTGGGTGCTTCATCACTGGAGTTTTTTAAGAAAAGACTGGACAGTCACTTGTCTGAAATGGTATAGCAATAGCATTTAGACTTATATACTACTTCACAGTGTTTTATAGCCCTATCTAACCAGTTTAAAGAGTCAGTATATTGTCCCAAACAATCTGACTCTTCATTTTACCAACCTTGGAAGGATGGAAGGCTGAGTCAACCTTGAGCCTGTTGAGATTCAAAATGCTAAATTGCAGGCCACTGGCAGTTTGGAGGAAGAGTATGCTCTTACCATCAGCAATCAATGCCATAATCAAAGAACGGACCAAATTTCATGATTTGACTTCTTCTTCTGAATAAACCATAATAAGAACTATCTGTCCTTCTCTTCAATGCAAAAGACCCAGGACAGCCCCCTGAAGTCAAAGATATTTTGTGTACTGATCTTCTGAAGAATGTAGCTTTTGCCCAATACATGGTTTAGTATTTTTCAGAATACTAATGTATTTACCATTACAAATTATCTAGGGTAAGTGAAAATGAATGTTAGTGAAAAAGTTAAGATCATTTGGAGATCAATACAAATTTGAAATTGGGTCTCATGAATCCTAGCTCAATGCTCAATATTCTTTTATATCTGGATAGCTTTGGGGACTGCATATTGCTTTGTCCTTCAACAAAATTTTGATTCATTGAACAACACGGCTTTGAAGCAAAGTACCTTACCAAAGTGATCTGTGAGAACACAATGGCTCTTCTCTTTCAGTATAAATGGTGAGAGGGTCTTTGCTAGGCACAAGTAACTGGGAAGAGGAGTTGGTTCAAAGCATTAAAAGTTTATTACATGCTACCTGTACAAAAGAATCTGGTCTACTAACAGTCAAGCTAAATTGGCAGTAGATAGCGATCAATGAAATTCTCCTGGCTCTCTTGTGACTGATGACACATTTAATTCCACCCTTGGGTTCAGCCTGCTCATCTGCTACAGTCTTATCCACATGCATAATCTTCAGAAATGACTCAATTTTTCAGACTGAAGCACTGCTACAACTGAATAGATTATGTCCCAAATCCAAACAATGCTTCAGTTCTAATTATAGTAAATCCACATGCCTCTATTGGGTTTAAATTATTTTTAAAGATATTGTACATATAAAAAAATACTTCATCAGGAAGATAACAAATCTTATTATCATAAATCTGAGAATCAAAAATAATTACTTTGGTAAAATAGGTTTTATTATTCACAAACCTTTTTTTAAAAAAATCTGGATTAATTAGAAAGTATTGATAAGATTCAACAAAGAAGCTGAACTACTATTGATGTCAGATCTGTGTATCTGTCATTTTCTTCAGTGGAAGAAGAAAAGAGAGGGAGACTGATAAAGAAATCCTTTCTTGATGTAACCTGAATATATTTAATCTTATATCGAATTTGTATAACTTACACATGATACAATGGAGGGAGAAAACCCAGATGGCCGGAACCTATCACCTCTGAGAGGCACAGCCAGGAGATGAGAAGATCATAAGAATTCCACAGTGAGATGTGTCCTGGGAATCTCTGGAAAAGATCATTTTAAAAGGGGGGTGGGGGGAATTAGGTATGCCCTGGGAAACTGTGAAAAAGATTGTTTCAACAGAAGGGGTGGGGTGGGACTTAACATACTGGCTTTTGTTTCATTAAATACATATCGAGATAAGGAAGGGGTTCTATGGGAAAGATAATTATGGATCAATACAGATATCAGAATGAATGAGACACCTCAATTATTTAATTAAAACAATTCAGATTAAAAATTAAAAGAAGGTTGTTGGTCTTCCCCACCCCCCATCAGTAGGCACTTCTTTATTTTAATTAGCAAGATAAAACCAAGAAATGTTAATTTTCTTCTTAGATCAATGAGTTTGTATTAATGCTGGAAATATAATCTCATCTGCCACAAATCATACCAAACCCTTGTAATTTCTTATTTGTTGCTGCTCTGAGAGGAGATATTGATTATCCAAAGAGGCCCATAATAATGAATTTTAATTTTTTATCAAAAACCAAACAAAAAATGGTTAATTTATGGGTATTCCCAGAACAATTTGGAAGAACATCTTTGGAACTCATAGAGCACAGTGCCTCTTCATTATTCATTAAAGCAATCATTCTGCAGAAACTGAAAAGAAAAGTTGTGGCTACTGCTTTAAGTACTTTTAATGATTTAAAACAGTTGCTGCATCTTCTTTTCTGGCTCATGCAGAAGCCTGAAAAAAATTCCTCTGCTTTAATAAAAAGCAGTGTAGGGTTGTCCTACGTTGGCATGAGATACAAATGATCTATTTCAGCTCAGTTTTGAATTGTGCAGCTAATTTACAGTTCTGTTTCTTGCTCAAAAACAGCATTACTGTTGGATGAGCCATCTTTTCCTGATTAAATTAACACACACACACACACACACACACACACAATTAGATCTGATAGAGGAGACTGCTGCAGGTACTATCCACAAGGAATGTACATTTGCTATGTCACAGGTAATGTAATGACCCAGGGCGTGCCACAGAGGCAACACAGCCAAGTAAGCAAGAAATGTCCCTTTAATACCTCCAACTTTGCCTCCAATGACCAGGTTACCTTCGGCTGGAGAAAAAACTCTCCAAAGAACAGTCTTTATATAGAGGAAATTCAGTCCGAAAACAAAGTACATACAAACTATAAATAAAAATCCACACAAACCACCCTGCTGTGATTAACTTGACAGGGCAGGAAAAGTAATAGCAGACTTGAAAGCCTAGCAAAACACACACAGTTGGGAAGACACCAGGAACCCAGATAAGACTCAATGATACCAGATAATTCACGACTTGCTCCCAACAACTTTGCTTTGCACAGCTTCCCTTTTTAAACACTATATTCCCAGCAGCAGCTAATGAAGGGAATCAGGGCCCTTTCCTCCCTCGTAAGTCATGCAACTCACATTGCTCCCTTCTCCATTCCTCCCTGCGTGCCCTAGGATGAAGAGGGGGCGGGACTGGGTCTTCCTGTGAATTCCCTCTCCCTTGCTCTACCTCTTCTCTGCTCTGCCCAGCCAGCCTTTGCCCTTCCCCAGTTTCTTCCACAGCCAATGGAGCCACACTCCCACTCCCTGTCAGCTGCTCAGCCTCCCTCTCTGAATTAGATCCCGACAGGGGCATGACAGGTGGTGCAACTTTTCTGTCATGGCACTCACTTTGTGGAAAGTTCTTCCCCCTGAAATTAGGTTTGCTCCATTCCTCTATATGTTCCGGGTTGTCACCAGGCTTGGGCATCTCAGGGAACTGGAGACATGTCCAGATGAGGTGGATATATTCATTTTCTCTTTACCTGGAGTTGGTATATTTTGTTTCCAATAATTTAACTTTTAATATTGATTCTTATATTTTTATAAGGATTGTTTCATAGATGTGTTGTTTTATCTGATTGTTGTGTGCTGCCCAGAATTATTCTTTGTGAGATGGGCAGCCATACAAAGTTCATTAATAGTTGAGTAATAAATAAATAAATTTAGTGTGGAACTGCAGGAGCGCAACCCTGTCAATGCCAAGGAGGTCTCAAAGCACCACATATTTTACTGGCAGAGGAAAGTACAGGCTTCAGACTTTTCTTCCTAAATTAATGTGAACTTGGCTTTTGTAAATTTGTTTGGATCCTGCCATATTTCATAATACCAGGAGCTGATAAAACAAGCTACAATGTGTTTAGATTTTTTTTTATTTAAAAAAAATCTCTCTCATTATCCCTGCAGTACTGACTCAATCATTTTGGTCTGCCTTTGCTGACCTTCTGTTATGCTTTGTTTAAAAAAAAGAGAGGGCTATGTATATCATGCATCATTTATCATGTTTAATAAGGAAGTTTTTCTCCAATTAATTTTACCTGCAGATAACTTGGTGTCCTACCATATGAACTAAATCTCATAAGTAAAAATTTATTTTGAGTTCAAAAGTCAAGAACTGCATGTATAGCCTCAACTCTACACAACCCATCATTTGAGTCATCAGGATGCAATGGCTGTTTTTCCTTTGTGTGACTCATCCATTGATATAATCTTGGAGATATGGAGGTGCAGTGGTCCCAACCTTTTACCTCCAGAACTATCATTCATCTCTAAAATTAACTTCCAAATACCTCATTATTTCAAAGAATCTTCTACAGTGCCATATTTAGACTTCTCAGATCAACAGTGCAACTACAAGTGACATCATCTAAAAAGTAAGGGTAATATAAGAGGTCTGGTCCAGATAAATCCCCAACTGCAGTTCTGAAACTTCCTATTACCATTTCACAATGAACAAAAATCATAGTCACAGTTGATAAGAAAATACAGAAATGTGGTGTGGTGATTATTCACACACTACACTAAATGCATTTATTTTGTTTTGTAGAAAAACAAAAGCAAACAAATTCACTTGGACTTATATTGGGGGCAGGGAATCTGCTTCTGTTTACACAATGAGTTGGAAATTAAATTAAACCATAGAGTGTTTCCCACCCACCCCTGCTTTACTGGTGTTAATCTAGCTCATGGTGATTTAATTCAAGAATCGGGTTTAACAAACCAAGGCTTTGTGCAATGTGTGAACTCAGAAAAAGAATTACCTTCATGTAAAATTAAAAACAAAAGTAAAAGTTTGAATTCCTCAGTTTAAAATAACACTTAAAAGAATGCTTTATTAACATTAACAACTTCACCAAAGGATTCATACCATCATTGTCATGTTCAGGCTTTGCACTATAAATGAAACAAACCTCAGGTCTATTTCTCATGCACATATATATGATATTCAGCTTTGTTCGGGTATTTTCCCACGTCATTATAGCTGTACTTTTAAAGTTGTAGCAACGTTTCGGCAGAATCTCAACTGCCATCATCAGGCTTCTGTATAGTGTTTGTCTATGAGTCAGACTTTCACAGCCGTTTCTGTTTTAAATTTGGTGCTGGCCTACGCTGTGCCAGAATGATTTTATCTTCATCCTGATTGGTTGGGAGTCTTGGTCTGTGTTTATTGGTCTTGGACTTTGCTGTGTTCTGCTTGATTGGTGTTTCTAATATCTTCTGTCTGTTTTGTAGCTTTTTTTGTCTTGATTGGCTGGCAACATTGTGTTTCCTGTATTGGAGGCTTTTAGTGCGGCTTGGCTCCGAGTAAATGGACAGCTATCATTTATTAGGAAGCTAAGTTGCATCTGGGTGCCTGGTTGGGGTGTATTTGAGGTGGAGGTATCAGGGGGATCTGTTTGTGCCCAGGTGTTTGGCTGGCTTGTGGTGTGGAGATATTTTTGTTTGTGAGTGCAGGCTTCTAGATAATTGACAGTCTGGTGGAGTCATCTCTTCTATTCATGCTTTCAGGTACTTTTTCAATCTCTATGGCTTCTCTGATAATTCTGTAGCTGGGGTTTTCTATAGTGGCTAGGGTTTTGGTGCCATTGAAGTCGATGCTATGACCTGTGGTTTTCAAGTGTTAGTGAGGAATCCATCATATGTGGAGTGGAATCCAGCCTAACTAAATTAAATACAGATGAAGCTGATAGAATAAGACCCCAAGTCACTAACATCCTATGCACAAGCAAGCCACCCAAAAGCAACTTGCTCAAAGAGGAACTAAAAGCCCTGTAAGCCTTAACGAACGACAGCAGCATAATCATATTTCCAGCAGATAAAGATAATGCCAAAGAAGCACCACTACAAAACCTAGCCAAATACCTAGCAAAGCAGCTACAGCCCCATGCTGAAACAGCAGCTTCACATGTACAAAACTCAAACCATCTCTTGGAAATGATCAAATATCTACATGTGGAACAAAAAAATCTGCTTGTAAGTTTTGATGTGGTTTCACTATTCACTCAAGTCCCGATAAAAGAAACTCTCAAAATCATCAAAAATAAATATCAACCACCCAAACACCTCATGGAACTAACAGAACACTGCTTAACCAACACATATTTCATATACAAAGGACAAAGATACAAACAAATTGAAGGAGCCCCTATGGGATCACCACTGTCACCCGTCATTGCAAACCTGTTCATGGAAGAATTCGAATCCAGAGCCCTAGCCAATGCCACCCACAAACCCAAACTATGGCTAAGATACATCGATGACACATTTGTTATTTGACCCTATGGAAAAGAAAACCTAAACAATTTCCTAACACACCTAAACAGCACACACCCCAAAATCAAATTCACCATGGAAATGGAAACAAACAAACAACTACCATTCCTAGATGTACTAATCTACAACAAAAAAAACAGATGTGACACTAGGACACATCATATACCAGAAGAAAACACACACCAACTGCTACCTCAACACCCAATCCCACCACCACCCAGCACAGATAAACTCTGTGGCCAAAACACTAATTGCCAGAACCAAACTCCTGGCAGACAAGACACACATAAAGACTGAATTATGCACCCTGACAAAAGTACTGACAGCCAACGGCTTCCACAAAAGCAAAATCACTGGCTTGATCCACAAAAACACACTGAGAAATAATGGAAGCCTAGAAGATGAACAGACCTATGGAACAGCTGTCCTGCCCTACATAAGAGGTACTACAGACAAAATCAGTAAGATACTACACAGGCATCACATCAAGACTGCCTTCAAAACAGACAGAAAAATAGCAGCCATCCTAAGAAACCCCAAAGATAAAATTGACCTGGAAAACCAAGGCATATACGAAGTCCCCTGTGCATCATGCCCTGCCACATACATTAGACAGACCAATAGAAGAATAAGTACCCGCCTAGATGAACACAAAAATGCAGTAAAAAAACTGGAACACACTTCCTCACTAGTCCAACACATGAAAGCCACAGGTCATAGCATCGACTTCAATGGCACCAAAACCCTAGCCACTATAGAAAACCCCAGCTACGGAATTATCAGAGAAGCCATAGCGATTGAAAAAAGACCTGAAAGCATGAATTGAAGAGATGACTCCACCAGAATGTCAATTATCTGGAAGCCTGCACTCTCAAACAAAAAAATCTCCACACCACAAGCCAGCCAAACACCTGGGCACAATCAGACTCCCACTGATACCTCCAGCTCAAACACACCCCAACCTGGTACCCAGATGAAACCTAGCTTCCTAATAAATGATAGCCATCTGTTTACTTGGAGCCAAGCCACACTAAAAGCCTCCAATACAGGAAACACAATGTTGCCAGCCAATCAAGACAAAAAAAGCTACAAAACAGACAGAAGATATTAGAAACACCAATCAAGCAGAACACAGCAAAGTCCAAGACCAATAAACACAGACCAAGACTCCCAACCAATCAGGATGAAGAAAAAAACATTCTGGCACAGTGTAGGCCAGCACCAAATTTAAAACAGAAATGGCTGTAAAAGTCTGACTCACAGATGAACACTATACAGAAGCCTGATGATGGCAGATGAGATTCTGCCAAAATGTTGCTACAACTTTAAAAGCACAACTATAATGACGTGGGAAAATACCCGAACAAAGCTGAATGCCATGCATATAAATACCCGCGAAAACTTAAGAAAACACACACACACACACACACACACACACACACACACACACACGATTTCATGCCCAAGAAAGGTCTAGAGGTCACAATCGCCCAGTTTCCTAGCCTGATACATTAATCGCTATACCAAACTGGCTCTATGTATGCATGCCTCCAATGTGTGGCTTTTATTACTGATTTCACAAAGACACTCAGAATCCAGATTTTGAAAACAAAATAATAAGAGTACCTTTTAACATTCCAATCTTATGCCCAATTACCATTTTACAATATTGTTCACAATGAGACCAATTTTGAGTAAAAATACTCAGAATCACAGTGAAAAGCTCTTATGTAGACTTGTACTTAACATTGTAGAGGTAGAAAAATATATACAAAGATATTTTTAAACTTCTGGTAAAAGGAAAGCATGCATAAGCCATGCTTTTATATGAAAGAAATTTAACTTTCTTGCGCTCCTTCCATGTATGTGGTAATTTTTTTTTAATATAGAAGTTAGAATCAAAAACAATTCAGTTTTAGATTAGAGATCTAAATAAAAGTACTCTTGTTTTATTTGAAATATCTATGGTCAAGAGTGGCACATGGTATTCTGTGTATAGCTGAGAATAACCTTTGGAAGGCAATTCTGCCTCAGGGCATAAAATTAGGACACAAAACAGAACTGTTTTGGTTTTTTAAAAATCCTATCCCAGATTAGTAGAGCATTTTTTCCCCATGATCCCCTGAACATTATTTTTTCTCTCCCCCAGGTGAAGAGATAACTGGCTCTTTGCCAGACTTTCCCCATATATCATAAAATATCCAACTTCCAGGCTTGGATAAAACATGGGAAACTAACAAAACTTACAGTTGAGTTGCTGTGACCTCCTCACAGAACAGAAGAAAAAAAAAAAAGCTTTATTCTCTCAATTGATTTGCAGCACATGTTCTTTCAGTGCCAACAAAATATAGTGGGCCCAGCTGCTATAAATTACCTCCCCATCCCCCAACAGATTTCCCCCTTCCCCCAACTACAAAATATATTGCAAACACCTAGCACGTATTTTTAAAAATGGGTTAGGTTCTAAAAGCAGTGCAGTTTTCTCTCTCTGACATAATGATGTTTTTTTTTTCCTTTTGTTTTTCAAATGTTGTTTTCAATATGATAGTTAGAATGTGGGCCCATTTTGCAGGTTGCCAATTTAAAAGAAAAGCTACTTTTGCAAATTTAGGTGCACCTTGCATTATTCTTGCTAATTTTCTCTTATTTTAAATATTATTAGAAGACGGAGGGAAGGAAAGAAAGGAGGAAAGAAAGGCCATGTTTAGAAAGAGAACCATAATTTTCTATTTTAAATTGAAGAAAGTCATGAATAATATGTCTCTAACTCCCCCATCCTACTAGAGGGTTGTCTTGACCAATTGAAAAAGAGAACACCGTTCTTTAAATAATTATGCAGAAAGGAGAATTCTGGCAGGTGCAATTTATCATGCTACTGTAAGGAAAGCTGTACCCTGCTCAAAGATGCTCAAAGACATTTTGCAACTTGAAGATTAAATGGCACGTCCTTCCCCAATTCCATATACAGAATAGGATAAGGCTGACAACTGAAGCTATCTCAACAATGGTGAGATGACAGCCTCCTTCACCAGATCTCAAGGTTGGAAACCATTGTGAGATACTACACATCTTGCCAACTCTTCCCGTTGACTTGGCCATACAATATCTAACCCTAATAAAGCTATGATTATGATCTGATTCTTATCCCAGCCTAAGCATTTCGGTCTAGTCTCTTTTGGTTCATAAACCCCAGCAGTAGTCACAATGGACTGATTCATGAGATAATGTCCATAAGGTCCATTACCACAAAACCGTCTCATATAATCAAGATAATTTATTCCAGGCAAAATTTGCCTTCCTGATTCCCCCCTCCACTGTTTAGCACTGGGTGACCAGCTTTTTAATTGTACACAGTACTCTTGAGTGATGCTTGGTCACTGATATGGTGAGAGATTAAAATTTGGCCCCAGGACATTGCAAAGATTTTAAGTGGTGGCAGTCTTTAGGAAAGCCATGGGATCAATCAATTCTATTATTGAAGGAAGGGACCTTGGCCATGGCACTATACTTCTAATTCGGAACATTTGTCATTCCAGGCACAGAGATAGTAAAAATATAAAGAATGTTACTTCCACTGGCAGATTAAGGTATCAGAGCAGGGGAAGTTTGGAGCTAAAAAATAAATCTTACATTTAAAACAGTTTTAAAAGCCTTTTTCGTGGTCTCGGGTTTGGCATCAGTACTGAAAGAAAGTGAAGGAACAGGTCACAGGTTTTAACATAGCAATCCCATCTAAGACGAATATTAGTCTAGAACATTATAATGGAAAGTGCTAGGAAATCTCTTTTGATTTATAGTAATACTGCATTATATTACCCCAGCTGCAATCTGTTATAATAATGCAAGTTTCCATCACTTCTTTTGTAGGTGCTCAAGGTTGTTAATCCAGTCAGGTCCTGCCTTCTCTTTTCCTATGTGGAGGAAATTAACCACTGTTGATCTACACCATTCCAATGGTTCTCTCATAGCCATGTAACATTCCCTGATATTCATCTACAAGAATCTAATCTAACCCTAAATTAGTCAGTTGACAGCAAACTCCCAGTTTTACACAGTGATTTAGAAAAAATTAATTTTACCTTTGCAACATCTAGCCCAGAGAATACATTTAGTTTGTTTTAAAATGGGATAAAATTGGCCAGGAAGTTCAAATATAATGAGGCATGCATCAAATGTCAAGGAAATCAATGCTGCTGTTTTCAAGTGATGTCATTTAAAATCTGGTTTAGTAGATTTTCCATAACTTTCTATTTTCAACAAGGAAGAATGCATAAAATTGACAAATTTCAAGCAGACAGAATGAGAAGGTTCAATGACAAGAGAACTTGTAATCATAAGCAGTAATGATATCCTTGTCTGAATATAGTGGAATTTATTGTTGGGGAGTGGGGGCAGTGAGATTAACTCCCTGATCTTTTTCATAGTCTATCAATCAGCTGGCTAGTGACAACACCACAAAGCATCATCCTAGACCTGCTAAGGAGACAGGAAAATAATGACATGCAGCAATGAAAGTAAAACTTCAGCTGCCTTCCAAGAGCTGTTCACACCTGCCAAGATACTGTGAATGGCAGTTTGATCATAAGGCTTCCTCTAAGTTGATGTAAGTCTTTCTGGGTAAACCAGCTTGGAAACACAAGTAGATGAGCTATTTCTACTTTATTGTAAAGCTACATTAACAGAATCATGCAAGTCTGAAGGTACCAACTTCCTGCCACCACTTTTAACCATCTCAGCAATTATGGTGGGTCCTTCACAAGTTTCTTTCTCTGACTATTTATCTGGGGTTCCTACCTCTCTTGTCTGATTGTTGCCTAGATAGCATCTCGTCCCTTCATCCCCCAAGACCATCCATACATTCCCTCTGCATTTCAGAACATCTTACTAATCCTTCCTCCATCTTCTGTTCCCTTCACAACAAGGAGTTTAGTGATGCACTTTTAGGCATGGCTGCCCATAGCCTAAATCAGGGGTCTCCAAACTTTTCACTTCAACAACTCCTCCTTCATGTGGTTTCAGACTGTTATTGACCTCCAAATATTTATTATATGAAAATAATGTGATAAGCACTACTTTAACTACTAGTACTTTGAATAATAATAATAGATAATAATGACTTCATAAATTAGGTAAAATATGAAAAAATAAGATTTAACATACCTTTTTCTTACTGAACATTGATATCATTAATGGGGAGGATGTGTTTGATGCATATCAACAAGGCTGGTGAAGGGCTGGAGATTGATGAATTTTAATCATTAAGTCACCATGATCTATGAGGATCAGATTGTTCCTGTTGATCCTTAGACATTTACTGACCCCTTTTCAATCCCCAGACATTCATTAATCCCTTGGATAGTCCCATTGACCCTCAATGGTCAATATTTTTTGAAATTATTTATATTAGAGATTTTAACATAAGTAAAAGATAAACATGAAAAATATAAAGAAAAATTAAAGAAAAGATCAATAAAAGTGCAGGAAATGAGACACAAAAAGAAATATAATATATAAGTCACTTCCAATCTTCTTTACACAAATTACAAACTAATTTATTATCTCTCCTCCCTCTGTAATAGAGTTCCTCAACGTTTCCAGCTTTGTGGACTAGCAGAAGGAAGGGGATGGTACCAGGGTTGGGATTCATTTTTTTTAACAACCGGTTCTGTGGGTGTGGCTTAGTTGGTGGGTGTGGTTTGGTGGTCATGTGACTGGGCATGGCCAACTCAACATCACTCACATTGAGGCACACATCTCCTCGCCTGGCCTCTCATGACTGTGGGGATGCTGCAACAGTCGTAAGTGTGAAAAATGGTCATAAGTCACTTTTTTCAGTGCCACTGTAACTTTGAATGGTCACTCCACACAAGCAAAGTACCAGCAAAGGAGGGGGAAAAAACTCCAGAGAAATTCCAGAGACAGGAAGTTTAGTCCTGCCAAGAATGTAATAAGGGTTAACGGAGAGGCCGTTTCTGTAAGCAACACCAGAATGTTTCCTTCCTGCCTTCCTTACAGGATTAGGCCAGTAATTTCTTCTAACAACCGGTTCTCCGAACTGCTTAGAATGTTAACAACCGGTTCTAGCAAATAGGTGCAAACTGGTGGAATCCCACTCCTGGATGGTAATCAAAAGCAGCTGACAAGCACACCCACGTCCACTACTCACACAAGTGTGTGCTTGCCAGCTGTTTCCACAGCCCCATTGCAAACCCCTCATGGTCCATTAGTGGGCCACAGCCCACAGGTTGGGGACCCCTGGTATATAAGATTACATTACATGGTTTCTTCTTGCCTTATTCAATCCTTTTTAATCAGCAAATCATAAATCCCCCATTCACTTTTTTCCATTTTCAGGAAAAAAAATTCTAATCTTTTAGGAAAATACATACCTTTTTTTATACTTGATCAAACAGGTCAGTTTTGCCATTTTTGCAAATTCAAAAATCTTCACTATCCACTCCTCCATTGTGGATATTTCAGTATTTTATCATTTTTGTGTCTTGTTTCACTTGGGTATCTGTTTTAACTATAGTGGGTATTCCTCCTCTAAACTGAGAAATCAATGCCAGAGTTTAAATGTTATTTTGAAGTTAAGCAACATCTGTCTGAATCAAAATTTCAGTGTTAATTAATTAATAAATTCATGTTTTTTATTTATCATATTCCAGATCCTCCATAGTCCTTTCTTGTTTTATTTTCCCACTTTCTCTCTTATTTTCATTTTTGATTTCTTTCTTTTGTCGATTCATTTATTCTTTCAGTCCATATCTCTTGTCTCATTTGTTTCTCTCTACTCCCATTCCATTTCTTCTAGTTCTGTCTTTCTTCTTGCCTCTTTTCATTCATGTCCTGCTGTGTCTGTTCCTGCTACTAGACAGAGTAATATTATGTTTTATTACTAGGGTGTGTAACCACGTGCCTAAATAAATGGGATAATATTCATGTTTTATGCACCTTCATTTAACAGATTTGTGGACGTAGGAAATATAAAAACAGAATCTCATTTTATCATTTTATCAGTGTTGCATTGTGCTGCAACCTCTCCAAATTTTATATTCTCCATAAATTAAATCAGAAGGTTACCAGTTTTGAAGTCTGAAAAACTTCACAAACCACTATGATTTCTCTGGATTTTAACAATCCAGATTTGCTCACCCTAACATATCCAGTCAATATGGCTAAGGCTTACTGTAAGTGGTAGAACAACATACTGGTGTGCAATGCAATTTTCCCAGACTAGGAGTGAATTGTTCAATTTACTTTTCTTCCAGAGGCAATAAAATATATTGAAATGGCTCTGAGCCCAGCTTTCTAAAAGTATATAAAATGACTGAAGGTAGGAGTTGTTTAAATGGTTAAATGAGCCTTTTCAAAGTATTTTCCCTAAGTCATTTTGAAATAAATAGTTTATGTAAAGAATAGTCTATATTTACTGGGTTATATGTTAAGTGATTGTTAGGTTTTGGCCTAAAACCAGTGGTGGGATTCAAATATTTTTGTTTCCGGTTCAGTGGGCGTGGCTTGGTGGGAGTGCTTTACGTGCCCGCGTGTTCCAAACGTATACTTTGTACAGGCGCAGAGGCGTTCTAACTCACCTCCTGCAAGCCTCCTGCACACTTCAGCAGCTGCCCCACGGCACTATTCTGTGCTGCGCAAAGCAGCTGCGCTTCAAATTCAGCAGATAGAGGTGAGTATAGGAGCCCAAGTGGGCGGTTGGGCCCAATAGCAGAGCAGCAGAGAGAACCGGTTTGGTCTCCGCTGCTCATCGCTGCTACTGGCTTGCCAGAACTGGGCCAAACCAGTAGAATACCACCACTGTCTAAAACATTGCATAAATCCAGCCACCATGGTTTAGTTTATAGATTATGTGTTATGTAATCTCAGACTATTAAGGTTTATTTTACTAATGGAGTAAAACATACTTACTGACACCTCTTGGGTTTTTTCTTGTGTGTCTCCTAAATGCCTGTAACACATGAGAAAGTTCAGTGACACTGCCTCCATCTGAAGTTTAGAATGTTGATTGCCAAGATCCCTTAATACTCTAAACCAGTGGTCCCCAACCTTTCTTGTGCCGCAGCCCGGTACCGGCATCACAAAATCATCCGCGGCCCAGTACCGGCATCAGCATGCATGGCAAGGCGAGCCGAGTGACCGGCCAGCCAGTCGCCCCCCGCTTCTCCCCGCCACCTTCAACTCCTCCTTTGTACCTGTGTCGATGGGCTTCGGGACGGCTTCGGGATGGTTGCTCGGCTCACCTTGCCATGCATGCTGAAAGAATCCTCGTGCCTTAGTTTTGTTCGAAGGCCCCCCCCCCCCGATGAAACTAAGGCGCGAGGATTCTTTCAGCACCCAAATGCCGCTTTCTACCCGGAAAAGCTCACCGGAAGCAGTTTTTCATCAAAACAAGATGGCAGCGCCCAGCAAACCGGCGGCCCGGTAGAAATTGTTCCACGGACCGGTACCGGTCCCCGGACCGGTGGTTGGGGACCCCTGCTCTAAACAGCTCACTCTATTGAATCCAGGAAGCAGAGCAGAAGTGGGCTTTCCTTTCCTGGGAGATTAAGTGGATATATGCTTGAATTTTTTTGTAGAGATACTAAGTAAAGCTGGTGAATCAAGAGCCCTGTAGAAAGTTAGCATCCCACCACCCCCGAATAATGAAATATTCTAGGAAATATTAAAAAGGCAGAATATTATAATTCCCTAGATGAGAAAAGGAGAAACATGCTCTTGGAAAACAGTCCCCACCTTTGTTAATAGCCCCAGAAAGACTGATGCCAACTTATCTACAAGGGCTCTTCAGCTCCAGGGTGATAGGATTAGCCCTCACTCAAGATCCAAACCAAGACAAAGCCATTAAGCCATAATAGGAATTGCCCAACACCCTTTCAGAATACACTGCCTCTTCATTACATCATCACCCACCAAGAATACACTGCCTCTTCATTACATTATCACCCACCAAGATTCAACCAAGTCTGGGACAGCCTACAAGGTTAGATGAACCCCTGCATAGCCCCATGGGAGTTTGACAGCCAATAGAATACATTTCTTGCAAGGTCCAAGAGAGGGGATAAATATATCTCACTCTCCACTGCATGTAGTCAAATACCCAGAATCGCATGTGCTTGGAGGTTCTGCTTCACCATTAAATATCCTTGCAAGCAGCCTCCATGTTTCCAGTGTCTTTCTTCCCACTTGGAACTGAACCCAGATGGACATTTCTTCCAACAGCCCTAAGTCTTTCCAGGAATCAAGTGACCAGAAACCAAATGATATTACACATTCCTGTGGGGATTATCCTTTAGGTCACCAATGACCAATTTGGTTTGCTAAAAGGTGTGTGAACCTATAAGATAACTGCATTCTGGGAACCTATCCCAGAACCACCAAAATATTTTAAATTTGGTTGCATCGCTTGTTTATATCTTTTCACCGAACTACTTTATCTTTTGCCCTTGCTGGACTGTTGAAATTTTGAGAAGCAAAATAAACTTCTCTACTGGAGTATTCTGAGAGAATCATTATGTTAACAGAATGGAATATAAAAAGGGGGGAAGTTGTAAAGTTTCATCTGCATTAGAACTGATTCTGCCAACCATGACTGTTTTGTTATGTGGAGAAAAAAATGGTTTGCATTTTTATCAGCTCGTTTTTATGCTATATTACCCCAATAGTATTTTTTTTAATCACAAACATGCCTTCTGGGGGGAAAAATGCTAATTTGTAAACAAATTGGTAATCCTGTAATTGCAGCAATGACTGGAAAACCAAAGTGAAGCATGTGTCGGTAGTGACCCATTGGGATGATGTTTCATCAACTGTTTTTCTCCATTATGTTCAAACCATTTAATACAAAAGAATACATACAATGTTTAATTCACTGGAGAAAATTCTATGGGGCTGCATAATACACTGAGTGACAACAATAAAGATCCTATGTAATGAATGCTGGGTTATGTTAGAAATAAAAATCAACCCTATTTTAGCCTCCTGTGATGCAAGATCCTTTGTTATTATAAAGATCTGACTTTTTCTTTTGTTGAAAAAATAAATAAACTCTAAGCTACAAAAAGCAAATAGTGTCAATTGCATTGAGATACCCCTACCTTTTTTTTTAAACAAAGGAATTAGGAGAAATTCCAAGGAGAAAGTTAACATCGTTCATCGTTCCTGGATATACCTATTCACAATGAATTCGCAAATGCAAATACAATGAACAGGTGTGCAAGCATTGCTGAATTTAGAACAATGTGTTTGGAATGCAGCTGTAATATCTGTGGCTCTGTATTGTGGTGCTAGGCTTAATGGGTAAGAGTAGGCCTAGGGAAACTGAGGTCCAAGTCCACCTTCACCAGGGAAATTTTTAGGGAAGCTTTGAGCCTGTTACTTTCTCTCAGTTCAGCCAAAGTTGTTGTGTTGTTGTAAGATATAATGGAGGGAGGTTTTTGTGGAAGCTAGTTTGAGTTCCTGAAGAAAAGATAGGATCTAAGTAAGACATATCTGCAGACTGGAACCTATCAAAGGTAACTGGGATTAAAAAGTGCCACCTCATAAAGTTGAACTACCATGATAGAAAGCTCTTTCTCATGTCATATTAATGTACAGTGCATTCTTTTAGTTGGCAGAAAAAATAAACCAACCAAATTCCTCTGCCCTGACTGCCAAACCTCACCCTGCCTCAGTGCTGAGACTGTGATGAGGCTGCTGTCTTGCATTGTCCTTACAGATTTAATGTGGGTAGATTAAGGAAAGTGATTGGCAATTTCCCTTAAATTTGTTTCTCCTCCCATTGAGTATAGTGCCACCCATCTGAGACAAAGCAACCAATGATCATTCTCTGTATGTGGCATGGTAAGGTGGGGTCAAGATAAGCAGGTGCTTAGAATAGTGAGTTTAACACCTGTTCTCACTCATTTACTCTGTTAACAGGTTGCTAGCATAGAAGTGCCCCATGACCTGATTGTTACCTATCACTCTGACTGTTTCTGAACACGAGTCTAGCACTCTTTGGACCAAACTATATTCAAAACAAGCTCAGGTAACAAGTGGAAGTGGAAGCATTGCAAGGTGTCTTGGGAATAGTGTCTCTGACCTCTTACTTAGGATAAGAGATGCAACAGAGGGTGAAGGTTAAATGAAATACTGTAAAGAAATGGCAGTATGGGCAGAGGGTGACCATGGCCAGCAGCATTGACAGATAATATGTGGATTATGCAAAGTGGTGCTACCTCTCACTAACTAAAATCACTAAACAAGTCAGTTGACAGAGTTCTCGAAGTTACTCCAATTAAATAGTTTTATAGTTGACAGCAGTCATGTGAAGCTTCTTGCTGTAATATCAGTGAAGCACTCAATGGTCTACTGAACAATACACATTTGGCAAAACCTAGCTTTGTTTCCTAGTTTAACCTCAGCTTCTGTGCAGCCCTTCATGACAGTGCTGGTCCTTTTTTAAGAAATAGAGTAGAAACACTCTTTCAAAGCCTGGAGCTTTCTGAAATATCAGTCAGGCATTTCATGATTGTGGAAACCAGGATTTGGTCTGTTCTAAAGCCCAAGGAACAAGGACACTGGGAGGATAGTGCCCAGTGTCTAGAGGACAGGGTTATGCCCAAAGCAGGCCAGTATATCAACTGAAGGGAGGGAGAATCCCAAACGCTGTCTGAGGAAGATTTATAAATTGAATTACGGCATAAACCTCTGGTGGATTAAATTTAAAACCGGAAGCTCTAAAGACAAAAATTAACTTGTCCACAATGTGAGGAGGAGATGAGATCATGACACAGTCCTAAAGACACATTATTTTAAACAATTAGTAGGACATCTATTTGAGTATGAAATATAAAAATCCATAAAATATAAATGAACTGGGCATGTTTTATTCTAAGAAAAGACAGAACGGTTTTGAAGTATGCTTTTGATCTGAGTGAAGGACTTGTGCCAGTTTCTAGTCAAAACCTGTCTTCCTCCTATTTGATCTCCATGTCTTTGAGCTGGACAAAGAACAGCTTGAGAGGGTAAATTTTCAGCAAAAATAAAGCCTTCTGTTGACTCAGAAGTAGGGTGTTCTGGAATACTATCCAATCACTGCTTAGAATCAAAGTGTCCAGATGAAGCATTCTTATAATGAGTATTATTTGTAGTTTGCTTTTCACCAAAAGTAGACAAGCATAGGTCCCATGATGTTTGGCAATTCTGGGAGTTGCAACCTCAGCTCAGACAATCCACAAACAAGGCAGACTTGTTCCACCCATGTGTGTATGTGTGTGTGTGAGGGAGGGGGGCTAAATGAGAATGCTGAAAAGAAAAGCAGATCTGAGCATCTATTATTTAATTGTAAAATATTTTTATTCCGTTTTTCTACAAAACACTGCTTAGTGTATGGAAACGTTTGAGATCTGATTAGAAATATCCATGTAGCAAAATATATAGGTAAGAATAGACCCAAGTTTCCTTCCTTCCTTCCTTTGAATACAGGCACTACTAATTATATTAAAATAATAACCCTTGAGCCTTTAAATACAATGAGTGTTATAGCTACTTTGGTCTTACACTGTGTTCTAATATAATAGAAATTCAATTCGCAAAATTTGCCAGTGTTCTATTTTTATGGGCTTTTTTTTTTAAATGTATGATTTACCAATAATGTTCTCACTCCAAAAATGAATGATTTGAGCAATAGTTAGCAGTTTGCAATGGCAGGAGTTGAGTCGAGTGAGATTTTTAACACATTCCAAGGGACTTGATTTCCCTTCCATCTGATCATATTAATTTAATGCAGGAAGGGGAAAAGATACAGGGGAAATTATGTAGATTTTTTTTTAAAAAAACCCTCCCACATACCTTATGGGACTCAGACAAAGTGTTGGACTAAGACTAAGACTGTATGTTCAGTTCCAGGAATGGTCTCCTAGAACACATTTTCACAGAGGGACAGGGAGTTAAATTAAAATGCAATGATAGCTATTCTAACTAAAAATTCTACTCCAAACATAGATCATACCTATGGAAATTCAATATTATTAAACCTACCTTAAACCATGATGGTTAAATGAGGGCTATGCATATCCTAGCCTTTTTTGGAGGGGACGGACAGACAGGGATATTATTTTCATAATGGACACAACAGAAAGCAGTAAAACATAAGATACTTTTGAATAAGAAATCTGCTTCCATTGGAAAGGAGCTCCTAATTTTTGTGATGCCACAGGGTTGAGAAGATTCAATTCATTTCTGTTTTCTAATTTTAAGGAATTCTTACTCCCTCCTTCTTCCTGATCTTTGGTGATATTAGAGAGTCCTAATAGGGGTATTCTAGCTTGATCATTCAAAACTTCCTCTCTGCAAGCCTACACAAGCAACCAGAGAGGATATTAATAAGACTCTGTCAGTTTTCCTCAGGGAAAAATGTCAGCTACTCTGGATTTTTTTGTTCATTTCCTTTTGTGTAAAGGAGATTAGGATGAGGCGATTTTGATTGCTGCCAGACCTGTGCCAACCTGAGTAGCAGAGCAATGGATGACATCTCTTGCTCTTCTGTGAATTAGTAGAAAGTCAGTATCTGTTGCTCATTTTCAAACTGCTTTGAGTACTTTATAAACATAGTTCTTGCTTTCTTCTCAAACACGCACACATTTCTGACCATTTCTCTACTAATGACCAGCATATGATTATAGTAGGTATTCAAAGGATACCACTGTGGAAAAAGAACCATGTACATTCACTTTGAACTGCTTTAACTTTAACTTTATAAATGGTAAGTACATGAGAAGCACAGCTTTATGGATCTGTGCAACAGACTAAAGCAGAAAAACAGGAGACAGGATGTGGGAAATCCTGTGTTCTCACTTTATTTTTTTTAAGCACACAATTAGAAATGCTCTCCTTGTGATACTTTTAGAAATCTATTTGCATCACATATAAATATACTGCCAAAAATGGAGAGGAAAAACAGATGCAGGCTTTCTTCAGATAATAGTTATGAAAAAAAGTAGCAAAAATAAATGTTTAAAAAGAAGCAAAAAATAACTCAATCTGGGACCTGATGCTATTCCACTTCTTAATAGCAATAGCACTTAGCACTTGTGCTTCACAGCCCACTCTAAGCAGTTTACAGAGTCAACATATTGCACCAAACAATCAGGGTCCTCATTTTACCAACCTCGGAAGGATGGAAGGCTGAGTCAACCTTGAGCTGCTCAGAATTGAAGTCCTGGCAGTCAGCAGTGAGTTAGTCCTGTAGTACTGCATTTTAACCACTGCATCATCATGGCTCAGAATTAATATATTCATATGATTCTGAAATGGGGAGGAAGATTGGGAGGAGCCAAATAACTCACTATCCTGGGTGTCGGCAACCCATGGCTCAGGAGCCACATGAGGCTCCCTGCAACCTGGTTGCGACCTGCTCTCCGCCCTGAGACACTGGTACAACCTGGCCATGGCCGATGCCAATCTCACTAACATGAGGGCAGCTATGACAGAAAAGGGGATAGGCCCACAACTGAGGAATGAGCACGAGCCACAGATGACCCTCCTTCTCACGCAATCCTCTGACTGGCTGTTGCAGGGCTGGGAAAGTGCATGCAAGCAGGCATACTCTCCTCAAGCGAGCGGCCGAGCTCAGCCAAGATGCAGCAAAGGTACATGGAGTCAGTGGGTCCACCGGCTGACAGGCATCCCCCTTTCTGACATCTCCTCCTCCCAGATCCCATTCACAGCCAGCCAGCCCTCATGTTAGCAAGGCCAGCATAAGTCGCAGCCACATTGGGCCAGAGTCTCAGCGCACAGAGCAGGTTGCACATCTCCCCAAGTGACTGAGGTCCACCAGCACCAATAAGGGCTAGAAGAAGCTCCATCCAGAAGGAAGGGATGTCAGAAAAGGGGATGGGCCTGCAGCACCCAGCCACAGCTTTAAATCTTGCATGGGGGACTTTCGCCACCCGGAGGACACTTTTCAATGAAAGCCAGTGACAGCACCACCCTGCTGAAGAAGCTCAGGGCAGCAGGAAAGGGGGTTGGCTCCACCAAACCTCACTTACCCACCCCAAGGGTCAGGCTCAGAGAAAGCCAGAGTGGCTTCATCATAGACAGTCACTCTTCAGCTGGTCAATCCAACTGCTCTGTGCACCTTCGTTGCCACTTGCTTGAGGAGGGTATCCCCACTCATGCATGAGAGAGAGTATACTCACTGATGTGCGTGCATGCAAGAGAGGGAGAGAGAGAGAGAGAGAGAAATGAGAGAAAGAAAGGGGGAGAAAAAAAGAGAAAAATAAGAAAATAATGGAGGAAGAGAACGAGAAAGAGGAAAAAGAGATAAACAAATGAGAGAGATAAGAAAGGGGAGAGAGAAAGATGGAGGGACAGAATGAGAGAGAAGGAAAAGAGAAGGAAACAAATGAGAGAGAGAAGGGAGAGAAAGAAAGAAAAAGAAAGAAAGAAAGAAAGAAAGAAAGAAAGAAAGAAAGAAAGAAAGAAAGAAAGAAAGAAGAGAGAGAAAGTGGAAAAAGAAAAACAGGAATGAGCAGGAGAGAAAGAGTGAGAGTAAATGAGAGAAATGAGATAGAGAAAAGGGAAGAAAAAGAGAGAAAGAGAGAGAGAGAAATGAGAAGATGATCAAGAGAATGAGAGAAGGAAAAGAGCGGGAAACAAATGAGAGAGAGAATGGGGGGAGAAAGAAAGAAAAAGGAAATAAAGAAAAAAAGAGAGGGAAAGGAAAAATAGAGAAAAATAGAAATGAGATGGAGGGAGGAGGGAGGGAGGGAGGGAGAGAGAAAGAAAGAGAGATCCATTTCCCACAGAAAACACTGGGAGTGACAAAACCTGGGTAGGCATGGCTGGAAAGAGTCATGTGACTGGGTGGGAATGATGTTGAGTTAGCCCCACCCACCCAGGTTTGTGGCTCCTTGTGTTTTCTTCTTTGTGGGAAACAGGTCCAAATAGCTTTTCGAGTGTTTAAGGTGCAGACCCCTGCAATATCGTCATCTTTTCCAGGAAGGCTGGGACAACTCAGCAATTTAAAGCACTAGTCCAGCCATCTTTAACTGTTGGCAAAGCTAAAGAGAATTGCAATTTAAAGGTAAGAGTGGTCCCTGATGTCATGCTGGCCATATGACTGCAGAAAAGTCTTCAGATAGCACTGGCTCAGTGGCCTTGAAATGGAGATGAGCATTTCCCCCTAGAGTCGGCAACAGCTAGCAGAGTAAAATCCGCATGGACTCCTCATAGTCTTCAAAGGGATTCCTTAGTCATGGGGCCCTTGAATAGCAAATCAGGATTTAGAAAGATCCACTGTCTCAATTTATTTCCATTTAGTCCCTTGTTTTCTAACGTGGATAGGAAAAAGTATGGAAAGAATGAGGAATCTATCTGTCCTTTTCCATGGGGAACACCATAACAGGATTTAGCTGGACAAGAAGGCTGCTTATGTATGTTGCTGATATCACAAGCCTCACAATTATGTGAATGGGAATAACCTTTAGGACTTTCAATTCACCAGGAAAAGAATTGCAGCATATATAAATATTTGAAGGACAGACGTATTTTAAAGTAGTGGGTTTTATGATACATATAAGGAACTGGTAGCTGCACAGCTCTGGACTATCTGTGATTCTAGCCAGTGGATAAAAATATATTTATTTTGTTTACTTTATAATGCTGATTCATGAAAGATGTGAAATATTGCTGTTCATATTGATTAAAGCAATAGTCCTCTTCTGTCAATTACTTTTTATTTCTGAAGTTATAAAGAAGTCTTCAGATTTTTGCCTACATTGGTTTGTAAAATAGACGTTATTTCATTTTTTAAATTTGATTTATCAGTTTCTACACTGCCTTTTTCTGCACTTTCCATCTCACCTAAGTGACTCTTATAAATTGCAAGATAATCCTATATATATATATATATATATATATATATATATATATATATATATATATATATATATATATATATATATATATATATTATATATATATTCTTTTAAAAATAGTTGTCTACCTCTGTTCATGACTGATATTTGCTAAGGAGCCAATTGTCCCTTTAGGGCAAGGCATTTCATTTCACAAATCATTCCATTTCACTCTTTGCCATCTAGGTGAAATTGTTATAGAACTTTGCAATGGCTTAGGTGAGTGAGAATGTTGGCGATATCCAACTTGTTTATCAAGATGGCAGTTTTTTTTCTTGTATGCTTTTCAACTGATTTGAGGATCATATTTACATCAAGGAAAACTGAACATCCAGTTCCAATACTGAATGAACAGAGCAGCAGAGGTCAAGCAAATTCTATCTCAGGGAACAGCTCCTATCCTATGGTAGTGTTTCAGGTCTGAGGTATAAACCTTGCTAGTACATCAGGCATAAATTCTCTTTACATGGTAATAAATTCAACAGAACACACTAAAAATGAAATATAAAACTAATTTTGAATAAATGAATAAGTTGGCATGCTATTAATGGGCTAGCCTCCAATTCCATGGGCATCCTGAGATCTCCAACTTCTTTACCTGTGTTTTCCCCAAAATAAGACCCTGTCTTATATTTTTTTTTGCCACCAAAAAAGGCACCAGGTCTTATTTTGGAGGGAATGTTGTCCACTGACTCACCTCACTTGCGTGCATCATCCCCGTCCTCCTTTTTGCTGTCAGAGGACTTCAGAAACTTCTTCTGAGACTAGCAAGGGTTTCCTGAAGGCCTCTGCAGTTGATAACAGCTCTGGATCAATCTGGAACAAAGCTGGCTGAGGAATTCTGGAAATTGAAGTCCACAAGTCTTAAAATTGCCAAGGTTGGAGACCACTGTCCTAGAGAGATACAAGACAAAAAAAAGGAAAGGAGTCCCTGAGGATTTTACTTCGTTAGTCATTGCCAACTATAGGGGTGGTGTTCCTTTCCCTTTCAAGGCCATTGAACCAGCACTCTCCAAAGACATTTCCATGGTCCTGTGGCCAGCATGATTTCATGGAGCACTGTTACCTTCTCACTGAAATGGTACCTATTTATCTACTCACATTTGCATGCTTTTAAACTGCTATGTGGGCAGGAGATGGGGGGTGAGGACATGAGCTTACCCTGTCACCTAGTGCTCAGGTCTTGAACGTGGGATACTGGCTTTCCAGCTGACAAGCCCAGAATCTTAACTGCTGAAGCACCATGCTGCTCAGAGAGATACACGTGACACTAAATTTACAATATTTTTTGAAGTTAAGTTGAGATATTTTTTTAAAACCTGGGCACTATCTTTCTTGGACACTCCCAAACAGCCTTTGTGATCAAATGGTAAATTGCTCTTTTTCATTATCGCTGCTGGATTTTTCAATTTTAAAAGAACATATTACTGAGATATCCTGGTGGGCAAGGGGAAAGGAAGGACAAATGAAGAATTGCCATTACAACACAAACTCTGCCCCTTTTGTACATGTGCCATGACACTACATGGACATACAGAATCCATGTTACAACTATGATGTTCCTTTTGTTATTTTGACCAAAGCTTCAATCCTACAGGCACCTCTGATTATTTATATTGCTCATGGCCTTCATATTTCAAGTGATAGGCAGGAGAACAGATAGGCAAGAACTAAATAAATCTGTTGTGAATTCAAGTCATAAAATGTTTCCTTGTCCCTTTTTTCTGAGAGCAGGGAATTCTAGAATCCAAGCACCTTATAAAGTCAGGCTTCCAAATCTGTGCTGCATAGATCCAAGCAGGCACCAAACAAGTTGGAGCTTTTGGTACTGAGATCTAAAAGAAAGAAAAAGATGCAGACACAAATATAGAATCTACCCCCTGAGTCCTCCTACCCATCTCTTTGATTTTTGAAGGTTGAACAAGAGATGTCAAAGCCCTGGTGGCACAGTGTCTTGAATGCAGTATTGCAGACTAACTCTGCTGACTGCCAGCAATTCAATTCTCATCAGTTCAATGTTAACTGCAGTCTTTCATCCTTCGGAGGTCAGTAAAATAAGAACCCAAATGGTTGGGGGCAATATGCTGCCTCTATAAACCTCTTAAAGAGTGCTGTAAAGCACTGTGAAGTGGTATATATTGTAAGTCTAAGTGGTATTGCTATTGCGATTAACCATCAGCAGCATGGTTAACTCTCCCTAACTTTGACACAAATTGTCAGGGAAATAAATCTATCGATTAACTGGTTGATTATTTTATTATTAGGTCATTTTTGACTCCTAGTGAGCTTATAGATTTTCTCCATGACAATCTACCCCTAACCTTTCAGGTATTCCAATGGTGCATTCATTGCCACTGTACCTGAAGCCATTGCCTTCTTTTTCACACAAAGAATGCTTTTGCCATTGTCACTGAAGTTGTCATCTGCTTTCAGCATCTTCCTCTACTGCTACTAGCCAATCTATATGTCTGCTTGCTTTAGCTTGGTAGCTGGACATGACCTTCAGCATTGAGTGACTCTATTGGAAATATATTTTCCTGGCATACATTGACAGAAATCTTTGCTCACCCTTCGCAGGAAAATGCACACCACCATGATAAGGCAGCCCAGCAGACTAAACAAGGAGGAAAATCCATAGCCCTTTATATATAAAAATTCTGGGAGTTGAAGTCCATGAGACTTAAAATCACCAAGGTTGGAGACCACTGCTCTAGGAAGCTTATTCCAAATTTGGGGTTTCATCATTAGAGATTTTTATGCACATGTCTTTCTTGTTATTAGCAAGGTAAAAAAGTTAACTGCACATCTTTTTTTTCCTCATGATTTTCAGTAGAAAAAAAAAATACTGTTTGACAACCTGCAGGGGTGTTCCCAATCCCTGTACTTAATACAGTTCCAATTGTTACTGAATAAAGTAGATAGACCCATAATTTCCATTAAATAGTCAGTTAGATAATCCAATGATATCACTTGGTATGAGTCAGATTCTAAAGATCTACAGATCGCATGGTTACATTACTTATTAAATTTACATGTTATACCCTTTGCACACCAGATATCCATATCACTGTACTTCAATATTTGTTCTAAGCACCATAACCCAAGAACAAAGGAGTAAAAGGTGCACAATAAAATATGAAACTAGCATTAGAATAAGGGAGTGATGTAATAAATAGGAAGAAATAATACAAATAGAGCAAAGGAGGGGTCCATCTCATTCACGGGGTGGTGTTTCACGTTAGAGGTGCTACTGTCAAAAAGATCTTATCTGAGATACCGACCAACATAGCATCTATAAGTGGCAGGACACATAATACATAAAAAATTGTAGTTCACAGGCTTATTCATATGAAAATAGGCACTCTTACAAGTTAGCCTGTCTCCAAACTGTTTATGGAAGTATCAAATATAAATAGGCCCCTCATTGTGCCTGGTTATAAAGTAGAGGACAGAAAAAGTATTTCAAAGCCTGTTTAGTGTCATCTACTTAAATCTAGCTGCTACATTTTGCAGGAACTGTAAATTCCAAATACTTTTCAAGGGCAGCTCCATGTAGAGTATGAAACAGTCATCTATAGGAAACTTGAAGAAAGAATATGGCTGGTAATTCAACAAAACTGGGCAAGCAATTGCCAAGAACAGCTCCAAAATTAAGAATTCCAAAGAACAGATCCAAAATTCCCTCTTTCAGAAGAACAGCACCAACTGTTACAATAGTTTATATCCAACTCCAGATCAAATTGTTTAAAAACAAACAATTGTTTCGTTAGGTCCAAGACTTTATTTTATTATTTTATTTACTCAAGCCTCCTTCCTTTTTAGGGTTAGGGGTAGGGATAAGGTTAGGGGTAGGGATAAGGATAGGGTTAGGGTTTATAATTCCCATCACATGTTATCTATTAAGAGAAACAAATTTAATATAGTAAGTGTACAAACTCCCCCGAGTTAAATTCATGGTATGCTGTATTAAACCAGTCTCACTGTATTTTACAAAGTGCAGAATTTTTATAAATGTATTGCACTGATTTCTACAATGTACTTATATTAGTACTTTATATATCAATATCTATATCTGTATCTATCAACAATGATCATTCCTATTTCATTCCCACAGGATCTGTGGGATCAAGCAAGACAAACCCCTTGGACAATATTCAAAGGCTTTTCTCTGACTTTTTCAGGTTATGGATTATTGGGAAAATGTACAGGGTGATGCAATGTAAGGGGACGTGATGGCTCAAGGGGATGCAGTGGCTCAGTGGCTAAGACAGTGGGTTTGTTGACCTTTCAGATTAGCAGTTCGGCAGTTCGAATCCCTAGCACCATGTAACAGAGAGAGCTCACATTACTGGTCCCAGCTTCTGCCAACCTAGCAGTTTGAAAGCATGTAAAAATGAAAGTAGAAAAATAGGGACCATTTTGGTGGGAAGGTAACAGCGTTCCATGAGCCTTTGGCATTTAGTCATGCCGGCCACATGACCATGGAGACACCTTTGGATAGCTCTGGCTCTTTGGCTTTGTAACAGAGATGAGCACCACCCCCTAGAGCCAGAAATGACTAGCATGTATGTGCGTGCGAGAGGTACCTTCATCTTTTAAAGGGTGATGAGTTATATTTGCCTTCCTGAGGGAAAAAAAATCAGCATATTTAGCTCTTATTTAAGACAAGCAGCATACGGAGATACCCAATATCTGGAATAATTTATTCAGTGATTTTAGTCATGATTTCAACCTAACAATGCTTTTAACAGGAGCCAATTGCCTTCAGACCTTTAATTATCATTTGCATGTCAAAGAGTATCTCACATATTCAACCTGGTGGTTTAAGTGGGCATAAGACTCATAAGAGTTGGCAATGTGATAATTATAAAAATGGACAGTTGCCCTGGTCATTCAGTTGTTTTATCTTTCAGGTTTGGTTTTTGCACAGCATGTTTCAATCTTCCATCCATCTTTCCTTTCATACAGGAGACATTCAGCAAAGGAGCAGAGTCTATTACCAACCTTCACCCTTCTTTACAGAGGCTTCTTTATGACTTAATTTCTCTTTGTCTTCTCAGCTGATGTACTACAGTGCTGTTCAGTAGAACGAAGCATCAGATGTGGGTGTCATGCTTGCAATAGTAGCAAGAGTTACAGAAGCAGTATAGGTAGCAGAAGTGGTAATAGTAGGGGCGGTACTATATTTTCTGTTCTTATGATATAATCAGTGGTCGTACACCAAGATAGCCCATCACCTATGAAACCAAGCAGCATCTGCAACAATTCTTTTGATGGTTCTAGAAATTCCCTTTTACCACAGCTGTGAACCTGGCAATGCCATTTCCAGTTGTTTGGATGGTGAAAACACATAAAAGTATAATAGGTTTTAAATTATAGAAAGGAAAGAAGGAAGGTGACCTTCCTCACTGGTGATATGCAATGGCTGGGGAAGAATCATATATATCAGAGAAGGGTTTATGATGGAGTGTCCCCCTCCTTCTTTCCAAGAGAGCACAACCAGCATCTACATTAATCCTTTTTTGTTCCAGATAAAGACAGGCACCTTTGGTTCTGAGAGAATTAGAAATAAATAATTACAAGTAGTCCTCATTTACAACTACATTTGGAGACGGCAACTTGATCATTAAATAAAGTGATTACTAAATGAGCTGTGGTGGCACAGTGGTTAAAATGCAGTACTGCAGGCTACTTCTGCTGCCTGCTGGCTGCCTATAGTTTGGCAGTTTGAATCTAACCAGGCTCAAGGTTGACTCAGCCTTCCATCCTTCCAAGGTCAATAAAATGAGGAGCCAGTTTGTTGGGGGCAATAGGCTGATTCTGTAAAACCAGTTAGAGAGAGCTGTGAAGCACTGTGAAGTGGTATATAAGTCTAGGTGCTAGTGCTAAATAAATTTGTCACTGTGCTTAAAACCTTACTTCAGTTTCCTTTGCTGTGAAGGTTGTAAATCTGAAGATTGATCACAAAGTTACTTTGCCATCACCATTTGCAACTGTAAATGGTCACTAAATGAGGTCGTAGCTACATGAGGAGTACCTGTATTGTGCATTGGCAGGCTGTGCAATGCAATAGCAAGTGCAATTGCTAAGTGCAATAACAATAGCACTTAGACTTATATACCACTTTATAGTGCTTTACAGCCCTCCCTAAGCAGTTTACAGAGTCATCATATAGCCCCCAACAATCTGGGTCCTCATTTTACCCACCTCGGAAGGACAGAAGGCTGAGTCAACCTTGAGCCTGGTGGGATTTGAACTGCCAAATTGTAGACAGCTGGCCACAGAAGTAGCTTGCAATACTGCACTGTAACCACTGCACCACAGAGGCTCCTTTGACAATCCTTTAAGCCAGGGTCCCCAACCCCCGGGTCCTGACCCCTACCAGGCCATAGCCTATTTGCAACTGGGCCATGCCAGTGGAGGGCTGATGTGTATGTGCATACATGCACACAGCTCAACTTGCACAAGTCAAACTATGCACACATGCACATGTGTGTTTGCCTGCTGCTTGCACAAGTTGAGCTGAGCACATATGCACACAAGCCCACCACTCACCTGGCCTGGTTCTCCTCTCCTCCACTCTGCAAGACCGCCAAGCCACAAACATTGGGGACCTCTGCTTTAAGTAATACATGAAAGATTTTGGGGGCTATTTCTGAAGGACATCTTTGGTAATTTTAGTGGTCAGAAGAGGATTCTGAAAGGTTCAGGAAAGCTCCTGAAAGTACCAGGAGACCCTGCAGCTGCATAAATCATTTCACTGCAGTACTTCAAATAATGTTGCCTCATTGAACAAAACCACAGTCATTTCCTACAACTCTGTTGTGTAATTATATGGCTACAGCATCTTATCACACGCAGTCCTCAACTTATGACCACAAATGCAAGCAGAACTTCCATTGCTAAGTGATGTCATTTAAGTGAGTTGTGGCCAATTTTACAAACATTTCTGATGCAGATGTTAAGAGAATCATATGGTTGTTAAGCAAATCTGGCTTTCCTTGTTAACTTTGTGTATCTGGAGCCCCGTGGGAAGGTCACAAAAGGTGATCACATGATACTGAAATCATTGTAAATACATGCTGGTTGCCAAGTGCCTGGATTTTGATCACATAATTGCAGGTACACAGCAATGGTTGCAAGTGTGAGGACTGACTTAAGGCATATTTTTTTTATACCCAATCATTGGGTCATTTTAAATTCTTGGTAAAAAGCAGGGAAATAGGAGAAATAACAGCAATCAAGTTGTCTCACAGTCTTGCTTTGTCTTGATACTATTTTTCTAGAGAAAGCATTCCAACCAATAGAAACGCTATATGAGGTCAGGTCAAAATGACAATTATTAATGAGAGTACTTATATTATATGAATGCTTCAAAATTGGTTTCTGCCCTTGATGTATTTTCTTCATAATATTTGACTGCATCTGTTCATAATTAATTATTACCTTCTTCACCAGTTGATGGGAGTTTATTTATGGGGTATGGAAAAATCTGTGTAAGAGAGGAGTAATTATTTACTTCTTGGAGCAACACATGCTCTGGATCATTACAAATTCTGAAACTCTGTGTGAAAGGCAGCTCCTATGTACGTTAATCAATATGTTACTTTAGGTGTCCAAGGTAATTGGCAACAGATACACTTTTAACACTAGGAATCTCTTTTCAAACAAATAGCAGGGGAAAGGAGACAGATGAAATAATCATAAAACCCTGCTTGGACTAAATTTATTATAGAAATTGATTTCAACCTATCCTAATAAAAATAGATACAAGGACATTATGTGATAGTTTGTGATGATGAAAAAGTAGAACGTATGTCCCAAAGCTGCTTTTTTAAGAGGCAACTGGACTTTCTGGTATGTAAAATTAATTTGCCTTATTCTTTCATTGAGAAGTTGGAGCTGTGCTTTCTGCTGGATGTTTTCTACTCTGTGTCCCTTTACTGTTGAAGGCAGGTGCAGGCTGTTGGGGATGAGTCTGTGTTGTCTGCATCTCAAACTGAAGTGCAAACGGTTCTTATAATCTGCATTTTTTTCTGGAAAACGGTTCATACTCCCACATCATTAGAAGGGTGTTTATCCCAAAGTGCATCACTAAAGGTCTCTGGAGATTTTCAGTCATCCAGATCATGATTGTCCCAAAGATGCTTTTTCAAGAGGCAACTGGACTTTGTGGTAGTCCAGTTGCCTCTTGAAAAAGCACCTTTGGGACAACCATGACCTGGATGACTGAGAATCTCCAGAGACATGTGGAACGTATACACCCAAGGACATGCAGATACATACACTTATGCATGCAAGAGAGCTGGGATTATAAACACTGATAAAACACTGATACTATCATTATAAACACAGATACTACAAAGACAGAAAAAGAAACTTAGTCAATGTAAAGAGGAGCAACTGAATTATTAATGATGATTAAAATACAGTATGTTATCTTTATTCAAACTACATATAATGGAACAGAGTTTTTGAGAAGTAATTAATCAGTTTCCCATTCCAAGCTCCCTGTCCCTATCCTTATACTAGACTGGATATCAAACACAGAATGTCCTAGGAGGCAGAGATATTGTTTCGTGATTAGCTCTTGACTATTGATCTAGCTGACAGCAGATCTGTACCCACGTATTCTATTGAGGAGTGACTGACCTATTTGTTCCATGTAGCAGATAGAAGGTAGATGATAATATGAGGTGCACTGGAAGATAAATAGATGGCTGAATTGTTGATGGTGAAGACTCTGATTCTATACATACTGTATCTTCTAAGTGGTACTGCCAACAATCATGCTGTTAGATTGCATTCCTACAGTGCCAGTCCCAAGTAAGTGCCACTGAGATCAATAAGAATTACTTCTGGATTGACATTATGGAAGAAATGCTTAGTTTGTATTAATATTTCATTTGTTCTTGACATTTAAACAATGAACTTACTGTTTTCTGTACTCTACAAAATTGGCTGATCTTTACACAGGCTCCCTGAGCTTGAGACTGGAACTTGATAATATTATTTTATGTGATTTTTTTTGGGGGCGGGGGGAGGAGTTAATAATAGCTATGTAGTTTTCAGTACGATGATAAAAACTGCCGCAATGTTTCTTGATTTTTGGCTCTGCTACATTGTCAGAAGTCTTAATTTGTGAAAAAATGCTGATTTTTTTTTATTTTTTTGGGGGGGGGTGTCTTCTTTATTACAGAGGTTTAAAGAGCAGGAAAGAAAGAAAGACAATTAATTACTTTTGGAATGCATCATTGTACATTTTGCACAATACCATTTGTGCTCCTCTGATAGCTTCATCACTTTATTAAAACAAGTATATGCTCACTTAATGACCTTTTGCCATTGTCGTCTTGCCAGTTCACTTTGGTTATTTGCATAAGAAATACACCCTTTTACTAAAATTAAAAAAGTAGAATGTAATGGGGAAAGACAGTTTTATAATTATTGCCTCTTCCTATCTATTTCTCTCTCTTTTTTATAAAGAAAGTTGACAATAACCCATGCGTCCAAGAATAATTTCCTTGAATAGGTCAAAGCCCTGAATAGGAAATGATAGAACTGTTCAGGACCAAAATATACATGTTCATTTTTTTTAAAAAAAGTCTTTTAACTTCAATGGCTTGGCTACTAATGTACATCTGAGAGAGAGCTCCTTGGCAATAAAATACATAGATATTAATATGTGACAGATTGCATCTTTCTGTTCACAATCAAATGCAAATTTCTAGTGGAGACTTGCCCCTTACTAATTATGCTGGGATTATTCATAAAAACGAGAGTTTGTTGAAATACTAAAGTGGCAGGATATTAATCTTTACTGTATATCTGCTGCAAATGAAGAGACACAGGTACATATACATTCACAACATGCATCAATGACTGAATGAAATGTACATGTTGCTTTGTGCTCCCATAAGCTGCTCAGAAACTGTGCAGGTAGTAGAGATGATAAATTAGAGGCATTTACTGCTAGGGATCTGAAATCCAACAATTACATAATGTTGCATAATTCCTTTTACTAGGATCAGCACTGCAGACAAAAGTAGAAAAGTAAAAGGAATTCCAGGAAATGAAAACCAATATTTTTTCTCCCTTTCCAGCCCCCTTCCCTCCCTCTTTACTTTTTTCTTTTTTATAATTTTCTTAGTATGAACTAGTGTTTTACCTGTCTATTTTGAACATCAATAAAATCATCATAAAAGAAATTGAAAAGTGATATTTAATGAGTATTCTATAATATAGACACAGACTCTTTTTCCCTCCACAGATCATGGTTGTTAAATGCTAAAAACATGTTCAATTAACAAAGTTCCTGTTTTAAATACAGCAAATGAGTCCTACACTGCAGCCTACCTGAAAAACTGCCTTTAGCTTGATAACAGAATAAAATCTTTGCCTTTTGTAATCTTTGTATGGTTTTCTTTTGAGTTCTTGACAAATAGCATAGCAATAGCATTTAGACTTAAATACTCTCTGAGTGGTTTACAGAGTCAGCATATGCCCTCCAACAATCTAGGTCCTCATTTTACTGACCTTGGAAGTATGGAAGGCTGAGTCAACCTTCAGCCAGGTGAGATTAAACTGCCAAATTACAGGCAGCCGGCAGTTAGCAGAAGTAGCCTGCAGTACTGCGCTCTAACCACTGTACCACCAAATGACATCTTATCCCTCCTAGCCCCTAGCCATTTCCCTGATTGTCTCTTCTGAAGACTTAATTTCCTCCATCATATTCATTCTCCTTTTCCTTATCCTTATCAGAAACCTGCCCCTGTTTCTTTTTTCTTAAAATAGGAAGAGGGGTCCTTGGTACTCTGTGAGCTTCTTTGTTTTTATGCAGACATTTCATTACCTAAACTGAGTAACATCAGTGCCTGATGATATTATCGAGTTTGGGTAATGAAATGTCTGCCAGAAAAACAACTAAGCTCAGAAAACACTACAAGGATCCCAAACTTTCAATCCTGAGTTACAAGTATTCTCCTTTAAGATAGAATGCCAGAACTGTTTAGAATATACTTAGGATATAGTCTAAACAGAGCTAACAATAACTTCTTATAGCTTCAGTTTGAGGCAGCTTAAATTTGCATTTGCCATTTTAGTCAATAATGTACTAGTGATTCATACTCAATTTGTCATTGACTACAGCTTCACACTTACTATAACATGGTGAGTTTGATTCCCTCCCCCTTGAAGAATGTTGCGTTTCTTTTGATGAATTACATCCAGTCATCTTTAGCGCTTTTCTAACTTATCAAGATCATTTGATTTGTTTTGTTTTATTTTTTATAAAGTAGACATTTTATGTAGGTAAGTATCTGCAAAGGATTCTACTGAAGAGACACAGTGACACAACCCACTACTTAGGTTTTACTGTTTTAACTACCTGAATGTATTAAGAATGGGTATTAGAGATATTTATGTCTTCTAATCAGTTACATTCATTGGCCAGCTTCATACATTTTGCTAGGGTATAATAAAGTGTGTTTATTTTTGGCTTCACCCAATGTATGAAATGAATTGTAGTTTGTAGATTATTGTTGGTAGGTTAGTATGATTGTCAACCCAGATAGCTAGTTCATTGGAAAATGATAGCTTAATATAATGTATATGTTTTTGCCAATTTATACAGAAGCAGCATTAAAATAAATGAAAGGCTTTTCTTTTTATAAACATTGATATTACAGCAGCCATCAGTTTTCAGCCCTCTGGGCCACTAGATGATCCTGGAACATTTGTTATGATTTCATTTGAACATCTTCAGAATCACATTTGAGTTCTTAAAACTCTTGATTGGATACCACTGGGGCTTGGAGATTTGTTCATTATTTTACCATGTCAATAGACAATGTCCTCTTCTTATTCAAACCCATAATTGCCAGATCACTAGAGATAAGTCTCACCTTTCATGGTTTCTGGAACCTTTTGGAGAAAATATAACATTGTGTTCATCCGTTCATCTTACCCACACATATACGGTTGTATAGTATCTCTCTGGGTGTATTGTAGTACAGTGGGAGACACACGAGGGTGTTCTGTAGTTTACGTTTTGGTTCTGATACTTGAAATATATTAGCAAGAAAAGAGAAAAAACCCCAGCTACTTTTTTGTTTAATGGTACAAGACTTGGAGAAAAAAAATTAGAACTCTGATTTTATACATGCTGATGACAGCAAGACTACTTACACAGAGAAATGGAAATTTACCTCGACCCTCACAATGGATGAATGGCTGCAAAATCCAAGTTAGCAGAGATGGTGAAATTGGCTACTCTGATTTTTTTTAAAAACCCACAAACACCATTACTTTGAGTTGGGAACAATTTCTGGACTTTGTGCTTGAAGTGGAAAAAGATGAAACTTTGACCTTGAGTTTTACCACTTAGATAGATTTGTTGTTGCATAAATTGTAGTTTTTATTATTATGTAAAAGTAAAAAGCTGAGGGTAGTTCTTAATGCCTTATTTTACTGCACCAAAGGAGTTGGAAGTCATTGCCTTTTTTTTCTTTTTCTCTTCCTTTTCCCCACTATTCACTTCCTTTTTTCTTTCCTACTTCCCCTAATACTTACTTCTGTTCTCTTTGTATATTATATTATAAACTTATACATGTGTGTGTGTGTTTGTGTGTGCGTGCATCCATGTATAAAGAAATGTATTAGCAAGACAAGAAAGTGATGTCCTTATTTACAAAGGATTATTTAGTAATATAAAATCTTCATTCGCAATCCGAATGAATACAGATCACATTCTGGCAATCTCAGGGACATGTTGACTAGGTCTTAAAGTGCTATTCACATTAAATTAAATATTGTATAAGTTTGTCACAAAAAACTAATATAAAAATTGGAGTGCCTTGTTTTTCAGTGAATCAAGAATGAAATGCTGCCATAGTATCAATTTGGGGGAGGGTTTATTATCATGTCTAATACACAGAATACTGATGTAGGGCATGAGTCTTAAGAGTGACATTATTTTGAATAGCAATGGAGAATAAGTAGCTGATGCATTCTGCTTGTGTGTGTGTGTGTGTGTGTGTTTATATGTAACAAGTTTACATCATTGTTGTGTAATGAAATCACCACCTTCTTCAGATTGAAGCAGATGCTATTTAACTGAAAGGAACAAATCCTGACAATGTCTTGTCCTTCCCAATTTGTAACTTCCCAACTTGCAATAGATAGCAAATCTTGGTAGGTGAGTGAATGACAGCTGTCAAAATGATCTCCCCAAGTTGAAATGAGTATTAAGGAAGATAGCATATTCCGGTAAGTGGAAACTGCCTATCATAAATTTTTGCCTCTCTTATCATGGATACAGATGGTAAAGATAGCAAATACTGACAGGGAAGTGACATCTATCAGTATTTCTTAGATATACCTTCACTTTTCTAACTGTAGAATAAAACAACCTTCTTATTTTGCAGCTAGAGGCAAAACAGTCTGGAAAATATTTTTCTGCAGCTACCAGCATCAGGGTGCCTTCCAGGTATGTGTTTTCTTAACCAGGGCCACGCTGACCGGGATTTATGGGAAGTGAAGTCCGAGGGGAGGGGAAGCAGGTCAGAAGGCTGTATCACAAGAATGGAATTTATAGCCATCTACATTTTGCAAGGTTCAGCTCCAACATCCATTGACCTTACTCTTTGAAGCTGCTGGAAATTTAGATATAAGACTATGTACAAATTTATCTGGGCAATGGTGAATTTAAGGGAAGGTGTAGCATTTTGAGAATAATTAAAAGTGGGACCAATATTATACATTTAATGCTTTCTTCATTTTTAATCACACCTATAAATCTTTCAAAACAAGTTCCCCAAATAAAAGTGTAAATTGTACACAGGCAGAAGCACAAAGCTTTTAATAATGTGGCAATGGGACCCTGTAGTTCTTCAGATGTTGCTGAACACTGACTCCCAACATTTGTTTCCTCTGGCCATATTGGCTGAGCCGCTGGAGGATTGCAACATGTGACAGTAACAGATTCTAGACGACATTTAGGAAATGAGCCACAAAAATTACCAGGTAACTTCATGCATAATTAGTTAGATGTTTGTCCAGGGGATTCTACATCCAGATAAATATATGTGGGGTTTCAAATTTAAGGCATAGTCCAACATGAAGGAGAGGCTGCCACATGAGGCACTGAATTCTCCTTTGCTAGTCTTCAGAAGCTGAATGGCCATCTGTCAGAGATAATCTACACTGTGATGGAGTTAAATGAAAGGGCCTCCCTGGCTGCTTCTGACTTTAGGATTCTTGAAATGTTTGCTAACATCTAAGTGAAAATACATTACAAGTAAACACATTCTTTCATGAGTTGCATATAAGATATAAGGCTTTCATAAGGTCAGATAAGCAGTAGGCTACAGCATGAATATCAAATTCTAAAAGAAGTGATATCCAACAGTTAATGTAATATGTTTCATCTCTCCTGTACTAAATTAATACCCAGGGTCCAGTGGCTTCATTTGCTGATGCCTCAAAACGGTGATTCTAAAGGCCGGGCCTTGGCTCAGATTTTAATTGTTCTTTATCTATCCATTAAAGCTTGGGAAGAATAGCCAAGGCAATCATTTGAAAATAATGTTTTGCAATGTGTCATTTTCCAGGTCTGCTGAACTATAACATTTTCCATCCCAAACAGTGTAGTTTTCTTCTTCACACTGAAAAGATGGCTTAAAATAACCAGTGCCATTTGTACTTTAACCTAAACTTTGCAAACATAGTGCTTATTTAGACAATTTCCAGACTCCCCCAAGTGGATAACACAGAAATGCAGTTTAGAACAGATTGTGAAAATAAGAATTCTCCAATAAGTCATTATGCATATGATTTTATGCTCTAACTCCGTGGCAAACCTATGGCACGTGTGCTGGAAGTGGCACACAGAGCCACTTCTGCCGGCACGCAAGAGGTCACCCAGAAGAGCCCCACTGTGCATGTGCACGCATGGCCCGCCCAACAGCTGATTGTCGGTTATCTGGCGTGCATATGTGGGGGGACTGGAGACATGCATGCATGCGCAGAGATGTGTGGGCTGCATGGGGGGGTCTTGCGCACATGTACAAAGGCACGCAGTGCAAGTAGGATCGTGGGCGCATGCGCAGACACATGATGCATGAGGAGGGTCATGTGCACATGTGTATGGGGTGTGTGGAGCCCCCCCGCACACATTGCCTTCTGGCTGCTGGCATGCGAGTGCACATGCACAAGTGTGCATGCAATTTTCGGCACGGGAGCCCAAAAAGGTTAGCCACCACTGTTCTAAACTTTCTCTGCTCCACCTCACATCTAAGACATCTCTGGTAACCTTCTCAGATAAAACCTTGGGAAGGAGGAGGAGGGTTGCCTACACTCTTCTTAGGACCAGGGACAATTTGCTTCTGTAGCACCAACACATGACAAAGGAGTAACTTTTTCATTTCAAAGCCTAATTCAGAAATAATGAACATAAGAGTTTATTTTTTAAAAAATAGATGTCATAAAATTTTATTGACTTTGATTATGTGCCATTAAATTGGGGTAGAATTTTAGCAATCACAAATAAATCTGCAGGATCATCTGTCTCCAACCTGGTTCTTTGGATCTTAGAATATTGCACCCTTTGCCATGGTAACCAAGTCCATCCATCTTCCTGCTATTTGTTCTTTTCTTCTCTTTCCTTCCATCTTTCCCAGAATTACAGCTTCTTTTAGAGAACTGCTAGATGTAGGACAAGTTGAGCCTGGTCATTTGTGACTTGAGTGAGAATTCTAGATTGATTCACTCAATGATCCATTTGTTTCTTTGCCTGGTGATCCATAATGTTTTCACGTAACTTCACCACAATGAAATTGAAAGATATCAATATTCTATCTAGTTTGTTCACAGTCCAACTTTTGCTTAACATATTTATATAAATATATAAACATATACATGTACATATAAACAAACACATACACACTCATACATATACCAATAGTTAAACTATATAAATGTCCATTCAAAGCTAAGGTATTCACTCACAAATCTTCACATTAAAAATTCATGCTTAAACCTCTGTAGATGAGTCTTCAAAGCATACCATACTATGCTTAGTGTAATCATGGTTCATTAAACAAGCTATAGCCAGAATATTGTACTGAATCATAAAGTATAAATAGATTAACTACATTAAGACTAATCATACAATTACATGAAAGTTTTTTTTCATATATGAACCCAGATTAGTTTACACTTGATTTCAGCTATACATATCTCCCATGTTATCCTTTTTAATGAAATATACTTGTTAGGGTAAGAAGAAGATATTCTGGGATATCACCAACTGTGATACAGTTGTAGATATTATAATCCAAAACATGATGGAACTTAGGTTGACCATTCTTTTATTAGACTGTGAATGTATTAGGACTTATCCACAAATGCATAGGATTACAGGGGATTGTCATGGCTGATTTGAAAACCAGTATTCTGATATGCGACAACCCTACAAACTGCATAAAATACAGTACAGCTTAGAAGACCTTTTAATTTCTCACAGATTGATGTATATAAACAATAGCCTCCTAACCAAGTGATACTATAATATTTTCACTATATTGTGTGAAATGGATTGCTTCAGAAATAATATTGTAAAACACAGAGTGAGCTTGAGCCTCCCACCTGTTTTGAATTATAACTCCCTTAGAGTCCAGCTTCAGTGACTAGAAACCGTAAAAGTTGTGTTCCAAACCACAAATTCACCTACTCCTCTTATAAGGAATAAAAACTGGATTCACAGAAATTATTCTGCCCCATAACATCATCCATTTAATTTACAAATTATATAAACCCAGTTGTTGATAATATAAATCATGTAAGTGGTTAGCAGTTAGAATCACAATATCCAGTTAACTGCATTTTCTCAATCATACTAGGTTAAATAACAAAAGTTTACTACAATCTACCACTACCAGCTAACTATGTTCTTGCATGTAAACTATTTTTTTTTTAGAATTGGTTCTTAACATCAACAATTTACTTCTGAATGTATTTAAATTCTGAATTTAATTTATAATTTCCACTTTAGCGTTATACTTTATTTTAATTCTATGCCAATCTTGAAAAAGGATTTCCCCCTCATTATCCACTCTCAAACACCAGCACCTAGTTCATACAGCAGTGCATCACAATGCAAGCGAAGTGTGATAAGGGTGCAAAGAGACTCCAGACAACTGTCTTGCACCCACGCGTTTTAAAGACGCCGGAGAGAGTCTGTAGCCATCCGCTTTAACCAATTATTAAGTCATCTTCAAGTTACAAAAAGGAAAAGGGAAAAAAAAGTTCTTCGTAAATCCATTGAAGAAGGCGCGGTCCCCAGGCTGTCGGCTGGCTGTTATCGATCCCTTTAAGTGCCTGCTAATGCCAATAAAGTACGCTCAACAGGGGCGGCAAGACAGATGAGGCGCTACTGGCAAGAAAAGGCACTTTTTCGCAAAGCGAGCTCCGGCGAGCAGAACTTGTTATAGACTCGAGAAGCGGACCATTAAGGGTTAACCCGGAGGAGGAGGCGGTACGAGTCGGGGGCGGGGAAAGGAGGGCGCTGAAGGGGGCGGGGCGGGGAAACCCTATAAAAGAAGCCGGCGTGTGCGCGCGGTTGTGCTTTAAGTGAATGGGGTTGCAGCGTTAAACTGTAAGCCTGTTCCCGTGCGAATTGAGTTACCTCCCACCTCATCTATGAATGTATCTCGCGCTTCCTGGGACTGCCCCGCCCTCAGTTAGCTGTGACATTTGGCTCTCGAGGGTTGAGATTTGACGTGAGGCGAACTCGTCAGGCGACGGTGTGAGGGGAGCGGACCCTAAAATAAATAAATAAATAAATAAATAAACCCGGGAACCACAGCCTTTTCAATGGTAATTTCCTCCAACAGGGTGGCCCCAAGATGTGCCGCACTACAGTCTCTCTCTCCCCCACACTCTCTCTCATCTCTCTCTCGCTAGTCCACCCGAGTCTTGGGATGGTGGAAGTTCCTTTCCAGCACATTTCGCTGCTTCTTTTTTTAAATTTCTTCCCCCAAAAGGCATTTCTTGTCGCAATTCTCCGAACAGGCAGTTTTGAGAGAAAACGCGCTGTAACTGTCTCAGCGTTCGGTTGTCAGATAGACGGCCTCAGAACGGAGAGGCTCCATGTTGCTTTCGGGGATTATTATTTTTTTAAATCCCTCTTCCTCAGATCTCCATCGGAGCAGCTTCCTCCTTGTGCAAAAAAAAAAAAAAAAAAAAAAAAAAAAAATTCCTTCACAGTCTCACAAACCCTCGAAAAGGGACCCGGTGCGGCTTTTCCCCGAGCGAAGAACTGGCAGGAGAGCTGCCCCCGCTTCCCCCGTTCAAAGGGAAGGGAGCAGCTGCGAATGTCACTTCCCTGGAAAAGGGGGATTCGCTGCCGCGGAGGGAAAGGCTTCCCTCCGCCAGCCAGTCAAAGACAAACGGTCGCCTTTCCCTTCTGTTCTGGGGGAGGGAAGCTGAACGCCACCTTCCTTTTTATACCTGGGCAACGGCGGCAGCCCCTGCTACGATAGGGATGCCGGTCCTCTCTCCGTTTCCCGCCCTGTGATTGCTCTTTCCCTTGGAGCGCTTGAGAATCCTGTGTGTGTGTGGGGGGGGGTCTGAGAAAAGGGGGAGGAGACGGCAGCGTGTGACAGATGCACTTTCCTGACAGCTCCCAGCTCAGCCTAGTGGCTCCCTGCCATTGGCTCAGTGCAATGGAGCGGCAAGGCTGTGCGCTATAATAGCGCCATGCCTGCGAGAGGCAGCAGCTCAGACTCCTCCAGCGAAGCCCGGGAAAGCTGCTGCTAATGCTGCTGCCGCCGCCCCCCTTCTTCCTTTGGCTGTTGCCCGCTCTGCGCTGACGGAAAGAGACTGTGATGAATGCCCGCCGGCTCTTGCTGTAGCTAAGCTTGCCCGGCCGCTCGATCTGGCTCCCCACCTTGAGAGATAGAGAAAAGAAAGGGAGAGTTAGGCTGCTGCTGCTGCTGCTGCTGCTGCGATTATCGCCGCTTTACTTGGAGACAACAGCCGGAGGGAGAGCAGTATATGCTTCTGTGTATAGCTTGGTTATTCCCCGGATCAACCAGCTCCTTCGCCTCTTCCTGGTCTCAGCCAAGCCGGCCAGTCCAATCATCTACCCCACTCCCGACGCCTTGCAGCCTGTGCCTGGTCTGGAGCCTTCGGGGTGTATGGAAACGGCGGCAGTCCGCGAGGCCGCTGCTCCATGGAGTGTTATTACATTGTCATCAGCTCCGCGCATCTCAGCAATGGGCACTTTCGCAACATCAAGGGAGTTTTCCGAGGTCCCCTCAGCAAAAACGGCAACAAAACTCTGGTAAGGTGTTTGTGTCCTTCCCTTCCCTCCGTTTATCCCCCCCCCCTCTCTTTATCTCCCCACACCCAGTTCCCCGCCGCCCCCTTTCATCCTTTACATCTTCAGTCTGGAGTATTCAGCACTCCGGAAAGCTGGACAGTTCAAAGCGGTGCGCTTTCCTCGAGAGAGTCCGGGTCGGTTTCTTGGAGATTTCTTTTTCTTTTCCCCAAAGCGCGCGCGCGCACACACACACACACACACACAAGGAGAAGAAAATTGTTAGTTTGTACCCGGGTTTTCCTCTCGGATTCTTTCTGTTTCTATAGATCCTTTCTCGATAGCACTTTGATTTGGGGCTAGGTGTAAGATAATCCAGTGGACTCTTAAATGGCGTTGAAAGAAACACTTAGTCCATTCGTGCCCTCCTTACTCCTCAAAGGTAGAGTGCTGAACAAGCTGTAAAAGCTCTCAGATGGAAAAGATCTGGCATTCTGGGTTTACTTTGGTGAACATCAACATGGTCCAGTTTGGATTTAAGGGGTCAAAGTATTCAGAGAATAAAGGAAAATAACAAAACGAGTTTTGGGGCAGACGATTATTCAAGAATTAGGATGGGTGGAAATTCAAAACGTTCTCTTTTTTTCTTTTTTCTTTTCATGGCTGGTCAGGATGGGAAGATTTAAGAACTGTTCCCATATTTTCTCACAAGGGAATTATGTTGATATTTGTTAATGTGCTTTTAGGACTCTGCTTCCACATCCTCTTATTAGACAGTCATTCTTTATAAACTATAGTGGGACTTCTGAGTGCATGTAATGTAATAAGACCATTGGTTTCACTCTCTTGAGATGGCCTGAAATCAGAATGGATGGGACCACAATTTAAATGGGAGGCTGGGGTTATATTCATGTTGCCAACTAAGTTACTTTGAATGTTCTTGGAAGTGTCCAGAACAATTGCAATTAGAGAAAAAAATCTTATATATATATAAAACCTTTAGAAGTTCCATAATGCTGGTACAGATTTTGAAAGTAAGGTAGATGGTTTTGCTTTCTCATCACCTTTTCATTCTGAAAGTTTCTATAATAACAAACTATAGGGAAACTCAATGTATATCTCACTTACAGGAAGGTTCCTATAAAATTTATTAATATTTACTGTATAAATACAATGATTAAGAAAGTGTGTGGTAAATTCTAAATAATTATGAATAATATTAAAAAGTTTTGTGTGCATCTCTTTGACATATATGGTTTTCTGCACCCTAAACATTTCAAATTCTTTCCAGAAATGTTATCTACTTTAAATTATCTTTCACTTATGTCTTATCAAATAGACAGAAATGACATCTGTAGGTATGTGTATGCATGCACGTATGTATTAATTAATCAAAACTAAATGGTACAAAACTTGACAAATTGACCATTAATTTTTAAGAGAAGTAATGGCAGGAATGATCCAGTATTTATATTTTGCTGCATTTTGTAATTCTCTACCTAACTCCATTTAGACTATGCCAAACTTGACCATTCAATGAAAGTACATGTTTTGTACAGTTCACTCCATCTCTTTATGGTTGCTATTATCCTATACATAATGATTAAACAGGAGGCCCCTATAAAGTCAGTGGTTAGTATCTCCTAGTAAATGTTCCAAGGTTAAGGTGAGCTCAACTCAAAATATGTATTGAAAAATTCAATAGAGGATGAACTACTGTGATTGTTATTTTGATCAACATATGGAAATTATACTTAATATAACAGTGGAGGTTTATACCATTAAGCTGACATGTGTGTGGATGTTATTCTAAAAGTTATATCTGAATTCTTTTGAAATTTGTATAGTGTCACATAGATCACATTCTAAACACGTCTATTTTCTTCTGCAAAGCTAATGAAACTTCAGTATTCACTTTGCTTTGGGCTTGCTTTGGGCATAACTGGGAGCAATTTTATTTTAAATATATATTTAGCATATATTTAGAAATGAAATCAGTAATTGAATCCAGTAATATTATTTTCTGAATTTATCTAGGTTAATGCTTATATTTGACTTTGCATTGGATTTAAAAAGCTTAAAAGTTTATTGAAAGTAGTATAGCAAATTTTTGAAAGGTAACGGTAGTGAATTAATATAATCTAACGTTCTCAAAAAGAAGCAGAGAACAGATGTAATTTTATTTCACAGAGCTTAAAAGTGGTTAAAGTTATGGAATGCAGAAAATCTTATCAAGTATGAGGGATTTTCAGTGAGAAAAAATATATAAACTAGGTAACTTTGAGAACACATTGTTTCTTCTATTTTATATAGTAGAAAAAGTTTGGCTTCAAAAAAATTAAACCAAAATAAAAGTAGAAAACTTCCCCAATAAAGGAGAACATATGATGATATAATCTATTTTTTAAAAAATAAATGCCTACATTTGCTTATTAAAATAAGATAAAAGCTTTGTTGTTTTAGATAATTCATATTCCATGAGGCCTCATTTTAGAAGATGCTTTTTATTTCATGTGAGGAAGAAAAAAGAATGCCTCTTGAATCAGTCCTTCCATTCAGGGGATTGTTTACAAAAACTTTTATTAAAACAATTACAGATTTTAACATGCACTCTTATCAATATAGAGCAGGAGTCTCCAACCTTGGCAACTTTAAGACTTGTGGACTTCAAGTCCCAGAATTCCTTAGCCAGCTGGAATCCACAAGTCCACAAGTCTTAAAGTTGCCAAGGTTGGAGATCTCTGATATAGAGCACTATTTAAAAAAAGAAGAAGCATTGTTTAAAGATAAAATGGCTTTGAGTCAAGCTTGACTTCCAGTAACCACATCCATGATGTTTCTGACTCCAGTTGCTGTCAAAAATGAAGAATATGGTTTGAAATTGTACCCCTAAAATAGACTGCTAACCAGCATTAAAAACTCTAGGATAGTTTTAGGGAACACTTTTGTGATACGTGGATTATTTAGATAATTAGCCATTTTTTCAGAGTCTGTGAGGTAACTTCCATTACTAATGAATTTCAGGGCTTAGATTTTACCTGAAGGGATTAAGAAATTCCATTCCACTGTGCACATATTGTACAAGTGACTTGCTCAAGCAGAAATACTTCATGATATCTGCACAATATAATCAATTTTAAACTGTCAGCATCGCAACGTTTTGCTGGTCAGCATCACAAATCAATAGAAAATATCAATATTGGAAGCACTAGTGCTAGGCTTATGTTTTAAAGAATAGTTTGAAAGGTAAGGAAAGGGCTCTCAATAATTTGAAATGAAAGTTTATCTCTCCCCCCCTTTTCTTTCTCCTATCTCATATTTGTGCAATTTATTTCCTTGACCAAAAGGGGCCACTGCTGAGCAACTTATCCCCTGCTTTTCAGCTCACTTTTTCTTCTTTTAAGCAATGTTGCTCTCTGTGTTGTGGATCTTCAGAGTAAGACATGTAAAGGAATGTCTTTGAATGGCCAAATGATACTAGATTTAAAAACCCTCCACAAAGTTCAAGTATTACATAGCATCTTTCCCCCAATCCTATTGATAGAAAGAAGGGCACATGATGCTGGAATCGATGGGTAAGTCCTGAAAATATAGCAGTTGAACATTAAATTCCAAGGGTAAAACAAAATGTGCAAACATAGACATAACTATTTTTGAAATGCATAACATGAATACACAAGAATTTCAGTTCTCATAGGAGATAGACATGTTTGTATGAAGTGGTTGAGGTGGTTGCAAGGCAGAGAACAAAGAAGCCGGCTGTGTAAGAGACAATATCTGTAAGATTAATATGAAAGACATTTGAGATTTTTTTTTAAAAAAAAACTGGTTTCAGAAAATGACATTTAAGTCCTGCATTAAAAAAGCAATAGAGCTGAAAGAAAAAACTTAGAAAAAAAAGAATAAGCTGATAGAAGTCAAATTTCTAAGAGCTCCATATTATATGTTTACTCAGAAGCAAATATTGATTTCAGTGAGATGTCTTGATAAATGGGAATAGGTTTGCAGTCTAAAAGAGTATAACATTATATGCAAACTTTAGGATGTAGATAGTTTTGTATTATAAAACTAGAGTTCTGTATCCATGTAACTTAGCAGGAAAGAGCAAGGAATGGGAGGAGATCTCCCCTAAATAACCTTGCTATTTACTGTGTTGCTATTGCTATTGACACTGTCTGTATACACAACCAAGGTATTGCAATGGGGACAAATGTGCCACACTCCTCATCAAATGGGGGAAAATAGTGAAATCTATTGCAAAGTTCAGCTTTATTTGAAAGAGACTACATTCTGCGACAATACCTTTAACACCATTCAAGCATCAACGTCTGCCCATCTGAGGTTTTTGGGAAAGACTCAATAGGTGGATAAAAATGCCAAATCCAACCTAAACATCTGGCTAACTGTGTAACCAACCATAAATATCCCTCCCCCAACTAAATAATAGTTATAAATGTGTCAAGAGATACCATTTTATAGAACCTTCCAAAACTTAAACTGTTTGCAAAGGGTGATTTATAAAATAGAAAAATGTATGACATGGAATAGAATTTGTGAAGAGAGCAATCAGAGTCAGAAAATCTGTAGAGATTCTCAGTCATCCAGATCATGGTTGTCTCAAAGGTGCTTTTTTCAGGAGGCAACTAGACTGCCTTGTTTTTTTTCTTTTGAAGATGTTTTGCTTCTCATCCAAGAAGCTTCTTCAGCTCCTTCAATTCCCCACTGTCCTGTCAGAACTGAAGAAGCTTCTTGGATGAGAAGTAAAATGTCTTCAAAAGAAAAAAACAAGAAAATCCTCCTAAAAAACCGTCAGAGTAACTGGACTTTTAAAAAGTTTCAAAACTCTTCCTCACCACGCTCTATAGCTGTCCATTAATAGGGTAGAAAGTTTAAAAACGTCAAATTTGGGCTAGCAATCTCAGATTTCCCTGTTTCCCATTTTTCCTTCTAACTGAAATTACTAAGCTCTGAAGTTAGACATTTCTGCATTCAGGACCAGGGCTTTTGTTGTAGAATAGTGTCCTTTTATAAGGAAAACATTCTAAGAGCTATTAATTAATTCCTTGGAAATTTCAGTTAGGATTGTTTGGCAGCCTTAGTACTTGTCTTTTTTTTTTTTTAAGATTCAATGAACTAAAATGGTGGTAATATTTAAAACTTCTTGTATCTTCCATCATTTGCCAATACCCACTCGTAATAGACTTTCTTAAAAGATTTAAGGATAGCTACAAAAATGTCTTGAAAGCTCTTATAGTCCAATTTTGCAATAGTTATTCCAGGTTTCATAGTAAAATTATGTGGCCATGGTGTATCTAAGTATATTAAAGTAGGATAAATATGCTTGTTAGTGCATGTGTAAGAAAAACAGTGCATTTCTGTGCTTATTGTTTATACATATTGTTGCACAGATTCAACCTATTTCTTGACAGCAAACTTGTCTCTTCAAGTACAATCATCCAGACTTGTTAACTTGCTTGTAAAATCTGGCTGTCATTGAGAAGCACTGATCAGGATGTGGCAATTACAACAGCAGTTTTTGGACTATGTTATATAGAAAACATAAAGACCCTTGAGAATTGAAGAACAAGTTGACCATTCAGCCAATCATATTTTCAGTTTGTTGTCTTTAATGGTTTAAGTGGGTAAGTTGCTTATGAAATACGATGTTGTTTTCTTCACCAGAACTGAACTCAGCAGACAATATAATGTTTATTCTTTTGTCCAATATTGTTTTACTTAGTTGTACCCTTTGCTCTGAAGATTGTCTTATGGCCTCCCAGATAGTACTGAACTCCAGTGTCCAACAACTTTAACCAACATTGTCAGTAACTCGTATAAGGTCCATGTTCTCCATCTCTACTTTAAATCCTCCAAGGATTAAAAATAAGTTATAGAAATAACAAGGAAAGTTTTCCTTGAAATCATTTTTAAAAACATGTTTATTCCATTGTATGTTCATAAATATTTCTGCTGATGCTTATTGCAGACTGCATACATTTAAAGTAAGTTCCACAAATGTCCACATATAATTCTTTCCAACATTGCTCTTATCTGAATAGTATTAAACATTAGTGACTGACTTTAAGAGCAGTCCAGTTAGATAAATGCAACATATTTTTGCCAATTTACAGAATGCATGGCATATGCATAAACCAATTTTGCTGCTGCTAGAAGGGTATCTCCGGCAACCAGTGAGGCTGGATTGAAGAAACATATTGCTTTTTGGTATCTGTTGGAGGTGGAAGTGAAAACCTTATGGAGTGTCAGCATATGTTGTTGGCAGCACAGTATGCAGTGTGATAAGGGGAAAGAACATAACACACTTTATGCTGACTGATTATTTCTTAACTGTTAATACAGATTTTGTGGAATTCCCATTTCTTCAGCCCTCTATGTATCATATATCAGGCTGAGGAAAATGTGTTTTAATAAAAATGTTTATACCGTACTTATTAGACTAGGGTAGGGAGAAATTTGAAAAAAGGAAAAAAAAAAATAGAAAAGGAGTCAATATATCTTTTTCCAGAAAATCCTGACACCTAAAATTCTTTGGATACTGAGGGTTTTAATTCTAATTAAACTTGCATATAGTGTCATCTTTTTATTTTAAAAACAGTTTTTATGATACTTAGAGCTTTATAAAATAGAATCTTACATGGATTCATATTTAAATATGTCCATAATCCAAATATAAATCTAACATTGTGTAAAAGGTACCGTTGATTTTGTTTCTCCATCCTGGCTGTGCCTGAATCATATAGAAAAACAGCATAAAGAAAAAAGCATAAATAATACAGTAGCATAAGATCTTTTTGGTTTCATGTATGTTTTTTTTTTTTTAATTATAACAGATAATATTTTTTTAAAAATATAGTCATTTCAGATTTCAGTATGAGTAAATAAAAGGAAATGCTAGCTTGAATATGTAGCTCCCTGTGCCAAAGGAGAAAGACTTGGATTTCTGCATTCACCTTGAAGGTGTAAATTAAGTACAATGACATGAAATTGGCAGAGAGATGCTTCATAAAGTAGAAGGAAATTTAGCTTGGTCATCAAAGTTATTCAAAATAATTCTGGCTTTGTCTTAATGAAGTCTACTTAGTGATACTTTCTCAATATTTTTATTGCTCTAAGATTCATGAAATTAATAACTTTTGTAAAATTAACAACTGTATTAATTTCATTTTTAGTTTAGGGCAGCTATTTAAAAAAAAAAAGCCCAGCAGCAACTAACAGCAGATGGAGGAGAGGAATATGATCTGAAGGAAGAGCAGGAAAGTCCATTGATCTGCTGACTTCAAAGGAAAAAAATAATTAATGGGATTTCCAATACATACTGTATACCGATAATACTAATCCAATTCAGGTAGTAGATAGTTTTGTGTATAGGAACTGCTTCTCATATGGGTATCCCCAGTTCAGTATAGAAATCTCCGATGGAAGATGGACCATCCTGGTCTGAATCGGTTCTAAAGAGATAATTGAACAGCTTGTTATAGATTTGAGTCATGATTTCAAATTTCCCATCCCTACCCCCAACAACGGATTATTATAAAATAGGTAATCCTTACTTACATCAATTGATTTAGTGACTATTCAAAGTTGGAACAACACTGAAAAAAGCAATTTATGACCATTTTTCACACTTATGACCATGGCAATACCTCCATGGTCACAGGATCAAAATTCAGACACTTGGCAACTGACTCATATTTATAATGGTTGTAGGGCCCCGGGATCATATGATCACTTTTTTGTGACCTTCTGACAAGCAAAGTCAATGGGGAAGGCAAGATTCACTTAGCAACCATGTAACTAATTTAACAACTGCAGTGAATCACTTAACAACTGTGGCAAGAAAGGTTGAAAATAGGATAAAACTCATTAAACAATTATTTCACTTAGCAACTGAAATTTTGGGCTCAATTGTGGTGATAAGTTGAGGATTGCCTGTATTAACAATTGAAAGGGATTCATTCTAGCAGCACTATCCCCTTCATGCTGTGGGATGGAAGCTAAAGCAGAAATCATATTTGCCTAGAATAGATCAAGTTTACTAATTTATCACTGATGTGAAATTTAAATAAGAATTTCTCATTCTTACAATAATTCACTTTTGACCTTTTTTCATAACAATACAATGGTTAAGGAGACAAGCATCTTTCCAGATGGATCTTTCATTAACAATAAAACAAAAAACATTTCTTTTATTATCACATCACTTTTTAGTCACTGTTAGTTTTTCACTCCCTTGATTAAAAATAAACATTAAGAATTAATATAGACATTTTTCTTTTCTCTTTATACCTTGTCCATATCTGAAATCTTAATGAAGTGAAATCCAAAGTGATACATTTTCTGTACCCTTTTATTGTGTTGGATATAATTGGTAGTAATGTCTTGTATAGCAAAATAAGCAGTAGGTATGATTGTTTAAATGCTATGAGTCAGGGTCAAAGGTGAATGGTATATGCAGAAAGATTAACAATGAAAACAATCTAATTTAGATAGAACATTTTCCAGTGGCCGTTAATGAAGTGCACCAAGTCGTTTCTCCTTTGACCTCTTTTCATTCTTCATTTCTATCTTATCTTTGTGCTACAAAAGAAATTTTAGAGAGTTTCTTTCAGTGAAAGGGCAAGATAAATTAGAAGAGGACTTTAATTTAAAAAAAAAACAGAATAATGCATGCTTTTGATTACTGTCCTCTTGTGAAAAGGGTTTAGGACCCATGATAGATTTGCAGCTGTCAGTTATTTCCTGCTAAGAGGCTTATTGGTTCTAGAGACTTGTATAACATAGTTGGATGAGAAGTTGGAGTCTTGAGAGCCACTGTTGCATGCCATTTGGACCCACTACTTCATCAGGTGTGCAAATGTATAAAACTAATGATATATATACAAAAGGCACTTTTGTTTACTTCAGACTTTCTCTAGTCTGAAGCACACCCATCAGATGAAAGGATGTCCTACTGGTAGTATATAGGATGCTCTCCTCAAGGAGATCCTCGTATCTCTAAGCTATTGTTAACATTTTATCAGATAAAATATCTAGGGAGTTTCCTTTGTAACATTCATAACCTGTAACGTTTTATTCCAGAAATTCGATAGTCCAGTTTATAATAGCTGCTTGACATTCTGGGCTAGATCCATCACCCCAAAAATTCTTTTTTTTAAAAAAAATTTTTTTTATTGGTTTTTAAAACAAACATAAACAAACAAAACATAAAAACATCAAGTCATCTTCCATATATATACATACAGTGTGCCGGTTGGTTTACAAATTGCTTTGTGCTTCCATTTCATAATCTTCAATTATAATTACATTGTATATAATCTCGTATTTTCAATCAAATATTAAATACATTAATATCATTATTAATCAATCATTTGACTATACTTTTATTCATTCATGTTTTACAAAATGATAATATTTTACTTAATTTGTTTTATGACAATTCATATTATCATCCCAGATCTATCCTAGAATTATTTTGTAGATATAATAAGAAAAAAATACATCTGTATATATTTATTATTTTCTAAAAGTCTACATATTTCATTACTATATTTTATTATCTAACCATTGATAGAATAGATCCCAAATTTTATAAAATTGTTTATCCTCTTGTTCTCTAATTTCAAATGTCAATCTACTCATTTCAGCACATTCCAATATTTTCTTAATGATTTCCTCCTGTGATGGTATTTTCTCATTTTTCCAGTTTTTAGCAAATACAATCCACCGCTGTTAATACATTTACAATCAGGTATTTCAAGTCTTTACTATATATTTCAGGTAAAATTCCCAATAAAAATATCTCTGGTTTCAAATCTATATGTTTTTTTGTCATTTTTTCCAACCACGTGTGGATTTTAGTCCAGTATTTTTTAACATCCGCACAAGTCCACCACATATGGTAATATGAGCCAGGTGTCTGATGACATTTCTAACATTTTTCAGATTTATTCTTGAACATTCTTGCTATTCTTGTCGGGGGAAAATGCCACCTGTAAAACATCTTATACAAATTTTCTTTATATGCTATTGACATTGTCATTTTATAATTTTGAGACCACAATTTTTGCCATTTCTCTAAATCAATCCCATATCCAAAATTCTTCCCCCAAGCAATCATAGTTTCTTTAACTTGTTCTTCTTCTAGTTTAGTTTCTAATAAATATCCATACAATTTTTTAATTACCTTTTCATCAGTACCTGTCAAAATCTTATCTAAGTCAGTCAGTTTATCATAGAAACCTTCTGTTTTAGAATCTTTATCATACCTTGAATGTATTTGCACATATGAAAACCAATTCATCTTTATACCTTGTTCCTCTAGTTTTTGTATAGATTTAAGTTCACCCTTTTCATTCAATATTTCACCATATCTAACTGTTTGTTCCTTTTTGTATATTATAGGATAAAAAAATGCTTCAATAGTCGATAGCCAGACTGGAATTTTCAAATAACATTGTCTTTTAATCTTTTCCCAGTTTAACCACAGAGACTCCCAAATATAATGTCTTCTAAAATACCCCTGTGTTTTAGTTCCTTTATACCATAGAAAAGCATGCCACCCCAACAACAGATCATGTCCTTCTAATGTCAACAATCTAGTATTTCTTAATGTTATCCATTCCTTAACCCACATCAAATTTGTAACTTGGTAATACAACTCCCAACTAGGCAAACCAAATCCTCTTCTTATTCTAGCATCTTGAAAAAGTTTACATTTTATTCTCACTTTCTTACCTTGCCATATATATTTCAACACAATTTTATTTAAATCTTCAACGTAGTCTTTTCCAAGCCTAATTGGAATTGTTTGAAACAAATATAAAATTCTGGGTAATATATTCATCTTGATTGTTGATATTCTCCCTATTAATGACAGTTGTAAATTTTCCCATTTCGCCAAATCTAGCACAATCTGCTGTTTAAGTTTGATATAATTATTCTCTTTTAGTGTACTGCATCTTGCTGTCGAGTATATCCCCAAGTACTTGATCTTATTCATAACCTGAATTTTCAACAGGTCTGCCAGTTCTTCCTTTTGTTTTGATAGCATATTCTTTGTCAAGATCTTTGTCTTATCTTTATTTATTTTCAAACCAGCCACCTTTCCATATGTCTCTATCTTTTCTATCAATTTTGATGCTGTTTCTAGTGGGTCTTCTAAGATGAAAACCAGATCATCTGCAAATGCTTGCAACTTAAATTCTTCCTTTTTAATTTTCATCCCTTTTATATTCTTTTCATCTCTAATACTTCTATTTAGCATTTCCAAAGTTAACAAAAACAACAGAGGTGATAGTGGGCACCCTTGTCTTGTTCCTTTTCTTATATCGATAGAGTCTTGTTCCTTTTCTTATATCGATAGAGTCTGTCAGTTCTCCCTCTATCATTACCTTTGCCATTTGCTTATGATATATAGCTCCTATTGCTTGAATAAATTTTCTAGCAAAGCCCATCTGTTCCAGCAGTAATAATATGAATTGCCAATTCACATTATCAAATGCCTTCTGTGCATCTAGAAATATCAGAGCCATTTGTTTTTCAGGATGTGCCCTGTAGTATTCCAAAGTGTCCAAGATTACTCTCATGTTGTCTTTAATTTGTCTCTTTGGCAGAAATCCATTTTGATCAGGATGGATAAAATTGTTTAAGTATTTTTTAAGTCTTTCTGCCAATATTGAAGCAAAAATTTTATAATCTGCATTTAGTAAGGAAATAGGTCTATAGTTCTTGATTTGTAATGGATCGGCCTCCTCTTTTGGGACAAGTGTGATATAAGCATCTGACCATGATTTATGTATCTTCTTCTTTAACATAACTTCTTGCGATGGAAAATTCAATGATTCTTGTAATGTTTTGTTTCACCCCCAAAGTTCTTGAAGTACAGTATGATAAAAAAGAGGCAAGCTAGAGAACACTGTGTTTGGGTTTAAATAGTGAAATAATAAAACAAACTCAGTAACAGACCCATGATTTGAAGAGGGGAATTCTGAACTAAAATAGATTGAAGCATTCAAGTTTTACTTATTTGCTGAAGTCTGCTCATTTGCACTTAGTGCTGGAAATTACTTTTTGACATGATGATATTTTAATGTGAATACAGTACTAAAATAAAGAAGATATTTGCTTTACCCTCTGATCAGACTAACTTGAGAGGGAGGAAGGTATTGCTGCAAGTAAAGTCAACTTTCAGAAAGTTGCTGATGATGAAAGCTTAGAAATACATTTTGGTTCATTAGGGATTGCTCAAAGAAGAGTAATATTCTTTTGCCCCTTGGATACTGCTGGAAATTATAGACCCATAATTCTAAAGTTGTTCATACTAATTTCTTAGTAAATTGATTCAATTGCCTTGTGAATTATAAATTTTAAGCATACCAAGGAAAATTTCACATCAGGTTTTAATCTCAGAATTAAAAATTGTCACCTGACATGTGACTCTGGTCCTCCAGTAGGTTTTGTAATTAATAAAAATGTCTCAATGTGGCTTCATTTAACTAAACTTTTACTAAACTGTTTTAAAGCAATAATAAATGCACACCTTTTATTTCTGCAATTGTTAAGTAATTTTGATTAAAACATCACACACAAACAAAATTACACACACACACATACACACTTTTGTAGGTGTGTATGGCTTTTGAGAGTTTCCAGGGCATGCTTAGGAACTTCTTAACAATTTGGTAAGCATTTTCATGTTCATCTGGTTCATCTTTGGAACAGACTACCCAAAACTTGATTGTGAGACCTTATTCTGATTGCTGATACCAGGAAACATTTTAGTTTTCCTAGAATGAAATTGAGAAGATTGTTGGAACAATTGTGATCAAAAGTGATTATGAATCAGCACTGCTATGTGTTTAGGCTGAAACCTAAGTCAATAGCAATAACAGCAGAGAAGTAAGTGGCTGTTCTTCTAAACATGTAATGTACTTGTGGATTTCTGGCATGTTCCACTGATCCAAACTCAGTGAGGAAGGATGTGGGATAAGAAGACTTCTAGATGATTTTGTGGGTTTCCCTTGCAGATTTGTATTTGATCTAGTTGGGATTTAGGCCCAGTTTTGGAGCAGAAACTTCATTGGTCACTGCTAGATGATCTTCACTGAGACCTGGAATGGAAGACTTCTCTCTCTAAAAGAGTTGGGTATCCTATATTTACAACTTTTGCTTTTGGGAGGAGTGGCTGAGGCAGATTTTGATTGAACAGGTATATCAATTATGGATCTATTTAAACTAGAAGGCATTTTGACTGATTCATGCTCTCATCGTAATACAATTGAATTAGTGCCCCACTGTATACAGGATTGATTCAAAAGCTGCAGCTGCTACCAATATGGTGGTCATACTGCTAACTGGGGAAACTCACTATTACAGAATTATGTTCATCCTGAGGTCGTTGCATCGGTTATCAGTTCCAATTCCAAGGGTTTGTTATCTATATAGAGCACTGTATGGCATCACACTTGGATATATCAGGGATTGCCTTGCTAAATATTATTCCACCCATCTGGTTAGAATATTGCAGTTAGTGCCGAAAGAGTGGTGGGCCAAAAGGTAGTGCTTTTCTGTAGTACCCCTGACAAAAAATCCAAGCTCATCTGTATTACAACCAGAGGCCAACCATGCAAATTGTTTACAAACAGAATTAAAATTCCTAATAGTAATTAGTGCACTCTTATTAAAATCAGCTTAAATATAATTCACCAGCATGGCACCAAATTATAGTAGTTTATGTAGCTGTTATCTTCTCTCTAATTTTACAAGCTATTACATAAAATGTTTGCCACATTGAGGATAATTTCCTCATCTGTAGCAAATAAAAGTACAAAAGAATAAAACAGACCTGAGTGTCCTTAAGGTGTTGACTGAATTGGAGAAATGTACTTTAATTAACTATCTTGATAGACATTACAAAATAAAAGTACAGCTTTTAGTTTCTCCCAGTGCATAAGAGACACATGCTGCATGTAATATAATTATGTGTAGCCAGTAGAACTACCAGTGGTAGTTCTCAGCTAGAAACAGTGTCCAAATTAATACCAGTTGCATGTCAGTTTCAGATATTCTTTCACAAGTGCTACATTTTTTTCTCTACACTATTTTAAAAATGTAACGTCTGAAGAGGGATTTTCTCTCTTTGCTTAAAAAATAACAACCCAGGGCTATTTTTGTTATCTAGCTTCTACAGTCTTTACAACAACCAGCTTGTCTAAATCCAGAGAAATGAAACAACTCTTTGTTTAGTTCAGACATAAGGTATATTAGGGATCCTCACTGAGGCCTACTGGAGACATTTGGAATGTTTGATAATAGGGAATGATGCGAATGCTCTCACATTCACAAAATGACTTCTATCGAAACATAATCAACTAATCACTTACTCTTTTAGCCTTAGAAAGGAGGCACTGGCAATCTCCTTTTAAAAAAGCTTTCTGACAAAACCCTGCAGTATTTCAGTATTAATCCATTTAAGAGCCCCAAATCACAGCCAAGAAAACAAATGGATCATTGAACAAATCAATCCAGAGTTCTCACTTGGGGCATTAGTGTCCAACCTCAAATTATCCCACTGCAGACATACCATGTAAAGATCTAGCTCTCTGAAAAAGGCTCTAATGCTGGAAAAAGTGGAAGGAAAGAGAACATAAGGATGACCAGAAGCAAGATGGACAGACTCAGTTACAGTTACAGTTACGGGGGTGATGAATGAATGAAAGATTAGGTGAGGGATAGATCATCATGGAGAAAATCAATCTATGTGGTCGCTAACAGAATAACAGAGCTGGAAGGGATCTTTAAGGTCTTCTAGTTCAACCCCCCACTCAAGCAGACACCCTATACTATTTCAGATAAATGGCCATCCAATATCTTCTCAAAAGCCTCTAGTGATGGAGCACCTACAACTTCTGAAGGCAAGCTGTTCCTCTAGTTAATTGTTCTTATTGTCAAAAAATTTCTCCTTAGTTCCAGGTTGTTTCTATCTTTGATTAGTTTCCATACATTGGTTCTTGTCTTGCCTTCTGGTGCTTTGGAGAATAGTTTGACCCCCTCTTCTTTGTGGCAGCCCCTTAAATACTGGAACAGTGCTATCATGTCACCCCCAGTCCTTCTTTTCACTAGGCTATCCATACCCAATTCCTGCAGCCTCTAGTCAAAAGTAACTTGACAGCAGACAATCAATTTTCTCAGGAACCCAAAATGGCGTACATACTTCTCCCTCTTCCATATTTCCTCTCCTCACACAAAAAATATGTTGAGAGAGAGTGAATAGTCCAAAGTTCTCCCTGGAAGTTTTGAAAGTAGACTTAAACCTGGGTCTCCCTGATCTCAGTCTTATACATGCTACACATACTGCTCCAATTTCAATATAAAAAGAGACTGCTTATATCGAATTAACTCTCTTTATAGTTTATCTACAGTAAAAAAATTTTAAAATGTCCTGCATTTCTTATCTGTTTACAAAATCTTCATATTGGAGTAGATCTTTTCATTTATTTGAGCATTCTCTGAATTTCATGCTGAGAATAATAATGCCCTCTGAATTCTGTATTGCGCAACCCTGACTCAATTAGGGAAAGATGCATAGTATATAATTTATCTTGTGCATACGTACATTTTTTAAAACATAACGTTTTAAAATCTTCATTTTGTTTATTTTGTGATATTGCTCTGGGCTCTTCATACTTGTAAGACTCAAAATCAGCTGTAATCCTAAACAAAAAATATAACCTTCTTGGTTCTTTGGTCGAGCTGTGTTTTTATTCAGTTTTTATAATGTTGAGATTTATAAATATCTTCTGAAAATTGCCATCTGTCGCTCAGTCTGTATATTGTCAGCTTATCTTCTCTGTAACATCTTGTCAGATTTGTCTACATTCCTTGACCACCATTCAAATAGTGTCAGATATGCAAATATAGTTGCGCAAGTAGTGAAAACATGACTGCTACAAATATGAGCTATGCAACAGCACAAAATATTAAAGCTCTTGAAGCCAACTTTCAAGCATCAATTAAAACAGGGAAGATATTTTAGGATATACATGTTGGGAATCCCTTATGCTTCAAATAAGCTGCATATTAAGAAGGCAAATATCTTACATAGGGAAAAATGTTTCAATTCATTTTAAGTGCTTTTCAAGTAACTGATAGTGATGATAAATTGAATCTAAATGAGTACTATAATGTAATTGAAATCCTGACTTGATTAGTATGACTGAGAAAAAACTGCACTGTAAATAAAAGCTAAGATTGAGAAAAGATATAAATATATTCCAAGTGTACACTCAATTTTTTGTTTCAAACCACTTCAGAAGCTCCTGTACAATTCATTTGTGTTTTTATACCTTCATATACCTAATATGCACATTGCCTTTGAATATAGATATTCTTCAGTTCATCATTCTTGGCCAAAAAGAAATTTCTTCTGATCATTCCTCTCTCTCTCTCTCTCTCTGTGTGTGTGGTCTGTCTGTACTCATGTACTGTGTGTATGTATCTAATGATTCGATTTAAATTATGCATTATTTCTTATTCAAAAAGATATTTTCAAACAATATAATAATTACTTAATATTGGTAATGCAGTTAGGCTATGCTATTATTACTACCCAGTATTTCTATGCTCTCTGGTTTCTAAAGGCACTTCTTTATTTAGCTATTGAAATATTTATCAGGCTCCTTATATCAGTGGAACTCAGGGATGGATGTAAACAATAAAAAGGAATTGCAAACCATAATAAAACATTGAAGGCACAGCACCACCAAAACTGTGGACTCTATAATCCTATATAAATAAAAGATGAATCAAAATGGAGACCATTCATCCCAGGCCTTTTGAGAGGGCAATCGATACCCATTTCTTCCTTTTTGTTCCCCTTTTCCATAGTTGTTCCTTTGTCTCATGCTTTTTCTATGTTTTTGTATTGTGTTGTCCTTTGTTTTTATAATGCTTTAACCATTGTAAACTGCCCAGGAATCAGGGGGCATATAAATGTAATAAATTATTATTAGTATACACAACAATGTGGAATCACAAAAAAAGTTCTTTATCTGGTACATTGAATTTGTATTCTTGAAGTCCTTAGGAGTATGTCTATTAGTGTGATTAATGACATAACTTCCCAGTCAAGAAACTTCTGTGTTGCTCTCATGTACTGAATGAATACAATAGTTCTGATTTTAATTCAAGACTGCAAAGCAGCTATTAAATGCTTAGTTCTGTGAAATCTGTGACCAACCCATGGTATTGTGGACAGTATTACGATGAATTATTCAAGGGCCTATGTTGTCAGCAAATTTATTGCAGATAGTAGCAAAGGCTACAATCTTCAAGTGCATGAATTTGTTTTTCAGTGATTACAGTGCTGTGAGCATTTTCATCATAGCTAACCCAGGTGTTTTGCTTATTTCAAGCAAAAATATGATTGCGTTGCATTTTCCAGTCTCTGCCCTCTGCTCGGTTTTGTTTTTCAAAATCCTTCTTGACTTAAACAAGTGGAATAGTTATGGTTTAATAATGGGCAAAAGCTGCCATCTCTTTGACAGCAGTATGGCTTCCAATAATTCAGTGAGATTAAAAACTCCATCCAAATTGTAATTACCCTACTCAGTGTGCTTGTAAAAGCTAACTGCTATTAATGGAAATAACTGTAAAAAAATCTAGTCAGTCATTAAAAGGATAGGTTTTTAATGAAAATAATGGTTAAAGTCAAAATATCTTCGGCTTCCACACATCCCATTTTCAGCTTCTGCACGCCCCATTTTTGGCCTCCATGTGTCCCATTTTCAGCCCATTCCAGATGGTAGGGATTGCTGCCGACTGGAATGGGCTGAAAATGGGACATGCAGAGGCCAAAAATGGGATGTGCAGAGGCCAAAAATGGGGCACATGGAGGCTGCAATAAGTGACAGTGGCAATGGGTGACAGCAGCACCAATGGGTGGCGGTGATCCCCACAGTGTTAAACAGCTGATCAGTGGTATTCTGGGAGGCCAATCCAACCGCCAATCAGCTGCTTGTGCTAAATCAGGCTGTGCAGAAGCTGACCAGGCTATGTGCTATTTGCTGCAAGGAGACAAATTGCTGGGAGGGAGATGCAGAGACAGTTTTTTTTCCTTCTTGTTTTCTGACCCCAAAGCTAGGTGTGCTTATACTCCAGAGCATCTTATAGTCCAAAAAATACGGTAATTCTCATGGAAATCTTCAATAGATCAATGTAATGCTTTGTGTACCTCTCTTTTAGGATAGATTGTGACATGACAATTCAAGCCTACATTGTAGTCCAAAGAGATACACTAATCAAATTAGGATCACTATAAGTATAATGAACTGTTTTATAAAATGATATTATTTTAGCCATTGTCTATCTTCTGCAGGATGAAAGCCTCTTCCATGTGTTTCCAACCAAAACGATCCTGAGCTTTCTTTTGCCAAATAGGCCTGCAATACTTGCTGATGTCATCGATCCATCTTGTTTTAAGTCTCTTTTGTGGATGCTTTTTATCAAGTGGGATCCATCCTAGGACTGCCTTGGTCCACCTGCTGTTAGTTCTTCTTGCTATGTGGCCAGCACATTTTCATTTCAGTTATTTTACTCTCTTGATGGTATCAAATACTTCCCTTTGTTCTCTGATACATTATTGTCTATTATATCTTTGTATGTAAGATTTTTATCTTACACAGGAGCTTTATAGAAGTCACCTGTAGCAAAAAAAACACACACCAAAAAACAAAGAACAAAAAAAAACCCCATACATCCAAACAGACTTTCAAGAATTATATGGTTCATAAAAACCTGTTGGGTTTATTCTGAGAAGATTAAAACTGCTAGTCTCTACTGAATATCCTGAGTGTAATGAAAAGAGAAGATAGGCTTTTAAGGAGCCATCACCAATGTGTGTTGAATAGAGGTGAAAGGACAAAACTTATGGAAGGAAATTTGCAATAGACATATAAAAGGAGTGTTGAGAGGCTGCTAAGGAGAAGAAATAAGTTAGTTTTTAAATCACGCTTTTGGAGTATGTTTTCCTATTCAAAGAGATGTCTAGACAAAATCTTTTTTACATTTTCTGAACCTTGAAAAAGTAGAGCTTTGTGGTTGTCCACAAATTGTGTGTGTGTGTGTGTGTGAGAGAGAGAGAGAGAGAGAGAGAGATTCTCAGCTGAAACAAGTGCTGAAAATGCTCCAAAAGCTCAGGTGTAAATCTACCCAAAGGAATGCTGATTGCCTGAATGGGTTCACTTATTTGGGAAATAGATGTTTATGTCTTGTTGGTTTTTCTTCACTCTATGCATACCTAACAAGCTGTGAGAACTGAGTTTGATGGACTTATTTACCTCTTTTAAGAGACTTACGCTGTTTTTGGATGTACTGAAATAATTGGATGCCTCAATCATTAACCAGAAGTCATCTTAGTTTGAGTATTTTGAAAGATCATTAAGTTGTAAATTATTTAACCAATTGTGGAAGGGTTGACAGAGGAAGAGAATGAAGCTTGTGGGATTCATGATTCAAGGAATGAGTTCTGCATACTGTGTCTGCTTGGGTACCAAAGAGTCTTGGGATAGCATTGTTGTCAGCAGTGAGGGAGTGATTTATCTTGTGTGTGTACTACTGCAATGAATCTTCTGAATAGCATTCTACCTTGATGAGTGAAATAGTGGCATACTGAGAAGTCATTTCCATACCAGCCAAGCAACAAACAGCATTTTGGTTTATAGAATTGCATATACAATTGGTATTAATTGCTTTTTAAGGTCTCCTGTATTTTGGAATGAGCTAAAAATATTTATATTCATAGGAAGTCACATTCATTGCACCCATTGAGATTCCATTGTGCAATAAGGCTACTGTTAAAGAATCAAGAAGGATGCCAGGTTGAGGTATGGATTGTATCCAGAATGTCTGTAGGTTTTAGTGGATAAAGTGGGAAGAACTAGGATGGGGATGCCGCAATGGTCATAAGTGCATGAAAAATGGTCATAAGTCAATTTTTTTTCAGTGCCATTGTAACTTTGATTGGTTACTCAACAAATGGTCATAAGGCAAGAACTACCTTTACTTCCAGGAACAGGGAAGTGGAATGTAGTAACAAGCCCTGTGAATCTCAGATTATTTGAGCAATGTACTTTTACAGCAGAGTCTCTATATAGATTTTTTTAACATCATCTTGTTGCATTATATTGTATATGGGGGTGTTTTTGTGCATATACATGCATGTATGTTTGTATTTATGTATCCAAACTGAGATCCAAGCATGCTTTGATTCATTCTGCTCTATGTATAGACAACATGTGGAATCACAATGTCTTTCCCCCATTTATTCTGTCAGATGTTAGCTGGGAAGTGCACAAATGATGATCATATCACCACAGGACACCACAAATGCCAATTGCCAATGTTTGAATTTTAGATCATGTCATACTGAGATGGTCATAAATGTGAGGAGATTGTAAATCACTTTTTTCCAGTCCCATCGTAATTTTGAATGGTCACTAAAGAAACGGTTGTTAGTCAAGAACTACCCATAGTTATTTATGGAACACCATCTATCACAGCTAGCAGTGTTGAAGGTCTCATGCCTGAACTGATTCTAGGCTGCATCGATATCTTAAAATAAATATGCAGGCTATTTATTAACCAGTTATTTGGGCAAGTCTTTAACTAGGATATTTTGTGGATATATGCATTATTCAAATAGAGTAGAATATTACAACAGTAAAAAGAGAGAGAAATCACTCAGAATGAATGACAGTAGATTAATATTAATGTCATTCTACAGACTGTTACAATGATTAAATCCCACTCTTTTAAAGTGGGATTAAAGCCACTCTTTGCAGCCTCAGCTGGCAATTACAAATGCCACAGGGGATCATAAAACAGTACAAAACAAAGCAAAGATGTTTCTTCACTTCGGACTTAGATAAGGGGGTAGCATTAAGTTGCAAACCAAGTTTAAGGGGATATATTGCTTATTCTTTCTTTAAAGCATAGTCCATGTCTTCAGCCTCAGGAAGTTATGTGAGTCATGTAAAAACAGATGATGCTGCAGATGGAGAGAACTTGTTTTACTACCAGTGATAATTTTATTAATAAGTAGAAAATTAAATATAAAGCTTACTCCTGAAGTTTCCCCTTCCCAATTCCTAAACAGCACAAGAACATTCTCTCTCTTCTTAAGAATTATAACACTGTCCTCAAAATATTGTTTTCAAAGAGACCAAAAGTTTATATTTCCAAACCTGAAAACAGGCACTAAATAATCCTGTTTTACTTTTTGAAATAATGTTTGACTGTATCCTCCAATTGAAACATATTTTAATAGATTCTTTTAAAGCTACCATATTCGTTAAAATCTGCTACTTGCACTTTTTTTTTTCTTACAGTTGGATTGTATCATCAGAGGTGATATTCAGCAGGTTCTGACCAGTTCTGGAGAACCGGTAGCAGAAATTTTGAGTAGTTTGGAAAACCGGCAAATGCCACCTCTGACTGGAGATTTTACAGTATCCTTCCTTGGTGGCCACGGCCACCAAGCCATGCCCACAGAACTGGTAGTAAAAAATATTTGAATCCCACCATTGGATTGTATACATAGTTTTAATCAGTCAATCAATCGATCAAATTTTAAAGCTGATTAAGGGCCTGCCAACAAATCTTTTACTTGATATTTGAAAGTTTCTAAATTTGAAAATAGGTTGACAAATAAAAGAGAGAAAGCTTTCTCAATGTTGGTGCTTCTTCATTTGTAGAATTCTTTCCCCACTAATACCCACTAGATCTCATCTTTATTTAAAATCTTTAGGCTTCACAATGGGTCCCAAAGACTTGTCTAGTAATGTGAGCCTATAATTTACTTATTTGTGAAAAGGCCATTTGCACACTTTACAGCTGGCTTCCAACAAACAGAATCAATGAAGAAGCTTGCAGTAAGATCACAAGTCGTCATCACGTGATGTCTCACTTAATGACTGTGTCACTTAATAATGGAGTTGCTGGCCCCAATTGTGATAATTAAGCAAAAGCTACCCGTATATAATAGTATACTTTCTGCAGATGCACTATTGGTTGTAAGAAAGTGATCTTTGGACTTAATATCATGTCTGGTTCATTTCCACAGCTTCTAAATTTATTCTACACTAATTGCTACAGAGGAGAAGAAAGGTGAAAACTAAAGAGCAACTTGTTCTGTGTGCAAACAGGGAATAAGTCAGGAAAGCCTGAGAACTGCATAGTGATAAGCTGCCATGGAACAGATTTCTTATCACTGTACATAATTGGGGCATAACCTGCTTAGCTTATTATCAGTAGCACACAGGGGTATGCAGGGACTGTACAAAAATAAAAATAAATCCAACTTCTTTTCTGCCTGCATGCTCATTTCAAATAAACAGAATAGTGAGGGGATAACATCACACCAACAAAAATGTTGAAGTGCATTGTACAGTGGTACTTAAAAGTTTGCATACTCTTTATAATTTTCAATATTTCTGCATAAGTATGATATAAAATGTGACCTGCTCTCCACACAGAGCCTACAATTAGCTAAAGAGAACCCAATTAAGCAAATAAGTCAAAATCATTATACTTCAGTTATAAATCCTGGTGCCAAATTTCCCTCTGTGAGTCAGGCTGGTTACCATCTTTTCTCTGGATGGGTAAAACCTTTGCATTTCTGTCAACTTCAAACCCCACTCCCCCTATCATATCCATCTGCATTGGACAAGGTATATTTTCTCCTCCAAAAGAAGCCTTCAGCAATATAAACACTGCCTATTCCAACTCAGGGTTACAGCCCACATAGCTCTTAATTGCTTCCATTTTTCTAGTTCTATTTCCCAGAGTTTAAAATTCCATCCCTGCCAGCTCAGCATCTGTGACCCTTTCTATTCTTTCTCCTATTGAAAGGTTTCCTAGAAAAAAACTAAATTATGCAATACTCCCAGCTTCTTCTTTTCAACAAACTAGCACAAAGAGTTTCTCTTGGTTCCTGCAAGGATATGTGAACTGCTAGGAGCAAGCTTTGGGATGAATCCTGAATGTTAAAGATTAGAGAAATTGTAGCAATTGGATTACTTCCACTTTGGAACCCAATTTATCATTCTGTTTTGGGGGAATATATTTTTTCAGTCTATTCCTAATGACTTTTTTTGTGAATCAAAGAACAGGCTGCTCTAAAGATAACTGAAGAGCAGGCAAGCAGTTGTTCTCCCATGCTATCAGCTAAATCTTTGTTGGGATCTGAACAGATCATTACAAAATGACACAATAACATTATCAGAATGATGAACCTGTGTGTGTGGTTTTCCACAATAGGAAGGCTTATGGGAGACAACCTCACAACTGCAATACTGCTCTCTGCTTTTGCTAATTCTTGCAGTTTGATTAGAAATACAGGTAATCCTCATTGGTAAAAACTCACTTGGAATAATGCACCATTTTGGTCACCATGATACATAAAAAAGATATTTAAACTTTAGAAAGAGTGCAGAGAAGACAACAAAGATGATTAAGGGGCTGGAGGCTAAAACACATAAACAGTTAAAACCCACTGGTTTTAATGATTAAAAAATGCCATGTATGTGATTTTTGCTCTTGTTTTAAAGTAGGAAGCACAGGACACTGAGGAGGAATAGAAAAAATTTTAAGTGGGAGAGGAATCATGTGACACACTATAACAATACACTAGTTTCTAAAACATATTGAGAATAAAGTAGAAGTGCTTCTTCTTTCATAGAAGAAGTAACTAAAGACAGATTTTGTCATGCCTCTAGAATTAGTTTTATCTTTGAAGTTTCACACAGGAATAGTCAATTCCTCAAGGATTCTTCTTTCATGAATATGGAGACAGTTCAACTGACTTATAATCAAATTATAATGCACTGCCTTGATGACAGCAAGCAGTTAAATAAACAAATAAATGACTAAGAAGAATTACTTAGATATGTAGCATCTGCACTGAAGATAGGAAAATATCACCTACTCATTTTGCTAATTGGAGAACCATCACAAGCCATACAATGAGATGATTTGGTAGAATGGTTAGCAACCACTTGCTTTGCTGAAAAACTGCTCAGAATATGTAAGGTGTTCATTCTATAGCCTTATTTTTTTTAATGTCTACATGAAGTCAGCCATGAGTATGGTGCAGTATGGGTGTAGCATTGTCAGTATGTTGATGATATTGAATTGTATATAGCCTCCTCTAACCTCTACGTTGGGCTGTCAAGGCTCTTTCCTGATACATGGAGGCGGCAGGAATCTGAATGGGTAACAGTAGGCTTTGACTCATGTCTATCAAGACCAAGGCTGTGACCTCCTGGATCCTGCAACCGGATATTTCTCATCTTTTGTTCTTGATAGGGATTCATTTCCCTGCACGGATGTATTGGAATTGCCAGACCAATCGAGAAGTCTTCCTGGATGCTTAGCTTCTGCTTGAAGAAAAGATGGTAGCTGTGGTCAGGAAACCCTTTGCACAATTTTAATTGTGTAGTAATTACCCCTGTTCCCTGAATTATAAGGCTCTGTTCTTCTCACTCACACATTTGCTTACTTGTTGGACTTTCGCAATGTGCTCTGTATGGGATATACTGTATAGGAAAACCATAAAAAAACTACAGCTGGTCTAGAATGCAGAGATGAAGGCAACATCCTGATTTACCAAGCTGCACTGGTTTCTTACCAGCTTTTGAATGCTTTTCATCACCTATAAAGCCCTTCTTCATGTGATAGTACTGGGTTATTTACAGGACCATTTCTCTAATAGTTTTGGTCCACCTCACATACTCTTTGTGACCTTTCTTTGAATGACTCTGACGGAAGCCAGGATGCGTACTTTTTGGGTTGCAGCCCCTGCCCTCTGGGAATATCCTCTATTTTCCTCACACATGAACAACACTGGCCTTATTTACTTTTAGGAAGACATAAAAATGGCTTTTTCCTTGGCTGCTGGGACTGGAATGATTGGAATCCTTTCTGGAGGAGAACAGAAATAGTGAATTCTGCTTGCCTATGAAGGGTTATTGTATGTAATTGGAACTATATATGTTGTGTTTTCCATTATTTATTTAGCTATTGATTTATTTTATTTACTTGTCATACATGTATTAGATAACAGATATAATTAGAACATGATTACGATTACATGAAATAGGTATGAATAAAAGGGGACATTAGGACAGGGACAGTAGGCACGTTGGTGCACTTATGCACTCCCCTTACAGACCTTTTAGGAATGGAGTGAGGTCAACAGTAGAGTGTATAAGGTTAAAGTTTGGGGAGTTTGGGGAAGAAACCACAGAGTCAGGCAGTGCATTATAGGCAGTCATATAAATATTTTAGATAAATAAAAATGAGTATGTTCAATTGCCACAGCAAACTACCAAAGTAAATTTATTAGGTTCAAAATCTTGAAGAACTATAGATAGATAACTGGATGCCTCTCTTGGGTTGTCAGACATCAGTACTTCTAGGCCTATCAAGACAAAATGTATCTGTCAAGGTTCCGACTGACAAACCAACCAAAGCAAGCACAGTCGAAATGATCTGATCTCTTAATGCAAACCTCCATTGAGTACATCACTCTGGCACGAATGAAGCAAAACCAGACCCCCAATTAGACCAGGTCACATTGTCCAATGGAGACTCCTGTTGTTTCTGTGAGAAAGTCTTTTGGCTCTGGTAAACACCTGGTAAAGTATCTTTGGTTCCCATGGCTGGCAACTTGATGTCTGGAGCTAAGTTCTATCTCTTCCTTCCCTCTCCCACCCCGTAGTTAGTTGGCAAGCTGAGAAGCAATAATAGTTGCAACAGCAAAAAGTGCCCTTTGAAGCTTGACAGTATCATTCTCCCTTTTGAGGTAACATTAATCATGAGAACTTCATTATTCTTACCTAAGGTATGACTAGACTACCCTTTAGAAAGCAATATAAAATTGTTATGGTTCTAAAGACTATAAGGACATATGAATGTGTTGCTCAGTCAACTGTCCAGTTAACTGGTGGATGGACATTAGTGTAAAGTTATAGATGCAGCTCAGTTTCTTCTGAGAGGCAGTGACTGATGCTCATGAGAGTTAATAAAATCTGGGCAAAATCTGTAACTTAAGATTAAAACTAGAATTCATTTTCCTACAGAAAATGAATTGAATGTACGTATTTTAAATAAAATAAAAAAATATTTTTAAAAAAGAATTCCTACATCCAACTATATTAAACCCTTTCCAGCAGAGATAAATTACATATGGCCTTCTGGATGTGTGCTAAGGATGAGGTGAAATTTAAAATTAAACTTAACTCAATTTCCTTTTTATTTTTATTGATTTTAGAATTATGACAGAAAGACAAAACAAAACACAAGAATAAAATATATGCTTTATCAAAGAAAAAAGCACATAAGAAAGTGTTCTTTTAAAGGGTAAAAAACCCAACACATTAAAAAAAGATATATCATTTCTGCTGTAAGAATTGTATATAAAATTATCAAATGCAATTATATTCAAGCACATACATATTTCTAATAGCTAACTGACAAGTGTACTAGAGGAAAAAAAAGTAATTAGAAAGCATATTTAGTAATGCTGCCTAATATTACCTAATGTTTGCAGAGAAGATAATTTCCAGATATGAAGGTTTCTATCCTGGTATATATGCATTTGCTGATCCTGACAATATAAATTAATTGAAAGGGTGCTTTACAAAGGAGTGAAACACCCTTAATTGTACCATTGAGGCACCCACAGATTGCCAGCAAGGTTAAGCTGCTGTTCATGAGCATACTGTATACTAATTTCGAAGCTTTTATTTCAAAGAAAATGACCACTTTTGTGAAAGATGTCATTCAAATGTTATTCACAGCTCTACTATTTTCAAAACTATAGATAAAGCAAACCAAGTTGTACTAGTCATAAGAAGGAAAAAAAACATAGTTTACAGTCAGGAAATTCCTTTGTCAAGACTAACAGTAATGTAGAAAGTTGTGGTAAATGTTTTTAAAACCATGGAATGTGCACTGTCAAAGTATTTGATGGTGCTTAAGGCTTTTAGCTCTGCTCTCTTTCTGTCTGTCTCCAACCATACTAAAGCCACTGTTTTATAAAGCTAATTCAATGTCATGCAGTAATAATCTGTCTTGATCCTATTAAGGCAATACTTTCATTAAACCAACTCAAGATCACAAATAGTGTGCAAGCTTTCAAATTCTTAAGAACACTTCATCAGATAAGATGGTTTTCATGAAACAAAAAGTGCAAATGGCAGATGCATATAATTTCTGTATTTGGACAGACTGGTGGAATGTAGGAGTGGTGTCAGTTGTTTCTTTCAAGGGCTTCTAGGTTGAACAGATAAGCAAATTGTGCAACTGTTTCATTAGTATTAAGGAGATTTTAGAATAGAATAGAATAGAATAGAATAGAATAGAATAGAATAGAATAGAATAGAATAGAATAGAATAGAATAGCAGAGTTGGAAGGGACCTTTGAAGTCTTCTAGTCCAACCCCCTGGCAGGAAACCCTATATCATTTCAGACAAATTGTTACCCAATCTCTTATTTAAAAACTTCCAGTGTTGGAGCATTCACAACTTCTGGAGGCAAGTTGTTCCACTGATGAATTGTTCTAATTGAGATATTTTTCCTGAGTTCTAAGTTTCCTTCTCTCCTTGATTAGTTTCCACTCATTGCTTCTTGTCCTGCCTTAGGTGCTTTGGAGAATAGATCCTTCTTCTTTGAGGCAACTCAATAGATACTTCTTCTCTGAGGCAATTCCTGAGGTGCAAAGGTTGGTTTTTGTTATGGGTCAATGTGGCTTGATTTGCTTTTGTGTGCAACCAAACAATATGAATATGATTACTATCATATTTATCTAAAAGGAAAATGATCTTATTTTAGCTGATTTAAATCTCCAAGGGAAGGTGAAACACGCTGCCCTCTTTACAGCTGTCACCAAAGCCAAAGTTATCTTTTGAAAGAGGATTGTTTTGAAGGGAGGAAAGGACCCTATAATGCAAGGGTCTTCAAACTTGGCAAGTTTAAGACTTGTGGATTTCAACTCCCAGAATTCCTGAGCTAACATGACTGGAGGAGGAATTTTAGAAGTTGAAGTCCACAAGTCTTAAGCTATTAAGTTTGAAGACCCCTGCTATAATGAGTTCTTTAGGTAATACAGTATTTTGCTTGTAGATTTTCCAATTCTTCACATTAGCAAGAACAGTAAGCGCTTGCTGAAATGAAACAAAGAACATGTTATCCCTTATGTTCCAACATTATGGAGAGTGTTCCAAAATTAGCAGTCACATATGGACATAGTGGCATTAATTATGTATAATGCAGAAATGGTTTCTGCACTACTTTTTATTAATTACTTAGCAATGAGAGCAATTCCATTTAAGTATCATATGAATGTTACACCTGATTAAAATTTAATTTAAGATCCCTTTAGCAGCAGCAGATATAAGTAAAAGGTAGGGGCTATACAAATTCACAGGGTGTGTTGCTATTAGAACTTTACACCAGTACAATTGATGGCCACCAAACTCTCAGCCTTTAGGAAGTAGTTAATTATCTTTCTATTTCTGTTTATGTTAGATTTGTACTATTAAAGAACAATGAATTAATGACATTGCCCATTTAAAAAGAGCTAAATTTTTCATTTCTCTTTTAACTACTGCAGTAGGATTCTGTTAATAGTTTTGCTAGTTAGTTTTTAACAGAGCTAGGAAACTTACATAGGATTCGTTTTGCTCTGTGGGTTACCTTTATACATCAGACTTCCAAAGCTTCTGATTATCTCCCAATCATTACAATGACAACATTAATAAATACATTGTTGGCCTAATTATACATTAATACATTATACATTGTTGGCCTAATTGGCTGACATTGGCTGGCATAGTAACATAGTTACATATTCTGAGCTGCTAAAGACAGCTGGACTTCAGACAATGGGAAGGTAGGGATGTAGATGATAGACATGCCTTGAAATTGATATGAAGGGAGAGATAATTAATTCTGAATCTCTGTCACTAATCTTCTCAGAAATGGTCTAAGAACAACGTGGTCTTTTATTACAATGGTGATCTTACTGAAAATATAAAAATGGTGATCACACAATAACATTATAAATGTAGCATGATAAGGAACATAAAAACAGCAGAGAGAGTATGCTCCGGGTCCTTTTTATCAAACAGTATCATTTTGTTGGATCGAGGAAACATATTATTCCTAGAGACAAATCTGGAATTAATTTAAATGCAATGAAGGCTAAAATGGAGACCAGTGGAGGAAGTATTTTTGTACTTAACCAAGATTAAATTCAATACAAATGCATATGAGATTTTAAAAAAAGTTTAGAGGGGCTTAGATGTGGCATATGAGTTTTAGTGGCCTGGTGTGGCTATAGTTGTGTTAGTGAGTAAGAAGTGTTTATCTACACAAGTACTGTTTGTTGCATATGCGGCATGGGACATTTGTACTGCAGGTTGCTTATTTGTACACCAAAATCAATTTCACTAGAAGGCTTTTGAAAGGAGAAAACCATTAAAGTCATTTCAGCACTCATTCTCGTGAGCACTGAGGTCAATACATCTGATTCTGATTTAGTATTGATATGGTTTTATTGATCTGTTTACAGACTCTATTAACCATTACATCGAAGAGTCACCTTGTAGGTCTTGTTCTGGATTGAAAGATGCAGGTAAAATTAGATTACAAAACTGCTAAATAATTTTAGAGTTATGCATCATGAATAGCTGTTAACTGAGAAATTTTTTGGATTGAATTTCAAAATGCAATTACCTAGCCTTAAAGGAAACAGAAATCTTTTTCCATTTTTCTAACTTGTTAGCACCATGTGAGTTTTGAGCAATATCATGGTTACTTCCTGCAGGAAAAAAACATCAGAAGCAACATCCCAAAGGAATAAGATACAGAAATGATGCTGGCTGTCCATGATTTGTAAGAAATACTAAAGCCATATAGTTTCATTCCTACATGTGACACATTATTAGGAGGGGCATAAAGTCCAATCTGAGTTTAAAATAAAAGATCTAAAAAGGGGAAAGAAGAATCTTGGAATTGCCCGTCCACCAATTAACTGGACAGTTGATTGAGCAGCACATTCATACATCCTTATAGTCTTTAGCACCATAACAATATCTATTGCATATCTTTTAAATAGAATTTGCATCTATTCATAAATACGAATAGATGTAAATTGTATACTGTTCTGGGTTCCCCCCCCCCCACTGATGCATCAGTATGCAAACTAATCCTTGGTTCTCCAAGTGGCATATTGGAATCAGTATGGGACTGAATCAGAGTCTTGCTGATTGACAGCAATTAAAAACAAAATGATGTGCCAAGTGGCTACTTTCTTCCTTAGTTTTTAAAGGAAAAAAAATGCATTGGGCATTCATTTCAAAATACTTTTAGTTAGTTAGATAGATACTGCCCTTCGGAGAATTGCAAAGTTGTTTACAAAGACAAAACTTAAAATAACAACAATTAAATGCAGTACTAAAACCGTATATATCCTTTAGCTAGCAGCAACAGCTAGCAACTTTTATAATTCTCCTGAGCTTCTGCTGTTCCAGGGCTTTGTGGAATGAGATGCAACAATAGTGACAACTTCTGCATTCCTAAAAACAAGAGACTGGTTTCAGAGAAAATTATGCAAAATATCCTGTTTCCAAAAAGGTTGAAAAACATGAAATTCTCGATGATGGGGCAAATATGGTATTTAGGAAAATTTTGACTGATAAATTGAAGGAAAGTGGAATTATATAGGAGAAAAAAATCTGGTCTCCAAAAGAGAGCATTGACAAACATTCCTGACTTTAAGTGTCATTCCATGATCTTGTGTAATGTCCCAGATTCCACTCGACAAATTATTGAAACGCTGCAAGTTAATCTCCTTCTCTCTCCTTTGGGGACCATACTGTCTTAAATAATGAATTTTTCAGGCCAGGTAGAGATTTAAATGTTGAAGCTAAGCGAACAATCCAACAGTGCAGGCAATTAAATCAACAAAATGCATATGTACCCTGTTCCTCCAACAATACGGCCTCCCCCAATAGGAAGTCCCAGCATGTTTTATAGGCATGAAATGAAATTAAGCCCCTCCCCCAAATTAAGGCCTATATTAAAACATGCGGAATGGGGGGGGGATGGTGGGGGGGCCTTGCCATTAGGAAGTACTTTTGTTGCACACCCGGATATAGTGCTGCCTGCATTGACCCCAATATGAAGTGCCCCCCCAACGCTGAGGTCAACATCCAAGCCATCGCTGCCCACCTGAAGATGCAAGGGGGGGAATTAAGTCACCCCTGAAAAGATGGCCTAGCCATTTTTTCAGGGCTCAAAAAAATAAAATAAGACCCAGCCTTATTATATGAGAAACACAGTAGTTTGGGCATTACTTTGTGTAGTTCTCTTCATTTTAAGTAAAAGAGAAAAATGTTTAAATAGTCCTCTGATTCCAGGCCTTGTAGAAATGTCTCATACTGATGGGGATATTTTTTGCCATGTAGTTCTAAATGTTCTGGCTCACAGAGTGGGAGATGGGTGGGTGGAAAGTCTTACACAGTGGTAAGCTATCTAATATGGTAGGAGAAAAAATATCTCAGATTGCTTCTATTCTCAGGTAGTTTTTAAACACTGCCAAACTGTGCATCTTTCTCTGTCTTATGCACATTTTCTTTTTTACATTTGTTGTGCCCATTTTCTGCCTCTTGTCTCACTGTTTAAATATAGCTTGATGGAAAAATATACATTGACTACGGCAAGGAACAGGTGTTCTGACCCTTTTCCAACAAATCAAACACAATTCAAAAGAAACAGAAACCTTGTAATGCTTTTGCAAAATAATTAGCTGTGATAAGCACAAACTTTGCCAAACTGTGCAAGACTTGCCAAAAGATAACAGAAATAATTTGCAATACAAGAATCTTCAAATACAAACTCAGGATACTGGAATGTCCATGAGGCTGGAGTTTCAAAACTTCTTTGCCTTCTGCAAAGTACGTTTGTTTCACAGCTGGCTTTTATCTTCTTGAAGGAAGGGCCATTACCTTGCAGCCTTACTCCCGAGTCACCCATGCTGTTGTAGCTGCTCTTTCCTCTGAGCAATCCTGTGTGCACAGGTTCCTCAGGAACCTCCTCATCACTGCTGCCAGCCCTCACAATCTCTGAAGGCAGCAGTCCACTCCCTAATGGTCCTGGCCCCTCATCTGAGTCCTCGCTCTCCTCAGCTGTCTGCACCTGCTGCCGGCTAACCACAACAACAGGGACCTTATACCTTTTGACTAATAATTACAGACCCACATTGTAAATACGTTCATATGTATGTATTCCTCATGTGATAAATGTGCCATCAGGTGGCAAACATGTATGTGTGAGTTAACTACCACAGATCATATGTTACAAGTAGCACTCCTATAAAGCCTCATAGAAAATAGTGCTATTTCAACAATGAATTCACATACAATACTTCTATTTGGACATTAATCCCCAAGGGTAATCAGAGAAAAGCTATCAGTTGTAACCATCAACTCAAAATGGAACAAAATTCCACTACCTTCAAGGTTGTTCTGCCTGCTGTTCAAATTGTTTTCCTACTGCCATTACAACTGCCTTCATTCTTCCTAACTACCTTCCCCTGACCAAGAGACTCATTGGAAGACATACATTTCCTGCTTCAAGGGGGATCATTGGAATGAGACATTGTGAGTTGATTGCAACTGTATAGAGTTTTCTGCTTGTTGGACTCCAAAATCCCTTCCAACTCCATTATTCTGTTACATATGGTATAGTAAAATAGATGGTTATATCTACTTCTGCCCTTACCCTCAAGGCTTTGCTCCTCATTTTGATGACTGAGTGAAGCATTGAGGTCACCCTTGCCCTATAGCTCTGTAGATTTATGGTGTGTTCTAATAGCTCATCATTAAGAGTCCTTAAGGTGAAGCATTGTAGCAGCTGATCACTCCAGGCAATAGGTCAGAAGAAGTGGGTGAGGTTCTTGTCTTAAGCTTCTGCTCTTCCTAATTCCTGCATGAAGGGACCATTTCACTACATATATTAATAGGCTGGCCTTCTATTTCCTATTTATTGGATGAATTTTTTTTAAAAAAAGGAAGGAGACTTTTAGGAAACTGTTAGGAAGCAGTCTTAGTATACTGTATTTGTTTTGTTTACTAACTAGAACTAGAATCTTTATTTTATTTATTTATTTTGTCAAGCGATTATAAGATAACAGGTATAAGTATAAACATAGTTATGAATACATGAAATGGATACATAAAAGAAAAACTTAAAAAAGAAACAATAGGACAGGGACAGTAGGCATGTTGGTGCACTTATGCATGCCCCCTAGAGACCTCTTAGGTTTCCTTACTAATTTTTTAAGAGGAATCATAAACTCCACGAATTTAGATATCTGATATACCTATTCTATTTTGTTGTTATTGATTTATGCAGTGGTCTTTGCTTGTACTGAATAAATTACTTTTATTTTTTTTGAAAAAAAGATGCTTATTTTAAAGCAGCAAGATCTATAACTAAGAAAAAACATTTTTACATAAACACATGTAAGAACAAACTAGGCAAAACAACGGTGTTTCATTGGAAAGTAAATATCCACAAATGTACTACTGTGGACTGAAATTATATCTTGGCATTTGATGTATCACCGGAATCCTGTCATCCAGTCCCCAGGGTCAGTAGCAACTCAATCTCGTCCAAATTCAAACTTCATCTTGTTTTCTCACATCTGATCCCTTACACCTTGGAGAAACATAAATGCATGAACACACTCCAAATTTACATGTTTGAATTCTTGGAAATGATATAGTCAAATATCCATACACTGGTGGCAGTTAGATCTGATTCCACATATGGTATAATAATTCATACCAAAAAAGGACTTTGTAAAAGTGGAATAAATGTCTGCAATAGTTCTTCTGACAGCACTCAAAAAGATGAGATCAAAGTCACGAGGGGATGATCCTTCCATTTTACAGTTCCTTCAAGAGCTTCAAAAGGAAATAAATAGTAATAACAACAATGACAACAACAACAACAATAATAATAATAACTATAATTATAATATCAAAGATCTTCTAGAGATCCAGGCACTCTTAAATTTTTTATTACAATGTAAGTATTCAGTTAGATAACCAAAGTCATCCTCATGAGAAATCTAGGTCTGGACTCAATTTCCTCTATGTATCTCTTCTCTTCATGGGTATATATAGATTTGACTTTGAAATGAGAAACAATAACAATTGAGTTCTATTAAACATAATGATTAGGTGGGTTACCAGTATAATTTCAAACAAACCGGTTTATGATTCCTAAAGAATAAGAAATACCATAGTTAAAATAGTTTGATTGTTATCTGCATTAAATAGCTGGAAGCAGGATAGCAATTGTGGTAATAGGAAATATATTTAGAGCATGTTGTTGTTTTTTAAAAAAATGCTTCTTGGGGTCATATTTGCAATTGGACTTTATTTCAAATAGTATCAGAGCCACATTGGGCACTAACAACACGGAAGTAATGTTGTCTGGCAGCTAAACTGCTGAAATAGCATTTCCATAAGCACTTAGAAGCACATAATATCTATCTAAGCATAAGGTTGATCAAAAATATAAGAGCTAATATACTAATGGCTTAAATGGTAGGCATTAATGGCTTACTTCTTGCAGACATCATGGAAGAAGTGAATTGCTATGTGCACTGTTAAAAGATTCCTATGGGAAAGTGGTAAATAATAAATAAAAACATTGATGATGAGGTAATGGACAAAATGAAATCTGGTATAATTTTAATCACAATTCTGGCGTCAATATAGTATTCAGATCAACCATTTTTTTTTACCTGTGGAGACAAGTCAAATGATATATTTTTAAAAGGTAATTACTGTTTTCAACAGTCATTTTGCAATAGGCAGGGAGCCAAATGAACATTGAACAAGTTGACAGTTCTGAAATTTATTAAAGCTAGAAAGAAGCTTTTGTGTACATCAGGTTTGAAATATTCAGCAGAGACATTTAGTGTTTGTGGTAATATCAAAATTACACAAAACCCATGCCATGCATAAAAAACCCAGATTTCTGAATGCTATGTAGATTCAAATCTAATTGAGGCTAGAGGGTTAATATTGTAAACTATCCTGCATTGTATATTGCATGTTACATATAAGCAAAATAAAATACTGTAAGGTAAACAGAGCATTATAGATTTAAAATGCTACAGTAAGTAGATTACTATTATTATTGTGGTTATTCTTATTGTTTGAATTATTTTGCTCTCCGAGGACTTATTTCCCTTCTGAGTGCAATATGTGAATAATTGTTGGAGCTGAAATATCTTCTCTGTCACACATATTTACCTTTCCTTTCTTATTTATCCAAACCCACAAACATATTAATTCCTATGCCCACAAGCATGAAGATGTATTTTTTTTCTATCTGTAAGGATGACCTATCCTTTGAATTGCTTTTGACATGCTGTAATTAGATTTTTAAAATGTATCTCCAAGTTTCACTCAAAAAAACCGTGTTGCCAATTAATGAAGGATGTTTTCAGTTTTGAGATTTGTCTCAGATCAAAAGATGGCCTCTCATAGTCTATTTTTGATTCTGCAATATTCCTTATATAGTGGAGGGGCTGATTTCTAAAAGTATGGAATTATTCTTCTGTTCTTAGATTTGAAATGGAACTGTAAAGCAATTAGTAATATGAACTTTTTTCTTATGTGGGGCCACAGCATGCATGCACATGCACACACACAATATTTTGTCAAATAAATAAATAATAGTAATAAATCCAGCTAAATACTTTTGACATCTCGAACTATCAGTGCTTCAAAACTTCTTTAATTTATAGAGAATTCATCAGATGCTCTATCCATAATAAACCCATTATTATTATTTACAAGAAACTGTGAAACTATGCAAAATTAAATATTCAAAATTTGAAGGAGGCAAGGAATAGAGGACTGGAATGTCCAAACTATTTTGGCATCCAGAATAATATTTATTTAGATTTAAAGTTATGATTAAATTGAAAGAATGTTGTTTTTATATAATTGACTGTTATGGATCTTTTCATGAAGACATCTTGGTTACAGATGTGGTGCTCAAAATACACATTGGCTCTCATAATACAGTTTTTATCAGCATCTTAGTGGTCTCTTTTTAGCTAGAAGTCATATAAGATAAGGAACACGGTGGTTCGGTGGCTAAGATGCTGAGCTTGTCCATCAGAAAGGTTGGCAGTTCAAATATTTACTGTGTAATGGAGTGAGCTCCCATTATTTGTCCCAGCTTCTGCCAACTTAGCAGTTTGAAAGCATGGAAAAATGCAAGTAGAAAAATAGAAACCATCTTTGGTGAGAAGATAACAGTGTTCTGTGTGCCTTCGGCATTTGGTCATGCCGGTCACATGACCATGGAGACATCTTTAGAAAGCACTGGTTCTTCGGCTTTGAAACAGAGATGAGAGTCGGGAATGACTAGCACGTATGTGCAGGGGAACCTTTACCTTTTTCCATATGAGATAATTCATTTTTGTTTTGAATGATTCACTGTTTTTTTGTAAATGATCATGCTTTTTTGAAGTGCATACCATAGATATGGAAACCAACAAGAGGATAAAGCAACTAAACATAGCAATGAGGGTTATAATCCAAGGACAAACACTCATTCTGGCAATTCAGTCTAAGGTTAAAGTTTTTGGGGTTTGGGGAAGAAACCACAGAGTCAGGTAGAATATTCCAGACATTGGCCACTCTGTTGCTGAAGTCGTATTTCCTGCAATCAAGTTTGATGAAGTTTACCTTGAGTTTGTATCTATTGTGTGCTTTTGTGTGCTCTTGTATTGTTTTTTGGTTGAAGCTGAAGTACTCATTGACAGGTGGGACATTGCAATGTATAATTTTATATACTATACTTAGATCGGACCGAAGGTGGCATAGTTCTAGGTTTTCTAGGTCTAAAATTTCAAGTCTGGTGGCATAAGGTATTCTGCAACAAGTAGAGGAATGGGGAACTCTTCTTGTGAAATATTTCTGGACTTTCTTATCTGTGTTAATATCAGATAATGTGGTTTCCAGACAGATGAGCTGTATTTGAGTATTGGTTTAGCAAATGTTTTGTATGCTCTAGTTATAAATGTAATATTACCAGAGAAAAAGCTACGTAGGATTAGGTTAACAACTCTTAATGCCTTTTTGGCTATATAGTTACAGTGGGGTCTAGCACTTAGATCATTAGAGATGAGTACTCTAAGGTCCTTTACAGAGATTGGATCATCAACAAGGTCTTGACTATTCAGCTTGCATTTTATTTTCTGATTTTTTTTTGCCAATATGTAAAACAGAGCATTTATTTGTTGAGATTTGAAGTTGCCATTTGTTTGACCATTCTGATAGTCGAGGTCTTTTTGAAGGGTAGCAGTATTGTCTGTGGTGTTGAATAGCTTTACGTCAACACAGTTGCATGAAGGGATGAGCTAATTCTGTTTATAAGGCTACAATAATATAATCTTGCAAGTTTGAAGATACAAGTTTCCCACCTCCATTTTAAACTGCCTGATCAATTAAGATGGGTCTTTCCTAGGTTTCTTCCTCTGATCATTAATCCACTGGGGACTCCTTGTTTTGTCTTATTGTTTCCTAGGTGGGATCTCTTGTCCTTGTCCTCCAAGGTCGCCCATATATTCCATTATGTCAAATTTGACCAAGTTTCAGTTAGAGGATCACTTAGAAATTAGTTTAAATTTCCCTTTATGTTGAATTTCCATTTTTTCTCCTTTTAAAGTAGGCAAATATTGAATGTAAATCCACTGTGTAAGCCCTCTATTTAATAGAGTAATTGGAGAAAGGAATGTTCTTTAAAGTCTATTGTTGTTGTTGTAAGTTGTTAAATCAAGGGCTCAAACTCTTTAGACCAAGCTTCCCATTTTAAGTTACCAGCATCTGAGATTGGACCAAAGAAATTTAATGGTAAATAGACCAAATGTTGATTGTATCAATTTAACCTATTTTTAAGAGTTTTTAAGAAATTTGTAAAGGTGGAAATGTGAGAATTAAAAGTTCAGCTTGGGTCTTCCTGGTAATATCACAGTATTACCTGATAGATTTTTTTTTAATGCCCAGAGAGTTGGAAGGCTGAATTGTAGCCCCAGGTAAGAGTACTCTTAATCTAGAGGAATCAGCATTTGAGGCTATGATAAACAATGACATGTCCTATGTAAATGTAACTGAGAAAAAAATCCATTAAAAAAAGCAGGACTTGCATCTGGCTAGACATGTATAAGGATAAGTATTCAACATTTTAATTAGCTGTGAAACTAAAACATTATGTATTTGTTTCTTTTTTTGCCAAATAAGTAAATATCCTCAGCAATTACCTTTAAGTATTGATGGGATATCCCAACTGGATTAAATTTATTTTTTCTCTCTGTATCAGCATAAGATAATAACTCAAAGTAGTGTTTGTATTATCTTTATTTTATATGTATAAAGCTAAAATCAATACTGTAATCTTTGTGAAAATTCTACTTGACAGGACTAATATGAATTATATAAAGGAAATATGTTAAACTGACATTTCTGAAAATCCGTAAACCTCATGCATTTATAAAGTCTTATTCAGAAATTTCAGCATATAGTCATGCTGGCCACATGATCATGGAAATGCTAGCTTCCTTGGCTAAAAAAATGGAGATGCCCACAGACATGACTGGACAGGGGAAACCTTTACTCTTACTTTTATACTGATACCAGCTTGCAAGCAAAGACCTTGTGCATCATGGCTCTACATTTTGCCTTTATCCTGATCTGCAAGTGGAAGGATTGTGTTTTCATGATGAATAATTTCAGTTCAATTACAAATATGTTCCTTCCTTTTAAATGTTTTAATACAAGAAATTAAAATGCTTTTTGTGAATGAAGTTTTCTGGAGGTCAAATAGTACAATATATAACTTCAGTTCTTTAACATTGCTCTCCCAAAGCTAGATATACAGTAAATGAACAACTATGCAAACCACATCCCTAATAGATGCAAATTTGCTGTTACATCATTTAGAATAATATATTTTAATTTGTTTCTTGTGATGCAGAGCCTAAGAATATACGTTTAGTTTAACGTAGTGCTGGCTATCTAGGAACACACAATACAGAAAATTTCTGTCTGAAATTTCCTTAAAAAAAAAACCTGAATACAGCTGTATAGTTTTTTTTTTGTAAGTTTTATTTGAGTTTTCACAAAAAAAGAGAGAAAGAAATACAAGGAAAACATCTTTTTTGAAAGCAGCATAATCCCAGGTTACATCTCTTCATACAGACCCAAATTCAAGTTCATGCTCATTTTTATATTCCTTTCCATATCTTATTACTATTCTACATTTTCTACACAGCTTCTCCCCTCTTTTAACTTTCTTAATTTTATTTTATTTATTTCATCTCAATTCAAATTATTGTACTTATATTCTTTGTCTGTCCTGTTTCAACTACATCCTATCTTTTCTCATTAAACAAAATTTCTCCTGTAATCATTGATTGGAGTATGATGCCTTTATATCTTTCCCCTAAAATTATAACACTTAATAAAATACATAACTTCCATTTGGATTCTGCTTAGCACATTCTAAAACTACACATTGTATTCTTGAAAAAAGAAAAACAATTATACATGTATAATATAATTAAAACAACAATCCATTCCAATTCAATTCTATCCTTAATATTAATATTCATTTAGATCTTAACATTTTGCACATTACTTTTCAAGTAAATATCATACTTCTATGGGAACTATTATAAACTTTCCATAATTGATTCCCCCCCTTCACTTATATTTTATAAAACATTGACTAATTAAAAATATATGTATTTTTTTCTTTCACCAAAGCAGTCAATTTACCATCTCTGCTAACTTCATCAGTTTTTGTAGCCATTCATCCATTGTGGGAATCAAGGTGACCTTCCATTTCTGTGCACAATATATTCTTGATGCTTGAACAGATTGTAACTGGATCAAAGCTCATATCAGAAATTCCCTGGGCTCCCGCTGAATATTGCTATTGGTATCACCTGTAAGTGACAGGCTTATGGTGGTTAATGAAAATTTGTTCAAAACAGCAATTATTTTGATAATAATCCATAGTCTATTTATTCCAGGAAGTATCATGTCTTGCATAAATATATCACAGAAAACATTCTGTATACTCAACCTTCCCTCCCCCTTTAACAAATATCATTAAATCAGATTTTTTAAAAATCATATTTTAAGACATGTTAATTGCTGTGACTTTTCCTAAATATTACATTGGGGTGCATACAACTATATATGTCTGAAGTACAAATCAGTTATGAAGGTGAACAGTTAAACGCCTCCCTGCTTTGGGGAGAAAAAAAATCACAGTGAAGCATTTTTTGTGTGCTTATATAGCACATTAAAAAAAAACTCTGTAGAATTCACCTCTCTTTAGGCTTTTTGTGCTGTCATAAATATTAAACACTTTTTTCACATTATATAATTGTTTTAAAAAATCAAATCATGGTAGAACCAGCTGATCTAGTCTTCAGAAAGACCTGTGCCCTGGGAATGAAATACAGATTTAATTAGAGAATGATTTAATCAACCAGAACCATGGCTTCCTGTACTAACATCTAGCTGCATGATCAATACAGAAAAAGTAATATGACAGGTCTTTTAATCTACTTTGATACTAAAGAAAAAAAGGTGAAAATGCACGAATTGTAGTTGTGGGTTTGGCTGTAGAGATTCGTAATTGTACAAGGCACCGTAGAGATTCTTGACTGTATACAACATATACAACACAAGACATTAGCGTATTAGCTGGCTTAAGCCTATTGCCAGCATAAGGACAGGAGCTATTCAACACAGCTGGCTACAACTGTGGGAAGCCAAATCTTAGAAAGAGCTATTAGTAAAATCTTGGCAAGCATAAACTAGAGATACATGATTCCCAGGCATGGGTAATTTTGTTATTTGACACTGAAAAGACCTTGAGCTGATTTAGTTTTGCCTGTTTAAATTTGTAGCCTGTAATAGATTTTCAAGGAGCATGTTTCTTTTCTTAGATATAATTTGTGTATGCAAGACTGTACAGAATCCTTTTAGGATATAACAATTCAGTTCAGGAGTATAATATTGAATGTAACTCATTTATTTCATCTAATGTTATATACTTTCCATGCGTATACAGTAATTATTCTTTCATGTTATATGTATATTCTATTATGCAATGTATTTCTATCATACATTAATTTTAAAATAATCCAAGAAGGGTGGGAAGGACGGATGGGTGGGTTGTTGTTGCTTTTAGTGTAGTGACTTTTCCATGCAAATAACTAGCTGCTTCCTGCCATTAGTGATTTTCAGTTACTCAAGCCACAGTATTCAAGAATGCCAGATGGTCTCTATTCTTTTTGCCTGTCATAGAAGAACAATTTCAACAGAATGTGCATAACAATCTGGATAGATTAAATATGCATGGGGGGAGGGGGATAATAGAAGCAAGTGTTTTCAATGGTCTCACGAACAGCCTAAACATTATAAACCCTGACTGTGGTATCTAGAGTACCAATATATTTAAGGATATTCTTCTTGATGCCAACCTGACTTTTATTTAAAAACTCAGTGGGCATCATCAGTGGAACAGATAATGGATGCTCCAATACTGGAGCTTTTTAAGAACAGATTGGACAATTACTTGTCTGAAATGGTAAAGGTCTCCTGCTTGAGCAATGGGTTGGACTAGAAGACCTCCAAGGTCCCTTCCAACTCTGTTATTCTGTTAAACGATCAAATTTAACATGAAAGCAACATGATAATTTCTATTGTTACCATATGGTCTCTATTCTTGGACATAAACACTGATGACTATAGGTAGTCCTTGTTTAATGACTACAATTGGGATTGGCAGTTCAGTTGTTAAGTGAAGCAGCTGTCAGCAGTTGCCAAATGAAACTGCGACTATGTTGATGATCTTATTTCAGCTTTCCATTGCTTTACAGATTTGTGAATATGAACATTGGTCATAAAAGTACCTTTCATCCTAATTTTGAACAATCTCTAAATGAGACAATCTTAAACAAGGCAGTCGATAAATGTGGACTATCTGTTTCTCAAGTTCATTCTTGAGAAGTGGGTCCCTAGCAATGGGAGGGAAAAAAGAGAGTGGTAAAGAGAGAGCATTCTTGAGATCTGAAAGGGATAGAGAATGGGGCAAACCCCTTCCTTTCCCCTCCCCCTCCCCTCCCCCTCTCTTCCTTTCTCTATCTTGATTACACAGAAATACACACACACACACACAAGTTTATTAACGGGAGCATTTGAAGATGAGGTGGAGATTGTGATTGCAGCTTGTTTCCATCTGTACGCATTCATAGTGCTTGTGATGGTTTTTTTAAAAAAATAATATTTTTTGGTTAAATAATAACAAGAAAAAGAAAACACAAAGAAAATTACAATGCAAATATATACATTCTCAAAGGAAAAATGCACTATATAAAAAGTATTTTAAACATGAAAAAACTAGATAGAAAAAGTAAACAAAGTACACTCTAGTCTAATAACATTATAATAATAGATTCTATATCTACTTCTTTAATGTAAATATTATTCAATATTATTCAAGTGTATTTGTTACTAATATTCTGGTATAAATTTCATTCTTTTTTAACCTACTGTACTTTGAAGAAATAATTTCATTATTGAAATATACTTGTTCATACAAAGTATCTATCCTACATTTATCTTTCCAATGCTGCAACATTAGTCTTTTGGCCATAGCAAGGGTGCAGGGAATCCATGCATGTTGTCCGGTTGTCAAATTCCATGTAATGAATTCCCAAAGAAAAGTTCTTCTGAAAAGTTTAGTTTTGTTGCACAGTTCTATTTATATAGTCTAATGCTTACCCCCAGAACCTGCTAAATATAGAACACTGTAAAAGCACAGGTTTTAAAGAAACATTATCCTCATTACATCTCCAACAGAAGGCTTAGTGCTTTTCTATACACATGTAATGGAATCTAGTGAATTCTATATTATTGTTGTTATTTTTGTTACTGTTATTGTTATTTTGGACATGTTGTAGTTTGAGGTCCATGAACATGATTTAGAAATTAATGTGCTTTCCCACTCTCTAGGCAATAAGGGAAGTTCTGATTCTTTATTTCACTCACTCTTAGCACCTGCATATTAAATATATCAAACAATAAAATTGATATGCATATCAAATATATCAATCAATAAAATTGATCTACTGATAATTAACATATTGATTTGTTGATTTGTAAGACCTAATAGCAGGGATTTTTTTTCCTCTTCATTTTAAAGAATTGAACAAGTTATACCAGGTGTTTCAGAAGCTGAAAATGCTGCTGGTCCAAACAATGGTGTACCTATAAATATTGCCATTGAGTTTCATCAGATAGATCAAGGGTGTCAAACTGGTGGCCCATGGGCCAGATGCATTACGTGCAGGCTAAACCCACCCTCGCTCCATGAATGGGAAAAAGTCACAAAACATCACATGATGGCAACGTGACGTGGTGATGAGATAAATGATATTTGTACCACATGTTAAACATTCATGTTCATCATCTATCAATTGGTCTAAAGTTAATATTCCCACTTCTATCCATCTTTTTCCTATTTTTTTAAAAATGGGTTTCCACATAAATTCAATTTAGAATGAGAAAAGGGGTCAAGACAGTCTGTTACTTTCTAAATGATCTAATTGTTCCTGGAGTGACAATGTTGCAGCTTGATCACAGTGATCAACCAATAGCAAAGCAAGTACTGTATAAACCAAGTTTTCATACCTTAAGGCAAGGGTCTTCAAACTTGGCAAGTTTAAGACTTGTGAACTTCAACTCCCAGAATTCCTGAACTAACCTGACTGGAGGAAAAATTCTGGGAGTTGAAGTCCATAAGTCTTAAAGATGTCAAGTTTAAAGACCCCTGCCTTAAGAGAAACACAAACATGAATAGAAGTGATGAAGATGCAAATTGTGCAAGTATGACACCGAAGACCCTATCTTTAACCAGTTAATCTGAGTTTAGATTCAGAGGCAGGTGCCTTTCCATCTAGTCTTCCAACATTCTTGTTAGCAATTTAGTGCAATTGTGGTAATTTACATTACCATTTACAAATATTAAAACGTATCTGACAATCCTTCAGCACATTATCTTATTATTAGGGTAAATGCTAGCTTTAAAAGGCACTGTGGCTCCAAACTAAATAGTCTGACTTCAGTGATGGGGAGGGGGATAATCTTGTTAAAGCTACCCATGCATCTGCCACTCTCTGCTGACTTATGGGTATGGGGGAGGAGAAGCAGAAGGCCATGTATGAAGAGCACATATGTTTCTGTTATTAAGCAAGGAATAAAAACAGTTTTGTCAGTTGATTTCAGTTGTTTGCCATTTATTTAGAGTGGTCTGAGTAGGCTTAAAACACATAATGATGTTCCAGTATAAGCATAAAAAAGAACAAGGAAATAAACTGCCTTTTTAAAAATAAAACTACATTTGAAATAATTTTATTGGAATATATATTGGAGGCAAAAAGACTGAGTTGTACCAAATGTTAGTTAATCTGCTATGACTAAGAAATAGGATGCTGCATTTAAATATGCTACCAAATCTACAGAATACATTCATTATCCAATCCTCGAATCCATGAAAGCTTTCACACTTCAGCCTATAATCATGTTTTCTCATTTAATTTATTTATTTATTTATTTATTTATTTTATTTTATTTGTCAAACAATTATAAGATAACAGGTATAAGTATAAACATAGTTATGAATACATGAAATGGATACATATAAGAAAAATAAAAAGAAACAATAGGACGGGGACGGTAGGCATGCTGGTGCGTTTCCAGACCTCTTAGGAAAGGGGTGAGGTCAATAGTAGACAGTCTAAGGTTAAATTTTGGGGGGTTTGCGGAAGAAACCACAGTCAGGTAGAGTATTCCAGACTTTGACCACTCTGTTGCTGAAGTCGTATTTCCTGCAATAAAGTTTGGTGTGGTTTACCTTGAGTTTGTATCTATTGTGTGCTCCTGTATTGTTATGGTTGAAGCTGAAGTATTCATTGACAGGTAGGACATTGCAAAATATAATTTTATGTGCTATACTTAGATCAGACTGGAGGCGGCATAATTCTAGGTTTTCTAGGTCTAGAATTTCAAGTCTGGTGGCATAAGGTTTTCTGCAATGAGTAGAGGAGTGGAGAACTCCTTTTGTGAAATATTTCTGGACTTTCTCAACTGTATTAATATCAGATACATAATGCAGGTTCCAGGCTGATGAGCTGTATTCAAGTATTGGTCTAGCAAATGTTTTGTACGCTCTAGTTAGTAGTGTGCTATTACCAGAGAAAAAGCTACGCAGAATTAGGTTAATAACTCTTAATGCCTTTTTGGCTATGTAGTTACAGTGGGCTTTAGCACTTAGATCATTAAAGATGAGTACTCCAAAGTCCTTGACAGAGTTTGGATCATCAACAAGGTCTTGACTATTCAGCTTGTATTTTATTTTCTGAATTTTTTTGCCAATATATAAGACAGAGCATTTATTAGTTGACATTTGAAGTTGCCATTTGTTTGACCATACTGATACATATTTGAGGTCTTTTTGAAGGGTAGCATTATTGTCAGTGATGTTGAATAGCATTACATCATCAGCGAAGAGAACACAATTGCTCTTAATGTGTATTTAATATTTAATATTTTGTATCCCAATACAGTGTATATTGTAGTTACTGTGTATGAGAACACTACTGTTTTAGGGAAGGACAGAACTGCACCACCTCTTTCTGCTTGCTTGCTTTGAATCCAAGGTAGTTGTTTTCTTACTGTTATTTTCAGTAACATTATCACCAGAGGTGGGGAAACAATGAGGCATGGAAATAATAACTTGCCTTTTGAACAAGGTCCTTAGTGACACAATATTTGACTTCCTGCTTCATGCTCTTTAGAATGAGATAGCAAGATGCAGCTTCTATTATGATTTTTTTTTTTTTAGGATTGAATAATTCTCATGTAGAATTTGATACTATTGTATTGCGTATACTTTGCATATGGGCTTTATTTGTGTAGAATCAAGGCATAGATTCATGAATTAATTCATGAGATTTGGTGGCCAGATCTTTAAACAACTTGAAGACATTTTTATATAAATCATGCTGTATTACTTATTTCCAGAATGAATGCAGGTATATATTTTAAGTAACCCTTCCTCAGAAAATAATTCATCATTCCCTTTTCACCAACTCTTCAGATTTCTTTTTTAACTGGTTGGTATTTCAGAGCATGTGGTACACTATTGGTGAAAAGGAACCAAATTTGTTGATTTCTTTCATAGAAGAAACACAAATATTAAAAATGAAACTGCTAACAAATAGAAAATTGGAGGGATGTATTACTGAAACAGGGGATGGCAAAACCTCTGTGAGGACAGGACGACTTATAACAGGGCTATCAAACTCCCAACCCATGGGCCAGATGTGTCATATGCTGGCCATGCCCACACCTGGTTTAACAAAGGGGAGAAAAGTCCTGATATGTCATGTTAATACATAACGATGTGAATTTGACACCCCTGACTTATAGGTAGGTCTGTTTTTTTGGGGGGACATGCTAGTAGAAACCTAATCAAATCTATTGGATCTAATTCTACAGTAGATTAAATGTTGCTAGATAGAATTCTAGTTGGTTGAAAATATTCTAAGCCTCCCCAAACAGATGCTGTCCCTGGCTGGGGAATTCTGGAAGTTGTTATCCAACACATGTGGATATGCCTAGGTTAGAGAAGGCTAAATTGGGCATTGAAAAATGAGGGGGTAGGGATCTCTCATTACTGCAGACTGAATATTGGGTCATTCCAGTGCTTTTATTTTTTTAGTAAGTTGTGCTCTAAATTGTGAGACCTAAGTTGATGGTCTCTAAGTCTCCTCCCACAATATGTGTGACACAGAATAATGACTAAGAGGTACCATGATATGGTTCTTAAAATGTGGACCCCCCTGAGCTCAATAACTTCTCAACACTTTGTCAGCATTACAAGCACTCAGAGACAAAGTCCATCCAAGTAAGAATTTATTAGAGAAGTCATATTGGCACAACTGGGGAAAACCCAAATCTGAATTCCAGCATTTTCCCTATGCCACACTAACTCATACCCAGCCCTCAATTCTGTACTCCTGCCAAGTCCAATCACTCCCCTCCAAACTCCAGTGACTTTACCTTGAGCTCTGATGTAAGAATGTTGCTGTGGCTATCCTTCTTTCTCACCACTCTTTCATTTCCACAGCTGCCCATCCCCCCTGTGGCAGTCCTAAATCTGAATCAAGATGGATCCAGGGCTGACACATTTGACAATAAATGTATCACATCATGTATATTTTCTTTATGGCAGAAGTAAGTAGTCCTGAGTTTGATGGAAAATTCTACTCAGCTTCACTTGAAAAGGCATTAAACACCTGCAGCTATACAGATTTCTCATGAACAGGGAAGCTCTCCCAGGCTTCTTTTGACCAGCTGTGTGAGGTATTTACAGGGATCATGGCCTTATAAAGTAGAACTCCCCTCTGAGAGAAATTTCAACAATATTTTCCCCATTGATCTCCCACAGACAAATTAAGACCTTTGTGTTTCAAGTCAGTTTTAGGGGGGAAAATACCGCTTTGCTCTTCTTTTTTTCAGGTGAACTTTTTTTTTTGTTTTTTTTTTGCACTGCATGAAAGAGGCAAGCACTGTTCTGGGTTTAAATAAGGATCAAATAGCACATACACCAGGTATTTGCCACAGTTACCAATTATATGTACTTGGTTCTCACAAATACAGGGATACAAATGCTATTTTGGGCTTGTGGTATCCTTGGCTCAATTTTAAGCCTTTCACTATAATAACTTCCTTTATTTGTTGCATCTCTAATTCCCTTTTCTACTGCTGAGTGACAGTAAACTATATCAATATATGGAGAAAATCTAAGTTTGATGTTCTGAGGGTTCAGAAAACTTGTTTAGCCTGTAAGATATAAACTATTTCTTCCTGTTCTCTAACTGGGCAATTGTTTAACGAGATAATTCTCAAATTTAAGATAGGAAAGCCAGCTGATACTAGCTCGTGAATGTGGAGGTCATTCATGTCTCAATCCCAAATCTGTCAGAACAACCACAGAAGGACAAGACTTACACTAATATTGAAGAAATAGTGAAATAGAATTATTAAAGAAAGGATGCCAAAGGCAGGACAAAATGAAATGTGAATGACAAAATTAAAATATTTTAAAAATTATTTTAAATAATTAAATTGAATTGTTGAATTGTTCTGTAGCAAGTGATCTCATGATGAGTTGGCCATGTTGAGTTTTCCTGTGGCAAGTTGGCCATGGTGAATGGGCCGTGATGAATTGGCCATGGCAAGTTGGCTGCAGTGAGTTGTCTCATTCTGACCTAGATCTCTGGGTAAAGCAGGGTGAAGCTGCTGGGGAGTCTTTCAGCAGCTCAATATTGACTTTTCTCCCTTCCCTGCCTTTCCAACCAGTATTTGTAATATATTTTATAACATCTTCACTATACTATTTTAATATTTGGCTTGGTTTATGTTTATCTTTCATGTTTAATTGTTTGATATGCAGGAAAATGGTAAATAGCATGTGGCTTATGTGTTCTGTGCTACTCTCTGGTATTTTAATAAGACTAAGACTTGGCTCTGTGTGTCGCTTAAAACAATACAAATTGTTTGTTCTTAACTAAGCTCCTGTAGATAGAATGAAATCTTTGTTTCTTCAAATACCAGGTCACTTAGCTATGGCAATTTCATTTGTTTTTTTGTAATGTATCTTTTAATTTAAATAAATATTTGACAATTTTGATTATATTATGAACAAAATATGGGATTTATACACCATCCCCACCATCACCCTCACTTTTTTGAGATATAATAGCTGAGCAGTTAACAGGCATGAATTTTTCAAATAAGAGTGGTATGAAATTGGTAAAACTCGTGCATATGCAACAGCAATAATAAATGCTATTTGGCATGTTTACCTTCCATGCACTTGCTCTGAAAATGCAAATGCTGTCAGCTGATGACAACATAATGTAAAATGATTGGCTGTATAATTAGAATCATAGTGACAAATGGAATGGAATGAAACTTGGCAAATTACTAATGTTAGTGCATTAATGACATTTTTCATTCTTCCCAGGACATTTACTCAAGTCCCTGTATTATTTAAAAAGTCACAATTTTGCCAAGTATGGATAAAGGCCAGCACATTAACCAAAAGAAACAGCAGGAAAGAAATTTTGCTAACATTATATTGATATAACTGACCTTAAAAATAATTTATCTATCAGAGATAACCAATTATTACTATTATTTCTTTAAAAAAAAACTTTGCAGAGTTAATTTTAATGGATTCTTAATGAGAGAAGGAAAGTTTAAAGTATGCTAATTTTGCATTTATTTTTAATTTACTTTAATAAATGCATAAATACTGTATAGAGGCTTTCGTGCAAGAGTATTATTAATCCAGCTAATTCAACAAGTGCATAAAGTCAGTAAAAACATTGTAAGATGTTTTCTATAAGTCCTTTACAGTACCTTTGTTTTTCTTTGAGAAGTATATGACTGAACGTTATGCCCTTTTATTCCTATTAATCATTACTTGCAACTGATATTTATGATTTTGCCATTAAATAAATGCAAATGGAAACTTTTTATTTATTTATTTGGTTTGTCAATTGCTTACAAGATAATAGGTATAAGTAAAAACATAGTTATGAATAGATGGATACATATAAGAAAAATAAAAGAAAAATAAAAGAAACAATAGGATAGGGACGGTAGGCATGTTCGTGCACTTATGCACCTCCCCCCCCAGACCTCTTTGGAAAGGGGTGAGGTCAATAGTAGACAGTGTAAGGTTAAAGTTTGGGGGCTTTGGGGAAGAAACCACAGAGTCAGGTAGAGTATTCCAGACATTGACCATTCTGTTGCTGAAATCGTATTTCCTGCAATCAAGTTTGGTGCGATTAACCTTGAGTTTGTATCTATTGTTTGCTCTTGTGTTGTTATGGCTGAAGCTGAAGTATTCATTGACAGGTAGGACATTGCAATGTATGATTTTATATATTATACTTAGATATTAGTTGATATAATTTCAGTTAAATATACCTCAACTCTGTCATAGTCATCATCTTGTAAGCTACTGCCATTTTTTGCAATTGTGAGGCCTAAAAACCTGCTTATAGACCTGGTAGAAAAACCAATCTAAATAAATCCTTAGAAAACAATTGAATTATTTCACCAAGGGATGGAGACCACCTCTCCAAATTTCTGTCTCTATGTTGTTCAGTATTCTATGCCTGCTTTTAATTTCCTGTAGGTGTTTTATGCTAAAAATAGTGCAATAGTTCAAACAAGCAGGTCATGCCTTTGCAAAGTTATGAAACCAGGTTGCCCATTAATGCTGGCAAAATCTTCAAGGGGATAATTTGTTTTGATTAGGGTTCAAAAAGTGACACAACCTCATGAAGTTACTTTGCCACATTACATAGCTCCTATGAATGAAGGGAAGGGGTCATGTTCTTTGCATCATTCTGCTTTGCAAGCTTTTCTCAGTCTCCTCTAGAATTTGCAAAATGCAATTATGCAGCCTCTTCTGGTTTTTGCATATGCAGAGAACACTAAGAAGTTCCTTGGAGGCAATCCTCTGGTACTTGGAATAGCTGGAAGATATGCCAGCTTTTGCAAGAGCTGGGGATGTTCAGAGGGAGCTGGGAGACATTCAGTGGTGGGATTCAAATTTTTTTACTACCGGTTCTGTGGGCATGGCTTGGTGTGCGTGGCATGGCTTTGTGGATGTGGCAGGGGAAGGATACTGTAAAATCCCCATTCTAACCCCACTCCAGGGAAGGATATTGCAAAATCTCCATTCTCTCCCCACCCTGCTAATCTGCTTTCCAGCTCCATTCTCCTGTGCAGGGCAACAAAAGAAGACCCAGCCAATCAGCTGGGACTCAAGAGGCAGAGAATAGATAGGGGCAGGGCCAGTCAGAGGTGGTATTTGCTAGTTCTCCTAACTACTCAGAATTTCTACTACTGATTCTCCATAACTGGTGAGAACCTGCTGAATACCACCTCTGGAGACATTGGTCTCCTCTGCAGCCTTATCTTCGAATCCCCCATCACTGCACCTGTGTAAAAACTTCTTCTAGCTTTTGCAAATGGAGGAATTTTTTTTTTTTTAAAGGGGGATATTTTTGATGCAATGCAAAGTACTTGTAAGTAAACCGTGTTTCTTTTTCCTGAAGAGAGAATAATAACACCTCCAGGGCATAAAGCTGTTCACTGAGTTTCATTTAAGCTAGTTTGCACAGGCCTGTTACCTAAAATATATCCTATGTCAGAATTTGTATAACTGAATACAGGATGGATTGCAATTTCCAACTATAATTTGAATTCCTAATTTGAATTATTTGTTACTTTGGAACTCTAATATATCCTTGTGGAGGTTCCATCAAGTGATTAACCTTGTGTTATTAAATACCTTTTGTAATCTTAGCTAGGAAATTAAATTATGTCATAGCTTTAAAAGACTAGGCCTTTTTAAAATTATTTCTGCTCACTCATGTCTGATTCTCAGACATTACCTAGACAAGTCCCCAAAGTTTTCTCAGCCAGGTTATTTTAAAGTGGTTTGCCATTGCCTCCTTCCTAGGGTTGAGAGAAAATGATTGGCCCAAGGTCACCCAGCTGGCTTTGAACCTAAGATAGGACTGAAACTCCTGATCTCAGAATTTCTAGCCTGATGGCCTAACCACTACACTAAACTGGCTCTCCTTATATATTTTATATATTTTTTAATTACATTATTAAAATATACTGTATATATTTAAGAAAAAGCACATGCATCTGTTCATGTGTAACATACTGATTTTTAAATGGTTTATAGAAAATTCTTTGAGATTAAAATACCCTAACTTACCTACTCATAATGTTGCTGTTTAGTAAGTAGGGCTAGCTATAAAATTGACTTACAAAAATGCTTCCTGAGATTTGGTGTTGTCAAGAATTTTGTAGCGTAGGATATATTGTTAATTAAATTCTGGGGAGAACATGAAAAAATATAGCTTTGGCTCAGTAATTCATTCATAACAAAGGAAAACAATTGTAAGCTTTACTACTAATAAACTTTCATTATTTATTAAATAATGTTTCTTAATAAATACATGTTAATTCCTGTCTCGCAACCCTAGAAGGAGGCAATGACAAATTATTTCTGAAAAAGGTTGCCAAGAAAATTGCAAGGACTTGTGCAGGCATTTGCCAGGAGTCAAAAACTGACATTCATGTGTGTGTGTGTGTGTGTGTGTGTGCGCGCGCGCGCGTGTGCACACACACAGACACACACACACACACAGTGGTGTGATTCAAATAATTTAACAATTGGTTCGTCCAGGCTCAGATTGGCTATCTTGGGAGGCGTGGCCCATCCCCTTCCTCCAGCTCTGCTGCACATGTGGAATGAGCCTCTTGTGACAGCCAACCTGAACTGGTTGTTAAATTACCATCACCCCACTATCAAAGTGGATCCTAGGTGCTGAGCTGCAACTGAGAAATGGGCAATAGAGTGGCTGGCATGAGGGGAGGAGAAAGAGCAGGGAGAAGAAAGCGGGAAAGCCTTCCTTGCACCGGTGTGGGGGAAAAAGAGAAGATGACTATGCCAGTTTCATGACAGTCTTTATAAGCTTTCATAGAAATGCTGTGGGTCCTATATTTGCAATGGAACAGCAGAGGAAACACAGTCCCTGTCTCATCATCTGATTTTCTATTAACTACTCATCATCTGATTTTCATTTTAAATTAGGAGATTCTTAAATAGGTCATTTAAAAATTAAAAAATAACGGTAGACTACTGTAGCTTTAAATTCATATTTAATTAACCTTGCTGATTATTTTATAAGGAAATCTAGTAGAAATATTGGGAAGGATTCACTGCCCCTGTGAGAAACAATATAGCCTAGTAGCTAGACCTACTGTATGATTTTATGCTTAGGTCAAATCCTATGTATCTGAATTGCTCATTTATACATACATCACTTCTCAGGTTTCCAATTTTTTTTAAAGAGCTGTAACCATCAGAGGAGAATGCTGTAATTCCCCTTAGTCAAGTTTTTGGTGACCAATTGTTCATGACTAATTTTCCCTTGTTCTTCTTTTGTTGTACTTGTGTTTTGGTCTGTGACCACAAATAAAGCATTATTTATTTATTTATTTATTTATTTATTTATTTATTTATTTATTTATTTATTTATTTATTTAATACACTGCCCAACTCCCAGTTCCCAATGTAAGAACACACAAAAAACAACAATGAAACAACACAATAAGTCAAAGGAACAAAAAGATGCCAAAACTGGATAACAATGAGAAACATACACACATTCCTTGAAAATAACTTTAACCATTCTAGCCAAAAAAACTAGGCAAAAAGCTATATCATAAGCAAGTACACACTAATATTTACTTATATACTTATCCTGCAAATTTGTATAGTTATGCATCTTAACCAAATAACTCCAGGCAGATACAAGTCATAACAGCAAAATTATACATAAAAACAAAGAGAACAGCAGAAGATGCCAGGTAAAAATAATCAACTCCTCAATCAAACTAAAGCAAAACACGAGCCAGGCTCAGTTAACATCCTGGCCTTAAGGCCTTCTGAAAGGCCAATGCCAGAATACTCTGCCTACTGAAAATTGACATTGGAGATGGATAAGAAATATGTTTGGCTCAGGTTTTAGTAGCAACTTAACAAAATCATTAACCTCTGAAATTTTTAAAATAATTAGAATTTAAAAATGCATGTGGGAAAAGGATATGGCATATTCATATATTGCTATGACGATTCTACAGTAAAAAAAGTGTGTATACAGATTGGGATCTACATCAGTAAGGTCACTTTTCAGGCTTCTGTCCTTGTGTACAAATAACACCTAGAAAAGCTGGACATGGCTTGATGTCCATGAACAATTTTATGGGTAATTTAAAGTATACCATATCAGCAAGAACTCAAACAATATCAATGATTAAACATATGTAGAGCTTATGATTCTTAAAGAGAATCCCAAGGAGGAGTGTTTATTGTTGTTTGGATGAGAGTAGAATGAATTAATTAGTCAGCTCTCTGGAGATATTAGGGTTGAAGCTTAACACCTCAAAAACCAAGATCATGGTCGTCAGCAAACAACCACTGAAAACCATGATCTTGGTTTCATCAGACCTTGTCTAGAGGCAGTGCTTGAGTGTATCTTGTAAATAAAGAAGGCCACAGGGTCAGTCTCTGACAAATGATACCTAGTTAAAGCAGATAATTATGAATTATATAGGGCAAAAGATTACCATTCTAAAAGGTAGATTCTTAGGTACTGACTATTTGGGGAATAATTCGCTGGTGTATTTAAGGGATTTCTATTTGCAGAATACAGGAAGAAAATCATTCATGGATATCATGCAATGTCCAGCTTTTATAGGTATTATTTGTACACAGAGACAGAAACTGAAAAAGTGACCTTACCGAACCAAAGCAGCTTGGCAGCCTGTTTTTCATGATACAAATTCAGTACACAGCAGATGTTAGACTTTTACCAATGTTAGATGGGAAATCCCTGTAATACCAGCTTGACTTAATCAAAGAGCCAGGGTGCTGCTTGAAATAAATCAGTAGTTTTTTGTCTCGAGGAAAATGATTTTGAACAGTTAGATTGTACCATCTGCCCGGAAAACTCTTGTATTTATATAAACTCTGTAGGAATTTACAAGCCATTCTATAGAGTAAGTGATCTATATCTCTTTGAAATCTAAAAAAAAAATTCAAATATTTTCAGAATGAACAAAGTTGCTTCCTGCAAAGGCTCATGTCCCCTTGCTCCTCCTTAATGTCTTATTGGAGGGGCCAATTATCTCCAAGCTTTACTCCTGAATCGCCCCTTTTGTCTTAACTGTTCTTGCTTTCTGGAAGCTCTGCACAAGTGCACACTGGGAACAGGCTTCCTCTGTTCCTCTGCCTCGCTGATGTCAGATTTTGGAGGCTCTGAAGTCAGCATATAACTCTGGACCCATCTCTGTGTCAGACATAGATCCCTCATCTGAGTCTCCCCAGACCTCAGGACTGTCCCATGTTCCACCCCACTGTTCGACTCTGCTGCCAGCTCCGCAGGCCAGCAGCGGACCACAACACAGTATCTGTCAGGATGAGATACAGCAGCACAACTTCTTACTCCCATTATGCCTGTGATGATCCAGGGCATGGCACAAAGGCAACATAGTCACATAAGTAAGAAGAGTCCCTTTAGTACTTCCAACTTTGCCCCCAATGTCCAGGTTACCTTCGGCTGGAGAAAAAACTCTCCCAAGAACCATCTTTAAATGGAGGAGATTCAGTCCGAAAACAAAGTACATACAAACTGTAAATAAAAATCCACACAAACCACACTGCAATAATTAACTTGACACGGCAGGAGAAGGAATGACTTGAAAGGCCAGCAAAACACACACAGTTGGGAAGATGCCAGGAACCCAGATAAGCCTTGACAATAAAGGTAACTCACAATTTGCTCCCAACAGTTTGCTGTGCACAACTTCCCTTTTTAAACACTGTGTTCCCAGCTGCAGCTAATGAAGGGAATCAGGGCCCTTTCCTCCCCCATAAGCCAGGCAACTCAAGTTTCTCCCTTCTCTGTTCCTCCCTGCATGCTCTAGGATGAAGAGGGGGTGGGCCTGGATCTTCCTCCGAATTCCCTCTCCCTTTCTCTAGCTCTCCCCTGCTCTGCCCAGCCAGACTTTGCCCTTCCCCAGTTTCTTCCACAGCCACCAGAGCTACACTCCCACTCCCTGTCACCTGCTCAGCCTCCCCCTCCAAATCAGATTCCAACAGGGCATGACAATGTCATTTATATCTTGATCAATGTAAGTAAGCATGACCTCAATATGGAGCTAATGATGGATAGAACATCATGTATGGAAAATTTAATGTTATACATACTCAGATGCACCAATAGAATAAATGAGCATGCATCATTGACTGGGCCAGGTAGTGGTTGCACTTCCTTTCACATAGGAATCTACAGCCCTGATTGGCCTAATATTATTGAAATGACTTTCGATTTTGGAGGCCCCTGGACACAAATAAATTGAGTAACTAGATACATTTGGCCTTGCTCTCTCTATATTTCATTACATTAAATAGATGGAAATAACTCTGTTGGTCCTTGAGGAGTTCAATAGCTATAGTAAATACACTGAGAAATGCTTCAGCACATAAATCTCCATTGTTGGAATGGGGGAATTCGAATATTGAAATCACATATGAGAAAATAATAAACTCAGGTGATTTTTGTTGGAATGGGGGAATTCGAATATTGAAATCATATATGAGAAAGTAATAAACTCAGGTGATTTTTGAGAACTATATATTAATTTCTCACCATAAAAAAGAATTTAAAAAGACATTTTCTGAAACCCAGTGCTCTCATTTCTTATTAGAAAATATCTTACAAAGATTCTGAATAATGAGTATAGAATTATGAGTATAGAATTATGTCACTATAATAATCTTTATATTACTTCATATTTCCAAGTATTCAGAGTGCTTTACTGAATATAGCCCAGTGTAGAAATAAATGACAAATTTTCTCAACAGAAAAAAAGGAAAAAAGGGGGAGTTTCTCATGTTTCTGTGTTGAAACTGGTGTTTTAATCTTGACTGAAAATAAATATAATATAACATAATTTAAATAAATAATTAGTGAATGGGTTTAGAATTCATTGGACTCCATTATGTTTATATAGAAAAAGACTATCAAAAACAGCACTTTGTTGGAAGTGTACTAAAGATACAGCTTTAAAACATATCTTTCTACAATCACCTATATTTACTGAGTTTTGGATAAAGTAGTGGATTATATAAATAGGATTGTGTGACAAATTTCAGAGGACAATATTCTTTTTCAACTACATACTTAGTACATGGAGTTTAATAACTGGAGAACATAGATCGATTTTTCATGCCTTTACTATGGCTAAAAGATTGATGTTGCAGGATTGGGAAAATAAATATAAGTTTCTGTTTATCAAATGGATTGAAGACCTGATAGCACTTTCCATTTACAAATGAACTGCATGGATAAGTATAATGAAATATGGAATTCATTTATACATAATAGGTTAAAAAAGATAGTCCTATAAATGTATTGGAAATACACATGCATATAAATGTTTGAATAATATTTGTATTAGACAAGTATACGTAGAATTGTAACGGCTGTTATAATGACACATTGACACCACCCTTTCATGTTTTTTCTTTGTTGTATCTCTTTCATTTTTTTGTTAAAGCGTTTTTAAATGGTCTTAACATATCCCCCCATTCTTCTCTTTGGCAATGAATGTTTCCTCAATACTATTTACTTGGTGTTTTGCTCCTTTTTTTCTCTATTAGTTGTCAACAAGCAATACAATAATTTTTTAAAAAACTGAAAAACTATTTTAATTTGGGGTTAAACAGTGAGCTGGCCATGTATGTAAATGATATTACACTATTCAAAGTGATAAAAAATTAAAGATAATTGGGAACACCCCAGACAGATATCCTTACACTGGGTGAATAGTCAATTTACTGACAAATATGGTTCAATTTAAATCAATATGAAGTGTTGGCTAATTGTTGATTGTCAAGAATGCTGGCAAATTCTGAACTAGTACGGCTCTTCAAACTGCATGAGCCACAATGACCCCAAAAGTATTTCATACAGTGACTCTAGAATATCTAACACATTTTAATTTGAAAGATTAGGGTCAAAACACTATGTATTTCAGAAAAGAAAATTCATATCTTTAGTTCTACACTACAAAGTAAATGGAAATTGATGTATAAATATAACTAAATTGTCTGAACCAATAACTACTCTGTGATAGTTGGAAATTTGAGGACTTAGGCTGTTTTAGTCACTAAATATTAATTGTTAATATTTATTCATAATTAATAAAATATTAAGTCTATTAAATATTTAATAAAATTAAATATTAATTAAGAAGATAAAAGTCCTTATAATTTTATGAAGGAAAAGCTTTAGAGAAAGTTTCTTATATAGAAGAATGCCTAAATTACATAGCAATTTCTGGCATCTCTTCATTGTGACGAGTTAAAAAAAAAGGACAAAAAAAAAGAAAGAAAAGTTATTGAAATGAAAGACGATAACCTTAGGTTTGTTCCAATTTATGGTAGAAATCTCACTGATGTGGAGAAGGAAAACCACCATCCAAGGCTGCAATTGAAAAATAAGTGTAGATGTCATTGGCATCCATATGATAGCTGAACTATAAAACAGAACAAAGAGAAAATGATGGCAACAAAGTCAACAAAGTGAGAAAAAATGAACCAAACTCTGAGGAACACCAGAGATAAAAGGCAGGTCTTCAGCAGAAACAAATAAACAACAAAAAACCTGCTATACAACTGAAACAAAAAAAAGTTATGTTGTCGAACAACTAAAACAGCAAAAAAAAAATCATAAAAGAAGACATGAAAACTAGTGTGAAAAGAACAAGGATTTTTTTTTTCAAATAAATAAAGTGAAGATAGATATGTATCAAAGAGCTTGGGAAAATATCTGCCACAGGAGAACTACTAGCTAACCTAGGTAAAAAACAACAAATAAGAAAAGAAAGAAAATGATCTGAAACACTTCTAGTTGATGAGTCTTCTGAAACTATTTTGCTCACTATTGCTTCAGCAATTGAGAAAATTTACAACTAGATAAAGAATAACTTGGAGTAAGAGATAAAGTTCATAAGCCCTACATAGGGTTAGAAGTTTGAAATAGTTCAATTTAGACAAAATCTATATTCCAAATTCCTCAGATATAAGTCAAGTAGAACTTTCTACAGAAGCAACTTCTTGCAGAAATTTAAATAAAAGAGACTGGAATATAACAAAAGTTGAAGAAATTTGCTTGAATGAAATTAAACTTTGATCATTACATTGCTTGGATTGTATCAACAATGCAATAAAATTATGAAGAGGTTATGAAAAGAATTCCTACTGTCAGCAGATTGGATCTTTCTGTATTTTTTTTGTTCCAGTTTGCAAATATCTTCAATGTTCTATAAGCCCAGAACAAGCTATGGATGAGGAATTCCTTTTTAAGATTAATTTTTCAAAGCCTGGAGGAAAAAGATCAAGCACAGCTCAGATGACATAATTAAAAGTTTTTTCTTAATGATGCAGTAGTTTAAAATTCAGATGCAATCAGTCCTGAAAGGAAGAAAAAAAAAACTAATACAGGAAAAAAATATACTAATAGCCAAAGAATGGATCAATTTTTTTAATGATGAATTGAAGCCCAGAAAGGGCTCTTGAAAGGGGAAGAAAAAGAAGTCAGATCGTATTGTGTCAATTCCTAGCCAAATTAAATTAAGGATATTACAATGAGACTGAAAGAGAGAGAAAAAACCTCTAACCAATGTTAGGTCTAAAGAAGTTAGTCATGAAATTTACTTAAGTTGGAGGAAATTTCAGCAGTGTCAAAATTCTTAAGCAGTAATTACAAAACATCTAATTCTAAGAAAGAAAAGAGTGACAAGGAAAGTTCTTCAACAAATTGAGTTTTAAAGCTTGATTTATAATTGCTATTGCGCAATGAAGTGAGAATTTAATTTCAACAACAAATGATTCAAAAGAACCACCAATATCTGTGGAAGATGTAGATGGGTAAGTAATGACAGCAAATCAGCTCTGTAATTTGAGAATCCTGAGCCAGCACTAATTGAAATTTCCCTTGGGAAAGGTTTACAACCATATGATCAGATTTTAATTGGCATTTCTGGCAGCAAATAAAATAGATTGAACAATCTAAAGAATCAAATAAAACCTGAGGCTTCATAGTTGTACCTATGTTCCACAACAACAGTTAAAGCTACTTTGTCAGGTCGAAACAAGTTGAGACTGATACTAATTTAACCAATTCTATAATATTTTCAAGACATACTGTAATAACCATGAACCATCTATGGCAGAACCAGTACAATATTGACTTAGTCATAATCAAAATGACTAAGGCCATGAATTTTAAAAGGATATATTACACCTAACTAATTCAAATACTTCTGACTAATCAAAAGCTTAGCAAATAATGTGTGCTATATAATATGACATATAAAGTAATAGTTAAAATAACTTATAATTTAAAATAAGCTGATTATTGCAATCAATTAAAATTATTGATCAAATAATCAATATTATCATGATATAGAATGCAGCACTGCAACTAACTTAGTAACAAGTTTCAGAATGAGAATTTTTCTCTTGATTAAATGCACTAAATATGCTTTATTGTAAATCCAATCCACCTCACTTTGGCCATTCACTGTATGGTTTCTGAATGATTTAAATGTAACTCACTTGACTCATTAGTCTCTAACTTGTTTGTAGTTGGGGTGTCTGAGACCCATTCAGAATGATGTTTCCAAGTCATTAAAGATAAAACAAGAGGGCTTTTGGGGGGGTGGGAGGGGGATTTTCCTTAATTAGGTTGCATTTTAGGCCTTGACATCTTTCAGATGCATTGTAAGGTATAACTAGTCAGCCTGCAGGATTCAAGGATAAATCAAAGACAAAACCAGGGAGTTCTGTGGGAAGGAAATCAAGTCTTCCCACCATCCGGTTTTCCTCTGCCCATACTGCCTCTCCACCTTTATCAGGGGGAAAAGGTGAAATATTATAATAAGAACTATGGGAATGAGACTTTGCAAAGATTAAAGTGTGGCAACAGGAGCCAGCCAATCAGGAGAACATTCCTTCCACCATGCTAGATACAGTATCTTCTTAATTAAACAGCAAAAGAGCCCTTCCTCAAAATGCAGAAACTGCAACACAGCACGGTTAGGGTCCTTGGTGCTTTCTGAGCTTGGTTGTTTTCTTGCAGACATTTCATTACCAAAATTAGGTAACATCATCAGTGCTAGCACCACTCTAACCCCTCATTTCAACCCCAAGCTACAAACATTCTCCTTTATTGGTACAACACAGCAGGGTGCCTGATTCCAGAGTGCTCCCTGTAGGAAAGCCGGCTATGTGCACTCTGGGAATTTCTAGAGGGTGAACATACTTTTGTACAATTTTGAGGAACAAAAGCAAGACTTTCCTATATAAGGGACATGAGAGGATGGTCTCGTTGTTATCTCTGACAGTTGATTGTATGTCTTGCTCTCAGAATAAACATCACCTCCGATTCAAGGAACTGTATGTGTTCTTTATTCCCAGTTCATGGTGATATTTCTTTCTAATAGAACAATGGAATATTTTTGCAGATAAGCTTTTAGAATGGGATAGCTATAAATCTAACCTTATAAATCATATGCTAATATGCTTGCCTGAACAAACTACTTAGTCTTTTGCAAGCAGGGTGAAATTAATTTGTATATAGCTATATGCTTTTTTCCTGCTTATAAAGAAATATCCAGTTTTCTCTATTGATTGAAACCTATATTATATTCTTTTTTTCATGTTCCCAATGTCAGGTTTTGTTAAACTGTTAAGTAATTTATTTTATAAACTTGCTTTGGTTGATTGGTAAGCTCTTATATTAAATTAAACCTTTTAATTGCATCGGGGATTGAAAAATATTCTCAATGCATATGAGAAGACTGAGTAAGATCACAGAATATAGGCATTCAGGTTCAACTCCCTATTCAGAGCAGGAACCCAAATGAAAGCATCCCCAACAAACTGTCTGTCCAGATTCTGTTGGAAGATAAATGTAGCAAAGTAGAGCTTGTCCCTCATTTAGTAACTGGTTCCATTCTTGAACTGTTCTTATATGCTTTTTCCAAAATTCAACCAGAATCTGTTACCTTGTAATTTAAGCCCATCATTCCCTATCTTGCACTTTGCATATTTTCATTGCCCCTTTTTGTTCCTGTACTATTTTATTGGAGTCTCTTTTAAAATGTAGAGCCCAAAATTGGACACATTTAAAATGGAGCCTGACCATTTGCTTCATAAGGTGCACCTAACCATAAGATGCACCTAGGTTTAGAGGAGGAAAAAAAAAATCAGACAGAGCCTGAGAGGACCACAGATAGTTGTCCTTTCATGTGCCAGCTCTGCTTATTGACTCCTGCACTATGGAAAAGAGGCAGAAGAGGTGGGCAATGACAAAGACAGAAGATGCGGGGTTCAGCACTGTAAAAGGACCCCACCACTGCTGTCTGGCTGCTATTGGGGACCCCTGAGGTAATACACTTCCTGGTCTGTGATGCAATACTCACTCCATATGACACACAAACATTTCAACCCACTTTGAGGTGGGGAAGTGCATATTATGGAGCAAAAAGCACCCTTCTGAATGTAAACTGTTTCACCATCTCTCCTCAGGACCCCACTGTAGGGCATTGCACGCCAAAACAATTAGACACAGACAGTTTTTTCCCCCATGCCATCGCTTTGCTTAACATCTGATACCCACAGCATTGTCTTAGGCCTAAAGACATTTACCCATGTAGTAGGCTGTAGTGTTATTATCCTTCCCATCTTCTCATCTTCTCATATTTCCTACTATCTTCTCCTATAGATATGTTATGATTTATCAGTTGTTGTTTGTATCTTATGATTGATGATTGTAACTGTGATTTATGAACTATGACCTATCACTTTGTTGTTTGTATGTACTCTGAGAGCTTACACACCAGAGACAAATTCCTTGTGTGTCCAGTCACACTTGGCCAGTATTCTGTTCTGTTCTGTTCTATTCTAAAACCTAAAGTAGTTAATAGTATAATATCAATATGCTATTATATATTATTATATTAGTATAATATTACACTATTATATTGTACTAATATAATAGCATTAATAATAATACAATACAACAGATTCTGGCTGAATGTTGGGAAAACCTTGTAAGAACTGTTCAAGAATGGAACAAGTTACTAAATGAACAATATAATACATAGATGCAAAGAATACACTGGGATATACTGATGAACTTGCTTCAGAAGAAATATTTTGTGAGGTAGAATGAGCAGTGACATCTCATGGACACTTTGCTGAACTCTGCTACTTCATCTGACTGCAGTGCTGGGGAAAGAGAGCACAGTTTAACACTTCACATCAGGAGAAGATGGACTTCAGCCCTGTATACTCTTTGGAATGGCATGGGAGGTATAGGAAAGCTTGAGAAGGCCAGATAACTGACAAGGGGAACATTTGCATAAAACAAGGGGAGAACCAACCTAGAACAAAGGAGAAATTTTCTGTCTGTGAGAACAATTAGTGGAACAAATTGCATCCCGAAGTTGTGAGTGCTCCAATACTGGAGATTTTTAGGAAGAGATTGGACAACCATTTGTCGAAATGTTATAGGGTTTCCTGCCTGAGCAGGGGATTGGACTAGAAACCTGCAAGGTCCCTTCCAGCTCAGTCATTCTGTTTTTCTGTTAAACATGGGCCCAAATTGCAATGTGAATTTTATAAGTACAGTTACGGTATATACAGTAGTAATAGGTTGCTTCCTGGATTATTTCTGAAACCAGTCTAAGATTCAAACTAGTTTATAGAATTCAGGCTGTCCTGAGTTTAAAATTATGAAAAAGGAGATGTTATATTTCAAGCTTTGAGATTGTATTTTGTCAAAACAACCAATTGTCTCTCAGTTTGTTATCTTTATCTTGCTTCCTGTTTTCTTCCCACATCTTCAAATCACTAGACAGCCATCCTGTGCTGTACACAAATCTGATTCTGCTGTAGTTGAGGCGATGTAGAATAAATATTGCTTCTGAGAGCAACTAGTTTTCAAAGGCCTATGAGATGTGACAGTATTCTGTTTAGCTGATAAATTGCAGTGTAGCAGGAAGGATTCTACAATGAGTATTGATTTCTTTTGTACATAGAACTCATTTTGCCACAGCTTGTGAATTGCCTCCATGAGCTGACAATCCATTAAGGATCACTTTGTTATGTCTCTCCCTTCATTATTGCTTCTTTTACTGCTTTCTGCTTTACTGCTTTTTAAAATACATTGTCAAGGCAAATGAAAATAGGTAAGAAGGGAAAACTCTAATAGTGGCAAAACAATTTGGATCTGGGAAAACGAAGGCCTTATTGAAGGGGAAGAGGAAGAAGAAGATAAAAGAAGAAGAAAATCAGCACTTTACTGACTGAAATTTAATAATGAATTTAAGCATGATAATGTAATAGTTAATATAAATTATAAATAATTAAATGCAATAATGCTGCCATATTTGCATTTTAATAATGGCAACATTATTTACTTATTTATGGCACGCAATGTAGATCTTTCTTACAATAATTTAACATTGAACCAGTTGTTTGGATTAAATTAACTACCATGCCATGGATTTCACCCACTTGTGCTCATACCGTATTTCCCCATGTATAAGCACCCCCTTTGTATAAGCCACCCCCCCCAATTTTTGGACTGTGAAGTTTTGAAAAAAATATTTTATTAGAGAAACAAGTTATGAAGAAAGAAAATTTACAAAGAAACAAAATTCAAGATTCATAATAATCACTCATACACTCATCATCACTATCTGCTCCATCACATTCCACGTCTTCTTCAATATTATTGGCATCTAATTTAGCTAACAGTTCTTCTTCTTCCTCTGTGTCATCTTCATCGTCATCTTCATATATCAAATGATCTTCTGAACCATCAAGAGAATTAGATATTCCACATTTTTAAAGGCTTTGACAATGATCTCGATCTTCACACTGTCCCAAGCCTTCTTTACCCACTTCGAAACTTCTCCAATTGATGGTTTCTTCAGTCGACCAGTTTTGGTAAGATTGTCTCCTGCTGTCGTCGTCATGTAGTGGTTCCATTCTTCTCGTAGTGCCACCTTAAAAGCTTTATTAATGGAAACATCAAGGGGCTGAAGCTGACAAGTCAGGCCACCTGGAATAACCGCAAGTTGAGTTTTCATAGTCTCGGCAATCTTCTTAACATCCTCAGTCAAGTGTCCCCTGAAGGAATCGAAGACAAGCAAAGCCGGTTTCTTAAGCAGAGCTCCTGGTCGGCATCCAAATATCTTCTTGAACCAAATTTGCATACCATCAGTATCCATCCAGCCTTTCTCATGCATGTGAAGAAGTATTCTGTTGTGAATTTCTTCTTTAGGGAAAGTCTTCCTCTTAAAAATCAACATTGGATTTAGCTTGGTTCCATCAGCAGCACAACCCAAGACGACAGTGTATCTGTTCTTCTCATTTCCAGTTGTCTTTATGGAAACTGTCTTGGCACCTTTCAGATCGACTGTTCTGTTGCTTGGACAGTCAAATGTGACTGGAGTTTCATCCATATTATAAATTTGAGAAACATCGTAATTCCAGTGCTTTCTAAGGTTGATGATGAACTTATGAAACTCCACTATTTTTGCTTCATAATCTTCAGGCATTCTTTGAGCAAGTCTGGTGCGAGTCCTCATTGACAGCTTCTCTCTCTTCATGAAGCGATAACACCAATTTGCTGAACCAGTAAAGTTTTCAACTTCTTTTTCTCTTGCTATTCTTTTGGCTTCTTGCAAAATCATCTTGGTTGTAATAACTACACCATGTTGACGTTGCCATGTCTTCAATTCCTTCTCCAAATGTGGCCACTTGGCAGACTTTCCACGACATGCCTTCTTCATCCTTGGCATTTTTCGAAGTTTCTCTTCCTGATTTCTCCATCTGATGATTGCCCTCCGATCTGGTGGAGGTCCAAATTCCCGCTCAGCTGCATGATTACCAAATTCTTTGGCAAACTTAATGACTTTTAACTTAAAGCTTGCAGTGTAGGCTTGTCTCTTCATTTTTCAGCCATTTTAGAATTTCAAAATAACACAGTAATGAATACTGTGTACAATCTTGCAAGTCGCACGAAAAAAAACGACGGTGCTGCAACACCGTCTGCCCCGCGATCGCCGGCAGGTCGACTGGATGGTCGCCGCCAAGCCCGGTCGGCATCCGTATGGGCGGCGACAGACGAAAAAGCTTCAGACGAAAGTCGTCCGCGACGTCTAGATCTACAACTTCGGTCATGACGTCGAAAGCGGTGCGGGCGATGCTAGCAATCTACGCATCGGAACGAGAGTAGGAACGAAGCATTCAGGCCGATGCCTAGCGTATGCAGTTTGTATGTAGTTTATTCCTACTTTATTATTTTATGCATTTTTCACGTATAAAAAGTGTACCTGCTTTGTATATGCCACCCCCCTACTTTTTGGGCTTGAAAATTTTGGAAAAAAGGGGTGGCTTATACATGGGGAAATACGGTAGTTTCTATCATTCATGATGAACTAATCCAAACATATGACATTTCTCTGTTTTATCAGTTCTTCTGTCTTCAGAGGCAATTCAAAAGCACAACTAAGAAAATTGCAAATTATTGTGTACTTTACAATCTATTAATTCAAATCTATAACAAAACTATATACACAATTTTGAAGCAGATCCTATGTAAAATTTCATAAATTCTTTGAGAACTGGAACAAGAATATGTACTTGAAGGCTGAATGAAAAATAATGCCTTCAATGTTACATAAGTTATCAACAGGTAACATTACTGACACATAAGAAGCTATGGCATGTCCTGTAGCATCTGCTCTATCACTTCATTTGGCAGAAAGATTAGAGGAAAGGTTGAATTACAATTGTTTCTGAAATGAAAGCCTGCATCAAGGTGCTTTAGAGTAGACAATTCACCATGGTTGAATTTTTTATTAGCCAAGAGTCTCTCTGATTGAAAATTCTATTATGGATATTGGTTGTTTATTGTGATAATTAGAGTTAGTGTGAATACTGTGCATGCTAGGCCATACTTGTAAAGATAGTGAACATTGAACAGCTGATTTGTGAGTTCAAGAATAAATTGAACAACCTGTGAGAGCAACCAATCATTTTCACATGAACTGTTTTAAGAACAAAGCAGAATACTCAAAAGGAAATTGTTCTCAAGTTTGACGTTTCACAGGAGCTCATGGGTCATATTAATTTTTTAAATAGCAATTTTATTAAAAGTTGAGAAAGCAATTATGCTTGGAATAGTTAGAGGTAAAAGGAAACCAGGCAGCCAAAGTTCATGATGGCTGGACACCATCAAAGCTGACACTAGCCAGAGCATAGGACAACTCAAAGAAGCAATGCAAGATGTGGAGAAACCTGGTTCACAGAATTGCCAAGATTCAGACAAAACTGAATGGATGACATCATCACCATCAAAGTTACAAGTAAATAGATGAAAATTAATACAAATAACAAAAGAGTAAAAAATAGAAAGTACAGGAATGAAAAAAGAAAAATAGAAAAGAAAAATCCATTAATCAATGATTTTCTTCTTCACTGCAAGTATCAACTATTTCAGTAATGTATCAACTTTTCCTAAAATACAACAAAATATCTTTTCCCCTTATTTCTTCTCTTAACTGTAAATCTTCCAAGCCTTGTCATTCAATCCTGAAATAACAATGGCAAATCACTAATGGCCCTAAAGCTACTCTGTCTTGTTAGGATTCACTTGCATAGTTTCTAGGCACTGGGAAAGCAGATGTGTTATTCACACAGGGCACAGATGATGTTTTCCACATGAAATTTCTTAAACCTACCTCTACTATCAACTCAGATTGCTACATTGCTACAAGAATCTTCAGTCCAATTTAAGAAGAAATTGTAGTTTTCTGAGAAGCTTTGATATACCCCTTTGCATTTGATAGAACATTATTTATTTTCTGCAAAACAACTACTAATTATATTTAGAAATCAATGTTTGTTCACATAGTCCAAATCATGTAAAGAATGTATACTTCAAAGGGGATCATCATAGCTACCTGGAATATTAATGGAAAATGATCCATTATTTCACTTTTCTGTGCTTGGTCCTAATGAGTAGTGTAACACAGTTTATACTAGTGTATACAATGTGCACATCCTGTGACAAAGAGGCCTCTTTAAAGAAATCAGATAATTAAAATTCAAAGAACAAAACATTGTGAGACAGTCTTTCTAAGGTTCGTGTACCAATGAAATCCAAAGGTTGATTACTACTGCTTTGTACGAGATAACATAAATTGGAATTTATCAGGACAAGAACCGATATACATCTGAAGTTCAATAGGTCCCCTTTCCTCACAAAATAGGTGTTAGCGCCAAACAGACAACAATATATGAAGAATATATTAGGGTTAGAACATTGTAACTGTATAAGCTTAGTGTATTTACAATACAAAATAATGTTTACATTTTGTGTCCAGTTTCTAGGAAGATTTCATTGTGTGTTTCCTTTAATACATTTAATTATGAAATATGGTTTAAAAATTGGATTCCTAGCACTGCAACCAATGGGATGTGAACATTTATTTTGCCCATTAGTGTTTAGGACATTATTAGAAGGATAATAGCATAGTGGATTACAAGCATTAGGAGGAAAAAAGAAGTCTGTAAATATATAATTACATTTAAATATTACAGCTGTATAAAATCAGGTAAATGAAATTCAATTTTCAACTCTCTTAAATGAGTTATTTTCATCCAAAGTAAATTAGTATAATGATTGTTACAGAGCTGAGCCTTCAGTCCAAAGAACAATGCATTTCCTCTTCCCTCTCCCCCCCAAAAAATCCTCTTTAGAGATGTAAGTGTTCCTCTTGAACACCATGCTACAAGGCGTGAACGGCTGCTATACCAAGATTGAATTAGCACCAGTCAGGAAAAAACAAATATACCCAATTTTATTTTAACATTTTCCATTTCTATTTCCATTTCCAATGCATATCTATTCCCCAATCCTAAAATACAGGGTACAAAGAATTTCTGGGGAACAAGAGCATAATCAAATCTTTCACATATTTTGTTCTATTATTGCTAAGATCCAAGACTGATAGAGCTTTGTAAAAGCAAGGCATGGATTAGGATTATGAATCAAACTGTTAATATATGTAACAATTATAAAGAAAAAAATGTTCAAAATGGGGCATGAAGAGATTGTGCATATTTCTTTGAATTTAATGGATCTATCAAAAGAACATTCTTCAGGGGTTATAACATAATATCCATTGTGTCTTGAATAATCTACATAGTTTACTTCATTGTATATTACCATGTTTCCCTGAAAATAAGACCCTGTCTTATATTTTTTGCCACCAAAAATGTACTAGGTTTTATTTTAAGGAAAGGCCTCCATAGCCGATAACAGAGCTCCAGATGGATCAGGGGAAACATGGTAGCTTAGTAATAAAGTTTGTTATTCCATATGTACCTTACTGAAACATGCTGTAGCTCAAATGTGGATAACTCATTATTTAGAGCAGATGGTCCAAGCCACAGGCTGCATGTGGCCCTGGACAGTTAATAATGCAGCCCACAAATAATAATGCAACCCACAAAATTATATACACACATATATACACACATACACACATATATACATATAATACATAATATATAGATATAGATATATATGGTATTCAGCTTTGTTCGGGTATTTTCCGACATCATTATAGTTGTGCTTTTAAAGTTGTAACAACATTTCGGCAGAATCTCATCTGCTATCATCAGGTTTCTGTATTGTGTTCGTCAGACACGAACTTTTAGTGTGGCTTGGCTTCGGGTCAATGGCTAGTTATCATTTATTAGGAAGCTAGGTTTCATCTGGGTGCCTAGTTGGGGTGTGTTTGAGCTGGAGGTATGGGGGGGGGGCATCTGTTTGTGCCCAGGTTAACACTGGGCACAATCTCTGCTTACTTGGGGGCTTACTGCTGGAAAGGATATTGGCTGTTTCTTTTTTGATTTCTTCTTAGCTTTTTTATTGTCTCTTTTGAATATTTAAAATTGGTTTATATCTGTCTGTGTCTGCTGATGACCTATTTATCTGAATGCCAAGCGTCCAGGAATTCCCTAGTGTTTTTGGCATTGGCTTGCTTTAAGATGCTAACAGTTTCTCAGTTGAAACTGTGTTTGTGAGATTAAGCATCACATAAACATGTATTGTGAGGTTAAGGAATTTTCATTGCAGAGTGCAGTCAAAAACACCAACTAGCAGTCAGAAAACACAATGAAAACTCCTTCATCTGGGAAACTAAAGTATACTGGACAATCAGATAAATGAAAAATGTATTTCAGATTCAGTTTTATCAATTAAAAACTGGTGATCAAACCATTCAAGATTTTTAAGTAAAAGGGAAAAAAAGAAACCCCATACCACTTTGGATTAAAAGCCAGGCTCTATATATTCAGAAAAGTTAGCTATCAACATTTTGTCTACAAATTCTCTTGCCTACATGTTTCTGTGCCTTCTAGCAATGATTTCCAATCCCTTTATTGCTCCCAAGTATTGTTGTATAGCAGGAATAGATTCTGAAAAGTTGAAGTAAATAGAAATGATTAAAGATTAAGTACCCATGTGTTGGAAAGCAATAAATAATTGCATTGGTAGTGGAAGTGACTTCCATGTAGGAATTTGATACTGTGCTCAGTGGCTTTCAGGCAGTTATGATTCTATGCTGCCAGTTTCATCATACAAGTATTCCTCTACTTCTCTATTTATGACTGGTTGCTTAGTGGCCATTTGAAGTTACAAGTTCCTGAAAGCTATTTATGACTCAATTCTAGAGTTCTAACAGATGCACATACATGACCACATTTTGGTGCTTGGCAACCAGCTTATCTTTATGGTCGGTTGCAGTATTCCCTGGCCATGTGACCATGTTTACATCTTTTGTTGGTTTCTGAACTGTTGGTTTCCGGCAAGAAAACCCCAAACAAACACTCATATGAATACATTGATTTGCTTAACGACTGCTGCGTTTGCTTAATGGCTGCCCAAAAAGTCATAAAATTGGATTGATTCATGTTGGTGCCTCAAGTTATGACTGTCATGACTTATGATGGAAATTCAGGGCTCCATTACAGTGGTAGATCAAGGGCAACCTATAGTCAATCGATTAGGGAGGGACTTTAGAAGCTGCCTTAGTATGGAATCCATTTAGTTCAGGACTGTCTACTCCAATTTGACAGTGTTTGTCCAAGATTTCAACTTGAAATCCTTCCTCCGCCAATCTCAAAAATCTTCAGCATGAAAAATATGTGATAGTACATTCTGTCCTCTTGCTATTACAGTGATGCCTTGATGATCAACTGCTTTGGAACTCATTGAATTACTACTCAATGCATTTTGATGCAAAAATTTTGTCCCACTACTCATAGATTGTTTGGTATTCAACATTCAAGTTAGAACTTGTTAGCTTCGGCTGCCTTGTGACTCACTATATATTATTCCTTATGGGAAAAAATTGTTTGGTATTCAACATTTTTGGTACTCATCGCACCTCTAAGAACCAATTAATGATGAGTACTGAGGGACCACTGTAGTATTATTTGTTTACTTAGAGAAGCCAAAATGAATTAGTTCTATGAATGCTGGAAAATCAGTTTGGTTTTTATTTTCACACACATTTTCCCAGTTCATATTTCTTCAATTTATAGGCATGCTGAGATACTACAGTTGTACACCGACATTTGCACTTTTCAAAAATTTGCAACAAAATTCACACAAAATTAGATAAAAGAAAGTTCATAAACATGTATTTGTAGAGAATATTAAATTCAATACATATATTAAGAGTGCATATATAATGCATATAATTGAAGCTATGAATATAAATATTTAAATTTTCTTGCTAGAAATAACATATTCATGAATAGATGCAGAAATTAAATGTAATGTACTTGAGGCTGGAAAGATGAAAAATTGTGTGAAATAGAACTTGACAGATTCGTTCATCATAATTCAGTGCATTCCTTTGCTGGTGCGGGGATAACTACTGGATTTCCATGACATTTCTGATTGTATCTTCTTCAGAGAGTATTTCTATAAAAAGAAAAAAGACATATTAATCAACCAACCACATGTGAGACATACTGTTACTATGTATTCCTATCATGTCTTAAATTACAGATTAAGTTTGATAAAAAAATTTAAATCACATTCAGTTATAATGGGAAATATGTTCTTTTCCCCCCAGTTATTATTGGATTCTTCCAACTAGCTCTTAGGTCTCTCTTCCTCTTAAATGCAAGACTTGATTGGAAATACATACATATTCAGCCTTAGCTGTTCCATTAGGAAAAAGGGTATGTATTAAATAAAATAAATTGAATCCAATTTGTAATGAATTGAAAACAGAACAACTGCCACTGATTTGAGTGGGAATATCTGGTCAACAAAGGATTAATGAAGCATGTTGTAAAATAACTCTGGTTATCCAAGAAAACCTGAAGGCCACAGAATGCTGTAGATCAGGGGTATCTTTCAATCCAATTTTTATTTTTATTGTATAAAATACAAAAAAAGAAGAGGACATTAAAGGAAGGAAAGGGAATGGGAAAAGGGGGTGTGAAATATAAGGGGTAAGAGAAAAAGAAAGAAAGGGGGGCATTGACTTCCAACTCTTTCTAGCACAGTACAAGATAGATATGCTCCAAACTCAACTTTTTGCTTTTACATATTAATATATAACTAGCCATTTCTATAACACCAAACCTTTTTAATCAACAAAACCAAAATCAAAGTTTCATTTTTTTTTCTTCATGAGCACAAATTCCAGAAGTGATATCCAAATAAGAACATTTTCCTCTTTAAATAAAGTATTCAGTTTAACCATTCCTGCTTTACCTTCCTTGCTACGGAAATATATAGAAAGGTAGATCAGGGGTGTCAAATTGGCAGCCTGCAGGCCGGATGCATCACATGCAGGCCATATCCACCCCAGCTCTGCAAATGGGAAAAATGTCACAAAACATCACGACTGCAATGTGACACCCGTGGTGTAGATGTTTGAATATCTATACCATTGAATTTTCACAAACAGTGAATATCTTCACTGTTTAAGAAATGACGATAACATTGCTGGTTTCTGTAATTTGATTAAGTAATGCACTGAACTCTTACTGCTTCCATTAAGAAACTGTTGATTTTTTAAAAAAAGATGATGTGGGATTTACCATTCAAGGAAATTAATGCCCATTAATTATTAACTATTGCAAAAAAGAATGTAACTTACTATTAATCCAGGTGGAAGCATTCCATAATATTGGCAAATCAAGTGGGTGAAAGAGATCCTTGATGGTAGACCTTGACTTCAAGGCAAAAGGAAAAGCCATAAGTATATATAGATTGTCATAAGGAAAAGTCATTGTGAGTAGATGTGTTCTTTGACTGACAAGAAACGGATTAGTTTGTTATATATTTAACAGCAAATTGAATTGTGAAAATCAGTAGGTGGAGCTTTCTGTAGTGGGGACTAAGGAATTTGCCATGGGTGAATAGGCAGCAATATAAATCAAATAAATAAATGAGTAAGTAAGTAAGTAAATAAATAAATAAATAAACAAACAACAAACAAACAAACAAACAAACAAACAAATAAATGTACATTTGGTTTCTTATTCAAGGTTTTGCACCAATATATTGAACAATGTGCAGCATATATTTTACATTGATTGCTGTCAACGCTGAATTGAACCTGGCTGAAGTCATCTTCTGTTGCTTCATAGTTGCCATGAACTATGGGGGGAGGATGAGGGGGAAATAGCTAGACCATCTCGTAGACGAAATAAGATCTTTGATGGGAACCAACTTCATCCCAATAGGTGGCAGTAGGAGGAGGCAAGTCGAGGAGGCAAGCCAATGCCAACCAAAACCAAGCATTTAATAGTGAGTGCCATACCATGTGCACTAATCAAACAGGTGGCAAGAAAGTAGGGGCAGGCAGGCACAACACAGGTTATGTAGACAGTAAATACAGTGTCAGACATAAAGATCTCAAGTGCCTATATACAACTGCACAAAGTTTGGGGAACAAGCAGGGTGAACTCAAACTACGAATACATGAAGGTAAATATGATATAGTTGGAATAACAGAAACTTGGTGGGATGAAACCCATGACTGGAATATACTGGTAGAAGAATACAAACTATTCAAAAAAACCAGATCCCATAAAAGAGGAGGTGGAGTTGCACTGCATGTAAAGGAGCACTATATTGCTACAGAAATGCATGAAACCAAAGATGAAAACCTCCTAGAATGCATATGGGTCAATATAAAAGAAAAAAAGAATGACATGGCCATAGGCGTATATTATAGGCCACCCAATCAAGCAGAAAAAATAGATGTCCTTTTTGCCAGCCAACTAACAAACATTTGCAGAAAACACACAACAATAGTGATGGGAGACTTCAATTATCCTGATATCAATTGGAAAACTAATTCTGCACCAAGTGAGAAATCAAATAAGTTCCTTACCAACCTAGCTGACAACTTTGTTGTCCAAAAGGTAGAGGGTGAAACTAGAGGGACAGCCATACTGGACTTAATTCTTACAAACAGAAAAGTGATAGAGGGAATTGAAACTGCAGAAACCTTGGGTGAGGGTGACCATGTCATACTAGAATTCAACATAACACAAACACAAGCAACAGAACATAATGACACCAGAGTCTTGAATTTTAAAAGAGCTAATTTCAATAAACTCAGAGAGAACTTGGGAAAGATTCCATGGATGAAAATCCTAAAAGGGAAAACAACTCAAGAATCTTGGGAAACTCTAAAAAGTATGATCATAGAAGCCCAGACCAGAACAATACCACTGAGAAAGAAAAACAAGAAACCCAAGAAGAAACCAGCATGGCTGCACAAAGATCTCTCTGGCAAATTGAAAGAAAAAAAAGACAAGTAGAAAAAATGGAAAGAAGGACATACAACTAAGGCAGAATATCAGCAGATAGCCAGAATCTGCAAAGAAGAAGTGAGGATAGCAAAGGCTCAGAATGAACAAAGACTTGCAACAAAAGTCAAAGATAATAAAAAAGATTTCTTCCAACATATAAATAACAAGGAAAAAATCAAGGAAACAGTTGGTCCACTAAAGAGAGAATATGGCAAGGAAGTAACAGGCAACAGAAACAAAGCAGAACTGCTTAACTCATTCTTTGCATCTGTCTTCACACAAAAAGAAAGTATAGCTCAACCTACCAAAAACATAACTGTAAAAGACAGACCAGAAATAAAAGTTAAAATAAGCAAACAAATAGTAAGAGAACATCTGTCTGATCTTGATGAAAACAAATCACCGGGGCCTGATGGATTACATCCCAGAGTTTTAAAGGAGCTGGCAGAGATCATCTCAGAACCACTGCACCATATCTTTCAAAAATCCTGGAGCACCGGGGACCTACCAGAGGACTGGAAAAGAGCAGATGTGGTTCCCATCTTCAAAAAAGGAAAAAAAACAGACCCAGGAAACTATAGACCAGTCAGCCTAACATCAATACCCGGGAAGATACTGGAAAAGATAATTAAAAAACAGATCTGCCAACATCTAGAAACAAGTAAAGGAATAACTAGCAGCCAGCATGGGTTTGTTAAAAACAGATCATGCCAAACCAATCTTATTTCATTCTTCAACACAGTGACTAAATTAGTAGACCAGCAAAATATTGTGGACATCATATATTTAGATTTCAGCAAGGCATTCGATAAAGTAGACCACAACCTACTTCTCAGTAAGCTAGAAAAAAGTGGAATAGATAACACCACCACTAGATGGACTCGCAACAGGCTGGCAAACCGTACTCAACGAGTAGTCCTTTATGGGTCTAATTCTACATGGAGGGAAGTAAGCAGTGGGGTGCCACAAGGTTCCATCTTAGGCCCAGTACTCTTCAATATTTTCATTAATGACATAGATGAGGGAATAGAAAGGGAACTTACCAAATTTGCAGATGATACTAAGCTGGCAGGAACAGCTAACACCCAAGAAGATAGGCTCAAGATCCAGATGGATTTTGACAGACTAGAACACTGGGCCAAATCTAACAAAATGAAATTCAATATAGAGATTCACAATTCACTGGCTCTGCCAATATATAATGTATCCAATAAACATGTTCTCTAAAGAACATTCCTGCCTTGGGGTTCTGATTTATTTGGATGTGTTACTCAGGAAGCTGACAATTGCATAATCTTATTCTGATACCACACTGAAGAGTCAGATTAAATGATATTCAAATCTTGAAATTAAGAAAAATGTAAGTAAGGCTATGGAGGCTAGTTAAAAATTGGTAACCTGAGTAGACAAGTTCCTTCAGGTCAGTCTTGACTGCTGGCAACTAGCTGCATGAATCTATGGAGTTTTCTTGGCAACATTTTCAAAAATGGTTTGGCTTTACTTTCTTCCTAGGACTGAGGGAAAATGACTGGCCTCATGCCTACAGTGGGACTAGAGTGGATGGTCTGCTAGCTTCTAGCCTAGTGCTAAAACCATGCCACCAGCTGGTTAGTAAGTTATAAGCTGGATGGCAATGTAGGCTGTTTCTGCTGCTCTCAGTAACTAATTCAGATAATTGCATTATGGATCATTTATGAAAACTTTCATATATATATGTATGTATGTATGTATGTATGTATGTGTGTGTGTGTGTTTTCTTAAGTTTTCGCGGGTACTTACATGTATGGCATTCATCTTTGTTCGGGTATTTTCCCACGTCATTGTAGTTGTGCTTTTAAAGTTGTAGCAACGTTTTGGCAGAATCTCATCTGCCATCATCAGGCTTCTGTATAGTGTTCATCTGTGAGTCAGACTTTTACAGTGGTTTCAGGTTTAAATTTGGGGCAGCCTATTGCTGTGCCAGAATGGTTTTTTCTTCATCCTGATTGGTTGGGAGTCTTGGTCTGTGTTTATTGGTCTTGGAGTTTGCTGTGTTCTGCTTGATTGGTGTTTCTAATATCTTCTGTCTGTTTTTTGGCTCTTTTTGTATCTTGATTGGCTGGCAACATTGTGTTACTTTATTGGAGGCCTTTAGTGCAGCTTGGCTCCGGGTAAATGGACGTCCATCATCAGGCTTTGACAGACAGACATTATCAGACAGACGAACACTATACAGAAGCCTGATGATGGCAGATGAGATTCTGCCGAAACGTTGCTACAACTTTAAAAGCACAACTACAATGACGTGGGAAAATGCCCGAACAAAGCTGAATATATATATATATATATATATATATATATATATATATATATATATATATATATATATATATTCTTAATATACATATATGTACACACACACACACACACACACACACACACACACACAGGTTTTTCCAAAGACCTTTATGATAGTGGCAGGGGAGGGGAGAAGATTTGCAGTTTTTATGTCTAAAAAGAAAGAAGCTTCTGAAAACTTAATGTGGCATAAAAGATGTGCCTATCTTGGAAGTCTTCTATATCTGTGTAGAGCCTGTTTATATTTACTGAAAAGCCATGAAAGACAGTCTTTCTCTCCATCGTTATGGCTTCAAAACACAAGGGCTTGATAGTCAAAGCAGCGATTGGCCTAGAGCCCTGAGGAAAATTAGGTATGTGCCATCTGGCTGGGAAAATTGCCAGGTGGAACTTACTACTACTCTATACAATCCAGACTGATCCTTATCGAGGATGCTTAAAATTCAGGCTTCAGTTTAATGTAGCAGGAATTTGAACCTTACTGCTTCAGATAGAAGGTGAATGAGTTATATGTAACAAATTTCCATTTTCTGTATGTAACACACTAAACCTTTCCTGTTGATTGTCATTTGATTATAATACACAGAAGGGTAATGAGAAGAATCTCAAATCTCCAGAACAAGGGGATGGATGCAAAGAAGATGGAAAATGAACCATCACGTTTATTTATTTATTTTTTAAATAAAGTTTTATTTGGGTTTTCACACATACAAAATACAAGTAAAACATCTTTTTTGAAAATAGCATGGTCCCGGGTTGAACTTCTTTATATAAACACAAAACTCAATTTCATGCTCCTTTTTGTGTTCTATTCCATATCTTATACTATTCTACATTTTCTATATAGTTTTTCCCCTCTTTTAATTTTCTCAATTTTATTTTGATTATCTCATCTCAATTCAAATCATTATATTTATACTTTTTTCTGTTCTGTTTCAATTTCATGTTATCTTTTCTCATTAAACATTTTTTTCCTGTAGTTACTAATTGGAGTATGACACCTTTATATCTTTTAATTATATCTATTCAACTCTTAATTAAACTTCAATATATACCTTAAGATTATGACTTTCAATATAATACATAATACATAACTTCCAATCGAATTCTGCTTGGTACATTCTTATAATACACGCTATATTCTTTAAAAGAAAAATAATATTATAAATATATGTAATTTTAAAGCCTCATTTCATTCCATTTCAGTTCTATCATTAATAATCATTAAAATCTTAACATCTTTAACACTTCTTTTCAATTAAATATCATACTTCCTTAAAAACACATATAATCTCCATAATTAATTTTTCCCTTAAATTTTCACCCATTATCTCTAAATAGGCCCTGTTTCTCTATATTTTGTTTCTGTCCTTTATAAAGTCTTTTCCTTTCTTTCTTCCCTCTCATCTTCTCCCTCCCCTTTTTACCCCCTTGTCTCTCTACTTCTAATTCTCTCTTCTGTTGCTTTCTGATTTTATACTTATTTTTCACTTTTTTCACTTTTTTGGGGGAGTTGCTTTTCCCAATCTTAAACTTTCTATCCTCTTTCCCCTCTTTCCTTTTTTCCCCCATCTAAGATTACTTGTTAATTAAAGATGGGTTCTTCTTTGTCACAATCTTCTTGTTCTGCAGGCATTTCTTGTTGTTTCTCATAATTCCAAATCTCCATTTCTAAAAATTGAAATACGAAGCCAAAAAACCCTCTCCCTTCTTGGGCATTTTCTTTGTACTTTTTAAGTTCCATTTTCAGTTCTTCTAAAAGTGGAGCCATTTTAAACAGTTTTAAACAACCACCTGATTGATCTTAGTTATTCAAAATAATAACCAAGAATCCAGAAATCATCAAGTAATCCAGATAGCCCCGAGTTATATCTTCTTATTTCTTTGTCGACTTTCTCTTCCTGGGGTTTTTGTTGCGATATTTCAGTTAGAATGTGTCTTTTGGAAGTCCTGCTGAGATTTTGCTGTAAGTTCTTTTTAATTCCAGGCAGTCTCCGCCCTTCCAGATCCTGCCCTTTTATTCTTTATCTCTGCTTTCCTGTTTTCAAAAGCTTTTAATTAACCAGAAATCTTTATTATCCCTTTGACTTTTTATTTTCAGCATTAAATGACTATTAATGTCAAAGTGGATTTTTTTTCCAATTTCTTGTGTAAGTCTCTGAGCTGTCAGTATAGGAAAAGGAGAAAAACAATCTTTTCCCCTTTCTCTCTCCTTTGCAGCTTAAAAATCTTCTTAGGGAACAATGTTATTGGTTTTTTTTAATAGTTTCAATTCCAGGGTACCTTATTTGTTGCTTCTGCAGTTTGACCCAGTCAACCAAAACTTTCTCTTCTTTTCTTCCTCCTGCACATTCTTTTCTGGTCGAGTTCTTCTTTGTGGTGGCCATTTCTGACCACTGTTACAACCGCTTTCGGGAAAGGGAGTAATGGCCAGCTGAGGAGGAGAGATGCAGCTCTCCTCAACCCTGCAGGCAGTCTCCCCTTCGGATCAAAGCCTCACAGAGACGAGGATTCAGTCTGTCACTGAAGAAGCTCAAACCGGAAGTCCCCATCAAGTTTATTTTAATGAAGAAGAAAGATACTGTTAGCATTTCAAGATGTTCAGATAACAGATAACAGATAATCAGAGTTGGAAGGGACCTTGTAGGTCATTTAGTCCAACCCCCAGCCCAAGCGGGAGACCCTACACCATTTCTGACAAATGGCAGTCCAATCTCTTCTTGAAAATCTCAACTGATGGCACTCCCACAACTTCCGAGGGCAAGCTGTTCCGTTGGTTGATTGTTCTCACTGTCAGAAAGTTTCTCCTTATTTCCAAGTTGAATCTATCCTTGTTCAGACAAGAATAACCAGAAGTATTAATTCTTTCTTTATTGTAAGGATATATTAGTAGAATCTTGCAAGTCTGAAAGTATCCTTCCTGTCCCTGATTTTTATGCTCCGGAAAACTAGAAAGGGCTTCTTCTAACCACCTCTTTTCCTTCAGACTCAGATTTCATTGATCAGACCATTTTCTAGACTCTAACTCTTCCTCCTCTTTCCCACAGTCACCCCCATATTCCATATATAGGGAAATACCTCTTATCCAGATACTCATACCTAACACCTGGCAAAAGCAAGCCCTGGTGAAGTAATACTTCTTCATATCTACACTTTGGGATAGTAATGCACACCTTTCTCTCATCTTCCTTCTAACAACAACAAAAAATGAAGCTTTACTCTTCTTTTGGCTTCATTCCATAGAGTAACAGTGTGTGGCTGGTGCCAACATTCCTTAAAGTGACAGGTCACTGCATAGTCTGGAAGGACAACAATTATTAAGTGAGAAATGAAATGGCTCTTGGCTGATATTGTTATGGCATGTATAATGAATATCCATAAGGTACAGCATCAAAATGACATGGTTCATTGCATATTGGCACTGCTTTGGTTTCTACGCACACATTCCCAAAATAAGCATCCTGAATTCATGAATTGTATTCTGCCTTCTGAAAGATCTCACTAAACATTTATAAAATGTCAGCATATATTACTGTAATTCTTTCTTTGCTAGCATATTAAAAAAAAAAAAACCTATAAAGTCATCTTCCTGTGCACAAAATACTTGTACTTTTTTCTTGTCAGCAATCCTTAAGATAAAACAGTGGATTAATTAACACACAGGAGAGCTAATTGAATCCTTTTTATAAACTTATTTAATAGCATCTAATACAGAGAGCAATTTTCTTTCCAACAGGGGAAATGCAAATATAAAGATGTGAAGATACATAATATACTCACCTTATAAAAAAAGCATGAGAAAAAGAATGAAAGATTCATTTTATTCACATATTAATGCCTGAGCATAAATTCTTTTTCTTGGTATAAATGCATAACATGAATTCCTTTCCTCCCATTCCTTATTTTCCCATGAGATATGTTATATGCTTGAAAATCACAGAGTTGATTTAGAGAGTGGTTGAATTTTTCAACCCAGCTTTTTAAAATAGTTTTACTTATTTATAAAAAATTATATGCCCTTGCTCAAATGACTCTTGATGACTTACAATATGAATTAGTATACAAATTAAAACAATAAAGTACCTAAGTGTAGTTCACTGCTGTAGAGAGTAAAGCAGATGACTTTGATAGAAATATGTAAGAACTTTGCCAAGACAAATATTGTTAAAACATTCTTTAAGTCCTGTGAAGCAAGATATTTAGTAGCAGCTCAGGAAAACACCTCCCTCATTTACTCAGATGTACGAAGAAGGGGAGATTAAGCACAATCAGGCTTGCAAAATTCTGTTATTATATCCTATCTCAGTCTTCCTGTAGAGTTGAATTTTTGGTTCAGTCTACTTAATAGAGCTGACAAAATTCCCTCTAATTAAATCCTTAATGGGATACTCTCTATATTTACAAGTTTCCCAAGGCTAAAAGAATGGGAACTGACTTGATCATGAGGTTCATAATAGTCCAGAGAGGGGCTTATAGCCAAGAATGTTGTTTTCAGGGCCCCAATCCCCATGATTTCTTACAGAATAGGCACTCAAAGAATATGTTCTGTGTTGGAACATGTAGGATAGCTAGATCTCATCGGAGTAGGTGGTCTTGAAAATAGTGAGTGCCTAAGCCATATGTTGGAGGCAAGAAGAAAAGAAAAAAAACATAAGAACAAGATTATTTTCCCTTATTTTTAGTGAAGAACAACACACTACTATTCTTCTATATAGCTCAGGATTGAACTGTAGAGTTCTAAGTGCTCTCTGAGATTGGTTGTTTGCTTGCAGATGTTTCATTACCCAATTAGGTAACATCGTTAGTGCATCACAGCACTTATTACCCTAGTTGGGTAATGAAATGTCTGCAAGCAAACAACCAATCTCAGAGAGCACAAAGCACTTCACATAGAACAGTAAACCCTAAGAAATAGCATGGTCTCTTGGCATATGGAAAAGTTGGGGGGGAAAAAACCCCTCTCTTCTCCTGTACCATTCTTGTGATGCAGAAATATCTATCACCATCCAAATATTGACATTCAGAAAATACCAGTAATGGAGAGCAACTGCTGTATCATTAGAAGTTATATAATTCACTAGTCCTCACTCCCTCTCCCTACTGCAGTACCTCCAAATATTGTGGTAGGGAGAGGGAGACTTCCATGTTATGTGTGATCTTGATATCAATTATCTTTGTGAGACTGCTCAACAAAACATTTGCTCTCCTTATGCATTGTCTCAATGATACTGTATATAGTATAGAATATTTAATAGTTCCAAATTACCCTTGTGAAACATAGCAGCTGCCTCTGACTCAGCTAGATAGCTTCAGAAAAAAGTTAACAAACTTGGAGGCTTGCTGACTTCACTCAACTCCTTAACTCTATTTTTGCTGTCACCGAAGACTCTGCAAGATTGCAAAATAGTACCAAATTTAATAACAAGTTTTAGCAGTGTGACCCTTATGCATGAAGAAGCAAGATCATAAAAATAAATAAATGGAAGTATGAAACCTGTGGTAGGCTGAATAAACTTACTTTGCTTCTTGGAAAAATCCAACCTCTCATAAAAAAAAAAGGATAAAATTTGTTTCTCTCTGGAGTCATCACTGCCATATCTCCTGTAAACTTTGGAAACCATTTTCTTTCTTAATGAAAAAATATATAGTTTCTGGGCATTGTTTGTACTTATGCTGAAGAGTTGGGAGGAAGAGTTGTGAACTTTTAAGAGAAGAATACTTACTTAACTGTATTGTGGCCATTAACTAACACAAGAGAATTGGAATTCAAATATTCAGAATATCCACAAGTAAAATGATCATGTCATGATAGTTAAGAAAAGAATATATAGAAAAAAAATTGGCTAACAGTGATATTAAGTCAGAATAACTAAAAGTTTGTTCAGGCCATATTATGCAACAATAAGAAATTAAATTTAGCAATCTGGATAATATAAACTTGAAATACTGATTTAAAATACAAATATTATACAAATACATATACATATTCACACACATTCTTCTTCTCTCTCTTTCTCACAGACACAGACAACAAACACACCAATGGTGTGATTCAATTTTTTTTTACTACCGGTTCTGTGGGTATGGCTTGGTGGTAGGGGAAGGATACTGTAAAATCTCCAGTCAGAGGTGGTATTTGTCGGTTCTCCAAATTACTCAAAATTTCTGCTACCGGTTCTGCAGAACTGGTCAGAACCTGCTGAATACCACCTCTGAAACACACACACATTCATAAATAAAATATTATCCCAAGGGGATTTAAGAATTATAAACTTCTCTTACACCCTGAGAAAAATGGTAGTACAATGGCCATTTTTACCCCAAAGTCATTTAAGATTAACCATAATCAGGCATGTTTAATTGCATTTAATTATACTTTGTCCAATTTTGCATGTCATGATGCAGAACCTGGCAACCTTGTATGTTATTGTATGTTATTTCAGGATTGATGTTAGAAAGTAGAAATTGCTTATACTGTTGATTGTTGCATCCTGTTTTGCCAGACAGGAATGGGGTAATTAAAGTATTTAGAGGTTCTGTGTAAAACTGGCAGGATAAAAGAACTTGTTAGACCAGAATACAATGGCTAAATATCAGATTAGACATAGTAGCTATCCTGTGCAGGGTAGCTTACAGAATGATTCTTACTGTATTTCTTTGATATGCTAGTGGTATTTCAAATATCTGAATCTGTATGAATTCACATAAGCGTGTATTCATGTAATACACAACAATATATAGAAAAATAGTTTATCAAGAAAGATTTTGTTCTAGAATTCTCTTCCCTGGAGGCATGTTTTGACATTTAGCTCATTCAATCTTCTATTATTTATATATTTGAAATGCTACCAGTTAGGAAAAGGAGACTGCTTCCTGGCTACCTATCTTTTGTTAATAGTTCTTATTTATTAATACAGCAGCTTATAATCATTTACATTTCCACAGTTTTTTCATTGTTTTTCACACTTTTTATTGGGTGTTGAAAACCAGTACAAATTATCCAAGAATCAATTTCTTCTTGGTTTTCATAGGATGTGATTAATGTATTTTGTGCTTTTTAGAGGATGTAAAATATAAATAACTGGGGAAAGAGAGTAGGCAAACATGTTCAGTTTTTCTGAGCAATATTATAATTATAGTCATTCTTCTCACAGTTCCCAACTAAAATTATGTTATTTAGCGAAGAGCTGTCTTTTAAATGGGATAGTGATTTTTGGCTGAGTTTTAGAGTTTTGGAATTTTTTTCTAATTTATTGCCCACTTTTAAAAAAATATCCTTAAGCTTCTAACAATATCAATACTGTGTTCAACTGTGTTGACATTGTGAAGTGAATAAAATGATCATTATTTCACATCAAAACAGTATATCAGGGTTGCTAAACCTTTTAATGACTGTATCCATTGCATTGAATGTAAAAAAAATGTAAAGTTTCCCTGTCAGTCATGTCCAACTCTGGGGCTTGGTGCTCATCTCCATTTTTTGGCTGAAGGAACCAGCTTTGTCTGAAGACAATTTCCATGGTCAGGTGGCCAACATGACTATATGCAGAGAACGTTATTAGCTTCCCACCAAAGCCAATTAATTTACTTGCATTTGCATGCCTTTGAACTGCTAGGTGGCCTCTGAATGTACCAGTGTATTAATTAGTATTTTTTATTTTTTTCCAACATACACATTAATAAATGTACTGCACTTTCTCAGAGCTACATATTTAGTGCTTGATTGCAAACAAAATGAATCTGTCAAACTTACATACTTAAGTGAAAAGATTAACAAAAATATAAAACACAATAGAGAGACTTGTAAAAATCTGTTTATCCCCTGCAAGATTCCCCAAGCAGCTATTCTCACCATTTTAACATTAACAGAATTGACAAGTGGAACAAATTATTTTTTTGTTCCATATCCTCATTTATCATGAAGATCAGCTTTTTTTAAAAAAATATGTAACTACTATTCCTGTATACGTTCCAATTCAGTACATACAACTACTTTAAGACTAAATACTGAAAGCTTATAGACATCTAAGATACCTCAGGGAGGTTTGTTTTAATGTTCAGCCAACTTTTTTTATTACACTGTAATAAATGCAAAGCAGTTGACATGTACAGCTAAGATTATGTCTTGTTCTGTTGCTTTACAAGATGTTAGCTTACCTGTATCTTCAGTTTTTAACTAACACCTATGATACCTCTTTATCAAGCAATCAAACAAGGAAGACATTCTAATCTGACACTAAGATATAATACAATTATATGAAATAGATTGAATCCAGATTGATTATAATAGCTTCGTTCCATTTTGTTGCAAAGGGCTTAATTCAAAGAGAAATAAGTCTGCTGACAGTCCTGATCTTTTCAAATAATATAAAGTAGCTTTTTTACAATGTATGTTGAGGTACAATGCATTTTACATATATTGACTGGGTTTACACATTGTACAAAGCTTCCACCCTATCTCCAGTCTCTACTTGCTCCATGAAGTAGCATAGATGTCACAATTCCATTAGAGTTCATAATAAGTCTTGAAATCCTACTATACTAGATGTCTCTGGAGATTTTCAGTCATCCAAGTCCCAAAGGGGTTTTTTCAAGAGGTAACAGGTCTTTCTGGGGTTTTTTTCCCCCCTTTCTTTGAAGACATTTTGCTTCTCACTCAAGAAGCTACTTCAGAGAAAAAAAATCAGAAAGTCCAGTTGCCTCTTGAAAAAGCACCTTTGGCTACCTTACCAGCTATTTGTATCTATTATAGAGAAATAAATCAACCATCTGAGCAATTAAAGCCCAATAAAGCTCTGGGTAATGACCATATTCTGGGTGAGGTCTGCAGAAATAAAATTGAATGTTGCCCACCCCCCACCCCCAATTTTTGCTGATTAGATTGAAGATAACAATATCTTAGATTAAAAACAGTTGGTTTTAAGCTAGGAAGTTCTACCATAAACCAAGTGATAGTACTACAATCCCTAGTGGAGAAACACCCCTAGAAACAAATAGACAATTACCTGTATTAATATATACTCTTCACAGCAATATCAACCTGAGGGTAAAATGTGTTCCCAAAGGCGCCTAACTAACGACATGAAGTCAAGGAATTGTTTGACATTTTGTTTTGCTTTTGAAAATGAAACATTAAATATTTGTACATTGACTATCTTTAAACTTCACTACAAGTGACTTGGAAAGTTGTCGATCTGCTCACATCATTTCCTTGTAACCCTTCCTATCTCAAGAAAGGTTCCATTTCTTCATTCTGTCCCACTGCTACAAACAGTTAAAATATATGGTTTTCTTACTGCCTTTTGTGATGCTTTCAGTAGGTCTCCTAGCAGCTATAGTTTACTTGCTCTTGGGGAAAGAGACATTGCTTGTTTCTATAGCTGCTCCTGTTATATTGCCTATAGGACATGCTGATATTTATCCTCTACTTTGTTATGAGCCTGTCTGATGAATCAGACTCTGAATTGGAAAAGCAGGACTTAAATGGTAAGTGCAGCTATGCCATTAGTGTCTTTCAAATGTCTTGATGAACTATTTCTGCAATTCCTAACTGGGCTGGTGGGAACTGAAGTCAAAAATGTATAGAGAACAGCAGTCTCTTTAGATCAATATCTCTGAACTAAAATAGCAGCAAAGAAATAAAAGCTCCCAGCATACAGTAACAGGAAAGCATTGCGTACCAGTGGTGGGATTCAAATTTTTTTACTACTGGTTCTGCGGGTATGGTTGGTAGGTGTGGTAGGGGAAGGATATTGTAAAATCTCCAGTCAGAGAAGGTATTTGCCAGTTCTCCAAACTACTCAAAATTTCTGCTACCAGTTCTCTGGAACTTGTCAGAACCTGCTGAATACCACCAATGTATTATATATGTACCAAATGTAATACATTGTCAGTCCTTATGTGTGCTGCTTATAATGGAAGAATTCCTTCATCCTAATCAGATTTGAAAAGAATCAGAGAAATTCTTAATCTTCAAACCATGGTCAGAGCTCTACAGTAAGAAACATTGGTATAAATATTGATTTTTGTGAGATGGGCTATTATACAAATGTGATTAATAAACATATATATTTTTTAAAATGCAGTATTGAACATTTTCCAAAACCATGATGAGAATTCAATAGTTCTGGGGTAAGCAAGATAATCTCATTACCTCAGAGGAAGCTCCTTAAGACTGAGCTTATATGTCTAAAGTTTAACTGAGATGGACAGGAGTATGACTTTGTTGAGGTATCTTTTAATAAAAAGTTGGCCATGATGGACCTCCTTTGTTCCAGGGAACAGAATTGTAACTTGAAGGTTTTTCTCAATCCTTGAAATTTGCTTGTGTGCGATCTAGTGCTATTGTTCAAGTCTCATAGCAAAAAGTGTAGTATTCTGCTTGAATTTCATGCTAAGAAGCCGATTGAAAGTATACTTGTCCTTCTCCCAGATAAATCCCATTTTTCCTAGTTTGCATTAAGACAAAGTATTTGGAATCAAGCTAAGTGTAAAATTGAAATTATATTGATTGACACAAGAAAGTGATTGCTCATAACATTCTATGCTGTTTCTAGATGCTATCAGGATACAAATAAATAGTTGGACTGAAAGGTAGTTTAAGGAGTTCCAACTTGAAGGTTTTTCTCAATCCTTGAAATTTGCTTGTGTGCGATCTAGTGCTATTGTTCAAGTCTCATAGCAAAAAGTGTAGTATTCTGCTTGAATTTCATGCTAAGAAGCCGATTGAAAGTATACTTGTCCTTCTCCCAGATAAATCCCATTTTTCCTAGTTTGCATTAAGACAAAGTATTTGGAATCAAGCTAAGTGTAAAATTGAAATTATATTGATTGACACAAGAAAGTGATTGCTCATAACATTCTATGCTGTTTCTAGATGCTATCAGGATACAAATAAATAGTTGGACTGAAAGGTAGTTTAAGGAGTTCCCATATCTGCAATATGGCAGGTGAATACATTGTTTTGGGGAGTTGCTATATTTTTTTCTTTTATAGCAAAACCCTTTTTACATAAGAGAACATTAATAAAATTGTACTTAGATAAAAGACTAAACAACAGCACCAGCAAAACAATAAATAAATGACATACCAATCTGAATTACCTCTGAATGTAATAATTTTCTCCTTCTTTCACATTAAGGGCTATAACTTTGGGAAACATTCTAAGGGGTTACCCCACAGTGCCCTCCCTTGACACCCAGAGGTCTCAGGTTGTGAATCTTTGACTCCTTAACAACTCAGAGGCCACTGTTTAGAAGAAGAGAGCCTAATCACACACACGACGTTATTTTTCTTCCATCAGATTTTACAGGAAAATGTAAAGTTTGCTCTTAATTCCCTATCCTGCTGAACATCTCTGTGCAGTAGAGAATAGTTATGTAAGTAAATCTAGATTAGCATAATTATTAATCATTCATCTTTTGTCCACTTATTTCCACTCCTATAGGAAATTACCCACTACTCAAGTTCAAGTATGATAAGTGCTATTCTCCACAATAATCCATTAATCTCCAAACTTTCAAAAGAACTCTTATATGCCTTTTTTGTTTCTACTTTCATGTAGCTGCTTGGTCCAGATGCATCTCTAACCAACTGAACACGTGCAGAATAAGTATCCATGTGGAAGCTGTAGGAATTATTTGATGCAGGCAGATTTGCTGCATGGCCAAGGTTCCCTTGTAATGAAGCCTAAGTATTTCAACCTTTGCATGTAATAGTTAACCATTTCCTTGACCTCCTTTTTGAGATCGGGATTAATTCCCTGCAACGCATAATATCACATGCTGGTTTTGGCTTATAGAAATGCCTCAAAGATAATGAGTTTCCCTGAAAGCTGAATTACGTTTAAGACAGAAAAAAAAGGATTTGTACTGTTAGATCCCCGAAGCTGAGAAATATCCCTCTGTGTTCAATCAGAGTCCATAACCTGAATCTCATTCTGCAGTCATACCTTGGTTAGACTGCATAAGGAACATCTGTACAATGTCAGATCATGTAATAAAAGCAGTTCCAGTTAGATGAGGGTTCCTGCTCTAATCTAATCATATGAATGTATGGTTTTCAGTATGAAGGAAGATCTTAGTTTATTTTAATATTAATTTTGTTCAAGATATAAAATGTTTTCCCAAAGGGCACCAACTTGGTGTCTTCTTGTTCTTTGGCCATCATCGAACTTTAACTTTCTTCTTTTTAAAAGTATTTTACTGCTGAATGAACAGCAGATCTGGCTCATGAGATGTTCTGGGGGGAAAATGTTGTTGTTTGCTGTTATACTTAGAGACTTTTAATAGCTTTTCATGTTATTTGCATTTCATAGTTTGCTTTGTTCTACTACATGTATTATGATTTTTGTAGAATTTATGTATTGCCTCTGGTACTTTGAGATTAGGTGTCTTCTTTAAAATTAACATCTATTTATACTGCTCTTGAAAGAAGATGTTGCCTATTGACTCAGCTGATACAAAACCTGAATGTTTATAATCAGTTCCTTAATACAATGTCACCCAATTTCTGCAAAGTAAAGTAAAGTGAAACATTCAGTAGGATTACAATCTCATACAGAATTCAAATAGCATTATGATGCATCCAGAGAGTAGACCCCCTCCACCCCATAATATATGACATTCTGTTTACACATGTTGCATATGAATTGTTAATCATATTATATGTTATTTATCATGAGAAAATCTTACAATGGAGTCTTAAGCAGGTTTATTGGTGCAGAAATCGCGCAATGGTTTAACTTACTTTTTAATTGCCTCTCTTGTGTATAATGACCCAAATAATGATTGCCTTATAATATATCTAATTTCATTTTATGTTTGTGTAGTTTTGTACATAATTTGTCTTGTAAAAAAGGAGACACTAGACTCAGGTCTAATATAAAAATGTGAGGAGACTCATTATTAATCCCTGCTACTAAAAATTCTAAGAGCTGAACTTCAGCCTCGGCATTTTTTAAAAATGTGATAAGTAGCTAATGTGGTAGGAATAATTGCTTTCAATAAGGTTAATAAGTTCAATGGGAAGTGCACATTGACTATTGTATGCTTATATGCATATTTACATATATTTGATATAATTGTAGCATTTTGACTTAGCATCAAAATAATACAAACTATCCTTAATTTCTAAATTTCACGAGTGCCCAATTAATCCTTTGTGACTTAACAAAATAGCAACTTTCATTTTCTGAACTTGGCCATCTATAACTTTTGATTGACACAATACTATGATAACCATTTTTTTAAAGTTTCCAAAATAATAGCCACAGTAGACTATTGTAAGAAAAAATAATCATCATTAGTGAGATGCAGATTAAATGAATATCCAAGGAATTCAGAAATTAAGCATTGTATAATGCCATGGAAAATGTACTTGGAACTTAGGGAATTTGATGCACGAAACAGTTGACTTAGATGCAAATCTAAAACACATTTAAGATAAATATTTAAACTAACTGGAGATCACATCTAATATTAAAAACTAAATTATGCTAATTTTGTTGTCATTGGAAATACAGTCATTGCTTATCATAGTCCCATTCAACTGTATGAATGTATATTTTAAAATATTAGTTAGAGTATGTTCCTTATGTGTATCTGCAATTATTAATTTGGGTGGCTGATACTATGTACCCTAGCATTAAATCTGACATCTTTTTCACTCATCCTATCTTTGTATTAGATCAGGCTAAATTTGTTTAGAAGATGATAACAGTGTAGAAAAGCTATGTTTATGAATTCAATTGTGCTGAGAAAAGAAATCCTGAATTACAGTATTATTCACTAAATGTTGGAGCACAGTTTCTTTGAAAGAAGATGTTTGTATAAAAGGGTCTGGTGGAAGGGACACTGAAAATGAGAATGAATGATAATCAAGGTTCTTTCTCAAATAAGTGAGAATTTCCATTGGATTCTATAGCACAACGAAGTCCTTTTGTACAATCCATATGCAGATACATTTTGCTTTAGAGAAACAAACATGCAACACCTTATTTGAAGGGATTTGGGATGTAAAGGAATTTTTTTTTGTGTACATGTTATATGCAGTTATTGGATAAAGTCCTCTTTTTTCCAAAATTGTATACTGTTCATGTATTAACATTATTGCTTTTGTGCATGCATGCATTTAGTGTCACTTCTTTTGTGCCTGTATCTGTCCTCTTTTTGTGCAGTTATGTCCTCTATACACATACTGGATTTAGCGGTGAATAGAAAGGCAGCTCTTTGTGTTTTAACATTTTTTAAAATCAAATTTAATGTTTATTATATTATTGTATAGAAGTTACAAAATTGTTTCTATTGCCTTTTCTTCTTTACTATGAAGTCACAGAGATTACAGAGCCAGGCAAATATACTATTTTATAAAGGAAAGGCTCTTTTATCAATATTATCAGCCACTGTCAACCCCACTTGAAACCAGACCAAAAAAGGTCTCCAAAAGGTTAACACTACTTTATTTATAATGACAAAATATTGCAAGTCTGATTGTGTCTTACTTCACCAACATCACCCTATACTCCTGTAAAACTAAGGAGGTGTCTGTCTGCCTCCTCTTTCCTCTGATGGAACTCATCATTCTCCATAATTGACAGATATACTGAGAGAGAGATGAACCAGGAGAAGATATGTCTATATCAGGGACCCCCAACTCCCAGTCTGTGGACAGGCATTGGTCCACAGCATGCCAGAAACTAGGCTGCCAATATCACACCTCCCTTTCTTGGGGAAAATGGTAGAGAAGGTGGTTGTGCAACAGTTCCAAAAGGAAGCAGATTATTTTGACTATTTTCCATCAGGATTAAAACCCAGGTATGGGATAAAAACACATTTATGTCCTCTGGTGTGGGCAGGAAGAGGATAAGGCATCCATCCTTGCCAGTTTTGACCTCTCTTGACTTTTAATACAATCAACCATAGTATCCCTCCAGTATTTGGCACATAGAAGTGATCTGAAATGTTTGCACTACAGAGATAATGCAATACAATGGCAATGAACCTTCCTAAAACAGTTTGACAATAAGATATTCTGGTATAATCTTCCCTTGATGCTAATTGCCTATCTTCTCCAGACTGAGAAATTCTAGCCTACCTTCCACTCCAGTCTGGTACTTTATGGCTCAGTTATGTCATCACAACTTTCAACAATGAATGAATGCTGTAAAAATAAAGCTATTATAGGCCACCCAAGCTTTATCTCTTCCTGGCAATGAAATAGAAGTACAAATACTGACTAGGAATTCAAGTCTCAAATTTAAATTGAGTATTTCTGCATTCAGTCCTCAAATCTGAATCAAATGAAGGCTTTAATTTGAATTAGTTCATAAATCAAAGCTTTCCTCAGTTTATCGAGAAGGAAAAAATGTGAAAATATGTTAAATCCTCTCATTTTATGGGATGAATCCCAGATTGTATAAGTTAAGCAAGATAAGATTCCATAAAACAATTACAACTAGCAATCATTTCTTACAAGATTCTGTTCATGTCGCCTTACAATAAAATAGCTCTTCTGGTCTCTTTCTTATTTACTATACCTGAGAAGGTAGACATCAATTTTGTAAGGCAATATAAATACAATACAAATCTCCCACATTTTCCTTACATCCCGAGAAGTTAAGGAGAGTCTCTTTTGAGCCTCTTTCTCTAGTCATCAGGCAGCTGCAGGCTGGGTACTCTGATTGTTCCTTGGGCAGCAACTCTTTGCCCCATTTCTCAAGCTCTTTCACACATCATTGTGGGAACAATTTTATATAACAAGAAAACATAGTGGAACTACAAATAATAGGCCAAGACAATTGTTTGGAAAAGGATCCTTTAGCAGATACACAAAAGAAACCGGCTGAAATTTTAGAAGTCAAAAGAAAAATACAAATGAATAACCTGGAAAATATTTTCTTATTGGATCTACAAAAGAGACTTGTTAAAGTCTTGAGAAATCTATGTAACTGGATATAGAGGAATGGAAAAGATTCAATTCCTATGACAATATTTGATTGAATTAAAAATTAAGACTATTAAAAGCAAAAGGAAGGAATATAAAGTTGGTTTGTTTGATCAAGGTTAAATCTGTCTCTTTGGGTTTTTTTTTGCACATTTTGGCAACCCTTTGCGGAGTTTTCGCTAACACTAGGATTGAAGTGGATGTTTTATAGATTTGTTTATAGATAAGGGATGGGATATGAGATGAAAAAATATCTGTAACTTATGGAAGATGAAGAATTGTTAAATTTGCTTATACTTGTGATGATGTGAGTCACTTCTTTATATATTTATATATTTTTCCTTATATTCTTTCTTTACTTCACTGTATTCATTCAACAGGATTTCTAGGCTATACTTTACAAATGTAGCTTTATGTAGCCCCATAAATCAAGCAAGTTTTCCTTTTCAAACCTCACTTTGAATAGACTATTGTGTTTTAAAACAAAGGAGGAGGAAATGCAACTGCTTTACCACTGACTTACAATGCATCACCGCAACAGAAAGAGTGGTTTTTATCTAGTGCTCGAGAATTAATTGCAGCATTTAATAGATATGATGCCAGCACTTAAATTTTATTTGTGCAACGTCCTACTTTGCTACAGATGCAGGGTATTTTGGACTGACTTGAAGACTAACACCATGTGTTTGTATTTGCAACATGGCTGCTGTGGATCCCCAGGGGGCTTCAGCACAGATGCAGGCCCACTGCTTCATACCTCCAAAAACCTGCTCAGTCCTCACTGTGTGCAAAAGATGGCAGAGAAGTGCAGTAGAAATAATTCATGATCATGCACCAGAAAGCAAAAGGCATTACTTTGAGTCACTGAGACTGGAAGTGCATCACTTCTGACAGCTGACTCTAGTTTTGTAGCAGTTTTCAGGATTTATCTACAGTGCCGAATCTTCTTTGTAAATCCAGCAATATGCCCTGAAAATTTACAGTCCCTAAGCTGAGTGCCTGCAGAGCTGGCACGAAGAGCCATGTCAGCTTTACTGCAATTCTCTGAAGTGTATTTAATTATGCACTGAAGAATCAGCTAGACAATTACATCTATTTTGACCAATTAAAAGCACATTAAATGCTAATGGGCATTATTTTTGTAATGAGCTATGTTGGATTGCCTTTAGATATTTTCAAAGCAGTGCCAAATATTCCAAATATTCTAAGTTCCTATCATCTGCAAAAAAAAAAAACAAAACCCCAAACCCTTTCCATATTTCATTACATTGTGAATTGTATCCATGAACAGTCTATTGATTGAGCTTGTTATTATTACTTTCTGCCCTATATTGCATAAAGACTCAGTAATGATTAAAAGGGCTACAGGTAGTCCTCACTTAATAACCAGTTGTTCTACAAGCTTTCAACCATGGAATGGGTACCTGTAAAACATCCCCAGCCATCCTAAATGGTTATGCTACCTCTTATGATTGCTTGTGAAGTGGATCAACCCATTGTGATTGTTCTGCAATCATATCACTACAATTTGCAATGTGCTTTGCAGGTTTCCAATATTTTTTGCCAGTTTCCGGCAAAAAAAAAAAAAAAGCTTATTTAGAAGAATGAGGTGTTGTTGTTTTTTTTTAACAACTCTGATATTCATTCAACAACTGTAGCAAAAAAAAATCTGGAAAATTACATCTGGTTATGTGTGCTACCTTGACTTTTGACCGTAATTTGAGGCTTAATTACAATTGTAAGTCAAGGAATACCTTTAATTGGGTTTGCAAACATTTATTTCTTTGTTTCCATTTTATTATAATGAAGGCAAGTATACATGTCCCAGGTTCCAATATGGATTGGCCACCGGGACCCGAGGTTTATTCTTCCGAGCTTTCAGACTTGTGCTGAATGTGAGAGAGAACATCTCAACCTTCCAGTGAGAGAGAAGTTCCCAGAAGATGGGCTCCAGCACGAGTCCAAAAGCTTGGAAAACTAAACCGCTGGTCCTGGTGACTGACCCAGATTGGACTGTGTAGCATTTTATTATACCATGTGCAGGTCATTTTTCTGTAACATCTGATAGTATGTAATGTTTTTATATGGTTGAAAATCACCTTAGAAGGCTGGGTGGAGGGCATGCCCCTGCTCCTTTCCAGAACAATTCATATATGCATAGAAACTAAACATGTGGAAGGCGACAGGAAGAAAACTAATCAATGCATATGGAAAAGAACCTGGAAACTGAAAGACAAAACTCAGGGAGACAAAAAACAAACAAACAAACAAACCCAAAACCTCGTGTTGAGAAGGGGAAGTTGACCTACAAAGTAGTAACATTGCTGATTGCTCTGTTTCAAATTTCTCCCCCTTTCTGGCCAGGTAAATCCAAAGCAAAACATATGCAAATCTTCTCCTTCATCTTTCCTAGCACCAACAATGCTGTATCCTAGCACCGGATACAGGTAATCCATAACTTATAACTTAGTCATAAGTTGTGGCAGCAGTTAAGTGGGTTGCTACTTGATTGTCCCCAATTTCATGACTTTTTTTTTTTGCAAAATTATTTAGCACATGGACAGTTGTAAAGGACCATTATAGTTGTTAAGTGAACCCATTATACCCAATGGCCACTGCTTGCTGGAAACCAGAAATAAATGAGTTTGCAGCAAAAATGTCAACCAACCATGGTTGCTTGACCATAGGACACTGCAAATGACCATAAACATGGGCTAGTTGCCAAGCACCCAAAATGCAATCATGTGACCATGACTGGGGAGGTCCACTGGTTGTAAGTCAAGGACTGCTTATACAAAATTACAGAACAACTTGTTACATTATTACAGAAGAAAATGCAAATACCTTCTGTGGCTATTATGAACAAAAAGTTGTAAGTAATTTTAGAGCCCAAGCTCTGCATGCATTCTCAGCCTTGATATTCTTTCCAAACCAATGATTTTTTTAAAAAAAATATATGTTATGAAAAGGATCCAGGCATCATGTGTATCTGTCCATCAATAGATCTGAAAACAGAACAGAGTGGAGTTAAATTTGGTATGAGTGAAAAAGCTGGGGAAAGAAAAGTTAGGTTTGTAATTAGCTGCATTTGTCCAAATTCCACCAATTGTGCATACTTATTGGGAAAAATAGTGGAGGAGCAGCTCAAAATGTTGCAGACCCTTTCAGTCTAGCCTCAACTTTAGAAATTAAACTTCCAGGCCTTCCTCCTGATCACATGACCTCGAGTAGTGAGAAGTTGAAAAGAATTACAGAGATCAAGCTCTGAATGTTTTTCCTGACTTTTTTGTTTTTGTACACCATAAAGCAGTTATACCCAATCTGCAGCCATTGAATCACATGCAGTCCTGGCGAGCTACTACTGCAGCCCACAAGATATAATAAAAATATTTAAAAAATAAAGGAAGTTTGTTATTTGCATACCTTATTATATATCTTATATGTGGACCAATTCCTTTTCACTCAACAAGGCCCAGGCAAATCAAAAGATTGGACAAACCCCTTCTAATAGAGCAGGTGTGTCAAACTTGAGGCTGAATCCGGACCATGGGGTGCCATAGGGCCAACCTGGAAACAGTGAAGGACCAGCCCGCGGTGCCTCTATCAGCAAAAATGGAGCTTGGGAGGGCCATGTGCAGCCCTCCCAAGCTCCATTTTTGCTGGTAGAGGTTGGAGGAGACCATTGTGGCTGACAGTCACAGCCAGAAATGGAGCTCAAGAGGGCCACATGTGAACTTCCCGAGCTCCATTTTCACTGGTAGACGGTTGCAGGAAGCCGTTGTGGCTGAAAATGGAGCTTAGGAGACCATTTTTTCTGGCAGAGTACTTGGGCCACCACAGATGCCCCCAACATGAGTGATGTTGAGCTGGCCACACATACCCTGCCCGTTCCCCCTGCCCCCTTGAGGTCAAACACAACCCTGATGTGGCTCTCAGTGAATCGAGTTTGACACCCCTGCTATACAGCATTTCTTCTTTATCAAACTGAATTTGTAGGAGTCATATATCAGTGATACAAGCAAAGCCTCTACCCAATAATCATATGGTACAAAAAATAAAGGTAAATACTTTTCTCTTGGAAAAATATGCCAGTAGCTGCCCTAAAAGTAATGGGACTAGATTGCTGTTAACATGACTTTCTTCACAGGATATCTCTTGAAATCATTCTGTTAGAATGAATTTTGCCCTAGAGCAAATGTTCTTCCAAGTGGCAGTAGAAATATATTAATGGGCTAACAGACCAGGTGCTCTGCCATTTCCTGTCAACATAAGGTTTTTCAAAGAATTTATCACTCTCTTTTTTTCTGTTTTGCACAGAAAATATTTATTCACATGTGAGGGTTTATACGATGTGACAAATTGAACTATGTCCATTACTTCTGCTATATGGGGGTTTTCAGGGGTGGGATTCAGCTTTTTGAACAGCCAGTTCTGTGGGCATGACTTAGTTGGTGGGTGTGGCTTGGTGATCATGTGACTGGGTGGGCATGGCCAACTCAGCGTCACTCACGTCAAGGGGCACTTCTTCTTGCCTGGCCTGTCATTACAGTGGGGATGCTGCAATGATCATAAGTGTGAAAAACAGTCATAAGTCAGTTTTTTCAGTGCCATTGTAACTTTGAATGGTCACTGAATGAATTGTTGTAAGTCAAGGATTACCTGTACAAAAATACAAAAAGCTTCTTTGCTTGCAAAAAGCTGCTCTAAATGCCATTCATTAGATTAAAAATACCTGCAAGCCAGAGTTACAAATCAAGCAGGGTGCCAGAGCACCTTGAGGAATTAAAATAGTTAAAATTCAATGATAACTATCAGCAGCCAACTCTTGCTCATAAAGTGAAACCCTTTAGCAGAGAGGTTATTTAAGCTCTCCAGAAAGAGCACACCCAGGAGAAGCAATCCTTAGATCCATTTGTACCACTTAAAGATACCAGCTGGTCTCATTTACCTCACAAGATATTCTAAGAAAATCATCCAGATTTAAGGAAAGGTCACATGCCCCCCAGAAAGGCAATAAAAAATTAGTGCCAAGTTTGCATCCTGCCTCTTGAAAGTATACCCCAAAAGGACAGTGTCAGTTACCACTAAAGCAGTGAAGGAAGACCCCCTCCCCAGATAGAAAAAGAAATCATGAGGCAGGAAAAAATTCAAACACAATACAAATAATTAAATCACAACAGTTGCTGTTGCTTGTTAAACCAATTACCAGAACAAATAGACACAGGAGCTAGCCAGATTTCTCAATCCAGTTTCTTTTCAGGAACAGAGATTATTTTTTTTCCTTCCAAACAAAGCTGAATAGGGACAATTATCCCATCAATAAACACAGGATTAACCATCACCAAGGACAGAATTAAACTTCACCAAAAACCAGTTTTAGACCAAAAACTCAGAAAGGATATGTAAACTCAGGTTTGAATGTCAATCTTTCTAGCTAGCCAAGAAGCCTTGCTGAATGTCACTCATCTTGCTTCCTTGTCATTAAAAGCTGCTTTCTGGCAGTTCTTTTTCATTATTCAATTATTTCTTCAAAGTGCTGATGTTTGCATGAGGCTGGAAGTATTTCCAGGGGAGTATTTCCTCCCAACAGTAGTGTAAAAAACTTAAAACAACCCTTCCCCTTTAAGAAAGTACCAGAAAAAAAAAAAAAACCTCCTTCGGACACAGTAAGTCTAGGCATACTACCAAGAATGTAAAAAGGGTGGGAAAAAACAAAAGGAAATTTATTCCAACAACTGGTTCTCCAAGCTGCTTAGAAAATTAACAACCAGTTCTAGCTGGTTGAGAACTGATAGAATCCCACCCCTGGGGTTTTTGTATAAATTGCAATTACAGTAGAACCTCCGGTCATGACCGTAATTCATTCTGGAACTTCAGTCGCAACCCGATTGGGTCATAACCAGAAGTGAGACTGACTGTACATGTGCCAAAAAAAAAAAAAAAAATAGTGTGGAAGGGGAAATTGACATGGAAATGGAATTGGCCATGGCCGTGTTTGATTGCTACCCAATTTTTGAATTGTGACCTGATTCGAAAATGTTGTGGATTTTTTGGTCAGAATCCAATTTAGCCATGGTCTGAAGTGTTCGTGACCAGAGGTTCCACTGTATAAAACATGGCAAAATATAGAACAGTGTGAAAACTCTGGTCTTTCAAACATGAGTCCTGACATAATACTAGCATCATTCAGCCACCACTACTGCCCTTTAATTCCTACCTCTTCTGGACATCTGTGCTCTTCTATCATTTATTTGTAGTTAACTTGCTGGCTAGAACGGTGCCAGAAATATGTTGTTTTACAAGTTCATGTGACTAGAATGCAAATCAAATCTGTCATTCCATTTCCCTTTTCTTGAATTTCCTAGCATCTTCCAATTTGTTTTTGTTATTTTAAGAAAGAGAGAGGAAAATAAGAAAAAGCCTCGTTTTACCAGTGGGGAAAAAAAGAAAATAGATTGTTCCTCCGAAGTGTATGCAGAAATATTAAAACCTCAGTGATTACATTTTTTGTTTATTCCTGCGGAAAGATCATTGATAACAACTTGGCAGTACCACTGCTTTCAATTATTATTTTAAAAATATGTTTAGGTTTAGGCTGCAGAAGGGGAGCCATAAATCATGAACTATGAACTATGGATCTTGAGTATTTTATTTTTGCAAGTCCTTGTTTACCCAGTCCTGATATATAGCATGGAGATTAATGTGCAGATAGGAACTTAATTATTTGCTGCTCATTTCACAAATATTTCAGCATGCATTCATTGATCAGAAAAGATGTATGCAGATCTTTGGGAAAATAAACACCTAGATGGTGTTATTCAAGCAAAGCATCCTTAGAGCAGCTTGTCCAAGGAGGTCAGATGTGCCTTGGTGAGACACTTTACTGCATGAAAGGAGTACAGCATGATTTCACAAGGTGAAGTACCTCGTGGAGGTGGATCACCAGCAATCTGCATATTTCAGTGGAACCTTCTTTTTCTTCTTCAAATGCAGGGTAATGTGGAAATAGGAATGCAATAATAAAGCAAAACTAGAGAGTAAACTAATTTGCTCATCCTTGTTACAGTATAAGCTACTCTCCATTCTTTTTCAATTCTTTATGTCCTAATAAAACAATATAATGGATGTGGCTGCTTTCCACTTAACAGGAAATTTCAAATTTATACCTGTTTTCACAGCATAGTTTTCTACAAAAAAGTCTATTAGATTTTATAGCTGTTTATAAAACACAGACATTGAGGCATACACATTCTCCTGGTAGGGGAGCTGCATGCCCATCTATTCACTTTGGAATCGATTTCTTGCATATTTTTTTTTAAAAAAACTACAGAATTATGTTTTCATTTCAGGAACAAAGCATCAACATAGTCTCAAAAGAGCATTGCTATCAGCCCTACAAGATAGACACACCAGGAAACTGACTCCATAGGATGACCAGAATTCTACTTTATTGTGTGACTCTACTAACTGAATATTGAAAGTTTGCTATGTTGTCCCTCTTAAGGAGTCAAAGGAGAGCCATTCACTTTCTAAGAATTTCTCTTCCAGCAGTGATTGTCCTAACATTTTCTGGTTGTCTTCTCTGGGATCATGTCAATGGCTTTCCATAATCACTCTACCAAAACATTATTTTTAGTTCCACATCTTTATCTTTGGCATATAATTCTTCTTCCTCCTTTTCTTCTCCTTTTTCAAACTGGATTTGATTTTCACAGAGTTGTGGTAGGTAGTATTTCAATTATCTCTTTCTAGATATTTTTTTTTAAATCTGCCATTATGCACATTGCTTGCATCAATTGCAGTTACCATTTCAATTCATCCAATTTAGAGAGATCATTTTAAAATCTTTGTATTTGTGTCAATTCCAGCCTAATTTCTAGTCATACAAAGGAGTATCTCAATTCAGATGTCCTATATATTATTGATGGATTTGTCTGCTTGTTTATCATTTGTTTCTCAGAAGACTCTATTTTTTTTCACCAAGAACAAAGATAAAAGTAGATTGATCTTTCCTCAAGATCTTGATAGAACGTGATGATGGTGTTTGTACACTTGCACAGGAGACAAGATAAAATCAAATTTCCCAGATAAAAGTCAATTTTAAAACAAGTATCTCGACTGTTTTCAGCAACCTCTAGAAGGCTACAGATTTGCTTCCTTAAATATCAACTCAGATCAAATTGAGAGCAGATGTTGTTAAAATCTTAGTTCTGACTTTGGTCCATGGCAGCAATTCTTTTCAGAATGTAACTTCCCTTCTTTGCTCATGGGCAAAATCCATGTCCCCAGCAGACTAACTAAAGCAACAACTGATATTTGTCAAATAATTTTCTTTGTTTTACCAAAATTTCTCTATTCAGGGATGAATCAGCTGTTGTATTATGCAGGGATTCAATATGGGTTCCTTTGTGGCAGGGCTGTCAAACTCACAGCCCATGGGCCAGATGCATCACACACTGGTCACACCGATGCCCAGTTTAGTGCAGGGGGGAAAAGTCCTGGTACGTCACGTGACACTGCCATGATGATGCAAGTTTGACAGCCCTTCTCTATGCTGGGCTATGGTATCTCTCAATTTTTCAAAATTCCCTTGATCTGGATGAACCATTACATATTCAGGATCCATAACAGAATTTTAATTTGACCACAGCATCCAGAGAGTTAAATGTGTTAATGGCAGCAATATCTATACATATGCTTGCAACACTGAATTCAGAGTAATAAAATCATAGTCAATGAAAACTGACAATCCTCAGGGATTTATAACATGGAAGGGGATGAGAACAGACAAGCTGATTGTTCAGACAATTATTTGAAGTAACAAATGTTGATTAGGATGTTGAATGCAAAAGGAACTATATATATATAGTTGATTAATTCATGGACATTAGAATTGTACAATGAGAATATTCTATTATGATTAAAGTAGGGGAATGGAAAATAAGATGTGGATCCTAAATATATTGGTTTTATTTATATTTTTACTCTTTTTAGATTGTTCATTATATATCAGCTTAGAGAAAGCTAAGAATAACAATGACGTGTAAAGTAAAATAAAATAGGTGGTAAGCTGAAAATGGAAATAATAGGGGAGAAAGATTTGAAAACTTATGTATGGATGAAATGATATTGATATTGAATTAATGAATTGAAATATGAAATGCAAATTTATTTAAAAATAAGTGAAATGGATAATAATATGAGTTAATATTATATAAGATTAATGGAAATGAAAGCATGACCATGTACAAGTGTTATAACCTGGAAACATGTTGCTCATGCGGAAAGATGCATAAAATTTAAAAAATAAAAAACTTTTAGGAAAAAAAAGAAAGGAATGGGGGGAAGAATTCATTCCCAAATCATGTGCCTTTTCAGAGTTATTTTTATGGTCAAGTTACCCTATTTTTAGGTTTCAAGTTGATGTAAAATGCTAGATTCATTCAGTTTTGAGTTGCAGAAAGCAAAATGTTTTTGTAAACTCAAAACCATCCCCAAATTTATTTTTCGTTTGTTTTATTGGTGTCTATTCATATAATAGAGGAAAGGAAGCCTAACAACTTACTGAAATATGGTATTGCCTTGCAGCACTGTGGATAGATATTTTCTCAAAGAAAACTTTTTCACTATCTTTGATGGACCTTTTCTTTTTTTAAAAAAAATCCTCAAGGGAATGCTTAAATTCTTGAATTGTTCATTATTTGCAGCTTCTTTTCCTTCTCTGTGTCTCTCTTCTCTTTCCACATTTTCTATCTGCAAGTTACAACAGTTGCAACTATATTAGTAGGTTAGTCGTCATTATGCATTTTCCACAGTGCTCTCAGTTATGGTGGAAAATAGTAGCTCACAAAGGAAAAAGTTAGGAGAGAAAATTCTGCAATATGATTTATTTTTTTCCTTGGGTAAATTTGAAAAGAAAAAAAGTCTCACAACATTCTACTTGGTGAAATTCTGAGTCTGGTTCCCAAGGTTAGATAGTTACTTCCCGTTTTCCTAGCAAAATATAATTGTTTGAAGATCAGGTAATTGGTGGGAAAATATTTCTTCTTATATTGTATTAAAAGCTTTATTTCATTGGTTCTGTCTGTGAGCCAATAGATATCTGAGCACTGGATGTCATATTAAATTCAAAACAAAATCCTGCTACACATCATTGGGAGATTTAACACTAAATTCAAATGAAGTGCCAAGGCTATGCATTGCTAGCATCATGTTAAACTGGTGTTCTGACTCATTCATGTTTAGTGGCAGAGTAGCTCCCATCTAAGACATAAATCACTTCAATGTTTGGCTTGACACACTGTGTCACGCAGCTTCTGGTGTACTATTTGTATTATTGTTTCATATTCCCTCTGTAAGATTAAAATATAAATATAACCACAAATTAATTAATGGAACCAATATTCTGCATTCTTATATTAACTAAATTGTTCTACTATTTGTCTCAGATATTTAATTTTATTCAAGTTTATTTATTGTGTGTTTTCCAATCAACTATCTGGTATAAGATACACACACACACACACACACACACACACACACACACATATATATATTCTTAAGTTTTCGCAGGTACTTACATGTATGGCATTCAGCTTTGTTCGGGTATTTTCCCACGTCATTGTAGTTGTGCTTTTAAAGTTGTAGCAATGTTTCGGCAGAATCTCATCTGCCATCATCAGGCTTCTGTATAGTGTTCGTCTGTCTGATAATGTCTGTCTGTCGAAGCCTGATGATGGCAGATGAGATTCTGTCGAAACGTTGCTATAACTTTAAAAGCACAACTACAAACAAAGCTGAATGCCATATATATATATATATATATATATATATATATATATATATATATATATATATATATATATATATATATATATATGGCACTATATATATATAGTGTATCTATCTATCTATCTATCTATCTATCTATCTATCTATCTATCTATCTATCTATCTATCTTATCTCGATAAATTGCTAGAGGTATTGATTAGTGTAAATGTAAGAACACATACAATACCTCTAGCCTTTTCTAGAATTAATTAATTAATCCATCAATTAATCCATGTTTATTTATGGTATGTGTTTTCTAACCGACTATTTGGTATATTTGATGTATATATTATCATAAGAACTAAAGCAATCCCTGGACTTCAAGAAAAGAATGTCTCTCATGTCTTTCCAACTGCCATAAAAGAAAACAGAAAATGTTACCCATGTACTGTACATTTCCTGAAGGAGCACAGCTTAATAATGAAATCAACAGAATGTAATCACATTTAGCATTTCTTTTATTTTTAGATAGGTGGTATACCATTTCTCCAAAGACTCTACACAAGTAAATTGCATACCTTCCTTTCTCCTTTCTTTTATGGCTTTCCTCATGAAATAAGGAGGTTGGGCTGACAGATTTTAACTATTCTCTCATTACCTTTCTTGTCTCAGGATGGAGTTGAACTAGGACTTCTTAATTCTACTCCAAAACCTTAACAACTGTGCTATATTGACTCACTCAGTCATTTATTTATTTATAATATTTAAAACATATAGTCACCATTTTACAACCAACTGGGGGTAGCTCCCAATCAAGTGATAAACAGTATAAATGCCATATTAAAAATATGAAATTAAGCACATTAAAAGCTTTTCCTTTCCTTTCCTTTCCTTTCCTTTCCTTTCCTTTCCTTTCCTTTCCTTTCCTTTCCTTTCCTTTCCTTTCTTTTCCTTTCCTTCGCTTTCCTTTCCTTCCCTTCCCTTCCCTTCCTTTCCCTCACCAAGATCCTACATCTTCCCAGCCTTTATATTCTTCATGCCATGTTCATACATCTCCTCAGCTTTTATATGTTTCATGCCACATCAAAACCTTGGAGGATTGATGAGTCAATTTCCATCCCTCCCTTAGCAAATCCAAATAAAATAAAAGGCATTTCTTGTTAGGTATAGTTAATAGTAATTGGGTGTGGTTCCTCAAGCGGCCATAAGATGGAGCCAGAAACCTGGGTTGTTTAGTCCTGTTGTTGCTAGTTGCTAGTTGGTCAATGTTCTATTCTGTTCTATTCTGTCCAAGACAAAAAAAGCCACAAAACAGACAGAAGATATTAGAAACACCAATCAAGCAGAACACAGCAAACTCCAAGACCAATAAACACAGACCAAGACTCCCAACCAATCAGATGAAGAAAAAACCATTCTGGCACAGCAGTAGGCTAGCCCCAAATTTAAAACTGAAACAACTGTAAAAGTCTGTCTCACAGACGAACACAATACAGAAGCCTGATGATGGCAGATGAGATTCTGCCAAAATGTTGCTACAACTTTAAAAGCATAACTATAATGATGTGGGAAAATACCGGAACAAAGCTGAATACTATACATGTAAGTACCCGCGAAAACTTAACACACACACACACACACACACACACACACACACACACACACACACACGTATGTATGTATGTATATATATATATGTGTGTATATATATGTATATGTATATGTGTATATATATATATATATATGTACATACATACATATATATATAATTTTTATTCTAGAAAAAAAACCCATTTATTTGACATACATTTAAAACAGACAAATCAACACACACACACATATATATATACATATATACATTTTACAGCATATATTGAGCAATGGTTAAGTTTTTTTTTTCCTTTATCTTTATCATTGATGTGATCTGCCTTGTTACAATAACTCCTTCGTTCTTTTAATGTTTTAATTTCTCTATATAGTTTATAATTAAATGCACGTCTTCTGTCATTTCCATAACTTATCCAAATATCAAATATTACCTTTTCTTTAACCAATCATGCCAAATGTTCCATATTTCATAATAGTCATTATCTTGCTTATTTTTTTAACAATTTGGTTAGGCTATCCATCTCAGCACATTCATGTATTTTTTTAATTACCATATCCTCTGAAGGAATGAAATACAGTTTCCAGTTTTGTGCATAGGTATTTCTGGCCGCAGTTATGATGTGCAAAATTAAATATTGATATTTTTTCTCCATTTTTAAATCTATCATACTTAGCAGAAAGGTTTCAGGTTCAAGTTTTAAATTTTGTTTTGTTATATTTAAAATCCAATTTCTAATATTTCTCCAAAACTTCTGAGCACATGGGCAAGTCCACCACATATGAAAATATGTTCCTTGTGCGTAGTTACATTTCCAACAGTTGGGTGATAGGTTGGGGAACATCTTAGCCAGTCTCGCAGGAGGTAGGTGCCAGTGATGAACCATTTTATATAAGTTTTCTTTATACGAGACTGACATGGTTCATTTGTAATTTGTTTGCCAGATGTGTTCCCACTTATCTAAGCCAATTTACTATAGCAGCATCATAATATAATTCAAAATCTGGAAGGCCAAATCCTCCTTTTTTCTTGGCATCCTGTAATAATTTTTATTTCACTCTGGGTTTTTTCCTCTGCCATATAAATTTAGATATACTTTTGTTTAATTCTACAAAAAGTTCTTTTCCAACTTGACTGGCACTGTCTGAAACAGGAACAACAGTTTTGGCAAAATATTCATTTTTACTGTCGAAATACGTCCCAATAACGATAACTGCAATTTGGCCCAATTAAATCTTTAACTATTTGTGTTATTAACTTATCATAGTTATCTTTTTTAATCGACGAACATCTAGCAGTCAACCAGATCCCTAAATATTTTACTTTATTTACCACCTGCATACCTAATTTATTTGCTAGTTCTTACTTCTGCTCCTTTGTACAGTTTTTTGTTAACACTTTTGTTTTTTCTTTGTTAATTTTTAACACTGCCACCTTTCCATATTCTTCTATTTCTCTTAGTAGTATAGGGCTAGTTTCTAAGGGTTCTTCTAATATAAATGCCACATCATCGGTGAAGGCCTGGAGTTTATATTCTTCTTTTTTAATTTTTAGTCCTCTAATCTCTTGATTTTGCCTAATTTATGCTAAGAGAGTCTCTTCTGCCAATATATACAGTAGAGGAGCTGGGGGCAGCCTTGTCTTACTCCCTTATTTATCTTTATGGTATCTGTATTTTCCCCATTTATTAATATTTCTGCAGTTTGCATGTTATAAATTGTCTTAATGAATCCTATAAAATTTTCACCAAATTTCATGCCTATCAGTTGTTTAATAGGAAAGTTCCAATTCAGGTTGTCAAAAGCCTTCTGGGCATCTAAGAATATCAATGCTATTGTCTTGGTTGAGTGTACTTCATAATACTCTAATATATCCATAATGGTTCTTATATTTGTTTTTATTTGCCTATGTGGGAGGAAGCCATTCTGATCAGTGTGGATAATTCTACTTAATACTCTCTTTAATCTTTCTGCCAATATTGTAGCCATTATTCTGTAATCTACATTTAAAAGTGATATTGGTCTATAGTTTTGAATTTTTTGTGGGTCTGATTGTTCTTTATAGATAAGAGTAATATGCTTCCAACCATGATTTAGGCATGTTAGCGTTCTCCAGGGCTTCATTGTACAAGTCGACCAATATCTCCTCTATTGTTTCTTGGAATTCCTTATAAAATTCTGAAGGAATTCCATCTGGGCCAGGGGTCTTATTTGCTTTTTGTGTTCCAATTGCCTTCCTAATTTATTCTATAGATATTTTATTATTCAAATTTTGTTTCTCTTCATCAGTCATTTTGGGCAAATTCTTCTGGTATTTCTTCCTGTTTATACAATTTCATAAAAAACTCCTTAGCAATTTATTTCTTTTCTTGGGTCTGCGTGCATAATTTCCCTTCCTGATCTTGGAGAGCTACAATCGTTCTCTTTTCTTGTTCTTTTTTAATTTTATGGGCTAACCACCTCCCTGGCTTATTTGCGTTTTCAAAATAATTTTGTTTTGCTAATTTAATTTTTCAGGCCAAATCTTCCTGTACATTTAAATTTATTTTATGTTTTACCAGATCAATTTCTTTCTTAATGTTTGAATTGTTTGGGTCCTTTTGTCTACTTATTTCCAAATCTTTCAGTTTCTCCCTCCATATGTTTTGTTGCTGTCTTTTTTCTTTATTCTTTTTAATATTATAAGCAATAGTTAGACCTCTCACATAGGCTTTGGCTGTATCCCAAAGGTTCTGTAGAGAGGTATGTTCTCTTTTGTTTATTTCAAAAAATACATTCAATTCTTTCTTTATCATTTCAATATATTCTTTATCTCTTAATATGGCATTGTTAAATGTCCATCTTCCAATTTTTCTCTTTCTTTTCCATTTAATTTGAATGGGATTATGGTCAGCCCATAGATTTGGCAAAATCTCGATCCTTTCATTATTCTCCATTAACCCAGGGTCCATCCATATCTGATCTATTCTGGACCAAGAGTGGTGGGGGTTCGAAAAAAAAGTATATTGTTTTTTATTTGGATTTAATTCTCTCCATACATCTTTCAAGTTAAGTTCTCTTACCATATTATTAAAAGACGAAGGGAGTATTCTCCTTTCCTTTTTTTTTTTTTTTTGGGGGGCAGTTCTATAATCTTTATCTTTGTCTGGGACTGCATTATAGTCTCCTACAATGCATACATTGGCATACACAAATTCTGTTATTTTACGGTGAAGCCTATTATAAAAGTCTTTTTGGTTTGTATTCAGGGCACATATTGTAACTAATAACATCTTTTTCTGATTTACATTTATTTCTATAAAGAGCATTCTCCCTTCTTGATCTTTGTATATTTGTTTATGTTGCAATCAATCCTTTACATATACTACAATACCCCCTTTTTTTTATTTGCAAGTGCCGAGTACATTTTACCCGAATTTATATTCTTTAAGAGGTCTGCTTGATTATCTGGAATATGCACTTCTTGGATACAAGTTATGTCAGCATTTTGTTTTTTTAAGTTTCTCAAATATCTTAGAGGAATAAGGTATAAAGATGAATTGGTTTTCATATGTGCAAATACACTCAAGGTATGATGAGGATTTTAAAACAGAAGTATTTTATGATAAATTGACTGATTTAGATAAGATTTTGACAGGTACTGGTGAAAAGGTGATTAAAAAATTATATGGTTATTTATTGGAAATTAAACTAGAGGAAGATCAAGTTAAAGAAGCTATGATTGCTTGGGGGAAGAATTTTGGATATGGGATTGATTTAGAGAAATGGCAAAAATTGTGGTCTCAAAATTATAAAATGACAATGTCAACAGCATATAAAGAAAATTTGTATAAGATGTTTTACAGATGGCATTTTCCACCGACAAGAATAGCAAGAATGTTCAAGAATAAATCCGAAAAATGTTGGAAATGTCATCAGATACCTGGTTCATATTACCATATGTGGTGGACTTGCGAGGACGCTAGAAAATATTGGACTAAAATTCGCATGTGGTTGGAAGAAATGACAAAGAAACACATAGACTTGAAACCAGAGATTTTTTTATTGGGAATTTTACCTGACACATATAGTAAAGGTTTGAAATACCTGATTGTAAATGCATTAACAGCAGCTAGGATTGTATTTGCTAAAAATTGGAAAAATGAGAAAATACCATTACAGGAGGAAATTATTAAGAAAATATTGGAATGTGCTGAAATGAGCAGATTGACATTTGAAATTAGAGAACAAGAGGATAAACAATTTTATAAAATTTGGGATCTTTTCTATCAATGGTTAGATGATAAAATACAATAATAGAACATCTAGAATTTTAGAAAATAATGAATATATAAAGATATATTTCTTTTTTTTGATATCATATCTATAAAATGTTTTTAGGATAGATTTGGGAGGATTATATGAATTGTTATAAAATAAACTAAGTAAATTATAGTTATCTCGCAAAGTATGAATGAATAAAATTATAGTCCAATGATTGTTTAATAGTGATACTAGGGTATTTAATTTTTGATTGATAATATGAGTTATCATGCAATGTAACAGTAATTGAGACTACGAAATGGATGCACAAAAAATTGGTAAACCAACCAACACACTGCTTGTATATTTATGAAAGATGTTTTTTTATGTTTTGTTTGTTTTTGTTTGTCTTTAAAAAAATAATTTTCAAAAAAAAAATGGTAGCCCCTTCTCTGCTCTCTGATTCTCCCAGGTATTTGTTTCAGTGTAACCACTTCATGATCTTTGTATACAAGTGGTTCATCTCTGGTCTTACTATAGAGCAGGTCTTGTGTTATCTTCCTCGCAAATCGAATATGAACCTCTCGGGGTAGTCTATGTCTCCTTGCATAGTGTGTATATACTCTGTAGATCTCGTCTACATCATTTTCAATTTTTAGTTTGGGTTTCTGTAAAACCGCCACTATCAGATTCATCATAATTACATGTAAATCTTCCTTTTTGTCTTCCACCACATTTTGGAACCTAAGATGAAATGATGCCTTCTCTAATTCCATGTGTACCGTCAAATCCCGGAGTTCGCAGTAGAGCACTTTCCAATTTTGTTCTGAATCCTCTAATTTTTTTCTCCACCATCTCCATTCTTGCCTCTACTAAATTTAATTTCTGTTCATTTTTTATCACTTTTTCCTGCATCTTTCCAATCTTACTATTCAAATTTTGTATTTCATTTTTCACTTGTCCTATTTCAGTTCTCATCTCTATTTTTATATCTTCATGGTTCCTCGCTATCAATTCGTGGGTTTTTGCCATCATTTCCTGCATCATAGTGAGTGTTACCTGTACTGTCTGCAGGCTTTGAGCTGAACTAGTTTTTTTTTCTGCTAGTAGCATTGCATCTATAGATCTCTGCCCCATAGGTGAAGACGTCGTTGTTGTAGTTTTCTTTCCTGATTTTACATTTGTAGTTGATGTTATCGCCATTTTAACTATCTGTAGCAGCTCTTTCCAATCTACCATCAACTATCCCTAGTAGAGTGCTATTTTCCTCTCCTTTTCAGTTCAATCATAATATTAATACAGAAATTATTATATTATTAATTACCAAAATTCTATTATGGAAAATCACAATCAGCTCTTTTTTCTATTTTTTCTTATTGAACTTATTCAACTATTACAATACTTAAGAGAATTCTATATTAATCAAATACAGATATATTTACTCACAAAATCAACAGTCTTATATGCTTAATTAATTAATTTAAAGCAGCCAATTCATTAAAGTAATTTAATTCTTATCTATATATAAATATCAATTAATCTATTTTTTTTAGAGTTCTTAGTTATATGCTTACCTCAGGATAAGAATACCTCAATTTCTTACTATATGATTATTATTTGAAGGTCTGAGTTCTATATTTATACAACACATTTTCAATTGTCCAGTTATTCAAAAATTATTAACCAGTATTCTTAACTCAATATTCTAACACATATATATCAATTAAGATTATGTTCTACCAATATTATTTAGTTACATCTATGATTGACCAGTTGAATAATGTCCATGGATCTTCTTCTTTTTCTTCTTCTTTTTTTTAGATAAATGTCCTCTTTAAATTTGCACAGTCACAGTCACTTCCACCATTTTGTTTCTCCTTTCTATTTTGGCTTCTTCTTCTTCTTGCTCCTTTATTCGTTTTCTCCACACAGTCCTAGTTTCACTTATAAATCTGAGTTATCTCATTTCTTCCTTTTTTCTTTATCACATTTATCAGACAAATATTACAATTATAAGGTTTCTTTCCTCAATCCTTTCCTTAAATCTTTTAAAGTGTCAATTGTCCTCTTTTCAAGTTTTCACTCTCAGCTGTTCTTCTGATCTCTCTGTCTCACTTGGACACGTCACTGTCACTTTCTCTTTTTTCCCACAATTCTCAAATGTCAATCGCGAAAAAATATAGTTATAGAAACCCCTTTTCAACTCCCAAAGTAAAAGTAAATGGTGTTGTCTCACCCTTCAGCTCCTCCGTTTTCAGTGCTCCATTACTCAGCATAAATTACTGCCATTTCTTTAGTTAGTACTCCTTCCGATATTTTTGCCACTTTGCTGCACTGTTCAGTTTGGAGTTTCAATTTTAAATTTCCCTTTGTAGTATAAATCAATATTCTGGAAATCTTCTTTAAGTTCACCTTTCCACTACTCAATTTGCTGTTCTCCACTTTTTGCTTCCTTCTTTCTTCTTTAAGCTGCTGGGCTGCCACGTCTATGGTTCCAATCTGTATGATCTCCCTCTTCTGCTGCTGGTTTTTGGGGGATTCTCTTGCAATCTCTGGGATCGCGGCATCTCCCCGAGATTTCCAGGTCTTCCCCTTTCATCTGTCTACCCCTCCGAGGTCCAACATGCTCCTGGAAGCCACCAAACAGTGAAAATCGGACCCTTTCAGAGCGGCGATCCGCTCCTCAGCTCCGCATCAATGCAGCGCCCAGCTGGGTTGTTTAGTCCTGTTGTTGATAGTTGCTAGTTGGTTGATGTTCTGTTCACTGTTTTTTGTTCCTGAATTTTTCCCTATTTACTGTTGCTGATCGTCGTTCTTCTTGGATTGCTGTAAGTCTGTTACTGAACTATTTATGATACTGGACTTTGATATTTGGATTCTCCCTGGACTGAAAACTGACTGCTTTAACCTGTATGACTTGGGCTGCTTGTTGGACTTAGCTTAACTGTTTACTGGAAGTAAAAACCTACATATTACTATACAGTGTATCTGTGTGCTGGTTGTGTGTTATTCCTCACTACTCTCACTACATCTCCCTGTGTGCACTCATTCTCCTAATGGGGAATTACTTCAACAGTTATCCTTGAGCTCTTTTACAATCCAGCAAGAATAATATTAAAGCTATTACAAATCAAATTGTCTATAAAGCAAGTATTTAGGCTATGGTCCATTTGAGGCTTTACATTCTATGGTTGTATGCCCCCCAGTATTTATAGTCTTGAATTATATTATAAAGGTTGACCAGATCATTACTTCCCAGAGTATTTTTCTCATCCCCAAATTGCTTAGATGAAACAAAAAGGTTGGATGGCAAGGATTTCCAAACCTACTAAGGAAAATATGAAATGAAGGAGGGAGGAGGATAAATAAGGAACCAATATTTGTTTAAGTTTGCAAATATTTTCTGTTTCTATGTGTGCTATCTGTTTCTATCTATGTGACTAAGAATGTATTCACAGTACCATATTTTTAATGTGGTTAGCAATCAAAGGATGGCAAAATTCATAATCTTTAACAGGTAAGCTTTAACAGGTAAGCTTTAATAGGTAAGCTTTAACAGGTAAGCTTTAACAAGTACATTGACAACACTGTTGACCTAATAAGTATATTGACAATGGTTGGCTTCTATTCAAAGCTTTCCAGATGAAGTGTCCTCTTTTGCATAGGAACAGATGTGAAGCATAAAATATATCACTCATAAGGAACAGATGTTAAACAATGAAGAAAGCACTTTCCCCCTCCCCAAAAATACAAAGAACAATAGGTGGCATACACCAAATTATTATTTAAAATAAGTGAGTTGTAAGGGAGGACAGATGGATGAACGTTATTCCCACAGAGGGAATTTTCTCCCTTTGTCTTTATATGGGCAACCTCTTGGAAGTCTTTATTTATTCTTGAAGAGATAGAACTGAAATAGTAACCTTCATCTAGCTAATCAGGATCAAAGGTATGGAAAGAAATACGTGATCAGTTGTTCCCCTGAGGTCACTGAGGAACATCAACATTTCTCAGCTCCTATCTGGTACCTGAATCATGATCAGTTAAAGAAAAAACAGTTTATTTGAAAGTATAGACAGAGTCTTATATAAAGATGATAGGAGTAGGCAGAAGTAATCCTCAAATAAGTTGCTGCCTGTGAGTTAGCAGATTTTGATGTAGAACCTGCCAATCTCAGAATAATGCTAAGATAAGAATTACTTGATAACTGAATATAATATTAACAAACATGTCAATATGTATGGAGTGAATTTTAAACACATGCATGCAGGTAATAGTGAGCAGCAGGAGAGAGAAAAAATAATACTATCTTATCCAGTTACTGTATGAACATAATTTGGTTTGCTGAACATTTGCCTTTTGAACACTAAATATATGTATGAAACTGTAAAGTCAAATCATTACTTATATGCTCATGTTTTTATCCTAGCTAATAGCTGTAGTATTTTTATATTACTTTAGCTCTTGCACTTGTATATGTTGCAGACTTGCAGGTCTCTGAAGGAACACTGGATAGTTATTTAATTCTCATTAAGAAAAGAAATTCTCTTGCAGATACATTTAAAAGCTGCAATGCAAATAACATGCATTAAAATTGGAATTATTTCTTTTATTGGTAAACAAAAATCTATATACAGGGAGGAAAATTGTACAAGTCTAATAATAGCATCTTTAAAACTGAGTTTTTTTTCTAAAATATAATATAGGAAGTGAAAAATACTTCTTGTTTAGTCGAGAATATAGATTTTTGTTTGATGATTGCTAACATATTTCTGACAAAGAAAACTATTTGCTAGGGATATTGTTAATCCTAAAAATAAACTACCATTATCTAAAATTCAATTTAATCCTGTAGTTGTCCAGGTAAATAAATAAAATGCAAATGTTTATGATATGGGTTAGCATGCCATTATATCTTCGTTTTAAAATATTAACGTTCTTCTTAAGCAATATTTAAAGAAAATTTTGGATCCATCCTCAAGGGATTCTAAGGGACACAAGAAAATAACTACATTCTGATAATTACTTTAAAAGTTAGCAGGCAAGACAGGTAAAGTAGTACCAAATGTTAGTGTTTAGTAGAATGCAGTAAGATATATAACACAAAACAGTTCTGAAAGAACTGTAAAGCAAAATGATCCCTGGATTTGAAAATCAGCAGTTAATTATTTGTTGTACTAAAGATCAACAATATCAATAGAAAATAGCCGCCGGTTCTATATAAGTTTCTAGTAAGCCACAGAAAGCTAGAGAGGGAGATATGACATGTTTGTGAAATAGCAAATCCTAAACCAATCTTTAAAAATCAGATCTAAGTTTCCAGGATCCATTCTTAATGTTTATTAACTTCTAACAACAATATGGTTTAATGGCAGGGAATGCACTGATAATCTTCAGTGCATCTAACATGGAAGGGAATGAATAAAACTTGGCATTTTAGCTTATATAGAATCCTAGAGTCATACAGTTGGAAAGCTGTTTAGGCTATTTCAGTCTAACCTACTCTTACCCTGGGAAGCCAAATGGAAGCATCTTCCAATTAAATATAGCCAATGAAGGGGAGCCCACCACCTACCCAAGTAATTGGTTCCACAGTGTAAATATTATTTTTGAAAAAAAAAGGAAACAACCTTTCTATAATAATATATTATTCCATGCTTGGCAATGTGGAATGAGAAGAAACAGGTCAAAACTTACTTCTTCACATTCTTTTCAGATATGTATTTCTTAGTCATATTTATTCAAGGCTAAACATGTCTTTTACTATCTCTTATAGGACATAGTTTTCAATTTCTGTTGTTCCTCATTGCTCTTCTCAGAACCTCCTTTATGATTTCTTAATTTTAGAGTACAGTCCCTAAAACTAAAATAGTATTCAAGATGGGGACTAACCCAAACAAAATAGAATGTCCTACCCGTGTCAGAATCTGACTCAGAGGGGGAAGCCGAACAGCTGACAGGGAGTGGAAATGTGGCTTCATTGCCTGTGGAAAAAACTGGGGAAGGGCAACGTCTGGTTGGGCAGAGCAGGGGACAGGTAGAGCAAGGGAGGGGGAATTCAGAGGAACACCCAGGCCCAACCCCACCCCTTCATCCTAGGGCACGCAGTGAGGAACGGGGAAGGGAGCAATGTGAGTTGCATGGCTTATGGGGGAGGAAAGGGCCCTGATTCCCTTCATTAGCTGAAGCTGGGAACACAGTGTATAAAAGTTTTACCATGCTTTCAAGTCTGAAATTCCTTCTCCTGCCCTGTCAAGCTAATTACTTCAGCTTGGTTTTGCTTGGATTTTTAGTTACAGTTTGTATGTACCTTGTTTTGGACTGAATTTTCTACAGTTAAAGGCTGTTCTTGGGTGGGTTTTTTTTCTCCAGCCGAAGGTAACCTGGACATTGGGGGCAAAGTTGGAGATAATAAAGGGACTCTTATTGCTTATTTGACTGTGTTGCCTTTGTGCCACGCCCCCGGGTCATCACATAGAATTTATATAGACATAAAATGTACAGAATGTTGATTCAACCGAGAAGTGTATTTGCCTTCTTTGCAGTTATACCACACTGATGGCTCATATTCAGTTCACTAACATTGACATTTGAACCATATACTGTATTTCTTATACTTCATTATTAAGGCAGGTATCCTTCAACCAAAAGTATGCACATTTTTTTTGTTTCACATCTAGTATCCTTCTGCCCAAATACTTATTAGCACAATTTTCATTAAGAACTGCTACACAATTCAATTATTTTCAGGGACATGTCTGTGTGAGGGGGAAAGTTTATAGTTCTCCTCAGAGCTACTCAGAGCATCCAGTAGTGGGAGGTGCTTTAGTCTCTGCATTCATAGGCTGAGCTTGAATTGAGAAACACTCCTCCTCCTCCATGTGACTCCTCCATAGCGTTCCCCAGTCTTTGCTCAGCCTCGTGCGAGACAGGCAGTGCATTGATGAGCTCCTTGGTTGAATCAAGAAATTCTCTATTCAGTTTCAATTTCGTTCATTTACAGGTTGGAATTGTTCTCTCTCTCTCTCTCTTAGCCCTGCACAATTGTTTAATCCAGACTTCTATTTACCCTAGGGAAGCTCTTTTTGCGCCCCCAGAGGGTGGCAAAGTGGAGGGCTATCAGTGCCTTTGCACTACCTCCCATAGCCAAAACTCCTTACCCTGCCGTTTCTTCCTTGCCGCTTCATTTCCCTTTGTTTCTTTGCTAACGGCTTGAATTGCCTTCGTTTGAGTCGTTCTGTTAATTCCCCCCCGCCGAATGCCGGGAAGAGCTACTCTCTCCCTTCCCTGACCCTCTCACTGTTTAAAGCCTTGGCTTGTCCTTGGGGGGGGGGGCAAATTCGCCACTGGGAGGCCCGAGAATCCCTCGTGTCGTAGGCGGCCGCCATTTTGGGAGCCTCCTCATGGCCGGGCACCATTTTGTTGTTCAATATCTTGCTATGGTGTAAATTTAGTTCGAGGATACAGGACCTGTAGGCCTGTTTCAGAGCTGTTTCACCTCATTTAGCTATATGTAGCACTTGAGGCTGAGCCATCTATTTCAAGAGTCATTGGCATATCCCACAGCTTATTACTCAGTGGCGCAGTAGCAGAAGCAACAGCACCCACCCAGTTCCACCTGGGAAGGAAGCTGCTGAAGGCCCTAGTTCCCTTTCTCACTGGGCCTTAGGCGTTCATATTTTGGCTGATTGGATTACCTGCTTATTTTCTTTTTATTGGCATCAAACCTCTGTTATCTTTGGAGCAAGGGTTTAATTGCTTATTGCCAAGATAACGATTTTACCACTCTCCTGAGCAATACAATACTTTAAAAAAGGGGGGGACGTGAAATAATTATCAGGGCATCCGGTCTTGTCGCAGGTCGGTCCCTGGGCGTGCCAACCGCCTTCAACTTGATTCCTATCACATCCTCCAATTTACTTATTACTTGTTGAAATGGCAGATGGTAATACCTCCAGAGGACCTTCTTTGAAGGCCAAAGCCAAAACCTATCATTTGTGCATGCAGGCTAAGGAGACCTCTAAAGCCTCCCAGAGGGATGCTTTAAGACGTCACAAGGCCCTGGAAAAAGAGATTAACAGACGTACCAAAGAGTCACTTGCAGTGCCTCCGGTCCTCCCTCCCTCTACTCCCTCTACCTCTGCTCCACCCCCTCTAGATTTTTCCTCCTTATCCAGGCGCAGCTTGCCCTCACAAGTACAGCAGGCTCTGATTCCTGGCTAGAAGGGCCCCTGAAGCCACCTTCACCCCTACAGCTGCTGGCCTATGCCAAGAGGACTCACTCATAGACGAGGTTCCAGAGAGAGTGAGATCCTGGATGGAGTTGGCTATCCGCCAAGGGATCGCAACAGGAATCCAGTAAATAGCCAGGCCCGGTCTCTACCCAATGGCCCCTGACCACAAATCTCAATCTGTAAGATCCCTGCCCAGATTGGAACAACTCCATGGCCAGGTAGACTTACAGAGGGACATCCCCCGTACACAACGGGAGGAGGAGGAAGAGGAGGAGGAAGGGGATCTGGATCAGTTCAGGGAAGATGAAGATTTCGACTTGGGGTCTATGCAGTACAGCGAGTCCCTATTGGAGGCAAGGCCATTGGAAGGGGAGATGTCCGAGGATGAGGGTCTTACCCCCGATCAGCCCGCCTTTGTGGGCTTATTCAAGCCACACTTATTTAAGCCCCTACAATTCAAGGCCAAGAATATCTCAGGCCTAAATACGCAGTCACCCTCTGATCCCCCTCCTGCAGTCCCAGAGGGGCCAGATGACTCTATCTTTAAACAGCTGTGGTGGAGGCTGAGGTCATCCCAACTCCACCCATTTTCTCTGATCTGGTGTTAAAACAGCTGGCCTCCGCAGTGGCACCTCCAGCCCCGTCTGGCCATGATAAGAGATTTTTCAATTTGGACCCAGAATTCTCTAAACTACTGAGTACCCCTGAGGTTGACGAGCCCATAGTGGCCTAGCCTCCTCCTCGACCCCGAGTGATGCACTGGAGGCCCTGAGGGCAGAGGAGAAGCGGGCTGAGCTGGCCTTGCGCCAGGCACACCAATCAGATGCCTGGGCCATCAGATCGGCTATGGCTGCATCTTTCTTCACAAGGTCATCGATTCGATGGCTCTGCCAGCTCAAACAACACGTCCCTGCATCCAATGTCAGGGCACATCAGGACATCACCAAGTTCACAGCCACAGCCGAGTTCTCTGCCGACGCCACTTACCACTCAATCAAATTCTCCACCAGAGCAATCACATCACATGTCACAGCCCGCCATCTGCTATGGCTGAGACATTGGCAAGCAGACGTTAAGAACAAGGTCAAATTGGCATCCGCTCCCATTGTGGGAGGCAAATTATTCGGCCCGGCCCTGGACCCCTTACTGATGGAGAGCCGCAGTAAGAAAAAATTTCTCCCCTCCCTCATGTGGAGGTCAGAATCCAGAACTTCACAGCCCTTTTGGAGAGGGTCCTTTCAGCCCTTCTACCAGACTCCCTTCTCCCCCAGGTACCAATGGCCCCTATCCTTTAGGTCAGCTCAACCCCAGGATCATGCTGATTCGGGAGACAGGAATAGAAGGGGCAGCAATTACAAAAGGCGTTTTCAGGGATCAGGAAGCAGACTGTTCTGGTGCCCAAGATAGGCCACGACACTCCCTTCCCATTGGCGGGCATCTTAAATTCTTCGCCAGCCAATGGGACTCCTCTACTTCTGATGCCTGGGTCAGAGACACTATTAGGTTCGGTCTTGCCCTTGAGTTTCAGTCCACCCACCCGACTTCTTTATGGCATCCCCTCTTTCCAGAGACCACACCAAGTGTAATCTAATGGATTCCGTTATCCAGCATCTCCTTGACATAAGAGCCATCCAACCTGTCCCGACCGCACAACGAGGGCGGGGTTTTTACTCTCACCTGTTTGTGGTCCCAAAACATTTGGGGAGGTGGAGAGTGATATTAGATTTAAAACAACTCAATCGCTATCTGATACACTGCAAATTTAAGATGCATACATTACAATCCATTCTCCTGGGAACCAGACAAGGGGACTGGCTCACGTCCATAGACTTATCAGAGGCGTACTTACACATCGCCATTCAGCCTTCCCATTACAAATTCCTAAGGTTCTGCTATAATAATCATCACTTTCAATATGTGGCCCTCCCCTTTGGATTAGCCTCTGCCCCCCAGGACCTTTACCAAGGTTCTTGCAGTGCTAGCGGCCCATCTCAGGAACCTCCCTGTGCATATTCATTGTTATCTGGATGACATCCTCATCCTGTCCCCCTCTGAACATCAAGCAGCGAGGGACACCAGAATTACCCTAACTGCTCTCCAAGAGCATGGGTTTCTTATAAATTGGAAGAAGAGCCAATTATCTCCATCTACTCGTATAACCCATCTGGGGACGGTGATTGACACAGTGAAAGGGATGGTTTTTCTGTCCTCGGATAGACTACTCAGTATCCAAAAATCCGTCAGAGAGATCAGGCGATTTAAAAGGGTGTCCCTACTAGATTTGTCAAAGTTATTAGGAAAAAATGGTTTCATGCATTTCTATTATTCCCTGGGCCCGTTTACACACCAGGTCCCTCCAGTAGTTCCTGCTTCCGTACCAGAGATCCGGCACAAGCAACTCAAAACGCACGGTCAGGGTACCTCCAAGGGTTCTCACGTCCCTCCTCTGGTGGGTCAAACTGGCCATCAACAAAGGCTGCTTCTTCAAGGAGCCCCAAAGGCTCACTGTCACCACAGATGCCAGTCTATTTGGATGGGGCGGCCACGTTCAGTCACCGACATCACAGGGCAGATGGTCTGCAACAGAACAATCTTGCAGCATAAACTGGCTGGAACTTCACACTGTCCACCTGGCCCTCCGCAGCTTCCTCCCTCAGGTACGCGGACAACACATTCTCATTCTAACAGACAATGTCACGGCCAAAGCCCACATAAACAAACAGGGGGGCACACAATCAATACGATTAAAGAGGGAGGCCGAGCACCTCTGCTGTTGGGCAGAGAAAAATCTCCTTTCCATCAGGGCAGACCACATCTCGGGACTATCAAATACTCAAGCAGACTGGTTAAGCAGGGCCACCATAGACCAGTTGGAGTGGCGCCTCCACCCATCCCTATTCAAAGAGGCGGCAGCAATATTCGGGCAACCGGTAGTGGACCTGTTAGCATCCCCCCTCAATGCTCAGCTCCCGAGATTCTTCTCCAGATACCCATCCCGAGGGGTGGAGAATTACAATGCGTTATGCTGCCCTTGACCCACAGGGCTTCTGTACGCATTCCCCCCACTAGCACTGGTGCCCAGGGTTATCCAGAAGTTGCTGCATGAGAAAGCGGAGCTGCTGCTCATGACACCTTACTGGCCCAGACGGCCATGGTTTGTGGACCTCCGCAGCCTCTCAGTGGCCCCTCCCTGGAGGATCCCTCCAGACAGGATCTCTCTATCCCAGGGACCCCTCTTGCATCTGGATCCTCAATGGCTCCAATTAGCCATCTGGAGGTTGAGTGGGACCGCCTGAAGAGAGAAAACTTCTCTAGCAAGGTCATTGACACTATTCTAGCTGCCAGACGGCACTCAACCATTCGAATTTACAACGCTACAGGTATAACTACTCATTCCACCTGGAGTGTGGCGACCTCGGCAGCTTGGGCCACTCAGGCACCAATAACCGAAATCTGCCGGGTGGCGACTTGGACATCCCCGTCACCTTTTATTAGGCACTCCAAGATTGATGTGTTTGCCTCAGCAGAGGCTTCCTTTGGTAGATGGGTTCTCCAGTGGGTTCTTAGAGATCCTGAGGCAGTTCCACACCAGATGGAGTCCCTCCTTTAGGACAGGCCCAGCTTTGGTATGTCCCACTACTGGATGCTCTGAGCAGCTCCGAGAAGGGGCGTTGGTTCTTACCTGATATGCCCATTCTCTTTGAGCTGCAAAGAGCATCCAGCCCCACCCAAATTTCACCGTCTGGTGGGGGTCTTGTTTCGGCCAATGATCCATTAGGTAGTTAGGATGAGAACACGTTTTTTTCCTCTCATCTTCGCAAAACTGGGGAACGCTATGGAGGAGTCACATGGAGGAGGAGGAGCGTTCCTCAATTCAAGCTCAGCTTATGAATGCAGAGACTGAAGCACCTCCCACTACTGGATGCTCTTCGCAGCTCAAAGAGAATGGGCGTATCACCAACGCCCCATCCCTTTTAAAATAACTTGGCTGGGCCTGCTGAAATATTGTAGAAAAATTGTAGTTCACACCATTGGAGATATAATGATAATTGATTGATTGATGATTGGATTTATGTCCTTCCTGTCTTTTGTTCAGGAGCTCAAGGAAGCATACATATTGCTCCAGGATTGGAATAAACAGACCTCATTGTTTAAAGTTCTTTTTTAAACAATGTATATAATAAACAGATATAATTAACACCATTGTAAAAACTGTACACATGCAAATGACAAAAATGGAAGAAGAATAGACAATAGCATAGTACAACGTTCATAAACGTAATAAAAACAGAAAACATTTTACCATACCAAGAACCATATAAAAGCTAATAATTACAGTTAACAAAAATGTCTGCATTAGACAAATCTGCCCCCAAATCATCATGGATCATAAAAGATTAGATGCTCTCAACCTCTAATGATAAAAAAACACTAAAACAGACTGTATTAAAGAAAACCTGTCATTATAATTAATATTTCTACTTTCCTCCAACCAGTTAAATGTGAAGCCAAGGCTAGTTTCTAACCTTTTTACATCATTGATTAAGTATCCTACTTAATTCTTCCATAAGTAGGCTATAACTTGATGGGTGGCAAAACTTAATAACTCTTTATCTGACTACTCTATATGTAAATCACCAGGAACTGACAATAAGGCTAATTTAAGAGTCCTGGTTGCCTCTTTTTCAATAATTCTATTGCACACCTTAAAAATGCTATCCAGAAACGTTTATATGATTGAATATTGCCACTGTCAATGAAAATAGGTACCAATCTCTCCAAGACATTTTCCTCCAACAAAGATTACTCTTCCTTTAGCAATATACTGTATTCTGTTGAGGATCAAATGTCACCCATGAATCATTTTAAGGTTAACTTCCCTAATTCTGGCAGATATACATATGAGAAAATTGATGAGTTACATGCTATTCATACATTGTCACCCAGAGATATCATTCTTCCAAATCTTTCAGAGGAGCTATTTAACTCTTTGAGGCCAGCATTGTAACATTTTGTAAGATTAATTTTTGAGAATGCCCTGGGCTGGATTGTTACAAATAATTCTCACATAACTAAACACAACTTGTTTGGACTCCTACCCTACCCTGCTTACATATCAATAGTGTTTTTCTTGAGCCATAGTTCCCTTGCCCTTTTTTAATAATGTACTTAGTTTTGCTAAAATTTACAATTAAATCCTGAAATATCAGTTAACAATAGTTGAAGTATATATTTGTATTAATTATAGCTACTCCCCAATCATGACAAATTTAAATTACTAAGCCTTTATAGTATTTTTAATCAATGGGGAATATTTAATTTTAAAAGCTTAGAGATAACTTTAGGTAGATTTTCTCAAATCAAATATAAAATTCTCTTGGTTGACAATGTTTCTGTGATCCTGCCTTTATTATTATTTTTTACAAATAATTCCAACAGATCCCACATGCCTTCCTCCTCCTATATTATTCACAACAACAATGCTTTAAGGTAGTTGGCCTGAGAGAGTGAGACTGGCCCAAATTATCTCTCTCTTTTTCTCTTACATCTTGAAAAATGAAAACCAAGCATTCTAATGTTTGCAAATTTATCTGAAGGCCTACACAAGAATAAAAAACATACACAAATTTGCTTTCAGAGATTCGTCTGTCTTTGCAAGGGAAAAAAACAGCATCAGCAGATAAATCTGTTTTCTTCCTTGTTTTTAATTGAAATCTCTGATTATTATCATTCAACCAGATTTTATTTGGCAGCATAAATCTGAAAATAAGAAAAGTCAGTAGTCTATCCTGCTTAATGCCTCTATTTTCATTAAACTCCCTTATTACTCAACCATTCACTGTATTTTACATAATTTTGGTTATACAGTTGAATCATGAATGATTGCAAACAGAGTAGTTTGTAGCATCACACACCATAATAATGCTAGGTCCTTAATTGTATTAAGAACATTCCTATGTTTAAGCAAATAAAGGTGAAGTTCAGTGTCTTAATGTGCAGAACTGGGGACTGAAGAGCCAAGATCAAATATGCCTTTGTAAAGTTACATATTTTGTAAATTTCCTTCACTCAAATCTGGAAGAATTCCTGAAGGGGGCATATATGTTCCTTAATTCTTAGGGTGGGCGTCTCGGCTTTTCTGCAGCATTATTCCTTTGGCAGCTCTTTAAAAAATGGTAATGCTGATTATGGTACATTTCTCAGAAGAAAGTAGAATGCCACAGTTGAAAAACTTGCACTCTGCCCCTGCCTGACCATCCTGAAAACCAATTTCATAATTACAGCTGAGGAAGGAAATTGGAACAATTTACATAAGAGGAAAGGAGGGAAGATTATTATAGCTCGACAAAATTAACTGTTTGGCTGTGCAGGGAACAAAAGAATAAAAACTAGTAATCTCCTCATTAAAGCATTCTGGCACAATCAAGTGTAGAAAAAATAAATAAATTCCAGCCGGCTGAATGGAATACATTTGGATGGGTTGTATCATATCGTCACAGTAGAGCCAAACAGGTTTATGGTTTTGGAGAATGTGCTTTTCATTCTGCATGTTTTCTATTTTCCCCTTATCCATGTGCATGCATACATGCAGGCACGTGCGTGCATACATGCAGGCACGCGTGTGCATACATGCAGGCACGTGCGTGCATACATGCAGGCATGCACACACACACACACAGGAAAAAAAGAGAACCAGATTCTAGAATGATGACTGTATGAGTTTGGGTAATTATGGAATTAGCATTACATTCTGGAATTTGGGTGCTGGAATTTAAGACAAGATTTTAAGACTCATGGAATACATTCATGAAATATTAATAGGACAATGTTTATCAACTAATTGATAAAATTCACCAAATATTTCAGGAGAGTTTTTTTCAGTCTGAGTATTTTTCATTGGAAAAGATGTTAAAAAGATGAGATTTCTGAGATAAACTAATTGCAATTATGATATATTGTTTATCAGTGGTAAATTCTTTTGAATTTAATGAGAATTATTCCTTTAGCAAAGTGCTGAAAATGGCAGAACAAAAATGTCTCTGAGTCTAGCGCCATTCCTTGGGGTGCTAGGAAATCTTATAAACTTTAAATAATGGTGTTTTGATCTGAACAAATGGTGCATAGCGGCCACTAAGCACAAATTCTTGGTGGTTTTTATTTTTACATTTCATCATAAAATTTAAATGGGTCCATCCATCATTGGTTAATGTACCCTTTAAAGATAACATTTTATAGGTGATCTCTTTAAGTTATAATAATATTTTTATGAGTGACCCTGTTGTTCATTTTTATCTTCAGAACAAACCTGAAACAATATCTTCATTTCACCTCTGGCACCAGAGGCAGTCACAGAGTTCCATTTATTGTTTTTGATATAAATAGCATTTTCTTTTAAGGCAGATTTAGCTTCAATAGCAGTGCCCAGCCACTCAAAACTGCAGTGCTGGCTAGGTTATTAAACCGATCATCTACCTCCAGAGCCTATTACTGTGAGGAGAGCAGCTGGCATAATACAGATCTAGTACTAGAAGTATGAAATACAATTTTGGAGGGCAGGCTTGGTTTACTACATTGGATCATTGGCAGGAGAAAGGATACAGAGGTTGCCTCCTATTTGTTGGGAAATTACTATGGGTAATTTCCAGTTTAGTTTGTATATTCCCAGTCAATCCTTGTATCCAAATCGGAGCAAGTATACACATGCCACTCGCTTCTGATAGCAAAAATATTGGTTGATGCTTATTTAGTAAAGGAAAAAGTTAACTGGAAAAATGGGGCAAAAGGCAGGGAGAGGAAGAGATGGAGGTAACAACCAGCAGGAGATAAAAGGACAGAAAACTTAATATTAACACCGTATATTATCTATAGATGAAAAGGCACAGATGCACAGATTTTTGCAGTGACTAGAAACAATACTGTGGGCAATTAATGTAGACAACTCCAAAGGGAGGGATCTTTGCTTATTACAGTTTTTACCCTTTTATGTGCACAACAGTAGCAAAATAGAGATGGAAAATAAGACACCAAGTGATCCCACCCCTTTTCTCCGCTGTGAAAGAAATAGTTTGAGGATGATGTATCCTAATGTTATTGACTGTGCAGGAAAGGTAATGGTGCAGTTTCTAATCCATATGCTACCTGGGTGATTTCTGGCTGTGTAACAACTTCCTTTTTCATCAGAGAAGAATGGAATAATTAATCAGCCAGTGGGTGCGATTGCACGAAGCCTTTGGATAAGAGAAATACCAAGCACTTTCCTCTTAAATATATACTCACAGGGCTTTGACTGTTGTGAACCTGGGATAAGCTTCTTTTGCCATGATTCTTTGAAAACATATATATTTTAAAGATCTCCATAGAGAGAGTGGTTATTATGGTGCATTTATGGACAAGTAATTGCAATGCTGCCTTACTGTTTTTCTCTCTAGGAATATGTGAACAATAAAGGAATTTTAAGGGGTAACCAGCAGGCAAGAATTTATATCATATTTATGAATAATGCACACAGGCAGTTGCCTCTTTTGATAGCAGTGTTCTAATATCTAAGGGGCTACCACAAAGAAGAGGGGGGAAAATATATTCTCTAAAGCACCTGAAGGCAGGACAAGAAGCAATGGTTGGAAACTAAGGAGAGATCCAGCTTAGAACTAAAGAGAAATTTCCTGAGAACAGGAAATTTGAGAACAATTAAACAGGGGAACAGCTTGCCTTCAGAAGTTGTGAGTGCTCCATCATTGGGGTTTTTTAAGAAGAGATAGATCAGCCATTTGTCTGAAATGGTATTGGGTTCCTGCCTGAGCAGCGGGTTAGACAAGCTGACTTCCAAGGTCCATTCCAGCTCTGTTGTTCTGTTCTGTTCTGTTTTTTGTTCATCTGTACATATTCATACTTATCAATTTTATAGTCTTCCTATGCCATCCTTTAATCATCAATAGTTCTGGTGTACAAAGGAAAATGACTTATTATTAGTAAAAGATCAGACTGAAAATGTAAAGGATTATAACTGCATAGAGAAAAGCATCTTCTAAAAATGTTATGGAGTCCTTAATGCAGCCTGTGCATGAACTATTCACCAGTATCTAGAATCAGATTTGTTCATATTTCTCATTCAGCCATTGCAAAATCATTCATTGTAATAATGATTTATTCCCAGAATGTGGATAACTTCTAGGCATGGATTTGGATCACAGCGGCTTCTATAGGACATAATACACATCAAACTTCTATTCCAGTATTATGAATCATCAAAGGTCAGAAACCTACAGAGAACTATGAGTTATGCACACAAAAGGGAGTGGACCATATTCAGTATTCTTAATGTTTATTAATTTAATCTGTGGTTAAATTAAAAATATTAGAAGACAAAATGATAGCAACCCATTAACATATTCAGAATGTATAACAGTAATAGAAAGGGTATTTTTCACTATTCATATGTCCACCTGTAATTATCTGGGCTCCATTTGAAAAACCAACTGAAAGGTCTCTAAAATTCTTCAGTGCTCCTACAGAGAATGTTTCATTTAAAAACAAAATATTCAAGAGGAGATATAGGGGATGGCTCTCTTCTAGTTTGGTCCTAATCGACAGGAAAGAGAAGAAGTAAAAGCAGTGGAAAAAAGACCCTGCCTTGGGACACAAGATGTTAGAGAAAAGGAAAGCACATTTAGTCATCCTCATGAGATTTTAGGAGAGCCAATGCTTTTATGCTTCAGCAAGCATAGAGAAATAATAAGGTGGGATCAGTGGCCAGAAATGCTGATGTCAAAAAAAAGAAAAAGTACAACAGGACCGGAAGCTTCTCAAAATAAGATAATGGATGTATACTAGCATGTCATTCCAAGAAAGGAGAATTTGATAGGATAGTTATAGAGAGAAACTAGATTTCCCCAACATTTACTTTGATTTGATCTTCGCCCCAAAGGAGGACTGTGTTCAAGTAGACTAAGCAGATCAGAGACAGAAGTGAAAGGAAAGAAAGAAATGTTTAGCGAGCATTTGGTTACCTTGAACAAGTTTGTCCCCAAGACTATTTCAATTGCATCCAAGAACTAGTTCAATTGCATTTTGAAGCAGCTTGTGAGTATTAATTTGGAGCTTCTTTCTTTGATTTTTCAGACATTATGAAGGTAGGGCGTAACGCCAGAAGGTCCAGAAAGGGAAAAAGAAAGATAACAGACCAGCTTTATATCAATATTGGGGAAAACTTTGAACATATTGTTAAACAATTGTTTTGTAAAATTTCAGAAAAATAATGTATTGTTTGGGAAGGGCCAACTTGGGTTCATTTAGAATGTTCTGGCCAAGCAGTTTTGTTTCTTTTTGACACAGTGACCAGTTTAATCGATCATAGGATTGTGGTGGATATAATGCATTTTGATTTTGGCAGTGCATTTGATATGAACTTCTAGCAGAAAGAAAATGGCAAAATATATGCTGGACATGTTATTGTTAGATCTATACAGAGCTGCCAAACAATTGTACCCAATGAATACACAACAGCAGCCTGCCTCGAGCTTGGAAGGAAGTTCATGGCTATGTTCTGGTTCTATGCTGTTCAACATATTGATAAATGATTTGGACAAGGGATTGGAAAATATGTTTATCAAATCTGTAATTGACAAAAATATGGCTTTATTAGAAGAGTATTGTGATTCAGATGGATCTTGAAAAGCTGGTTCTCAATGGGCAGAAACTAGCAAGATGAACTTCAATAGGGACAAATGTGAAATCCTATATTTGGGTTAAAAGAAAAATCAAAGGTAGATACTGCATGATTAAAGAGGGACTTTATTGGGTAGCATAAACATAAACTAATATCAAAAATAATCATTCTTCTCTATTTGCTATTGATCAGATCATACCTAATACAGAATTGAATGCACTCTGTTCCAAACACTGCAATTTTGGAAGGGCATTAAAATACCTGAGTTTTCCAGAGAACAGCAAACAAGGTGGTAAGAGTCTTGCAGAGAAAATCTTACAATGGAAAACAATGAATATGTTTAGCCTGAAGAAGAGAAGAATGAATGGAGGTGTGATAGTCATTTTCAAATTTCTGAAAGGATCCAATGTAGAATTCATAGTAGAATTGAGGTTAAATTACAAGGAGATACCTTTTGTATAGACATTAGGAAAATTTTTGTAATGGTAACATCTATTAAAGAATGGATTAATCTACTTGAGAGTTGGTGGACTTTTGTTCAATAAATGTGCTAAAACAGAAGCCAAAAGATATTTTCTTGGAGATGTTGTAGTTGAAGATTCAAGCACTGGTCAAGTGATTGGAATAGATGACCTCTGAGGAACATTCCAACCCTGACATTCTATGACTATGGAGACAGAATGAGTGAATTTATAAATAAAATAATCTTAAAGAGAGAAATGCTAACATGCCTATTTCATTTTTTAATGATATACAACCTAATTTGTAAGAAGAACACAGAGATTTACAGAGGTGTACACTACTAACATTTAACTAAGATTGCAAGCTCAGTAAAATAAAATAATATTTAGTAACCATCTAAAACAGGGATGTCAAACTCAAGTCCCAGGGGCTGAATCTGACCCACAGGGTGTTTCGATCTGGCCTGTAGGTCCACCCTGGAAACAGTGAAGGACCAGCCCGCAGTCCTGCCAGTGAAAACGGAGCTCAAGAGGGCTGTGCAAGGCCCACCCGGGGTCTGTTTCCAGCCTCAATGGCCTCCTGCAGCCCTCTGCCAGTGAAAATGGAGGCCTGAGGAGGTGGTAAAAAATGTGGTAAAAGATGGAGCCTCAATGTCTGAGGTTGAGCTGGCCATGTCCACTCTGGCCACGCCTCCCAACCACCACCCCCAGCTTCCTGAGATGAAACACAAGCCGGATGTGGCCCTCAATGAAATCAAGTTTGACATCCCTGCTGTAAAATGTCCCTTGAACCTCTGTGTGAACCAAAAAAATAGTCCTTATTCAAAACATCTCAATAATAATAATGAAATACAGCTGGATGATAGATTAAATAGATGGAAAACCAAAGCTTTGTGACAGCACTTGAAAAACATTGAAGGAAAATGTGATGACAACTTGACATGGGCATGGCTTAAGATGGGAACCAGCAAGAAAGAAATGGAAGGTTTAATACTCGCTGCTCAAGACTGCGTGTAAGAGCAAAGATACTGGTGCCAATCAATTGCTGACTTTTACGACAAGTTGATGTTTATATGGTGTGGTCAATATTGAACAAACAAACTACGCCACCCGGGTTGCTAAATTAACCTGTATTTTAAAAAATATGACTAACCTGTATCCTAAAAGTTATGGGAAAATAAAGTGGAAAATGTTATCAAAAATGAGAAGCTGGGACATTTAAATACAGGTAGATCTTCATTTGGAACACAACACACCAAATATTACAGTTGTCGAAAACAGAAATGTACAATTTATTGATATTGCGGTACCAGGAAATGCCAGAGTCAAAGAAAAAGAATGGGAACAAATCACAAAATACCATGACCTGGCCATTGAAACTACATGATTATGGATGAAACACTTGGCACCAAGAATTTTATAAAATACATCAAGAAATTGCAGCTTCCTGTAATAACATCAGCGGAACTACAAAAAACTGTGCTATTCAGAACATTGTACATCTTAAGAAGGTACTTGGTTGATACCTAGGACACTGGTAGCAACCCATATCAACCATTAGCACCAGTCAATGGTATTTGTGATGCATTTTTGAATGTTCAGTTGACTGAGTTTCATGGTTAGTGAATAAAACAAATAATAACAATAACAATAATAATAATAATTAGAAAAATCACAACGTGTCAGTTATCACAGTTGTCGAAAACTGAAATGTACAATTTATTGATATCGCTGTATCAGGAGATGCCAGAGTCAAAGAAAAAGAACTGGAAAATATCCTGAAATATCGCGACCTGGCCATTGAAACTATATGATTATGGTTGAAATATGTAACAGTGATACCCATTGTCATCAGGGTATCATGTCCAATAATTTTGCAAAATACATCAAGAAATTGCAACTTCCTGCTATAGTACCAGCAGAGCTGCAAAAGACTGTACTACTGGGAACATCACACGTTTTCAGAATATATTGGTCAATACCTAGGATGCTGGCAGCAATCCAAATCAACCATCAGATACATTTTTAAATGTTCAGTTGACTGAGACATGTTTAATGAATAAAAGTTTATAATAATATAGAATAAGAGAAGACTATTTAGGAAGTTCTTGTCCTTAAGATATATCTAGGATCCTTAAGCTATAAATAGGATAGGTTTACAGAGTGAATCACTTTGATTATAGCAAACTGAAAAATTGGGCACCTATGAATTATTCACCAGAAGTATGTCTATCAGTTCTGATTTAATTTGGACGCTTGAATCAATTTGTACAGTTTTAATATTCAATTTCAATGTTCCAGTTGATTCAAAAAATGGATATGATCTAATAGGTACCTTTGAATTGACCCAGGGACTGAAAGATTTAAATTAATTCAATTTGATTCAGAACATTAAAATGCATATGAATATGCACAGAAAATATTCAAATCATTTTGAATCTGTTCTGAACTAATTAGTTTGAATAATAACATTGACTTGATATTCTAAATTGATCTGACTTAATTTAGAACACTGAATATTAGCCTTGTTTTATTGCTTACCACTGTCATATTATTAGCATAAAATCCTATAAAGATATATAATGAGGTTGTATTGCAATACAATTTATATTTTGAAGATAGTAGAAATGCTGATACATACTTCTGCAAAGGCTTGATTCAATGTTTGTGAATTCACACAAATTTCACACCCCTTATATTTAAGTAATGTTTTAAGCTTACTTATTTATTGGCTTTTGTACTCTGAATATTGCAGCACAATGGCAAAGTTTTTTTTAAAAAAAATCCAATCCTAATGTTCCATTAGATTAAAATTGATCTTACCTAACATTTGAGAAGATATATCAATAACTTATCTATAGGCTGGAGACACTGAAACAGAGAAATGTAAAACTCTTAGAGAATATTCATTTCCAACTGCAGACAAATGTATTGATGTACATATATTTATGCAGACTTTCAGAGAGTCACAACATGAAAAACAATAAATAACAAGAGACGTTCAAAATGCAAAACCTGCTGCCAAAAATTCATGGACATACATTCCATCAGGCAAAAGCTCCCAAGCCCTCCAGGAAAGCCCCATTTTCACAAGTTTCCATAGTTAGAATTGAGACAAACACACTTTTCACAGGAAGTCATTCCAAAGGACCAACCCCATGATGGAGAAATACCTCCAGGCTCTGGCCCTCTGACTTCCCACAGCTTCTTCCAGCATGATCTTGTCTTTATGTTGGAACAACTTTGGCATTATATGACTTAAGTTAAAATATTTGTCTGCTTTTTAAAATATAGCCTGCTGCTGAAAGCTGTCAGGACGCCTCCTCATATCCAATAAAATAGCAAAATAACATTTGAAACACAGTCAGTAATTTAAAATAACTTAAATTTAAGTCCTAAATCTGTTTCAAATATGAAAATCCCAGAACAGAAACAGCTAGTAGACCTGGGTTTATTAAATGTGCTGGCAACTACCAGAGGCAATGCAGTTCTTTTGTCTGATCTTCTCAAGACTTGCCAGCTTCTTGGTCATAGTGTTCCATAACAGCTAAAATGTTGCATATTACCATGAAAACATGATAAAATAGTCATTTCTAGACATTCTTAGTGAATTGTTCAGTCAAACAGGTTTTACTTTGACCTTCAAACAGTTTTACTGTATAACCTCAATTCTCTTTAAAGGGAATTAAAATTGAACTGAATTATGTGGGTTAATCATGTCAAGAAACGCAGCTGGCCATAACATTGTAATAGGTATAATTAGGAACAGGTATGCTTGCTTCATTTTACATGAAAATATAAGTATTACTGCATAAGAAATAATTTAATGTAATCATATTAATTATGCATACAACTTTGTTCCTTTTAGTACTGTTCTATTGATACTTCTTTGGCAAATGGCTTTTTTATCCAAGTTATAAAAGACATTACATTCTTATTATTTGTAACAATTCATAGTGGTTCTGGGACAATTTTGGCTGAGGTTTTTTTTTTTTTTTTGAACATTGTTGGCATTTTTTTTATAAATTGTAAGAGATCTTTTAAAATCAAGATCTGAATGTGAGCAGAAAGGAATATACTGTACTTAAGGGAAAGTATTTGAAAGCATAAACTTAAGCCTGGAAAAATGAGAAAACAAGGATTCAGTAACAAAATATCTGACAATTGTAAGCGCTGCCTTATCTGTATTTATTTTACCATTCATTTGTTTTAAAATTGCATTAAGTCAAATCTGAAATGGCAATTTAGGAGGCATACAACTTTAAGCACAATAATCTAACTTGGTTGTCCTCCTTTATTTGTGTTGTTCAAACTGAGTTAATTACTTCAAGTACTGAGAGCCTACTAATTGAGACTTGAGAGAGAACATGCTCCAAATAATATGCTAACGTTGACCATTAATAGAAAGCTAGAGAATATGAATATTTGCTAACACAGAAATCGGATGGCTGTGATTAGGATAGTCAGTACTATTATATGTCCTTGCATAATGGCTTTGACAGTTTCTTTCTAAATCAGCCAAAATAATGTAAGTTTGTCAAATTTTCTGATAGTTAAAATTATCTACTTCCAAAGACCAAAGTCCCAGGAGAAGTGGTCAGGAAGTAGCAATCATATGATATGACACTTAATGAGCTGAGATGATTCAGAAGTGACATAATTTGCCACAGTAATGTAATGACTTTACTACTTTAAAACTGCAAAATAAGATAACTCAGAATTAGAATTGAAATTCAAGACAACAGGTTGTCCCTGGATATTATAGCTCATTTTCTTTTTCACCCTCTTGAAAAAGGGTGAATGCAGCATAAATAACAAATGATGAAAAGTCTCTTCTGTTTTCCAAATAGGTCCTGCAGCACTTTATCCATACCCACAAGGTAGATTTCTGTAAACTATTTCCCAGCTTTGAATTTTATTTCTAGTTAGATGACAGCTATTTGCGGGTGTAGCCAGGGGTGGGATTCTACCAGTTTGCACCTATTCTCTAGAACCAGTTGTTAACATTCTAAGCAGTTCAGAGAACAGGTTGTTAGAAGAAATTACTGGCCTAATCCTGTAAGGAAGGCAGGAAAGAAACATTCTGGTGTTGCTTACAGAAACTTGTCTCTCCATTAACCCTTATTACATTCTTGGCAGGACTAGACTCCCTGTCTCAGGAACTTCTCTGGAGTTTTTTTCCCCTCCTTTGCTGGTACTTTGCTTGTGTGGAGTGACCATCCAAAGTTACAATGGCACTGAAAAAAGTGGCATGACCATTTCTCACACTTACGACTGTTACAGCATCCCCACAGTCATGAGAGGCCAGGCGAGGATATGTGTGCCTCGATGTGAGTAATATTGAGTTGGCCATGCCCAGCCAATAACATGACCACCAAGCCATGTCCACCCAGTCACATGACCACCAAGCCATGCCCACCAACTAAGCCATGCCCACAGAACCGGTTGTTAAAAAATTTGAATCCCACCCCTGGTGTAGCTACTTGCAATTAAAAACAAAGCTAGTGGGTTTTACTTTGTGCCTATCATTCTTTAATAATTAAAAAAGGGATTTGCAGTGGCTCAGGAGTGTTTATGTTATTCCTATCAGAAATTCTGATCAACTATGAATGTTCTTTTAATATTAGAAGAAAATATAGATCCAAAAAGCTGGTGTTCTTTAGTTCTTTAAAAGAACCAAACAAAGTTTAGAATTATGGTACTTTCTTTATAGAGGGAATAATGAAGTGAATATTTTTCAGTGTTTAAATATTTTCCCATTACTACAGATAAAGCTTACTTTCCAATGTTTCCAATGGAATTGTATTGCTAGTGTAAGCACTAGTACATTTTTAAGTCTAGTATATATTTTCTGTGAGAGTGACTATCCTCAGCCTATTATTAAAGATTGGAAAGCAACTCCGATCACTAACCAAGTAGGTTTGCTGTAATGATGAGGTTTGATATTCAATCATACCTAGAGAATGCCAAATTCAGTAAGACTAAATTGAAGTATCATTTCCAAACAATACTAGCTGCTGTGGGTCAGTCATTTTATTCATTGCATTTCATTTTATTTCATCCCCCCCATTCCTTATTAGTCTTCCATAGAAATCAGATGAATTTTGGATGGGGTTGATTCTTTTTCCACCATGGGAATCTTGTATGAAATGATTCTGAATTAATATTTTAAACATTATTTTTATTTTAAATAGAAAATTGATCCAATTAACTTGGGAATCAATGCAATTCTCACTCTGTTCTTGTTAATTTTTGTCAAAATACCATATCATCCCATCTAAAGTCAAATTATAGCATATTAAATACTTTAATACCAATTGGGTAAGAGGCACTAATTTCTTAAACCTGTATTTTCCTATCTGATACCTTTCCAGGTGTATTTGTGCTGTAACTCCTAGAATTTCTATATAACATGGTTGGCTGAGAAATCTGGCTTCAATTGTCTTAACACATCTTGAAACTGGTATTTTTCTATCTGTTTTTGTATGGTTTCTGTTTTTAATTACTGTGGTACCTTAGTATTTCCATGAGGAGGTTTTTTTCCCCTCAAAACAGTAGCACAAACATATCGGAATAAATAAAGCTGTGCTGTATTTCTTAAAACTAATTTGGACTCCTTCTGTGTTCATGGGGAATTATTTCTCTGGTATCACAAATACTTTGCAGCTGATAAGATTTACCACGGGTTTATTTTTCTATGCAAAACATAGTCCCTTTAGATATAGTCTTCTATGAGTAGCATGGACCCTTTAGGTATCTGTTTTGGAATCTAATGGCCTGTCAAACATCCCTGCTTCAGTGTGTTTTCCTTTTGCATAACTTTAAATGACTTTATTTTGCTTTGTAGTCTAGGCTAGCTACTACAATACTGGATAAGGTTTCTGAATAGAAGTGAAGAACAGCGGCTGCTTCATTTTGGTCTTTGCAGCATGGAAGCACTTTGTACCAGCAGTGGTTTGGTGCTAAGGTAAATCCCCCCTGAACCTGAATTGACCTGTCTGTTGTGAGTTGTTTGATTGTCCCAACTGTCAGGATGTTAGAGAACCTAGACTGGGGAAGATGCTTCTCCATTATTATGAAATAATCCTTGTTGTGAAATAGTCTGCCACTGGTGAGGAGGCTTGCTCTGAGCCTCTTGCCCTTTTGGAAACATGTTAAATGGAGATTTTTCAAAAGAGTTTTTTTTATCTAGTTAAGATACCACCATAGTACTGTGTATTTTGTATTATGGTATACTAATGTATACTATTGTACTGTGGAAGTTTTCTCTCATATACCACTAAGAATTGCATGGTTGCAGCGGTTTCTTATGCTCTGATAATGTTAATGGACTGTGGGCTATGTTGTTCTCACAAAAAAAGAAATATGCAAAACTGATCAGTTGTAATGGTAATGTCTGTTCCTAAGATAATTCTGAACAATTGTATCTAAATAAATGAGAAGAATTGTAACATGTGATGATTATTTAAGGTACAGAAAGACTAGGGAGAAGTTCCCTGAAGATGGACTCCAACACAGCTCAGAAGACTAAATCTCTGGTCCCAGAGGTTTATAGGAGATTGGATCCCGGGATTTTTGGGGGAGGAGAGGCTTTTTTTATTCACTTCATATCCAAATTAAGAACCAAGCTGTTCCAACATCAATGTTGCCTTGTAAGCACACACAATGTGTATGTATAAGGGGTATTATTTTCTTGTTTTGCAATCAGCTTGAAGTGGATTGTACCTGGAAAAACAGCAACTATATGCAATCAATTGATTGCTAAAGAATTAATATCCCACTAGCATCCTTTTTTATAGGTAGAGTGGAACATGAAATTTTAAAATCAACTTTGCTATGCAACCAACAACTTCAGCTAAAAATGTGAGCCTTTTCAAGAAAAATTCAACATCCTTTTCACTTAACACATCATGTTAAAGCAAATACTGAATTGTTTTATCAATAATAAGTAAGTTGCAAAATTTATAAATACATAGACTGTTTTGTCCAAGGTCTCTTTGTATCAAACATTACGGTATTTGCCTCTGAAGAAATAAATATTAGGGACATATGATTCATTTATTTTTCATTCAAAAGCATATCTGTTGACTTTTTTGGGTAAGAGACTGAAAAATTCAAAACTTTCTTCTGAAAATTTTCTTCAATTCTCGCTGTGTTTCTGTTCTTTCCCAATGATTGACTTTGCATGTCAAGTTCTGTTGAGGTCAGGTTGTTCTCAGAATACCAGCTAGCCAGCATGTGAATTAGAAGCTGTGCTGTGAAGGCATTGTTCAGAATGCTTTAAGGAAATTCATGCCAACAAGACCAACCCTTTGCACATCAGGCATTCATTCTGAAAGTAAAAAATATGCATAAATAACTTGATATCCATTGGTAGAAACATGAAGAAAAGGGAACACATTAGGACTGCAGATCTACTGCAGTACTTTATTTTAGTGATTCTCAGTAAAATACTTTAAGAAATATTCAGGCAAATTGCACAATGATGAGCAATGAAAAATATTAGGATGCTGGGAAACAGTCTTAAAAAGGTGTTTGAGAGAATTCCATTTATGAAGAAACTAAAGCAGAGAGCAGTATGTGAGCACGTTTCAAATATCTGAAAAAGCATCACAAAGAAAAAGGTGATGATCTCTTCCTGATCGTCTCATAATGCAGAAAATGGAAGAATAGTCCTAGTTATAGGAAACAAATGCTGGTGGGTTTATTTATAAGAGCTATTCATCCATGGATCCAATTATCATAGATGTGCTCGAGCATATCTGGGCATCTAATTTTCCCAATGATTTCAGATTCTGCACTGAGCAAAAGGTTGCAGTGAATGTCCTGGATTGCGTCTTCCAACTCTTTGATGCAACGGCAGAAACATCAGTTAAGAGACTGTGAGAGCAAATCTGAACATACATGAGGATATAAAATTTCAACAACATCAATAATTTCCTGTTTTAAACAATAAAATCCAGTGGAAGGTGAAAACTAAAACACCTTAAAGTTGACTTCATGCTGTATCAAGCATAATTGGTCCATCTCTTCCCCATCACGGTCCTTTAACCTAGTTTTGCTTGCTGAGCTGCTTTTCTCAAAGAGATTTTTCCCCCAGGCTTACAACTCAAGAGACTTTTTATTTTAAAGTACCACCATGGTTACTTTTTTAATAAAAATGGTAGACTTTAGCCCTGAATCACATTTGTCTCTGGGTAGGGTAAAATGAAGCCAAGGAAAATCTACTGTATGTTCTTGGCTACAGAAAATGTCTTACAGATTGAACAAGGTTTAAATATGTAACAAAGGGGAATTTTCAGACTTGCACAATGACAACGTTAGAGTGGGAGACTCATTGGAAATTATTTTCCTCAAGTCATTAGTCCACACCTAACTTGTGAAATGCAATGCTATGCAAATATATTTGTATAAAAGAAGCCTCATTTGAATTCAGTAGTTTACTCATGGATAATCATGCACAATCTTAATTTATAAATCCAACGAGCCCTTTCTCCCTCTTCCTCTTCATATCGAGTGGAACTATTTCTTGTGAAATACTTCCATCTCTTATTGACAATGGAACTATCTCTTTATTTTTCATGTTTTGAAAAGTAAGGTACAGTCAGGAATTGTGTTTGGAATCCCAAGAGCAGGAAGAAAAAAATACTTGCTCTGCCACTTGGCCAGAATACAAATACTGTATATGACAGATTTTAAAACCTCATTGTAACTGAACCTTTCACTTCCTAACTTTCATAAGTTTTTTTTTTTTTAATAAGTAGAAACGAGGAGAGAAATTATGAATGTTTCCATCTTTTAGACGGTTGATCCCAAGTAATCTTCCTCTACAGATTATTTTATTTTAAAAGAGGTGTAAGTGGCTTTACTTCAAAAATTGGCTGCAATCAAAATAAAGGCTGCATGGAATATTAAGGATCTCAATTCAAGAGCAACTTGTTGGGGTAGAGGTCACACACAAGATCCATAGGGTGGCATTTAAAAGGCAAAACCTTCTAAAATAAAATCTTCAGTACTTTAAAAGAAAAAAAGGGAGATTTATCCTGTTTTAATATGAATTAAGGAATTAATACCTTTTTTAAATCCTGGGTTCCAGCAGCTAATTTATATTATAATCATATGTCACTACATCCTCTCCTGAAAGCATTTGCCTCTTGAGTTTATGTCCTTCATCTTTTTCTTATCCCTTTTATGCTCTCATATCTGAGCCATGAAAGTGAGAAGATTTTGCAGTCTAGACAGGGTGGGTCCTAATCTATGCTAAGTATCCAACTTCAGTTCACTTTAAAAAGTGGTTGGCTCTTTTGGGGAGAAAAGATTAACATCTTCTTTAAAAATGACAAGGCAATAAGGTATAATTTGTATTTAGGGAATGTCATCTTTTCTGACATGGCATAGACTAAGTGAGGGCATCACATGATAGTGGTCCTTGCTGAGATGAGGAGCTTGTGTCTTTTGCCCATAACAGCATGACAGACCACCACCCACTCTCCCACAAATATTTAATTTCTCTCCAAAAGTTATTGTGCTTTTTTATTTTTTATTTATTTATTTTGTCAAGCGATTATAAGATAACAGGTATAAGTATAAACATAGTTATGAATACATTAAATGGATACATATAAGAAAAATAAAAAAGAAACAACAGGACAGGGATGGTAGGCACATTAATGCACTTTTGCATGCCCCCTACAGACCTCTTAGGAAAGGGGTGAGGTCAATAGTAGACAGTCTAAGGTTAGGGTTAGGGTTAGGGTTAGTTGACCACTCTGTTGCTGAAGTCATATTTCCTGCAATCAAGTTTGGTGCGGTTTACCTTGAGTTTGTATCTATTGTTTGCTCTTGTATTGTTTTGGTTGAAGCTGAAGTATTCATTGACAGGTAGGATATTGCAATGTATAATTTTATATACTATTCTCACAAAATTAGGCTCCGGCGATTAGCAGGAAAAAATCGACAAATTGTTGCTAACCCAACACATAAGGCTAAGTGTAGCAACAAACAGAAGCCCAGCAGAAATGCTCATGAACAGGAAATTAAGGTCCATCCTGGACAGAATCCATCTAAACTATACAAACGACACCCGTCTAGTCTCCACAGGGAAGTGCAGAACATTCACACCAGGAGACACAGTGTATGCACACAACTATACAGGAGGGGAAGACTGGGTCCCTGGCAAAAATAGTCAAAAGTACTAGACCCGAAAGTACAGACTGGAGGTAGAAGGGGGAAAAACATGGAACAGACAAATAGACCAACTATGGGGCCGCATAGTTCAACCCCCACACAAAGCCAAACAATGCAACACACATCTGACAACAACAAGACCCCGGGAATCAGCAACCCCGCAGAAAGAAATATTAGCAAGAACAACCCCGAACAGGACAGCTGTGGGAGGAGGAGTCCAGCATAGTACTTCCGAGGCCTCTAGCTCAACAGAAACTACCATGCCTCCGAAACATCACAAGGTCCATGATAATTAGTTTTGTTTAAAAAATGTTTAAATCAATAGTTAAAGTCAGCATACATCTAGAGAAGGACAGAATTGAGGTTGGGGAGGTCTTCATCTACATACTTTTTGTAAAAACATTTTTTTTTACATTTTTCTTTCTTTTTCACTCACTCTAAGCCTAGGAAGGAAGCAATAGAAAACAGATTCTGAAAAATGTTGATAAGAAAACTGCAGGGGGCAATTAGTGTAAGTAAAAAATGACTTGAAGAAACAACTTTCAAGCATGAGTTTGACATACTATTATGCTCTCCCCATATTTTGACCTGTGTGTGTGTGTGCCTTCACATCAGTCTTGATTCCTTCTGGCTGCCTGGACTAGTTCCTGTAGTTTTCTTAGCAAGATTTCAGAAGTGGTTCATCCTTGCTTGCTTCCTGTGTCTGAAAGATAGAGACTGGCCCAAGATCACCCAAGGGCTGAGAGAAAGGAACTGGCCCAAGATCATAGGTTTTGTGCCTGAGGCAAGTCTACGATTCACAGCCATCTGGTTTCTTGCCCAATGCCTTAACAACTATGCTAAATGGCACTCCCATACTTAGACTAAGTAATATATAAGTATTTTAAGATGTCATTATTACATGTATTTGCAGTTTACCCATATACTGTGTTGCAGAATTATATACTTGGCTTGAGAAAAGCTACACAAAACCTTTTTTCCCCATACAAGGCACATCAGAAATTAGAGAAAATATTGGTTGGCAACTTATCATCATCTCGGATACAAGGGAATTCTTACCCTTTATGAATATTTTGAAATTTTTTTTTTATTTTGCTCAAATTATTTTCCCAATCTTAACTTCATTCTGTCCTATTTCCATGTCAGTCAGGGGAGCCTTTAATAATTCATGTGAAGAATTCTCTTAATTAAGCTATTTTTATTTTACTATATTCCTAATATAATAATTCAAGCTTCCCCAAATCTGATAATTTATTTGGATTCAGTTGATCTAGATCAAGGATGTGGGTCCCCCCTCCCCAATTATTATACTAGATGCATAATTTCCATCCCATATATTTAAAATGCAGAGGCTATGCAAACAACTGCCTGGTATTCTTAGTATGAGATGATGTTCCATCCATTCCAGGAACAGTTTATAAGAGATAAATAAAGCTTACCAAATCCTTCTCACTTATTGGGAAACTGGAACTTTAAAAATTAGCAGTTTCTGGGTGCTTGCTGTAGTGACCTTTAATGTCCGACACCTAAGGAAGAAAGAAAATGCCGAACAAGATCATGATAGTTGCAATTCACTTTACATTAAATATTGGTATATCAGACCTTCCATTTTACTTCGTATGGCTAACCATAACAGCCGGTTAGCAGGGACAGACATATGCCAAGAGCTGCCTTGCTTCCTAGAATAACTTTCCTTAATTGTTCACTTTCCCAGAAGGTCAAGCCCTAAACCAATAGGAAAGTGGATGTTAGCCAGATTATGCTTGAAATAACAGAATGCTCAAAGGACTGGTTGGTCAATGTAGTTGACACTGGTCCAACTGCCAGAACATAATTAAGCAGAGATTGTACATTTGATGTTGCTGTTCTTTCCTGTTTAATTGGTTGTTGTGGGTAATATTTGCATTTGATTACATGCTTTTTTTTCTTTCTTCCATATAACTCTCCCACATGTTTCAGTGCCAGGATACTGTCCAGCCCATAGATAGATACTCTAGAGCCCACTGATCTACTTAGAAAACATTTAATGGATTCATGGATCCTCACTCCCCCCCACAAAAAAGAGCTTTCTTCTCCTGCTATTTTGACAATATCACAGATGCAGCATGGCTCATGACAGTGCCATTAAGACCCTAATGTACTGTAAGATTATTAAATAAATGTTAACAAAATACAACTGTTAAATTACCAATAGAGTAATTTACAAATGAACAGAAGGAAAGTAATGGGGGAAAAATATTTCTGTGGGTGTCTTCCAAATGACACAAATTGCAATGAAGTTGATTACAACATTAAACTAAGTATTACTGAGAATATTGTCTAGGTCTGATAGTTACTTCCTTAGACTAAATGAGCAATCATAATGAGTTATTGTGTAGAAAAAAAATCTGCAGATATTTAGAATCAGACTGCAAAGTATTTTTGTGTGTGTGCATATGAAGGATACAGAAAGAGAGTGGAAGAACTCTGATTCATTGGTTTTTAAATATATTTTCTCACCCTTCTTTGGAAGGATTTTGATACATTATTTTAGCCATAGAAATAACTGGAAAGCAGGGTTCTTACTGTATCTATGGAAATAGGGATCAGATTAGTTTGCATCAGAAGTCACAAACTTTGAATGTCTCCATAGTTTTAAGCTGATTGTTACCTTCATATGATTAACTGTTAAATAGGGGGTTAATCTGCAGCTGAAAGAGAGCTGGAGCTATAAAGAGTGGGAGGAGGAAAAGAGGTTTTGTTTTTTGTTTTTCTGCTTTGGCATCACAGGCAATACATTGCAGTTTAGTTTCTACAAAAAGTGTTTCCCAAGATTTGCTTTAAAAGTTTGTTCTTCTCTATATACCAATAACAGGGGACAGGCCTTCTTTGTTGTAACACCTGTCCTCTAGAACATCTTATCCCATCTTTAAAAAGAGCATTAAAATATGCAAACTAGCAAAGAGTAGTGGGGAAAAAAACCCCATATAAACCCACTTTTGCATATTTGAGAACGGATACAGCATTCTTCCCTTACTCATTCTTGCACTAACTGAAGAACTTAAATTTAAAATTTGAAGAATTTCACCATCTGAAACATTTATAAAATATAAAATTTTGAGCCACATGGAGGAAGAATTAATTATGTGGGCTTTTCCTACATCATTTCTTTTTGAGAAACAAAATACACTGATGTGCAGGGGAAAAAAAAACATTGAATGGCTTCCTCTTAGGTACAGTGAACCAATCTCCTAACGCTAATAATTTCCTTGGCAGTAGGGCCCCTAATACTGCAGCCTCTGCATTGTGTAATAAGATGCAATAAGCCCCAATGCCTCTTGTTGGTACAGTAAAAAAAAAAACCCAGCAACCAAGGAATAGTGTTATATTCTAATCTCTCTGGACAATTGTATCTCAACTGTAACTGGAGAAGATTAGCCCATAAATAATTTCTCCACTGTTTACAGTATTATTAGCATTGTAGAATATTATATATTTCATTTTGGGGGGATCCTTTTTGGGGGGATAGCTTTTTTTAAAGCCCTTTTTGAGTTACATATAACACTCATCAGGTGTGATTATTGAAGGACCATGGAACATCTGCTGTAGGTTAAGAGACACCAGTTTTTAATTATGAATCAATATTAGTAGGTAACATGGAACATGCAATAAGCATTTTTGCATTGTGTAAATGTGATATTATTGGTGGAAAGGATTCTTCTGTCCTCCCACAACCAAAGTGATCTGAAAAAAGGCTAGTTTAGAATGATTTGTTGAAGATATTTTTGAAGCCAGATGGTAGGCATTTTCAAATGCTACATTACACATTTTCTCAATTTAGCTTTCCCACTGGATTTATCGACATAATAAAAAATCATTTAAAACTATTAACATTATCAAAATCTAGTATATATTATTACAATACAGAATACATATATGCTTGACAAATACTATGACAAAAGATCAACACATTTATTTCTTTACTGTATTGCATGTCTGCACTTCTTGTTTTTACATACCATAATTACAATACAATATTGATGCCAGCTAGCTCGTTAGCTAGATGGTAGATATAAATGATAGACAAAGAGATAGCCAGAGATAGATAGTCAGACAGTCAGTCAGTCAGTCAGACAGATGTGTTGCCTTCTAAATCATATTTCTTTAAAAAATGATCCAATATTTGTCTCGCGTAATTCAAATTTTATCTAGCACTTGGCACACCTTTTCACAGCTGCTACTATAGTCTTTCACAGATAAGAATAGAACAGTTACTATGCATTATGGCATACATGTTAGCTCTGTTAAACAAACTTTATGTCTACACTTTTTAAATCTTTTCCTGAGTGTGAAATACAGGTATGAAGAGTAAATAAATAGTCTTAATACCAAATTGTTATTTTCAATACCTGTAAATGATTAAGAAATTCCAATCAGACTATGCTATCATAAAAGAAGTAGAGCCCTACAATTGTGAATACTTAAGAAATGATGACTTTGAGGGACTTAAGGAATTTAATTAATTAGTTTTTTAATTAATTAATTAAATTAATTAAAGAGCTACTTTGGTCTAACTGTTAAGGTATCAGACTAGATAGCAGGGATTGTGAGTAAAGTTTTGCCTTAGCCATGAAGTCCAGCTGAGTGAGTTTGGGCCAGTCATTCTCTCTCAGCCCACCCACTCCACAGGTTGTTGTTGTGGAAAATAGGAGGTGGAATATGTGTTGGACATGTTCACTGCCTTGAGGTATTTGTAAAATCAATAAAGGCAGGATACAATAAATAAACAAACACATTCAAGTGTGAGTCAAATGGGACATGCATTAGAAGTCCTTACCCCACAATCTAAAGGCTGTCAATGGGCGGGAGGAATTCAACTGAAACAAAAAGCATTTTTGGCTGTTTAGATGTTTTCTGAATCTGGAATTCTATCAGCTTTTTCTCTCAGGAGGCTCACAATTAGGGAGTTTCATGGGTCTCCCATTATGGGTTCTGTTGGATAAACAGGTGAAGGCTGTGGCCAGAAGAGCTGTTTTCCAACTTTAGTTAGTTCACTAGATGGTTTTCCAGAACCTTTAAAAAACTTGACTACTTTGGATGTCCAACCAAGTCTGGTGCAATGTTGTTGATGCCATATGTGTAATTGTTAATATAACATGATAACATTGTTAAATTCTACCATACTCGCATATGTTTTATTCCTTACATTTGTTTTGTTACTGTTATTCTTTGTGGATTACTGAGAATCCTTAAACATTTCATAAATAAATATGCAGGACACCTCAGTTAGAATAAATGGATAATAATAGCTTAATAGCTTTTGGAGAGGAAAAAAAAATGTTGTTTGGGCCAGGATCATCTTTGGAATACAGAGACAAGATCAAGTTATCCCATGCTTGACTGGTGTTAAAAAAATCAATTTCCTATAAGCAATTATTTAAGGGTTCATTCTTATGCTTGCCTAGGTGATGATTCTCTAGATTAATGGAAACTTGAAATGCTTATGCATTCAATCATGCACAAAAGTATGCCTAAATGCTTTTACTTGATGGGCAATGTTTTCTCAGCTCTTGCATGTTACAAGATGGTATGGTTTTCTCTATGACTTTTAAAAAATATCTGCTTTGTGGGAGGCAGCAAAATTATATGTGTATCGCTTCTGTACATGAATATCTCAGACCTTGCGCTGAAGGCATAATGAAAATATGCAGTTTTCATGCTTCTGCATGAAAAGAAACTACCTAATATAAGAGATAAAATAAAGATATCCCTTTCTATTAGAGAGCATGTTCCTTGTCAGCCAGTTGTTCTATAACTTTCTACAACAAAGATAATCTTTCTTGACCTTAAAAAATGTCAAGATGTCATTGATGCTCAGTAGCAATCTTTAAGACTCTATTATGTATAAACTATTGGTACTTTATGCATTATATATTACTCTGCAGTATTTTTATTCACAAAGTCTCTTTTAAGTATAGCAGATTCATTTCCTTATTCAGTATATAGACCAATGAAATGAATAGCAACTGAAAAAACAAAACAGGAGAACAACCTTTCATATATTCTACTTCTAATGACATAAGCTAACCAGGAATTAATATTGTCCAACAAATTATTTTATTCAAAAATAATGAAATAATGCTGAAATAAAGTACAAATTAAAGTATAAAGCATTATGAACATGGGTCCTTCCTCTGGTTTTAGGGCCTTTGTATCTGTTTTGACTTGCACTGATTAAGGAATTAATAAGGGTACATATTTTATTGCTTTTATTGTCTTTATATGTATGTTTTTGTTTTAAAACTTTTTAGTTACCCAGAATTATATGATTAAGATGGGTGTCCATACAGTATAATTTTGCAGAATGAATGAACAAATGGAATATATAAATCCAGCAGTGTGTGATATCCTACTCATTATTTCTAACATAGAAACAGCCTGAGTTGAAGACTTTTGTTTGTAATGGCCTTACTTTACCTTTTAATTTAATCATTACCTTCTTTCATCTGCTAGAGAAAGAAATGTAATTCAAAATCTGGGATCTATTTAATACATAGTTTATTGAACAACTTAAAAAACAGATTTAAAAATCAGGACAAGAAAAAACTAGAATTGTTTATGGTGAGTAATGAGACATTTGTCAAATTGAGTCAGCTTTTTATATGTTTGTTTTTAAATGAATTCCCCAGCCTTTGAGACAACTCAGGGATATTTTTTTTAAAGACTTCAAAGTTGAATGTTGTTAGCATTTCCCTTAGCTGTGGGTGAAATGAAAGTGTGCCACCAAGATGACATTATCTCATAATCAGTTCAGATATGGGTTCCCTTTGTTTCTTTTCGCCTCATGGATTGCAATAAAACAACAGGATGATCTTATGAAAGGAAATATCAATATTTCAAAATTTCAGAAATTCCCCAAAAGTATTCAAAATAAAGCACTTTGCCAACCATCAACAAATCATATCCTTGTAGGATATTTAAAAAGCAGTTGCCAAAGGAAATGCTGAACAAACACCAATCTAGGAATGAGATCAGAATCTAGATGCTAAATTAGATGCAATTTCAAGTGGTGGGTGCCAAGTACTCATTAAAATAAAGGCTAATAAAAGATAATAGGAACAATTCAAATGAGGGACAGCCATGGTAAAATAAGATTTTGGCTTCATGCCTTTCCTGCCATGTGTACCAGAGAAGCTTTCATTTTGACATAAATACTATCTATGTTGGGCCTCCTCATGAGTCAGCTAGATATCTGGCAAGTTCTATTTCCCAAAACGGGTGACCATTCCTACAAAGATAACATTTGATAAAAAAAACTAAAAGACTTTATTTCTGTCTCTTCCATTTCTCTGAAACCAAGCAGAGCTGTATTATATTTGCAAATTTCACCCCATTTTGTTGATTTTTGATATTTCCAGGTTTCCTTTATTAGTGAAAGTTTGGATTTTCTTAAACTCAGGGTGCAAGACAAGCTGCTATGGTACCTATAGTGATCAAAATTTATAAAAAGGCAGACGCAGCAGCAACCAGTGATGTATGCAGTGCATGCGGTGATGTTGTGTGAAAATAAAATGGAGGCAGAGCTTTAGTTGTAGCACCACAATTGCCACCCTGCAGCCTTTGATATACACAAAAATAAGCAACCATAGCCAGTTGGATGACAGCTACAGCAAATTGTGATTTAATTGCCAAAATAAGGATTGAACTAAAATGTGTGTGTTTTTGCTTAGGCCAGGGGTGTCAAACTCACATTGTCACATTGGCATCACGTGATGTATTGAGACTTTTTTCCTCTTTGCTAAACCAGGTGTGGGTGTGGCCAACACATGATGCATCTAGCCCATGGACCATGAGTTTAACAGGTATGGCTTAGACAAATGATCAGCCAGGTACAAAATGGCAGGGTTCAAAGATTGCATTATATTCAACAAAATCAGTTAGTGAAATAAGATACAACCTAATGTTCTAAGGGTGATGCAGACCCTCCCCCCCAAAGTTCACCAAATAACTTCCCAACATTGTTACCTAATTGTAATCTTAATATGACAAAAGTTGGTAATTATTAAATGGCTAGATATCTTTAATTTTATTTAAATTTTAAATCAAATTTAGTTGTCTCCACTATTTTTGGTGAGCAAACAGCAACAGAGTAACAAAGTCTGTTTTTTTCTTTCTTTCTTATTAACTCAGTTGTTGTATAGCAACTAAAATTACTTTAGTATTGAACAGCAGCCATAAACAAAAGACATCTGGAAGCTAAAGACAACGTAATTTTGTAAACAGCAGCTTCTTGTTAATAAGTCTTTTCAGCCCACCAGCTTCAAATATCTCTCTCCCAATCTCCCAATCAACTTTTGTAATTAAGAGTGAATCCTTCTCTTGATTTTAGTTATTGGTGTGAGCAACCTAGTGTTGCATTTGAAACCTTGCTTAATCTGTCCCAAGCAACTATGGGGGAATCATTAAAATTCTCCACTATTGCATTAGCTTCTGGATTCTACATATGCACCACTGCCACCATCTGGAAGTTAGCAGAACTAAGCAAATATTTGCAATGATCTCTCCCTCTAGTGGCTAATTCCTTCCAACTCTTTTAATCCGAGTAGTATTTTGAGATTGTGAAGCAAATGATCATAAAAACTTTCTATTTATCCACAGGGAAATAAGATGCTCTGTCTAATTGCAATAGATGTATTTTTCTATTTGTTGCTTCACCTTCGTGTTAGAATGAAAGCATTGAACTGATTCAGGTCTAAAATTGGAAAATTATTCTTCAGGTAATAATACAAACACAAGGTGGCATTTATTGTTTCCCTCCCTGCTCTCTCCCCTCCCCCCCAGTTGAGTCAAAAATTTCAGTAAGAATCTGCTTTGTATCACTAGGTTGGAAAATAATGTAGATTAAAAACTTGGGAAAATTTCACTGAAAAAGATTTCAGTAAAACACCACATCAATTTGTTTATGGTATTCCTAGAGCCCAAGTTAGCAAGCATCTGTAAATTGTATTTCACATGACAAGAAGCCGCTTGGTGTCTGTGTCTGTTAGTGGCTTTGACTGGTGCTGTGACCGTTTATGGAGAGTTCTCTTCATTCTTAAATCTGAGCCACCCACTAGCCCATTTTCTCAATTTATCATACATCTCTCGTGTGCTTTCCTGAAACTGTTTCATTTCATTTTGCTGCTTGAAGTTAAAGATCAAATGCATTGTTGCCAGATAAAAGGCTGGTAATGTCAAAGGATGGAAAATGAAAATTTCCGGATACCTGCAGCAACTGTTAGATCTTATAGCCATTAGCCTCCCCTGCAATCTTCTCACCATATACATTCTTGTTCTTTTACAGGAAGAGGCTTGCGTTCTTCACCTGTATATTTTTGTCCTCATCTCTTTGTGTCTACTTATTTTGTCCTTCAGGTTTTTTTTCTTTGTTATACCCAGTAAAAAATAATCATCATACAACTATCATAAAACCATGATGAGAAATTTACTGAAATATAATCTACTTTACTAAAATAAGTCTTCTACTGAATACAAATCATGTATCCCTAAAATATAGCAGTTGCCTAGGCTTACCGCTCCTGGACTCCCAGGCATAGTGGCACAACTAAGTCTTCAGACTCTTCCTACATGCCAGAAGGGTAAGTTTTAATATAAATTCTGGGGAAATTATGTCCCAAAGATGGGCACCACAGCAGAAAAGGCTCTTCCTGGTGCTGTCCTGCCTTCTTTCTCAACAATTTTCTCAAAAGGAAAGCTTAGATACTGGTTGGAAATTGTCCAGCATGGTTGAGTCTAGTTATGGCTTCTTGAGAAGAGGGCAAACTAGTGCCCACTTAACTGACTGCCAGAACTATGACGTTGATCTTAATGATCTGGTTGACTACGCAGTGGCTGAAGCAACATTTTCCTTCAGTATTTTGAAACTAGCAGTGTTTCTTTCCTTGTGTAGCACAAATTGTGCATATTAGTATAATGACAATTTGTGATAATAATGAGCTCCAATTTGTTTAGTTGTAAAGAAAATCATGTACTCACCTGTTAGCTTGGATCTTAACTGCATACCTGATCTTTCAAACATTCTAACTCTTAAGGATGGCAATTCATAGGAGCAATCTCATTGATTTTTAACACTAAGCTGTTTGCAGAGCTGAGCTTGATATGTTTGAAACCATTTACAGACACTGATCAATGATACAGTCTTAATTACAAGTCTTGCTATTGAACTGAAATAGGTCAGTGTAAATGGAGCGCAATTACTTCAAAGTGCTGTAGCTAGATTACTTATTCAGATGAAATGCAGCTTTACTGACTGAGATTTCATTCATAACTTGGATTTTGGTAACATTTAATATTCCTTGCAAATGTTAACAAATGCTTTCCCTTCCTCTACCTGTTGTAGTTGAGCAATGAGAGGCTAGACCAGGGCATGGATGCAACAAGACTTTATTGGAACAATAAAGGACTGTACGTGTTAGCCCTGCCTGGAGCAGGCTCACAGCGAACAGCGGCTGACCGAACCCTGCAGCTGGCTTTTATAGCCGGCTGTCGTGGGAAGCCAGCCAATGAGGGGCAGCAAACGCCCCCACAGCATGAATGGACCTGGGTGGGGACTTTGGCAAGTTCCAGGGACATAACACCCCTTCCCCCCAGATGCGAACACGCATAGTCATTCAAATAAGCGGGTGGTCTGTGCTGGTGCCCTGAGCGGCGTAACTCAGGCGAGCTGTCAAGTGTCTCAGAGTTCGAAGGAACAGGTTGGGTTGGTGATGAGGTGCGAGCTCGCTCGGAGGTCTGAGCTGGTATCGGTGACGTGCCTCTGGCCGGTGATGTCGTGTCCCCGACAGATGGTCCGGGTGGAGGACCCATCGGGCAGTCCCGGTCTACTGCCTGCTCCCTTGGCTCGGGTGATGGTGGCGAAGAGTCTCTGGGACGGTCTTCGATGAGAGTTTGGTGAGGCCCCTGGGTGCTGACCTGTGCCCACGATCCAGCGCTGGCGAGGGTACCCTGACGCTTCCTTAGCTGGTCCAGGTGCCTTCTCCAGATGCGGCCATCTTCCAGTTGTACTCGGTACGACCTGGGACCGGTGACGGCTACAATCTCCCCTGGGATCCAAAGTGGGTCTCCGGCGTAGTTCCTTGCAAAGACATGTTCCTGCAAGACAAAATCTCTGACCCCCATCATTGAAGCAAGAGGGGTGTCAGGGCAATAGTGAGGGTGGAGCCTATCCAACATGGTTCTTAGGCGTCTACCCATCAGAAGTTCAGCCGGGGATTTATTGGTGACCATGCAAGGAGTTGAGTGTTGGCTTAGTAAGAAGCGGGAGAGTTTGTGATGCCAGTCTTCTTTGCTGAATCTGGCTAACGCTTCTTTTGTGGTTGCTGGCAGGATGAAAGGGGGCCGTGAAGATGTGTCGGATGCCAAGATTGGCGGCAAAACGGCTGAATTCTGCTGAGGCAAATTGGGGGCCATTGTCCGAAACTATAGTATCTGGTAGCCCATGTGTCACGAATAGACGGGTCAAGGCCTTGGTAACTGCTTGCGTGGTGGTCGTGGATAGTTGGGCCACATCGATCCATTTAGAGTATGAATCCACGACCACCAAGAAGGTTTTGCCGTATATAGGACCCGCTAAGTCAATGTGAAGCCTTGACCAAGGCGCGTTGGCACTCTCCCACTTTGTGGGGGTGGTGACTGGAGGGGATGGTCTGGATTCCTGACAGGGTTGGCAAGAGCTTACCCACTTGACGATGTCGTCGTCCAAGCCAGGCCACCAGATGTAACTCCGAGCCAACGCCTTCATCCGGACAATGCCCGGGTGGCCCTCGTGTAGTGCCTCTAAGACTTGTGTGCAAAGTGAGGCCGGAATGACAACTCTGGTGCCCCACAACAGGCAGCCCTGCAAGCTAGATAGTTCCTGTTGACGGGTCTTAAAAGGTGTGAATTCGGTTGCGAGGTTAGTGCCCGGCCACCCCCTCCTCACCCAGTCCAGTACCTGGGTGATTGTTTTGTCCGTCTTGGATTTGGTGGCGATGTCGAGGGCGGTGACAGGAAGGTCGAGCTCGGTGACATCGAAGATGGCGTGGACCAGGGCCGGGTCCTCAGCTGGAGCTGGCAGGAGGCAGCGGCTGAGGGCGTCTGCGTGGCTTAATGTTTTTCCTGGGCGGTGGATGAGCTTGTACGAGTATGCCGCCAGGAACAGGGTCCACCTCGTCATTCTGGGAGACAACACTTGGGGAGTCTGCTTGTCTCCGGATAGAAGACCCAGGAGAGGCTTGTGGTCCGTGATTAGTTCGAAGTTGTGGCCAAAAAGGAATTCATGAAATTTCTTTACCGCTGCCACTGTGGCTAAAGCCTCCTTGTCAATTTGACTATAGTTACGCTCTGTTGTTGAGAGCGTTCTGGAAAAGAAGGCGATTGGTGCCTCGGAGCCGTTGGGTAGTCTGTGGCTTAAGACAGCTCCAATCCCAAAAGGGGATGCATCAGCCGCTAGTACTAATGGAAGATGTGGGTCAAATTGAATAAGGACTGCGTCTGATGTTGTTGCAGCAGTCTCGGTTTCAACACAGAACAAGAGACCACGAGAGGTGGAAGAATTCAGGTTTATTTGCGCAAAGCGTTCAGAGCATTAACATGACAAATTCTGAACCCCCATTACATGCTAGGGTTAGTTCTTTTATACCTTATGATGATTTCAGCCCAAGCCTGGGCGTTCATCTATGACCTATTTACCAAATATGGATTTTATGCTTACAAAATACCTAAAAACATATTTTGTCCTGCAAACAAAACATAAGAAAGAGGATGTGGTAGAGAAGACAGGATGTCTGTAAGTATATTTTATCTTTTGCCATTATCTTACACTTACGAAAAATGCTTCCATGACCTTCCCTTGATTGCAGCTTCCTTGTTCTTCAACTTTAAATACATTGTTACTTCCTCTAAATAGATTTCCTAATTCTTTAGCGTAACACAGACAGAGTTGCCCTCTGTCCCTATGACCTATAGATCAGAGAGTTATAATATGCTCAGGAGCTAGCTAACTTATATAAAATATATTCCTTCTCTGGTCCTTCTTCATTCCCCCTTTGAAACTTCACCCAAATCGTAGATTTATTGTGTAGTTTCAGATTCCCGGAGAAGGAGGACATAGGGGAAAGAGTTCCTCATAAACACCGACAGGGTCCTTTACCATAAGAGCCATTACCTTTTCAGTAGTTGTCTTTTCAATTAACAACGAGACAGAACTTGAAATAGTACGTATCAAAAGAGGTATCACACATGGCAAGATGACACAAGCCCCAACCAGGATCCCTACAAATACAATGATGGCTGGGCTTGATATTCCTTAGGATTCTTCCAAAATGGGGTAGGCACTGCTTTGTCATTTACATAACAAACCAGGCCCTGCTTCCCTGATAACGATTGACAAATATCTCAACCCTCATTACCCCTGTACGCTTAGTGCCATTACAAGAGGTCGGAGGAGACCATGTGGTATGTTTACATCATGGCAGGGTGAAGTCTGTGCACATTGTGGGCTTTCCTACCCTATAGTTGAGACCCCCCTTTCCATCCTTACATTCCACATGGATGTCACACTTCTGGTCTCTATGAAGGGAGTTCAGGGTACGGGGTACCCGATTGCGGCGGACAGGGACCCATGGGGAACGGAGAAAGTAACATCTTAATGTTTCATTTGTACACATTGCCAATATTTCGTCCCTTGGTATTCACATTGTGGGAGACTTGTGATATGGCAACCTGGAGGCCTAGTGTTGGTATATGTAAAGTGTCTCCCAGTATTACGAACCAGGAAGCAATCAACGCATTGTTCCGTTTTCCTGGGGTTTATAACTGGGGGAGGTTCATCATAAAAAGGGTCAGGAGAATACCATTCCTCCAACTGCTCTATCTCTTGGGGTAAGGGATCGTCCTGGGTTGGTTTTCCCTTTATCAGCGTTGAGTAAAGATACAATGAATTAATTACCACACTTAATACCAGTAATATGGTTACAACCCAGACAGATGGCATAAGACCCCTTCGGATACAAGCAGTTTCCCTTAGCCTTTGACTAGGCTCCATATCCTACTGTTTCCTCCCTCTCCCTTTTCCCAACTTATTAGGGAAGCCTGGCGCGAGACCTAAGCCGCCAGGGAAGACCCTCCGAACTAGAAGTAGTGGGGATTTGGTGGTCTTCGCCTCCCGTAGGTAGAGGGACAGCTTCCGGAGTGTCACCACTAGGGAGGGCAATTCCTCTTCGTCTCCCGTAGGTAGAGGGACAGCTTCCGGAGTGTCACCACTAGGGAGAGAGTCCTCTTCACCTTTTTAAAGGTCAACCTGAGTGGAAAGTCAGGTTGAGATCTGACTTTCCAACAGGCAGGCGCAGCTAATTTAACCCGAGACCAATGAACCCATGATTTAATCTCCGCTACCTTAACAGCAAGGGGAGAACACATGACTACAGTATAGGGGCCCTTCCATTTGGGAGACAATGTTTCCCGTTTCCAATCCTTAACCCAAACCTCCTGCCCTGGACGCATGTTGTGGGGAGGTTACCCAAACCTGAGGTTTACATGTTAACACATATTCCTGTAATTTATGGATAATTTCATTTAGGGCCTTGAGTTGTCTTAACCTAATAACATCAGATACATTTGTGGTGTCATGCATATCAAACCTAACCAAGTTAGGAACCCTGCCATACAATAATTCAAAAGGGGAGACCTGCGTGGTGCACAACGTATCGCCACCAGAGCTAGGGTCAAGGCATCAGTCCATTTGAGATGTGTCTCCTGGCATATCTTTGCCAGCTTGTCCTTAATTGTTCGATTGATTCTTTCCACCCGGCCCCCAAAGGGGGTGGAAACTACAGTGTAATTTCCATGTAATACCTAAAACTTTGCTAGCTGCTGTGTTGCCTTGTGAATAAACTCCGGACCATCGTCCGAAGAGATCCGGAGGGTAACCCATACCTTGGTATTACAATATGAAGTAATGCTCGAGCAACCTCAGTGGCCTTCTTTGTGCGTGTAGGTATACATTCTGGCCAGCCCGTATATGTGCAGACAATAACCAGCAGTGCATTGTAAGGGCCACAACGAGGCATGTCGGTAAAGTCAACCATCAAAGAGTCGAAGGGGTAACAGCCTCGGGGTTGGTGGCCCATTGGTGGCTGCGGGCCTTGCCTGGGGTTATTGGCTGCACATATTTCACAACGGGCACATACATTAGCTGCTATGCTGTTAACTCTATCTATATATACCTCCCTCCTAAGCGCCTTTGTGAGGGCAGTCTTACCTAGGTGCAATTGCTTATGTAACTGACATACAACATCCCAAGCCAAATGAGCAGGAATATACACCCTCTTGTCTGGTAAGACCCACCACTGGCCTTTTTGGTGTGCCTCGAGTGCCTTTAGCCGGTCCCTATCCTCCTCCGAGTAATGGGGTTGGGGATGAGCATCGGGCACCCATATGGCAAGATGCTTTTCAAGGGAACAAAGTCTAATCGGGCTGCCTCACGTGCAAATTTGTCAGCTCTCTCATTCCCCCTTTGTATTTCTGTCACCACCCTCTGGTGGCCCCGGCAGTGCATGACTGCTACTTTGCTCGGAGCCCACACACTGTCTAGTAACCACAATATCTGGGGGCGTACTTTATCTCTTTCCCCCTGCAGTTATTAATCCCCTTTCTTTATACAGAGCTCCATGGACCTGGACTGTGAGGAAAGCGTATTTGGAATCCGTGTATATATTCACTGCCAGTCCCTGGGCTAGCTCTAGAGCCCGGGTGAGGGCATGTAGTTCAGCTAATTGAGCACTAGTTCCGGGAGGGAGTGGCTTTGCTTCCCAGACCTCATCCAGTGTGACCACCGCATATCCCGCTTTTCTCACTCCCTCTTGTAAGTAACTGGTACCATCAGTAAACAGAGTATAATCTGGGGCGGGAAGGGGAACATCCTTCAGGTCAGGACGACTAGCATAAGTTTCCTCAATAGTCTGAACACAATTGTGCTCTACTGCTATTTCAGGCTCAGGTAATAATGTGGCTGGATTTAATGTAGTAGACTGAGAGAGGGTAATCATAGGATTATGGGTCAGAAGGCCTTGGTATTTAAGCATCCGTGGGTTTGTTAACCACAAGTGGCCTTTCATCTCTAGAACTGACTTAAGGGCATGTGGTGTATATATGTGCAATTGTTGACCAAAGGTTAGCTTATTTGCTTCCTGAGTCAAGATTGCTGTGCCAGCCACTGCTTTAAGGCAGGCTGGCCATCCCTTGGCTACATTATCTAGTTGCTTAGAGAGATATGCTACCGGCCGGTGCCATGTTCCCATCATCTGGGTGAGGACGCCTATTGCAACGTTTCGCTTAGTGTCAACAAACAACTGAAATGGTTTCTCCAAATCCGGGAGACCTAAACTGGGAGCTTGAAGGAGGGCTTGTTTAAGGGACTGAAAACTAGCTTCTTCCTCTTTACTCCAAAAGAGGGGGCCCTTTCTGCCCCTTTCGTAGCTTCATAGAGCGGTTTTGCAATTAGGCTAAAGTTGGGAATCCAGATCGGCAGAAACCAGCCGCACCCAGGAACCTCGTAATTCTCTCCTGTTGGTTGGAACAGGAAGTTGACATATGGCCTCCTTCCGCTCGTGGCCCAACGTCCTCTTCCCTTGCTCAATGTCATAACCCAGATACCTGACCTTTTGCTGAACTAACTGTGCTTTCTTCCTAGAAGCCTTATAGCCCAAATCTTGCAGTAGTGAAAGTAAATCAGCTGTATTTTGCCAACACGCATCCTCTGCATATCCTGTTACTAATAAATCATCCACATATTGTAAAACCACATCTGGGGCTGGTACGTGTAAAGCCTCCAGATCCCTGGCCAGAGCTGCACCGAAAAGTGTAGGTGAATTCTTAAATCCTTGAGGCAGCCTGGTCCAGGTATATTGCTGCTTCCTACCAGTATTAGGGTTTTCCCACTCAAAGGCAAATAAATGCTGACTTTTCTTGTGTATGGGGATGGTGAAGAAGGCGTCTTTCAAGTCTATAACAGAAAACCACTGAGCCTCCCGAGGGATAAGTCCCAATATGACATAGGGATTGGGAACTACCGGATGGATAGTTATAGTAGCTAAATTTACAGGCCTCAAATCCTGAACAGGGCGAAACCGACCATCCCCTTTTGGAATTGGCAATATGGGGGTATTCCAGGGCGATTCAGTAGGTACCAGGATATGATGTTCTAAATATAAGTCAATAATATCCTGGATAGCTTGCATAATGTGGCGAGGGTATGCCCTTTGTCGAATTCTCACAGGAACTTTCAGAGGCACTTCCTCAATTAGAATGGGTGGATGGTGTGCTGCAAAACCAGGGGGGTTATCTTCCGCCCACAAATAAGGAACCTTAAACTGCCTCCAGACTTCCTTATCAGCGCACCCAAATTCCCTCGCTACCATAAGCCTCCAGGATTCTTCCAAAGGTACCGACAAGGTTACTTTTCCGTACCCCAGGTTCATAGAACCATCCTCATTAAAGGATAATTGTGCCCTCATTTTACAAAGCAGGTCCCTTCCTAATAATGGGACTGGGCAGTCAGGCATGTAAACAAACTGGTGTGTTATAGCCTGCCCTTTTAAGGTGCATTCGAGGGGCTCCAGAAAGGGACGTTGTAAAGTTGTCCCTGTCGCTCCCTGAATATTAATAGTCTCACGGGATGCCTGCGCTAAGGGTTGGGTTAAAACTGATCGGGTAGCTCCAGTATCCACTAAGAATGTAACTGGCTTGCCTCCCACATTCAATCTGACCATGGGTTCAGGGAGGCTGACTGAACCCGGTCGGCCTCAGTCCCATTCTTCTGCCTGGGCCAAGCCCACCAGAGGGGGTCCGCCCAACCCCCGTCTACTTTCTGTCGGTCCTCTACCCCTCTGGGTCAGCCTTTTCTGACCATTTTCCACCACGAAACTGAGGCTTCGTGGGGGTCCTTCCCTATTTCTGGGTAGTTCACGTTCGGGACACTCACCTTTCCAATGCCCATATTTCTTACATAAAGCACATTGGTTATGGCGAGTTCCCATCTTCCCCTTTCTCCCGACTATTGCCCGGCCCCTCTGTGAGCCGGACCCGCACCTCGTGGGTTTGTTCGTCCTCGTGGTGCCCCACATCATGGCTGCTGCCATTAGTTCAGCCTTTCGTTGCATCTTCTGATCTTTTTCCTATCCTCCTCTTTATCTCTATTTGCAAAGACTTTTCGAGCTACCTCCATTAATTCACTTATAGGCTTTCCCAGGGCTCCCTCCAGTCGTTGTAGCTTTCGCCTTATGTCCGGAGCACTTTGGGAAATGAACGCCATAGTTAACATCCTGGCGTTCTCAGGGATTGTGGGATCTATGGGGTATACATACGGTAGGAGTCAATAAGACGGGTATAAAATGCTTCCGGAGTTTCAGTGGGTTCTTGCAACACCAGGAAGGTTTTGACATATTTATAACAGGCTTCCCGCAAGGCGTATTGCTCGCACCACTAAAGCTTGATAATCCCTCAGTCTATCCTTCCCATCATCCCGGTACATATCCCACTCTGGGTTACTCGAGGGGTATTTTCTCTCAAAAGATCCTCCATTGAGTGATATAACCGCACATCAGGTTTTAATATCTCAGTCACTGCATTCTTAATCTTCTCCCTTTCCTCCGGGCTAAAAGTGTCCCCAATAACTGTTGAATATCTAGCCAGTTGGGGTTATGTGCATCCATTATAGTCTTAACTAGATCTGCCACCTCTGTGGGCTTTTCACTAAATGGGCCATAGTGAAGTTTCCAATTCAACAGATCTGAAGAAGTGAACGGTACATGTTGGAATAAAGACAGAGTGACTGATTCAGATGGATCCTTTGGATTGATTGCCAACTGATCCACTTGCCTCAAGGGTGCTGTCAGGGAAGCCTGTTCTGTTTTTGCCCGAGTTCTGGCTGCGACCGGTTCAGTCATAGCAGATGTACTCGGCGCTGAAGTGGATGGGGTAGGGTCCACGGGCCTTTCCTTTGGGGTGGATGTTGAAAGCTGTGATCTATCCACCTGGACCGATCGATCCATTGCCTCTGACCTTAGGGGACTTTTTTTTTTTTGGTATGGAGATAGTCGATCTAATCGTGCCATAAAGTCTGCCACTCCTCCCGATTCCTCCCCTCTGACCCTCCTTGAAACCTCCGGTGGTACATAAGGTGGGGGGTGAGGAACTTCCTCGGGACAACTAGGTAGCACTTGTACAGATTTCTGTAATTTGTTAAGGGTAACATGTCGTGATAACAAGGCTTTACACAGCTGCATTTTAAGTCATCGTAGCCAAGGGGTGGATGATTCAATAAATCCAGCCACACATCTATATATGGACCCTGATCTGGGTAGCCTAACATTGGGTGGAAGACCCTACGATGTACCTGCACGGCAGTGGAAATATCAGGTGTACCCACTGGGGCCACCCAATCCCAAGGTTGGCCCATTCAATTTCACAAAATTTTCGCAATTTCTGCCTATCCCATTTACGCCCATTGTCCTGAGATTGGTAAGCCTCCTTAAAATGTTTCATCATAACCTCCAGAGGGGTTACCTCTTTAGTTTGTCTACCACCCATAATCCTCCCACATAAACAGACAAGAGAGAGAGAGGAGAGGAAATTGAAGAAGAGGGTAAGGGTCCCACTTTCTTCAAACACAGCAGGGGATTTTTCACATAGACACCCACTCACACACGCCCGACCCAGGGAGCCGGATATTCACGGTCTCCGATGGGAACTGCGGACGCCACTCGCTTTCTACTGACCCACGGTGCTGGAGGCTCACAGTCACCAATGGGAACTGCAGTAGGCTCTCTCTCTTTTCCAATCAGACTTGACAAGTCCATCCACTTTATCTGTTAAGAGAGGGTGATCAGTCCTCTCCTCCGTCCCTGCTTACAGGGAGGGATTATATTTCCCATCCAATACTTGCCTGCAGGCGTCTTCTCCTTTTTGTTTCTCACTGCTGGCCAGCCCCAGTCCTGTTCTTCTCACCTCTCACCAGTGGTTCGTGGGTTTGTCAATCGCCGACAGCAGCAGTCAGCCGTCTGGGGAAGTCCCTCGGATTCAAAGGGTCCGATGGCGCCTGGGATATTCCCTCCAACTCACCGATCCACTGACTGTCGGGATGGACCACCCAGAGGGCCTCAGGGCCCCTCCAGTCCCGGCGGAGTCTCGCCAGAAAATGTTGCAGCAGTCTCGGTTTCAACACAGAACAAGAGACCACGAGAGGTGGAAGAATTCAGGTTTATTTGCGCAAAGCGTTCAGAGCATTAACATGACAAATTCTGAACCCCCATTACATGCTAGGGTTAGTTCTTTTATACCTTATGATGATTTCAGCCCAAGCCTGGGCGTTCATCTATGACCTATTTACCAAATATGGATTTTATGCTTACAAAATACTCTAAAAACATATTTTGTCCTGCAAACAAAACATAAGAAAGAGGATGTGGTAGAGAAGACAGGATGTCTGTAAGTATATTTTATCTTTTGCCATTATCTTACACTTACGAAAAATGCTTCCATGACCTTCCCTTGATTGCAGCTTCCTTGTTCTTCAACTTTAAATACATTGTTACTTCCTCTAAATAGATTTCCTAATTCTTTAGCGTAACACAGACAGAGTTGCCCTCTGTCCCTATGACCTATAGATCAGAGAGTTATAATATGCTCAGGAGCTAGCTAACTTATATAAAATATATTCCTTCTCTGGTCCTTCTTCAATGTGAGCAGTGATTTGACTGCGCGAAAAGCGGTGTCTTCCTTGTGTCCCCAGTGCCACGGTGATTTTTTATCCAAGAGCCTGTGTAAGGGCTCTGCTACTGACGCTTTGTGGGGTAGGAATGATGCATAGAAGTTCAATAATCCCAAAAAGGCTTGTAGCTCGGCTTTAGTGGTTGGTGTGGGTGCCTCATGGATTGCCTTGACTTGGATTCTAGGGGGTGAATGCCTGAGGCGTCAATTCTATAGCCCAGAAAGTCCACTTGTCTAGTGGCAATGGCACATTTCTCCCTTTTTAATTTGAGGCCATGCTGTCTGAACCTGTCTAACACTGCTCTGATTCTCTGGAAGAGTTGGGGTCTGTCCCTGGCCGAGACCAAAATGTCGTCAAGTAGGGTACTACGCCAGGAGGCCCTGAAGTATACGGTCCATGAGGGATTGGAAAATGCCAGGGGCAACACTTACGCCAAACTGGAGACGCCTGCACCGGAAAGCACCCTGTGGGTCACAATAGTTTGTAATTCGGCTGTTTGATTGTCAACAGGGAACTGTTGATACGCTTGTGACATGTCCAATTTGGCAAAAATGTTGCCAGGCTCAAAAGTGTGCAGTAAATGTTGAATGACCGGGACTGGGTAAGCGCTAACTTGTAGAAAGCGGTTAATTGTTGTTTTGTAATCCGAACAAATTCTCAGACTGCCGTCCTTTTTAAGGGGTGTGACAATTGGCGTCTCCCATTTGGCGAAGTCTGTCGGCTCAATGACCCCTTGCTTTAATAATTTATCCAGTTCCGCGTCCAGTTTAGGCCGAATGGCGAATGGAACTCTACGCGGTTTCAGCCGGACTGGAACTGCTTGGGGGTCAACTGCAAATGAGATGGGGGTACCATTATAACACCCCAACTCATCGCTGAATACGTCTGAATAGTCAGTGAATAAGGAGTCAGTGTCAGAAGCTGAGACAGCATGGACTCCTGTTAACCCTAGGCCGAGATAGGGGAACCAATCAAGCCCCAAGAGACTAGGGAGATTGCCGTTAACTACCACTAGAGGCAGGTGGCCTTTGAAAGCTTTAAAATTAACAAGGAACTTGCCTTTGCCGAGTACTGGGATGTCCTTCCCTTGATAGTCCCTCAAGGTGAGCGGGCACTTCTGAAGCTGGTCTCTGGATAATCTGGGCTGGATTCTCTTGAGAGTGCTCCAAGAGATGATTGAGAGCGCTGACCCCGTGTCAAACTCCATACGACAAGGTTTACCTTCTAATAAAATGGAGAGTGTGATTTTACTAATAGAATGACAGGTGTGATTAGCAAGGTAGCAAGTGTGACAATTTAGTACTTGCCTTTGGAGTCCAGAATGGGAAAAGGAAGGGACCCTTTGTGCTGAGTTGTGTGCGGCCTGGCAGACTCTGGCGATGTGGCCCTTTTTGTGGCAATTGTTGCAGGTGGCACCTTTGAATTTGCAGGTAGCTCTCGAGTGAGGTCCGCCACAGGATAGGCACAGGGTGATGTGTTTCGGTGAACTGTTGCCTTCTTGCCTGGTCCCTACCTGTGGTTATTTGGCATGAGCGAGGCGGTGGATGTCTGTTTGATCGTTGGGATCCTCTTCGTTGACCACCTCTTCTGAGTGGATGGTGGCATAGCTTTGTTTGGGAGCGGGACCTTGAATCTCGGTGGCTGACTGGGTTGCCAGTTCTGCAGCCAAGGCTTCCTCGACGGCCTGGGAGAGGTTGAGATCCTTCCTGGCAAGCAGTCGCCTTTGGTTCCAGGGACATAACACCACCACCATGTTGTCATTCTGTGAATCTCTCTTTATTTATTTTAATGAGCCACGGTGCCTCAGTGGTTAGAGTGCAGTACTGCAGGCTACCTGTGCTGCCTGCCAGCTGCCTGCAATTTGGCAGTTCAAATCCCACCAGGCTCAAGGTTGACTCAGCCTTCCATCCTTCCAAGGTGGGTAAAATGAAGACCCAGATTGTTGGGGGCGATATGCTGACTCTGTAAATTGCTTAGAGAGGGCCGTAAAGCACTGTAAAGCAGTATATAAGTCTAAGTGCTATTGCTATTTAATTGACTGTCAAGGAGTTCAACATATTAAAATTTCTTTTATTGTTGTACCTCAGAACAGTTATCACTATTAGCCCATACATATTGTTCAGACTTAGCAGAGACCACCTAGAGAGGCATTCTTTAGGTTGAAGAAGCTTGCTTGCTTTTTTGCTAAAGGTTTTCATGCAAGTATGCCAACCTTATCTCAAAGCTATTAGCCTCACTTGTTTCACCTTCTCTACATGAAAATGGTTACACTTGCATTTGAGTTAGTATATTTTAAAGATTCTAGTGGGAAACCTTCTGGTGCTGGGTGCTCGTTTCGCTGAAGCTTCCATGTATATAGTCCGATGGAATCAAATCTACCATAAAACAATAGGCATTTGAGGGGTGAGGGGAGACAACATACACAATATTAGTGCCAAGATACAGCTTACGTTCCTCATACATCTTTTGATTGTCAAGTGAAAGGGAGGAAAATACAGAGTAAGTTTGCATGTATATATGAAGGAGGTATAAGGCATTACTTTTTAAAATATTCCGCACTGCATTATCATTCCTCTAGCATAACAATAGAATGCTAAAAAAAAAAAAGCAGAAAGAAAAGAAAGGAAAATAAATTGCAGGACATAAACCTCAGATGTCAACTTGTCAACATGTTATAATGAAAGTAGTTATTAAAATCATTATGCCATCAAGTAATGAAGTTTAAATATTCCAAAGATAGCAACCTGATTTAATTGCTCACCACTTGTCATGCAAGGGGAGGGTGGGGGGAAGAAGGAGAGAAAGATGAGGAAAGAAGGAGAAAGCTTTATGTCTGCAAAAGATCCCTGCCTCTTCTCCCTCATCTCAATATACAAATATCAAAAAGTAGCAAGAGCCTATAAAGGAGAACAATTATATATGTTTTGTGAAATCAGATCACATAGAGATTTCTGAAAACTTCTGATATGCAAATGTCAACTGACATGGCTCTGTGATCTGAATAATGACATTAATGGCATATTCACTTTGGAAAACACAAATCCATCCCCTGCACCCATCAGTCCATCACATGGTCCCGTCACCATCCATCCCAACTTGAGACATTCTATAACCACTCCTCATCCAGGTGCAGGAAGACATGACCTTGACTGCAAGGAAGAATGCTATTATGTCTAACTACATACACTCTACAAAATCCCCCCTTCCAATTTCCCAGGCACAGGAATGTTGCAGTGTGGAAGCTTCTGGTGCTAATATGGCTTCCAAAGCTGACACACTAAATGAACTGTTGTAAGTTGAGGATTACCTGTGCTATCCAAGAAGGGAGATACACCTCTGGAACTGTTCCATTGCAAGGTATGCTCATAGTGCAGTTTTTGCATTTACCTGATTTCTATCATTATGGAAGATCATGCACTTCAAATTTTGCAGAATGCAATACTATGAGGTAGTAGCCAAGATACTATTTTCTAGGAAATGTAAAATAACGAATAGATAGTACAAATATTTGAAAGGTGTGATTGCTATCACTAGTAAAGTATTAAATAATATAGGCACTTATATTTATGTGGAGGAACACATTCCAATTGGTTTGTTTCTATTTGAGTAGAAACTGATTATAGTTGCAAAGGTTAAACTATCCTGATCTATAGAAAGCCTCTTCAGAATGGATTTTAGCAAATTTGAGTCCTGAACTTAGTCCAAGGATTCTGAGTGATACTGTGGATTGACATATGAAAACGGTGTTTGTTTGTTTTATTGATTGATTTAGCTACATTTGCCAATCAACTCAAATTGCTGAATGCCATTCAGAGCAGCTAATTTTAGTTACTCTGAAGGTCCTTTGCTTTACGGTAATAGTATTTTTAAACTCAATTTGGAAACCAGGGCTTTATATGGTAAAAGCAAGAATCTGACATTCAGTCCAACTATAATGATCAACTAATCTTCCTTCCTTCCCATCAGCTGGATTGGTAAATATAAATGATTGCCCACATATGTATTTAATCAAACATCACTTTAGAATGAGTTCAGTTTGTTCATCCCTCCTTTCTTCTCAATTTTACAAGTCATGAAAGGATATTATTTTTATGCAATGGCACTCTTAATGTGTACATGGCTGATGCATTTTTTTTTTAAGAAAATGAAATGCTAGCACATGTTCATAATGGAAAAAAATAAAGTTTAACGAAAGACATGACAGATATGACCAGTGTGCCCTTTGCGGACTATTAAAAAAACCATCAGTTTCTGATAGATTTTTCAAAACAGTCTACAGTGCTGATAATATAGCCTGACTACAAAGATTAAATACTCCACCTCACATATTATGTTTAACAGAATAACAGAGTTGAAGGGACCTTGGAGTTCTTCTACTCCAACCCTTGCTCACGCAGGAGACCCTAGATCATTTCAGACAAAGGTTGTCCAATGTCTCCTTAAAAACCTTGAGTGTTAGAGCACCCACAACTTCTGGAGACAAGTTGTTCCAAGTTTATTAATTATTTGCGATCATGGCTAAAAATGTATCTAAAGAATAATTTAACTGAGATGTGGAATACATACAATGACATTTGTACTGCTGGTTTCATTATATGTCTGACCTTTCTATATCGAAAATATATGTTCAAATGTATATTGACATTCTCAGTCATTCATAAAGAAGTAGAACAAATAGATTCAAATAGTTTAAAACGTTTGCTGTACAGGTACACAAAAAGGCACCCATGTATATATATTTTCCACATGTGTGTGTGTGTGTGTGTGTGTGTGTAAGGAACTAACTCCAGATAGAAATAAAAGAAGTTTCGACTACCATGCTCATTCCATAGTGTATATATTTTTTCCTATCAAAAACATTCTGTTCCAAAGTTTGAAAAGCAGAGAATAAAAACTGTGGCAAATTATCTGGTGATATGGAAATAGTCTTACTGGTTTACATTTTAGCTTAATGCTACTACATGGTCACAAGTCAATTCATTTTTAACATTCAGAATTATTTTGATGCAGTATTTCAGTAAAAAATATTGACAGAAATATTATTTTATAGTGTTTTTCATACTGAAGGAAATTGTACAAGAAAAAGTCTTTGTATTAATGTATGTGGTATGTGGAAATGTTCCACATTGAGAAGAAATATGTAGCAGACAAAATTGCAAATAAAAATGAATATATTTTTTAAAATGTAGACAAAACTCTATAAATGTTGCAACTTTTGAAAAAAAATGATGTTGAAATGGGCTGAATTACACTTAAGACAGGAAAAATGACAAACTGAGATAAATAGAAACTAACAACCACAACATCATTTTACTGATAGTTCCACTCATCTATATTCAAACTCACTAAGCATCATCAATGTTCATTACATGTTGGATAATAGCTTATTATATGTTCATTTCTTTTTTGTAATGTTCTTCAGAAAACTAATAAGAATTACACAAATGCTGAAAATGATGCAAAATGTATTTTAGATCATGGTAGGTCTGTAGTATTCTCAACAATTATAGATAAAACAATTTTCCTCCACCATGTATGAATGGGAGTGGCCATGTCCTCTGCCCCCTTGCTATTTGACGGTCTTACTGAAATATTTGATGGGAAAAATCTGGATGCTTTTTATATAGTTGGCATATTTTTTCTATAAAATATTTTAAAACTGGAACATTATATGATTATAAAATGGGATAAAATATTAAAAGGAATGTGTAAAATGCTTAAGATTTAATGATAGAGTTTAATTTGCTATGGATTATTGTCCTATTTATATTATAAACTTATTATCTTCCTATTTTAAAATATAGTACGTAGCTTTAGAATGTACTAAGCAGAATCAGAATGAAAATTATATATTATTTTAAGTGTTAAATTTAGGGGAAAGATATAAAGGCATCATACTTCAATCAATGATTACAGGAGAAATTTTGTGTTAATGAGAAAAGATAATAGATAATTGAAATAGAACAGACAAACGATACAAGCATAATGATTTAAACTGAGATGAAATAAATAAAATAGAATTAAGAGAGTGAAAAGAGGGGAGAAGCTATATAAAAAATGTGGAATGGTAAATAAAATATGAAATGGTATATAAAGTGAGCATGAATTTGATTTATGTCTATATACAAAGATGTAACCCGGGACTAAGCCACTTTCCCAAAAGAAGTTTTATGTTTTCATGTTTTGTGTTTTGTTTGTGTATGTTTGTTTATTGAAAATAATTAAAAAATATATTAAAAAATATTTCAGCATATCTACATAATTTCTATGAATTTAGCAATGGTACTTAGACTTCTATACCGCTTTACAGTTATTTTCAGCCCTCTCTAAGCTGTTTACAGAGTCAGCATATCTGACTCAATCTGGGTCCACATTTTACCTATCTAAGAAGGATGGAAGGTTAAGTCAACCTTGAGCCTGGTGGATTCAAACTGCTGGCAGTCAGCAGAATTAGCCTGCAATATATCTAACCACTGCACCACCATGGCTCTTATCCAAATATACCATGAAAAATGACTATATCATGGAGTTCTTTTCAGTCTTATCTACAATGTGCCATAAGGCACATTTTCTAGTCACAACAATTGTTCTTTAAAGTTAAAAATGTATAAAGCATAGCTCTCTAAGCATGGATAACTTTTACATGTGCATTTTGAAAAAATCTTTGACGAAATACACGGTGAAATTATACATATGGCTTTCATGTGCAGATAAGCGTGGGATGTGGTACAAAGCTCTTACATATTTTTCAGGAACAGGCAAAATTTTGATAAGTGGCATCACATTTTTCAGGTATCCTTGGTGCAACTGTGGGTGGGGCAATTATGTAAAGTCAGCGGGACCAGGATTTTCTGCTGTTGTTTGGTGTCAATCATCACTTTATAAACTGTTTACCCTCTTTAAGACCTTGCATTTTAGGCTTTGATGTTTCTAAACATAACATGAGATAAAATATTCAAATTCCCTCTGTGAGTAAAATGGGGGGATTAGGTGTGAAGCTACCCGTAGGACCAGCATTTTATTCTTCCAATTCTTCATATATAGCAGGGGTCTGGGAATTCCACAAATCAGAAATGGAGCTATCGTTCCCCACCTCTAATATATAGGATGATGGAATCCAGTGCACTGGTAGATATAACAAAGTCAATCTATATCAGGTTTGTCAAACTCGATTTCACTGAGGGCTGCATCAGGGTTGTGTTTGACCTGGAAGGCTGGGGTGGGTGTGGCCAAAGTGGGTGTGGCCAGGGTGGGTGTGGCCAGTTCAACATCACTCGTGTCGGGGCCACCTGTGGGGGCCTGAGTGCTTTGCCAGTGAAAACAGGCTCCCAAGCTCCATTTTCAGGTACAACTGCCTCTTACAACCCTCTGCCAGCAAAAATGGAGCTCGGGAGGCCCTCCTGAGCTCTGCTTTTTCTGGCAGAGGCATTGCAAGCTGGTCCTTCATTGTTTCCAGGGTGACCTCGTGGGCTAAATCTAACCACCTCGACCTTAATACCCCTGATTTATATATTGTGCAGCCAGAAGGTGTGGCAGCTAGTATAAAGCTATAGAAAATCTATATCTTCAATAGATATCCTCAATATTTATTGAGAGAGAAATACTCATGATTAAGTCACCTTTAAAAAATGGTTAATGACATAACATTATTGTTTGTTTGATTGAATTAAATATTTCATGCACCTTCCCAGATTTCTTTTAATTGCCTTTGGAAATCTACTGAAAAGCTTTAAAATGTTAATAGCAAAATGATTGCAGTTTTTGTGCATCTTTTATGTTTTGCACACCATACTAGTCTAAAAAGTGAAGGGATTTATGATTGCCTATATGGAACTGATTTCTCATGCTTTTTCATGGATTTTTCATGCTTAACTATCTCTAAGTAAGAGATTCTGCAAAGATGCTGCATTTTATCTGCAAAGCTCTAGTAATTCTGAAAACTCTATGAAATGGATGGGACTAAATAAAACTCCATCAAAATTTGGGTGGGAATGAAGTTTGATATTTTACTTCCATGGGATTCTATGCAAGTTGAACACAATAGAAACAAGTGCAATTCCAGCTATTCTGAATCTCCCTGTCACCAGCCCCTGTCTGCAGAATGGAGATAGGAAATATTTCAATTCACATTTAAAATGTCTGGGCCATGTGTGTGTGTGCATGTTTTCTTATTTCTTGTAACACTAAAAGAGACATATGCTTATTTCTCTCTCTCTCTCACACACACACACATACACCACACACACACACACTTGTGGATCAGCAATGTAAGTTGCCACACATCACCAACATTGCTGGATTCATTCTAATATAAATTAAACTTTCCCCCCCTTTAGAACAAATCCAGTAACTTTCCTAAATTTGGGGATTGAAAATTGGTGAGATAAGAATCAGTGCCTAAAAGTGAATATGAAAATAAGAAGAGGAATACGTCTCCCATTCTGCTAAAACCAGCTGAAAATGAGCCTTTTATCACTCAGTTGTTATTTTTTTAAATCAGACTATGGCCTGTCCTCATCTGAAGCTGCTGATATAATACAGGTCAGGAGTCTCCAAACTTGGCAATTTTAAGGCTTGTGGATTTCACCTCCCAGAATTCTTCAGTCAGCCATGCTGGCTGGAGAATTCTTTGAGTTGAAGTCCAGAAGTCTTAAAGTTGCCAAGTTTGCAGACCTCTGCTGGAAGGTGGATCACATGTTACAGCAGTTCTTATATTACTAATTGTGGTAAATGGCTTGTTTTGCAAAGAAGAAGTACAGAGAAGAGCAACCAGGAAGATTAGGGGACTGGAGACTAAAACATACAAAGAACAGTTACAGGAACTGGACTTGGCTAGTCTAGTAAAGAGAAGGACCAGGGGAGACATGATAGCAGTCTTCCAATATTTGAGGGGCTGCCGCAGAGAGAAAGGGGTCAAACTATTTTCTAAAGCGCCTGTAGGCCAGACAAGGAATAATGGATGGAAACTGAACAAGGAGAGATTTAACCTGGAAATAAGGACAAACTTTCTGACAGTGAGAACAATCAACCAATGGAACAGCTTGCCCTCAGAAGTTGTGGGAGTGCCATCACTTGAGACTTTCAAGAAGAGATTGGACTACCATTTGTCAGAAATGGTGTAGAGTCTCCTGCTTGGGCAGGGGAATGGACTAGATGAGCTACAAGGTCCCTTCCAACTCTGATTATCTGTTTTCTGTTAAGGTATTATCCAAGTCTAACATTTCTGGGCTGCAAAAACCGGGACATCTAGTATATTTGCTGACTTGATGATCATCTAATGGTCATCTGCTGATTTCAGCACAGGTAACAGATAACAGATAATCAGAATTGGAAGGGACCTTGTAGCTCATCTAGTCCATCTAGTTCTTACCATTGCTGCTGCAAAGCCTAGAGATTAGCTGGTGAGCAGGAATCTTTGTCTACTGAATATAACTGTTTTTCTAACATCTAAACAGGACTCTTCTCCCCCTCTTTCTCATTTTTCTTTGACCAATTAAAAGGAGTGAAGGACATACATTTAGTTCTAAACTTACAATGGTTCATTTAGTGACCGTTCAAAGTTATAATGGCACTGAAAAGAATGACCATTTTTCTCACTTACAACCTTTGTAGCAGCCCCATGATCATGTTATTAAAACTCAGGTGCTTGGCATCTAGTTCATACTTATGACCCAAGGTCACGTGATCGCCTTTTGTAACATTCTGACAAGCAAAATCAGTGGGGAAGTCAGATTCATTTAACAACCGTGTTACTAATTTATCAACTACAGTGATTCACTTGTGGCAACAAAGGCTTTTTTTCTGTTTTTCTCTAATTGGTCCACATTTTGGGGAGATTCATCTTAAAATCATCTTCCATTCAGATAAATACTAGGCCTGAGTGAAGCAATATCAGATCCACGGCATTCATTCCATGGAGGTGCCGTGCTTTGCTGAAGTGAAAAGATAATCTGATTTTCAATTCAAGCCGTCCTCAACCTTCTTCAAACAAGTACTATAGAAGAAGCTTCCTCCTAAGCTTCCCCCAGAAGTGGCCAAAATGTTTCTGGGCTGTGCAACCTGAGTATTTAACTAAGGGAGCTCTGGGCTGGTTTGAGCATCACAGTAAGGAATCTCTCTGACTCACACCATATGGATTGCTTCCTAGAAGACTTTTAGTTTTGTTTGTACTGCATCCTATAGGAGAACTGTACAACCCAAGAAGTCTTCAGAAATGTCATTAATCCTAATCAAGAGGGATCATTCATTTGAATAGTTATTGAAGGAAGATCCAGGCAATAATAAAATTATCCTTCCGTTTTCATATTTGTAAATTTTGCACTACAGGTCAAATGCATACATTAGGACATATCATATACAAAACCAAGCAAATGCATTAGAATCTCTGTATGTATGACACAAACTTTAAAAGAAAAAATTCCAAAGTGATGTAGGGGTATAATAAAACACAGAAAAACAAATATTACAAGAAAGCAAAACAGATTTGTCTATTCTCTGGGTTAATTCTAGAGAAATTATTTCATTGTATGGGGAAAGAAAACCTAATTTGATATATTATTGCATGCAAAGAATCATTTGTGCATATTGACATGAGGAAAAGACAGAATAGATTATACTTGTGGAGATGTAGTAGAATGTTTTCTTTTCATATGTTTTCTTTTCATATTTCAACTTTGTTTTTCCATAGTACGTGCATATTACTTCTAACATTTTATAATATTATAGCAGTTTCATGGGAACTGATTTGTAGCTTCAAATAACTGATTAAATGCATAATAAAACAATTTGCATCTCTTTATCCTAATGCTATTTTATCTCTAAATTTTGTATTCCTTTAGAGTCTATGGTGTGATCATAATGCCAAATAATTTTTTTATTCTTCTAAATGTGTATAAGAATTTGTGTTCGGAAGTGATGGAATGATTGTCAGGCCATAAACAAATTTATTAGAACCAAAAAATGAAACTGCTTGAAGAAAATATTTATTGGAAAAGATAGAATGTGTCTGCTTGCTAATGTTTAACTAATTTAGGAAAGAATTTGTTTCAAAAAACCTTCCAAAATGATTATCTAATTCTGCAGAAGGTCAATAACTTTAGACTCATGTTTGGTAAATATTACCTAACAAATGTCATAGTAATAAAGACAACCATTAGCCTGTAATAAAGAACTGTGAGGGGGAACTTGCCAAATTTGCTGTTGCTGCACTAATTGTGGTCTTACTTGGGGCAGGAGAACCAAAGTACAGTGGCTCATTTATTCATATGAATAAATTATTGCATTGTGTTCCTACATGGAGGTGCATTTGAAAACCACCCAGAAATTTTTGTTAGTGAAAGTAGTATTCACAGGTACTTGCCACCAACTTATATTACATCTATTTTATAGCTCCTGAATTGCTCCCTACTTACTTCCAAATGCAACAGAAAATCCTAGCTTTAACCTATGAAGTTATTTATAGGTTACTGGATTACCTCCAGAACTGCATCTCTTCACTGGAATCAGCCTGATCTCATATTGGAAGAAACAGCTAGTTATCCCCTATTTGGGGACATCTATAAGGCCAATTTTTGACATGGGCTAGCTCTCTAAAATGGCTTCCCATAAGAAATAAGATTGGCCCCAACTCTAGTCATTGCTAATTATATAATTAGAACTTTTCAGCTATTCTGATCCAAGGGCTATTTTCATAGATATTGTACACATTTTATAAGAACATTTAAATAGATATCATTACACTTCTAGATATGTTTATTATTGATTTACCAACAAGATCAAGAAACAACTATCTTGTTACTGCTGTTTTATTTGATTCCTTTGCAAAGTCAAAATAAACAAATGAGGCATTCATACAGAAGATGGTAGCAATCCTATAAAGTAAGCTCCATTAAACTCATTGTATAGATTCATCATGAGACCAACAGTTAATAAAAGATCTTGCCACCTTTAGCTTTTAATTAGAAACACAATCAATCTTGTCACTAAGTTTTTCCAATATTAGAGTATTTTAATCTCTATTCAGAACTGTTAAATATCACTATTTAAATAATATAATGTACTTATATCTCATAATATAATGAAACCAGTATTCTAAAAGAAAAGGAAATAATAATCCAATTTTAGCATAATTATTAATGTTATTTTCTAATTAGGGCTGTTCTTTATTTGTACCTCACCATGCTATAGAACTGGTCCAGCAACCTCTTTTCCTGCCACATCCCCCTATTATTACTTACATTTCAATATCACCAATGAGTGAGGCAGCTCAAACGTGTTTTGAGTTGTTGTACCCATTGTAGTCAGGTGACCTATGCAGAAAGGTGCTTGGCCTGTAATCTCATAACATCCCACCAACACTATATACAAACAGAGCACAAACCCCACTTCCTTCTAGCACTGAAGATGTTGCCTATCAAGTAATGAAACCTTAGCAAGAAAACAACTAAGCTAAGAGATTGTCGAGGACTCTACAGAAGAGAAAGAATGAGAGAAAATTGCAAAATATTTTTTTTACAAAAATTTCAAATAGAAGTAGAATGACAGTTGCAAAAGAAAGCAAAGATAGTACCAATGGTAATAGGCCCTTTGGTGCAATCCCAAACCACCAGGGAGCATTATTTGAACAGTACCAGCACTGACAAAATCATCATCAGTCAATTGTAAAAGGCTTTACTTGGAAAAGCTTATATCTGGGATGATAACTTTAATATTATTAAACAACAATGTCTACCTATCGGGAAGGACTTGACAGGTGGACAAAAATGCCAGATCCAGTTTAAATATCTGGTCAACCATACAACCAACCATAATAATAAATATATTTAAGTTATTTATATATAAGATTATTGTAAGAGTTCTCTGTTTCAGGGTGCAAGAGTGTTTGGTTTTAAATGTTTATGGTTTAAATAGTTTTGATATTTTTTTATGTTTTATTACTTATATTATTTTAATAATTGACTGGAAGCTACCCAGAGTTTCGTATAAGATGGACTGCTGTATAAAATTATTTTAAATAAATAACAAGATGTCCAATGACAAAACCTCCTGGGAATTTCAGTGAAATTTAACCTTCAGGGAAATAATAGGATGGACAATAGGAAGATTAGATGATCTGAATGCTAACAAATGCAAATCAGAAATGAGGAAAAAATTACAGGTTATGCTTTTGAGAACATTTGTAAGCATCAAATATTTGGGGAGAAGGGAATTTTACATATCACTAGGATTTTTGTATTGTACTTCTGAATTTGTGTTCACCTATTTGGATTAAGAGAAGATGTTAAGAAACCCATGAATTGGTTTTATATGCTTAAGTGGTTTCTGAAGACATTAAAGCAATTTTCCTCTTTATTTGATAAGTGGCAGAAAGTGCTTCATAAGAAGTAATAGTTGGAAAGCAAGGACTCACATGTGTGTATGCAAATGCATGTGCATATGCATACACACCAACACTCCCCCCCCCATATATCAGACTTTCATTTGCACCCAAATTGGATTCTGCTTAGTGTGAGGCAGTCAATTAACTTAAAATTCCATTTGAATTTGGTTTCCATTTATTAGCAATATTAGCAGAGAATTGTTCCTATTTTTTATGGCAAGGAATGTAGAATAAAAAGTCTTTGGGGCAATATTGAAGCATCACTTTTTTGTTTTAAGAAGAAACAGCAGATATAGGGTAGTTCCCTAACCAATCTATTCAGTTGGGAGCTATTTTTTTAATGACATAATCATTTAGACTGCACAACTTCATAATACATTAAGTAAAATTGCAAAGAAGACAGACTCTTAAAGCTATAAAAGGACAGAAAAAGGATGGTAAATTTCCTTAATGGATTGAAAAGACATTGTATAGTGGAAATAGGAGTGTGGAATTTTCTGTAAAGAAAAATCAAAACTTTTCCTTGGATTCCATCTAGAATATGTTGACATACATATACATAATTTAAATTTTAAAGTTCTTTGTTCATAAAAGATAAAATATATTTTGTTTCACTTCACAGACATCTTAAGATCATGTCCAAAGATTGAATGATTAAGATGCATTATCCGTTGTCACTGATGTGTATTTAATTAAAAGAATAGTTAAATATATTTATTTGATAGGAAGTCATTCCACTGATTATAACAATGCTTAAGAAGAATGAGAAATAATATAAATGACCTAAGTATAGCTAATATTTGATAGGCTTTTTCATGATAGCCTTTTAAAGTCTTCATTGTAAAAATGCTGGGAGGGACAAAGAATAGGTCAAAAGAAAAAATGGCTTCTTCAATGCAACTCTAAAAGTCCAAAGTTTTCCAAACTTAATTAATGACACATCAAAATGTGTGACTATGGTTTGATTAATAGGGCGAAGGTTAATTTATATGATATTTATTTGATCCATAAATACTGTTTTTTAATTTTTGAACAATTTTGAAGTATCAATTTGAATAGGAAAGTCTGTTTTGCCTAATTTCATGATTAACAAAGAACTAGTTATAGCACTTTAAGGAGTTTGTGGTCTGCCTTCTTCTCAAGAAGCCATCTCTGGATTCCACTCTGTTGGATAATTTCCAACCTGTCTTCAATCTTCCCTTTTTGGAGAAGGTTGTTGAGAAGATGGTTGTGAGGCAGCTCCAGAGGTTTCTTTAAAGTGGGTTATTATCTTATTATTATTTTTCTTTCTTTTATATGCTGTTTTTATGTCCTTGTAAACTGCCTTGAGTTGCCATGTGCAAGTAGGTAGCAAAACAAACAAACAAACAAACAAATAAGACAGAGTTAACATTTTTCATACACTCAACCTATATAATTTGGGCTTTTTTCCCCAGAAAATTTAGAGGGTGATCTAGCTATCTGGCACAACACATATATTATATGCCATGTATTTGTGTTTAGTCTTTCATTTTTCAAACCAGGGCTTGAGAAGGTTAGTGAAATTTTGGGTTGTCTCTTCCAAGCAGTATAGGTAATATTGTATGAAATGGACTGATGCTCTGATTTGCCTTAGAGAATTTATATTTCCTCCATGGGCTGCTGTAATATCTTCCCAGTAGGAATCTAATTGTTCTAATTATTCCTTTAAAGATTTTGATCAAGATTTTATGAATTTGTATATAACTACTGAATATGGATGCAAGTTTAGATTATGAAGTTGCACATTTTAAAAATTGCTTTTATTAAATTTATGACCATGTAAATCATTAGGACTCTGTGAAATGGATGGGTCACAAATATCACAAATAAATAAATAAATCTTTTTATTTGTTTTCAAGTGAAACAGTATGAAATTTGTTGTGGCACAGATGGATATATTAATTATGGAATGTACTCCCATGTCTGCCTTGAAATATTCACTGGCTTGAAAATTATATATAAGAAATGAATATGTTTAGGGAAATGTTTATTTGAAACCAATCTTGGTCTTTAGCAGTTTCTTTTCATATTCAGAACAATTCTTGATGAAGCTCTTGTAAATGGTTGTATAGGTTCAAGATCATATAATGGCTTACTGGTTTACTTTGTTTTCCACTTTAATCTGACTAGTGTCATTAAGACTAATTACATTCAAATATACAATTCATGTTTCAGACTAAATGAAAATGTGGGTTTCAGCAGGCATTTTCAAATAATTAACAGAAATTTGATAGACTAACACTTGAATGTGTGCCAAAGTGGCATGGACTGGACTTAAATTGATCCACATATCCCCATTTCTTAGGACATTTAAAAAGGCTTTTAACAATATTGTATGGCCATTACCCAATTCAAAATATGATATATTATCACCTCTGAAATGCATACATTGGAAAAAGAAATGAATGTAGTCCCTTCCCTATCCTTTTGGCTTCCATGTTCAGCAATCAAAGCAAGATGAATAGTCAAGAGTAATTGGGCAGCTGCCACATATCCCACATTAAATTCTTCCATCTGTTAACACTTTTGGCCTCCAAGCAGAATATAAACTCTTGAGACACTAATGACTGTAGCTCTAAGCAGCTTTTGCATGTTTATTAACTTCTGCAAGCTTAAGGCTTCTCTGCTGACAAATGTCCCTGACTGGACTTTAGATAGATATCTCAAATTGGAATAAAGAAGTTGATTGGTCTTTGTTTTCATTTTAATGGCAGTACTACTTTGTACCAACAGAGCTCATAGTGATGTTTTAAGACAACCTTCTCCAATTTGGTACCTTTAAAACATGTTGAATTTCAGTTCCCATAATTCTTTCATCTTTGCTCAAACTCCATGCAGCCTTAGGATTTGAGGAGTTGAAGGATAATGTTTTTATATAAGAATGTACAGTGTGTCCCTTTCTGAAAAAAATATTTAGTGCATGGTGAGTTTTTCTAAAACTGTCCATGTCTAATTTGTCTGCTCTAGAATTCCTGCACAAAACTCATATTCCTGTCCAAGGCAATTGGTTCTTATTGCTGAGAAATGACAATGCACTATATAAAGTACTGGTGAAGAAACTAGGGCATTGCTTTGGGATTAGGGATAATCACGATCCAAGGCAAATCTAAAGTCAGAGCAAAAATGTCAAAATTTAAAAATTGGTACTTTGAGTCAGTGAACTGAAATTGACAGAGCAGTATCAATTCTACTGAGAACAAGAAAAACAAAAAAACAAAAACAAATGGAGTATCCTTTATTAACCCCCCAAAATTTCAAATCTGTTGATGCAGTCTAAAAGTTGAATGATCTTAATTCAAGTTCAAGACAAACTACTGGTAATTAATATTCAATTTATTGAAGTCTGTGCTTCCACTACAGTTGAAGAAGAAATAGAACTTTTAGAGTTCTATGGCAACATGCAAAATGTAAAACAGATGAAAATATTTCTTATCTATTATAAGAGTCTGAAATACTAAACTTAGAAATAGAGTAGCACAAGGAATAATTTGAAAAGTGTACCTCATTGGATGAAGGAAAACAAGACACTAGTTTTTTTTATTTATTTATCTATCTATCAAATTTGGCTGCTGATTTCACGGAAAGAGATTCTAGGTGGTGTATAACTATCTAACAAAATAATAAACGTAAAGCAATCATTACCTAAAACCATTATAAATAATTATTAACAAAAAATTTAAAAATGATTAAATCACAAGTAATAATAGTCATTTGCTGAGAAAATACAATGTTTATACCAAATGTGATTTTCCAACAACCTGAAAGACACTATGCATGGACATCACTGGATGAACAACAATAAAAGCAAATTGGCTATATACTCTGAAAGCAAAGATGGAGGACCTCTATTTAGTCAGCAAAAATGAAACCACAGGGCTGACTATAGCTCTCACAGCATGAACATCTTCAAAAACTACAACTTAAAAGAAAGAAAACAAATGTCCCCTTTTTAAAGTATGGGAAGGATATTATAAATAATGCATAATAGTCACATTTTCATGCACAGCTGCATTTCTAAAATGTAGAAACTGAAGCTATTTTATAATTGCAGAGGGAGAGAGAGAGAGAGAGAGAGAGAGAGAGAGAGAGAGAGAGAATTTCATAGTTGCAAGGGCTGTATTTAGAATGAAAAAAAGCAACTAGCTTGCACCATTCTTTTTGTCATAATTTAGCTGAGTTTTCAGTTTGGCTTCAATATCTTATCTGAGCCTTCTGAAGAAAATGCCACTATCTAGAATGACTGTCTTGCTTAGCTGCAGAATTATGACATAGGGTTGAAAGGGTAATGAGGAGGTGTTTTTTTTTAATGAAACACATTTTAGAAAAAAGTAGAGGAGATTAATATTAATGGGAGATGAAAGTATTCAGCAGTGACAGTTTCCTTTTAGGAATGGAAAGCTGCTATATATTGTATCAGAATTTTCCCACCCAAAGTTTATCCAGCAGCAGTTCTTTTTCTGTCCTTTGTTTCCTTCGCCTTTTTAAGATAGGGCACTAGACAAGCCATCCTGCTACCTAAAGAGAAGATGGTTTCCCATGGAATCTGATACCAATAATCACAATGCACAGTCATCTCCAACCACACCCAGGCTAGCAGAATACTATATAGAATCAAAAGAAGCCATATCCAAATGACCAGGAAAAAGCTCAAGTATGGTCTAGTAGCAAGCGATAGTCCCATTCCATCCTCACACACACACACCTTTTAAAATGGGATAAAATAAACCACATCTTTTGCAAGGAACCTGGGATATTATTGGCTTCCTTTATATTTGGGACCCAGTGTTTAAGCAAAAATAATGAAAGCCATTTCACCTTTTAAAATTATGGATGTCCATGCAAAAGAGAAATTAGAACAATTGGATCAGTTAAACACTCCTCTTCATTTGGGAGCTTTAGTGAAGTGAGATAGGGGTCAGCAGCTTCAAGAGCTGGAGGATGTGATTGTACCATTTTCACAATGAAGATTCAACAGTTAAATTGAAAATAAGAAATAATAATAAATTGATGACAATGTCCATTAGATAAACAAGGGTGGACTTTAGACTGAATTCTGATGGATGATCACAAATATCTAGAAAGGCCTAGAACAGAGACCCTTGCACTTCCCACAGTAATGGGAAGTATAATATTTAAACCAATGTATCACAGATGCTTAGTGAATTCAGAAATGATAACAGATCAAGAGTATCAGATGTTTATTTATTTATTTTATTTCTCAATCACTTACAAGATAATAGGTATAAGTATAAACATGAGTAAGAATACAGGAAATAGGTACAAATAAATGGGGAAAATAGGACAGGGACGGGAGGCACAATGGTGCACTTATGCACGCTCCTTACAGATCTCTTAGGAATGGGGTGAAGTCAATAGTGGATGGTTTAAGGTTAAAGGAATGGGGGTTAGAGGATGTAACAACAGAGCCAGGTAGTACATTCCAGGCATTGACCAATCTGTTGCTGAAGTCATACTTTCTGCAATCAAGTTTGGAATGTTTACATTGAGTTTGTATCTGTTGTGTGTTGTATAGTGATGATTGAAACAGAAGTAGTCATTGACTGGTAGGACATTGTAGCAGATAATTTTGTTGCAGAAAAATCCAACTTTACTAATCATGATGATCAATAAATTGCCAGAATCATGAGCAAATTATTAATAACTGGAATTAATGCTGACTCAGGTAGAAGGACAAAGAAGAAAACTTGGCTGAAAACAACTTGTTCAGTGATTTTGGACAAAGATAAAAGAGAAGACATTCTGCAATAATTAGAACAAAATGAAGCATCCAAAGCATTTTTAAGGAGGTGGAGTTAAGCAGGTTTTAGAGAATATGATACAAAAGAATAATTAACTAACCTAGTCAAGAACATCAGAATAAATAAACATAATAGATACACAAAGGGTTGAAAGGGTAATAGATACACATAGGGTTGAAAGGGTAATGAGGAGGTGTTTTTTTTTAATGAAACACATTTTAGAAAAAAGTAGAGGAGATTAATAATGAGCTTCAGCGATGGTTTAACTACCACTTATTTAGTAACTAGTACAAATTCTGAGTCCAAATTAAATTGAAGGTGCTACTGTACCAATGTTTTTGGGTGTGTGAGTTGGGAAGTGTTTCTAACCAACTTCCGACAAATGAAATTTGCAAGATACAGTAGAATATCTGTCATGAATGCTTCTGACCAGACCAAATCGGATTCCAACCAAAAAAATTCACAACATTTTTGAATTTGGTCACAAACACATACAACACAAACTCACATACTGGTAATCAGACATGACTTCTGACCCAGAAATTCCTGAAGATGAAACATTAGAAGACAAAAAAATGCCAAAGTTATGGAACGAATTCATGACCAGAGGTTCTACTGTGTAAACTCCTGATAACCATCTTAGGACAAAGGAAAGTTCCAAAGTATAAACATCCTTACCCAAACCCCTGATATCTTTATGTCATTCAACCATGGGCAGCCAAGTGAGACTATTCAAGTTCTCTCCCGATACAGTAGAACCTCTGGTCATGACCAGAATTCATTCCATAACGTTGGTCACAACCCAATTTGGTTGTAACCCGAACCTAATTTTGGAAATTTGATGCTTACAAAAAAATGGTGTGGAAGGGGAAATCGGCATTGGGAAAAAAATGTGAATTTTTTGGTCAGGACCTGATTTGGTCATGGTCAGAAGCATTTGTGACCAGAGGTTCTACTGTATTTGGAAGCTGTATGGATTTAGATGGGGATGAATTGTTTCCTGCTCTATCTTACTAAGACCAAGTGGCTGTCAGTATTTGAACAGCCAGTTCTGGGGATATTTCAACTTTGACTTCGGATGGGGTTGTATTTTCCCTTCAAAGTTGGTATGCAAGCCACAGGTCTTCCTGGACTCATAGAGCCTGCTTGAATCTTGAATCTATAGTTAGCACGGCCTTTGCACAACTTGACTTGGTGAAGCAGTAACAGAATCTCCTAGCTCAGAAAGAAAAACCCTGTTCAGGCAGGCAGTCATGTCCTACTTACCTTGAAGCTTGACTTTTTCAATGGTCTACATAGGGTTGCTGTGAAGACTACCCAACATAAGGCAATGACTAAGGCAATGATGGGTAAGCCTTGGCATAAGGACTGATTACCTCATAGCATCTACCCTGTTGAATCAATTCTATAGGCTTGGTATGTAGAGGGTTCCTTTGATTAAACAAAGTTATCTATTAGGATCCTGGAAGTGTTCCTTCTCTCTAGCTATGCCTGCCCTCTGGAATAAATTTCCCCTCAAATCTGGATGCCCCCCCCCCACATTTGCTCTTGTTTAGAAGAGCTGTGGACACCTGGCTCTTCACCTAAGCCTTTAGCAAAGGAGAATGAGACACTTGCTTTATTGTACTTGCCATCATTTATCTTTATGTTTTATTGCTTTTGTTGTAATATTTTTGATAATTGAGAGTTGACCAAAGTAGTATGGAGTCAGACAGCACAAAAATTTAATAAATGATGCAAAAGTATAAGGATTAAAAAGTTAAAATCCTCAAGCAACAATACTGATGCAAAAAGTCACAAGGAAAATTCCTTGATAAAATGACTATTAGAGACAAATAGTCTGTGTATTACGCTGCAATTAAACACTGTAATGAAAATGTCAAGTCAGTAACTAAGAATTTAAGAAGACATACTGGCAACTTCGGAAGGCAAATGCAAATATTTGGAATCTTGGTTAAGTAGTAAAGCCAAATTGCCATTCCTATGCTAAAAGTTTAAGAGACTATACTAACTGGAAACAGGAACAGGCACCGTGTCATCTGGGCTTAATCAAATTTCAGAGATAGCAGCAAACGAAATAGATTATTCATTTAAATAATCTGATAAAACCAGAGCTTTAATAATGGTGTGGATGTTCAATAAATAACACTTTAAATAAGCTCTAACAGATTAAATCAAAATAAGATTGAATTGAATTAAAATATTCTGCAGAATACCAAACAACTGCTTATCTACCAAAATTAATAATCAATGATAAGTTAACAGGCTAAAATAAAGAATTCCACATTAATTTAAACAAACATGCTAATAAGCATAAAAGAAAGACCATAGAACTGGTATTGCTATAACAGTATAAAAACTAAACCTGAGGAATGACTTCCCAACTGATTCATGTACAAGTTAAATAAGATAGGCAAATGGGCTGATCCTGGGCATCCCCTACCAAATGCCCAAGTGTTTAGCCTCTAATAATTGGACCTACCCATAAATTAGATCCTTGCCTTTCTTGGAAAATATAGGTGGCCAGAGAGAGCACAACAACTTGGATCCAGAAGCCAGGAAGTGTGTTTGAAAGTGAGGAAATAATGTCACAGGCCATGAAGGAGGTATTAATGTGTCTTCTACTTGAAAAGCCATTCTGTATATCTTAGCTAAGCATCAACCAAATCTCCAATCTGCCACTTATAAATAAGATTATTGAGAAGGTGTTGCTGCCCCACAGATGTTGCTGCCCCACATTCATCCTGGATGAGATGAATTATATGTCAGATTAAGTTTTTGGAAATATCCTAAAAGGCTCATTAAAGGCTTTGTAAAGGTCATAGACGATGCACCATACATTACACCTTATATATTTGACAAGCAGCATGTGGCAATCATTCTTCCCTGGCCCAACACAATATGAACTTTAGTAAGAATTGTTTTTATATAAAATTGAATTAACATTGTTAAAGCTATGGTTGGTAGGTTTCAGGTTCTTCTTTCTAAAAAAAAAGGGGGGGGGGAGTCATTCTCAGGAAGTGCCATAAGAATTTTGTAGAATTTTGTACAAATTTTTAGTTCAGCAATCAAACATCCACTAGTCATTTTTAACCTTTTAAAAATCCATATGCTGTTTATTTGGAAATAGCACAAATAGTATGAAGCAAGGAAGATTTTTGTTCTATTTTTATTTCTGGATTTGTTTGGGGTTTTTTGTTTTGTTTTGTTTTTATTTGTGTTGTAAGATTTGTTACATTTTACAGATAATTTAAGACAGACACTTAATTAGGTCTTTGATGCCCATATGCAAGAATGTTAGCAGGATCAAACTTAATAAACAGTCCAATTAATTATGATTAATTTCACTGTTAGATTACATTATTCAGTATAAAAACAAAATTTTGAAGAATTTCAGTGAGATCTCCACCTCAATCTAAAAATACTTTCCAGTCATAAAAAATAGACTGATTATGTGCCATCAAGTCAGTATCAGCTCTTTTCTTTTTGAAGATCTATCCACAAACTGGTCCCTCATATTTTCCAACAATGCATCCATAGTTCCAGTAACTGAGACCACCTGACTTTGCTATGGGTCAAAACATTTTCTTCTCTTTCCTTTCATGTTTTCCAGCATCACAGCCTTTTCTAGAGAGCTGAATCTTCACATAATGTGACTGAAAATAGGATTATTAGAACATTGGCATTTGTGTCTTGAATAGAAAGATAATAAAAAAGGTTATAGAAAATTGCTGGTTTTTAATTATTTCATTTTTTCTAACAGAAAATGGAATTTGTTAATTAATGGAAATAAGTAAGGATATGGAGGCCTGCAGTATACCTAGAACTGTTCTCCCACATACTGTGTAGGTATATATTTAGTCGGTTAACTACAATAATTAGAACTGGAATTCCATTGCTAAGTGATGCAGTCATAAAGCACACCTGTCTCCCCTACAATGCAAATTGAGCTTTATTCTGAGCTTCATATAAAAATGGGAGAGTTTCTAATAATGTTCTTTCAAGGTTTCTAGAGTTGTGATTAGTTTGTAATTTTAAGACTACCAGATCTGGGTTGAAAAGATCCAGATGACCTTTCAATAGAAAAGAAAGAAACCTACTGACATAGAGTTGTGATCTGAAATTTTGTAATTCGGCTCTAGTAGACCTATTAAACTACAATTTATTTATTTTGTGCTTTAAAGTTCCAATAGAGCTAATAAAGTTGGAAGCATGGATACATCCACAAACATATCAAATGAGTGAAAGAAAGCATGTGAAGAAAAGGCATAGTATGACAAAGACAGAATCTGCTGCCGTTTGTGCCATTAAACAGAGAACTACATCTGAATTTTGAAACAATTTTGAATGGCTAATGCTAGCTTTAAGGATTAATGCAGATTTGCCTCAGTGGCATGCCTGCCTACTAGATATGTTTACTATTTTTTTATTCTTTGCTATGAATAATGCACAATTTATTGGTTCTTTTTTGAGTGCTCTTACATATTCTTTTGTGCTTTCTTTTAAAAGCTACACTCATTAGACAAATGCAAAAGTTATTATATATTTCATGATAATTCCTAGTAATGCTACTGAGATTTTAAGGATGTCATTAATGAAAATAGTATACATTGTTTTTGTCTGTTGGCAGATTATCAAATGCAGAACTGCTTACTGTACTTATGCATTAGGAAAAAAGAGAAACTCAAGTCAATAGCAAGGAAAGTTTTGCAGATGTGTGTGTGTGTGTGTGTGTGTGTGTGTGTGTGTGTGTGTTTTGCTATGGGTTATGGTTTGAATCATGCCACATTTTCTTCTTTACAACTAATAATACAGGTGGGCCAAATATGTATTCCTATTGTTTTTTATGGCAATGATAAAAATGTGTACACTTTCTAAAAAATACTCTTTGACAATATTTTTTAACATAGATAAAGAAGAAGAAAGCAGCATGGCCTCTTATTCTACCTATTTTGTTATTACAGGATTCAGGGGGATTATTTTGAGTATCCATGTAGTTTAAACTAGAACATTAGAAGAATTTCCTTCTCTTTTGTTCCATATAGACTCTCTTTCTCCACCGCCATTCACCCACATACCTACTGTTGTTCAATCAGCAGTTGAACATGTCACAGTAGCCGTTATATATTTCTAATGACAAATGGCAAATGAACAGGCAAAATATAGAATGGAATGAGCAAATTGCTAAATTGGTACATTAATCCCTCAAGTAAGAAAATCTTACTTTATCCTTATGAAAAAGAATAAGTCCTTGCTTGGAAAAAGAAAGGAAAAATGAACATTCAAATTACAAAAAAGCAGAAGGATATGCGATCAAATAGCTAACAGTAGATAGATCAGGGGTGTGAAACTCATATCCTGTGGGCCGGATGTGTCATGTGCTGGCCTTGCCCCACCCAGTTTACCAAAGGAGAAAAAAGTCCCAATACGTCATGTGATGCTGCATGAAGCCACAAGTTTGACACCCCTGAGATAGATAATGGGGGCTTAAGAACACAATTTACCAATGCTTTTTTGACTATAAAATGCCATTGATTGTATAAGTCATGCCTAGTACATTAAGCTAAAAAATCCTCTTCATACTTCTGAGAAACCACTAGAGTGAACAAGAAGCTACTGTATGAACTATGCCTGGAGAAACAAAGTGGTTTAGCATGTGGAAGTGAATGGACAAAGATGCATATTGGTCTCATAATCCTTTACCTGGTGCAACAGATGTATCATAAGAAATTAGCAAAATTGCATGTGATGATTTGTGGAATCAAAACAGGAGGCAGAAACATTAACATCTAAGTTTGTAGGTGTTGTTAGGAGGACCTAGAAGATTTCATAAAGAAAATGAAAATGTGGATTACTGTTAAGTATTTTAAAGGATAAGAATAGTGTTAATTTACATGCATATTGACCTTACAGTTGGCTGTAAAGAAATGAGAAGGGTAGGCAGATTGCCTTTTTTTTGGTTCAGATGATCAGTGTGCTGGAGGAAAAAAAAGTATTCTCATGAGAAGAATTATACTAAGGATATGTCCATGACAACAAACATCAAAATTGTCAAAACAATGTTTTTTTTCTGGTGTTAAAAGCTGGACATTGAGAAAGAGCAAAAAAAAGAAGGCAGGTGCCTTCAAATTATGTACCTGGAAGATGTTACTAAGTGTACCATGGTATATAAGATGAACCAATTAATCACTCCCAAAGCAAATAAAGACTAAATTGTTCCTTGAAGCAATGATCAGGAAACAAATGTCACACGTTTAGACATGACCAGGTGATTGATTGGGAAAAAAATAAGAATGCTTGGCAAGGTTGAGGAGGTTGGGGAAAAAAAGTTTCTTTGTGGTCAGAAAATTCACAGAGCTATTGATGGTTGCTAGAGACAAGTCAAGATAAGAATGATTTTCCTTGTAGCTGCTGGGAGGTGAGCTTGACTTGATGCCACCTAAAAGTAGTGTTTTCAATACTTCTATTGGTATTGAAGGCCCAACAGTTAAGTATTTGTCTTTTGTCCCTGTCAACTGCAACATTGAGCCTATCACAGGTTAATTTTTGAATCTTGAAATAAATAATTATTCAATCCCAGTCTTAATGATCTCTTTTCTCATATTCAGCAGTTTATTATTGTTTAATGAAAGCAGCCCTACAACAAAATTAAATGAATATTTTAATCTCCATATGTGTTCTGCTAAAACATATTTATTCAGTGCTAGCTTTGACTTTGAATGTATGTCCCTGTGTCTCTGTGTGTTTATCTCCTGGAAATTAACATTAATATAGCCTTCGGCAAAATAAACATTCATTTTGTTTATTTTCATTTTCATAAGATTAAAAATATTTTTAAGCCATGTGTCTCCTAAAACGTTATGTATCAGTTAGAGTGCAAATTGAAGAGTGCAAAAAGATCTCTTTCTCACTGCTGATAAAATGAGTAGTTGTAAGTTTTTTGTTATATGTGTTAACAAATTGGATTAATATATAAAGCACAAGAGCCTTGGCTCTGTAGAATCAAAATAACATTTGTTCTCCCCATTGTTTCTCCATAGGATTATGCTGAAAAGGAGAATACGATAGCCAAGGCTTTGGAAGACCTTAAAGCTAACTTTTATTGTGAACTTTGTGACAAACAATATTACAAACATCAAGAATTTGACAATCACATCAACTCCTATGACCATGCACATAAACAGGTGAGCAATGTGTATGTATTTACTAATAATAAGGCTCAAGTAGTAAAGGTATTTTTTACATTAGGAGCACAGTTTTTCTGCCCATTTTTTTTGCCTGAAGGTTGGATAAAGTTTAGAGAAAATTTGTGTGATAAAAATATTCACATCAGGATCATTAAAATTCTTCTGTTAAAAAAGGAATTTTCAATCCAAAAATTAGAATGTATGAGCATGCTGATGCACTGGATTAAAATAGTTCCAAAATGCTAGCAAGTGTCTAGTCAACTCCTCTCATCAGCCAAAAGTATTGTTTTATTAATAGCATTTACATTACGGCATTTACCTATTGAATAACTGCATCTGTAATGCTCCTTGATTTGGATTAACAATTAAATATTAATTGGATTTATGCATTCTATTAAGTTCCAGTCCTGGTGATCTACAAAGCACATGCACATTTTTAGAAAAGGGGACAATCTAGAGAGTAGGAAGAGACCAGTGAAGCCTGGGGAATTGACATTGTGTGTACTGAGAAACTACAAGGCTTCTGTCAATCTCAAATGAGCTTTTGAAAAGAGCAGTTCTATGTACTTTTTATTATTTTGCCTTCCATCCTGGGCAGAGAAGACATTTTTTTTTTCTGCAACTGACTTCAGCCAGGTAAGAAATCCGTCTATGTTGGAAGAAGTAAATACCTATCTGGATTAATATACGATTAGGATTGTTGGGTGTTTGTATTTTATTTTTTAATGATTTATATTATGGATTGATCAAAGCTGTTACTTGGTATCCTTAGTCATCTCTTGTTCTCCTTGCATTATATCTGCTGGTGTATGTATGGATGTTTGAAAGATTGCCTGAGGGTTAAAGCCTGCACAGTTCTTAATATTTTTGTCCTCCTTCCTCCATTCAGTTCTCCACTAGCCCCTTTAGCCTTAATTTGCATAACAAATGACTTGTACCTTCTTCTTCTTCTGAAATCCTACTCCTACAAGGTATTTAATCTGTCAAACAAGTTGCCCATTCTGCACTCTGCAGAAAGGCAAGAAAGCAGAGAATAGACATTTTCCTCTGGTTTCCTCTTTTCACAAAGGGATTTTCTTGGTAAAGAATGGATTATGACAGCAGCCAACCAGATCTCCCCCACCACACACACACCTGTAGAAGGGTACCATGGGAAGGACTAGAAGAAAATCTTAGGGATATGCACTGGAAGAAAACAGAAGGACACCTCCACCACATTATTTATGTATGTGTGTGCAAGCTTATATTCCATTAAGCACTAAGGCATAATTATTTTAGTGGCTTGTAATTATCATGCTTTGGAAAAAGATCCTGATTGTTTATACACTGGTTGTAGAGGATTACTGCTACGTGGTTTATGTTAACCAGGGGAAAAAGTTCTTTTGAACTGCTTTGCATTTATTTCATCAACTTGGGCATCTTGACTACAGATACAACTCTCAAAATTTCTCAACCAATACCTCAAGCATGGCAGAGAATTTTGTTCTTTTTAAAAATATTTTATTGATATTCCAAAGTTTAAAAACATAAAATAAAACTATATGCATTGTTATCAACATCAAGGCATCTTTTACATTTCTTTACATTTTTCAATGTATATTCCATTACCATTACATCTTACTCTTGTTACAAATCAATATATTTCATCTTACACATCTTACATCTTACATATATACATATTTACATATTTCCTCATTCTTTCCCAATTGCCATTTTATTTTCTTTTTATTTCTAAACCACTCATACCAGGCATCCCAGGCTCTATAATATATTGAATCTTCTTTGTCTTTTAATTTCAACGTTAGCCTGTCCATCTCTATACAGTCTATTATTTTCTTTATAACCATGCCCTCTGATGGTATCCTTTTCTCCTTCCAAAGTTGCACATATGAAATCCTTGCAGCTGTTAGTATATGTAATATAATGTACCTATCTTTTTTACTACATTTTTGTGTTATTATACCTAATTTAAAAAATTCTGGATTAAATTCAATTTTCTGATTTATAATTTTCTCTAGACATTGTCTGATTGTATTCCAGTATTTCTTCACTTCTGGGCATGTACACCAGATATGAAAATAAGTGCCTTTTTTTCCCCGCACTTCCAACAATTAGGTATAAATTAAACATCTTTGTCAATCTAGCGGGGTGGGGGGGTGTAGGTGTAGAACATTTTGTACAGGTTTTCCCTGTATGCTGTGGATATGGTTAATTTGTAATTTAGTCCCCACATTTTTTCCCCAATTTTCCAAATCTATATTGTGGCCAACATTTTTTTTGCCCATACCACCATCATTTCTTTGACCACCTCCTCTTCCATTTTAAAATCTAGTAAAAATTTATATATTCTTGAAATCATTTTCCCCCATTCCTTGTAGAATCCCATCTAATTGGTGTTTTTCCATATGAAATCTGTATTGTTCTTTGTCTTTTTTATATTTTGCCTGAACTTGTATGTATGACCACCAGTTTATGTTTATGTTTTGTTGATGTAATTCTTGAATCACTTTCAACCTTCCTTGTGCATCTAATGAATCTTTATAACTCCTCTTTTTTTCCATATTTATTGCATTTGGGTATATTTGTGCTTCCAAAGTTTATAACCAGTATGGTATTTTGGTATAATGATTCTTTTTAATTTTGTTCCTTATCTGAATTAGTGAGTCTCTGATCATGTGTCTCTGAAAATATGCATGATGTTTATTTTTCCCATCCCATCCCAAGCTATGCCACCCTTTCTGCAAATCGTGACCTTCTATCAACAGTGTTCTTTTATTTTCCAAATTGATCCAGTCTTTAATCCATACCATAGCTGCTGCCTGGTATTACATTTCCCAGTCAGGAAGTCATGGCAGAGAATTTTGAAAAGTAAAGATCACACATATAAAGGAAACTTAGTTTGGGAATGACCACTGTAAACATTTACCTCTGAACTGAAATGTATAGAAAGGTTTCTTATGAATATTTATAGTAGACTGATCATCCCTGAAGGCATTGGGATGGCATTAGGGTAAAGATTGGAAACCAGGCAATGATTTGTTTTCTTTATCTGGGGCAGTCTTTCTGGACGAAGGAGAGCTTGTGAGATCACCTACTTGCATTCCAGACAGCTGCTCCTTATGAGTAAACTGCAGGAACTGAGTTTTTTCTGCCAGCCTTGTGAGTTCAATGACTTGGAGTTGAGGTATTTCAACTAAATGCCTATACAGTGGGAGAATGCCTTCACTTTTATAGCAAGAGTATCAGTGGACTTCAAATTAAGACTTATACTTTATTTTTTAGAGTTTATTGAACCCCATTATGTTTGTATAGAAAAGGACTGTCAAAAACAGCATTTTGTTGGAGATGCAGGTATAATGCTTCTTTAAAACATATGTTACTACAATGTCCTATGCTTACCATGTTTTGGGAGAAAGTAGGAGAAAGTAAAAGCTACAATTTTCAGAGGATAATATTTTTTAATTAAATACAGGTAGTACTTGACTTACAACAGTTCATTTAGTGACCATTCAAAGTTATAACAGCTCTGAAAAAAGTGGCTTATGACCATTTTTCATAATTACAACCACTGCATGGTTATGTCATTCAAATGCAGATGCTTGGCAATTGACTCATATTGATGACAGTTACAGTGTCCCAAGTTCATGTGATCATCTTTTGTGACCTTCTGACAAGCAGTCATTGGGGAAGCCAGATTCATTTTACATTACTAACTTAACAACTGCAGTGATTCACTTAACAGTTGTATCAAGAAAAGTCATAAAATGGGGCAAAACTCACTTAACAAATGTCTGACTTAGCGAAAGAAATTTTGGGCTCAGTTGTGGACATAAGTCAAGGACTACCTGTATTTACTACAAGGAATTTGACAATCATACTCATAAATGTCCTCCATACCATTTCTATGAATAAAAGATTGATATTGCAGCATTTGAAATACAAATGTAGAGCTCAATTTATTCAATTCTTTGAAGACCTGCTTACATTTTCCACCTATGAGTGAATTGCCTATAAACATAAACTTTGTATAGACGAGTATAATGAAATAAACAAAATTACTGAGGATTATAGAGGGACAAAAGCAGATTATGAATGGACCTATAACAATAAGGGGAAATCTCTGAAAATATATAGAAGATTAAACCAGGAAAAGCTCCTGGATCAGATGGATTGTCAAGTTTTTATTATAAAATGTTCGAGGATGAACTTTTACAACTTCTACCAAACACAGTGGACTCTATTCTACAGGGAGGAAAGATAGTAGAGTGTTGGAAAGAGGTCAACATAGCACTAATACTTAAAGAGGGACTAATTTAACTTTAACAAGAAACTGTAGGCTGATTTCATTATTGAATACTGACTATAAGTTGCTTACAATGATTCTGATAGACTGAAAATAATTTTGCAAGAATTTATTCATAAGGGGTTTTTTTTGTGGGTTTCTACCTAAAGGATCATTAAAGGATGATATTAGAAATGTGTTGGACATTTTGGAATATTTGGAGCAACACAATGAAAAACAAGCAACATTGATTTTCTTAGATGAAGAAAAGGCTTTTGACTATTTGAATTGGGCTCTCTTTTTTCAAAGTTTTGGAAGATATGATCTTTGGAGAGAACTTAATAAAATAGGTAAGATTGATTTATGTTTCACAGAAAGCACACATAATTGTTAATGGAGGTCTAATAAAGCTGTGTGAGATACAAAAAGAAATAAGATAGAGATGCCCTCTGTCTCCTGATAGGATTGGAGGAATAAAGATTAAAAAAAAGAAACTGATAAATTAAAGGCTTTTTCAGATGACTTGGTGTTGATTATGGAAAATCCTTTAAAGTGGATTGAAATATTAATGGAAAAATTAAAAGAATGTGATGCTTTAACAGATTTTACAATCAATAAACAGATGAGGAAAATGTTAAAAAAAATGAAAATAGTACATCAAACAGAATTGATGGACAATTGATACAGCATTCAAACAGTGGCTGTTTGAAATTGTATTTTGGAGCTTTAGTTTGGATAAAAGAGTGGGAGCTGCTGAGAAATAGAAGGATTTTGGAGTTTGAAAGACATAATCTGAGATTTGTGGGATATGGATACTTGTGATATGATGAAGTCAAGGTTTTTAAAAACATTATGTTATATGTATCATTCATATGGGATCAGTGGTGATATGCTACCAGTTTGGCCCATTTCTGCCAAGCCAGTAGCGGTGATGAGCAGCAGAGACCGAACCAGTTCTCTCCACCACTCTGCTGTTGGGACCACCCACCTGCCCAGGCTCCCATAATCATTTTTATCTTTTGCTTTTGAAGTGCAGCTGCTGCTGAAGTGACCAGGAGAGTGCAGGTTTGCAGGGGATGAGTTGGAATGCCTTTGTGCCTGCACAAAGTGTGTGTTTGGTGTGTTTGTGCATGCAAAGCTGCCCACCAAGCCACACCCACCAAACTGGTGGTAAAAATTTTTTAATCCCACCACTGTATGGGATATGAATTTGTCCAGGGGAGTGTAAAATAAAATCAAGAGAGGAATTGATAGCAGAGAGTAGAGAAGTAGAGTAGAGTAGTTATCACTAGTTCTATTAATTACCCATTATTAGATTTAGTAAAAGAATATATTGTTTTGATTAAGTTTGAGTAGAATTTTGTATAGATTATGAACAAGTAATTGCTAAAATACATACATTTTTATTGAAACTTGAAGCAATAGAACAAGTAAAAAATTATGATAAGACTAAAATTATACCTACAGATAAAAGAATGGGAAAAGTAGGTGGTTTAAAGGATTGAAATTGACATCGTTATAGTCTTAAAGAGAACTTTTATAAAGTGACGTGCTATTAGTGTTTGCCACTAGATTCATTGTCTAAAATGTATAAAGTGACTTCAGATTTATGCTGAAAATTTGAACAACAAAAAAGGACATTTTATCATTTTGGATGGAGTTGTAAAAAGCTAGAAAAATTTGGATTCAAATACATAGACTGATTCAGAGGATTTTAAAGGATAAAAATATTTATCATTATCTGCAGTAGAAGAGTGGTTAGTCAAAGGGATAGAACTTCCTGAAAATGGCCAAAATTACTTTCTTTGCTCAGAGCAAAAACAATATCTATGTTTATGGCTGACTGGAAACTCCTTATGGAAATTTGCATAAAACAAAAATATTTTTCATGGTTTTGAGGATTAGATAGGATAGACCAGGACTGTCAAATTCTCAGCCCTCAGGCCGGATACGTCACACACCGACCACGTCCATACCCGATTTAGCAAAGGGGGAGAAAGTACTGATATGTCACGTGTTGCCACCATGACAATATGAGTTTGACATCCCTGGGTTAGATTATAGAAGGAAGAGAATCAAGTTGTAATCTTAGAGTAAGATGAAAATTTATATTTGTATTTGTAATTGTTGTAACACTACTTTGTATCATTTGTTCTTTCTTTTCTATTTTTCTTTTACTTTCCTGCCCTTACTTGCAATAACATTACCCCTTTTAGGAGAGCTACATATGTTTGCTTTTATGCATTTGCATGCGTGCGCGCACGCGCGCACACACACACACACACACACACCTACACATATAGGTGTTTCAAATATTTTTAATGTAGAATTTAAACTCATGTATTGCGAAGCAATCCCCACTGAATTCCACAGAGTCTAGTTTTCAATGAAATTGTTTCAGCGTAAATGTAAATTTTTAAAAAGGGTGCTTGAGAATAAGGTTTGACACATACTGCATCATTCACTGACTGAAATTAAAGTTTACAACAGTGACCTTTTCAAACAAAAATTGGAAAAGTCAAGAAGTCAGGAAAGTTCCCACATGTACTTACTGTTCAGCTGCAGCCTCACTGACAGCTGCCATTTTGCATCCTAGAAAACCTTGAGAATAGCGGCAAACCCATTTGAGGATGCATCCTGAGCAAAGGACCATTGCCAGAAGAGATTTCCTCTTATTGTCTCTTAGACAAGCCTTTGGAACTGACCTGTGCTACCCAACCCCATGTTATCCTCCCCACAATGCACTAGGGAAGAGAACATTGAAAAGCAACAGGACCATTTTCACTCCCAAATTCAGAAGAAAAAGAAAGAAAAGGGAGAAATATTGGCATCAGTAAGCAGCGGTGGCGGAATGGTTAGAACGCAGCATTGCAGGTTAACTCTGTTGACTACCAGCAGTTCAATCCCAAGGGGGCTCAAGGTTGATTCAGTCTTCCAAGGTTTGGTAAAATATTGCCCACAGATTATTGGGCGGCAATAAGCAATAAGGCTGTAGGGCACTGTGAAGCAGTATATAAGTATAAATGCTTAATTACTATCAGATGATAAGTAAAATGTATAGATTGGGTGATTGAGTGATTGATTTTAAAAGGGGAACATTTAATATAAATAGATCTTCCCCAAACTGCCTTTCTGCTGTCTATGAATAGAGAGGGAGAATGCATTTTAAAGGGAGCATTTTCACTCAGTCTTATTTAATTTGTCTGACACATTTCCACCTCCAGTGAAGGCTTCCTGATTTTTTTCCTTCTCATTTTTTTCCCCTCTCTGAAATGTTTCATGAGACCAAAGGCTTTTTTCTGTCATTTGGCCTGTTAGCTAAAGTAAACAGTAATCTGTTACCACATAAATTAGCCTCTCAACCTTTAAGTGGTTTGTGATTATGATTCATACAGAAGCATGGAAAATGGAGCATCTCACTGGAGACAAGCAAACAGGATATTTAAGGAGGATAAATTATTTTACTTTGTTTTGCTTGTTAGCATGCTGTGTAAATATTTGACAAAATAAAGTCATTGTGAGAAATATACAGATGTATTCTTTTTAAATTCTCTTTTGGTTGAGAGGACTGTGAATTTTGACCGAGGACACCGTTAAACCTATTTTAAATATCAAGAAATTTAAATTTAGTGGTGCAGTTGAAGGGACTTTGAAAAACTAGCACCAAGGGTTTATTCTTCTTTTAGTACTAGGAGGTTTTGTCATCATTTCTCATGAATGAGAAAATTAGGGTTGGTATTTATCTGCAATGGATTCCATGATGTATTTATTGTCCACTGCATCCCAGGCCAAGTTTAAGATGTTGGTGCTGAGCTTTGAAACATGTTTAGAATCAGAAAAATGCCTATCTTATTATGAACCTGCTCAGTTACCCAATTGCTTAAGAAACACGAATCTTGGTTATTTAGTATAGAACAGTTTTCCATCTGTTTGGTGCTCAGGGATGCAACATGGAATTTGCTCCCTTCAGGAAGATGCATCAAGTCCCCTCTATCCCAGCATACTTTCTATGTAAAATAGCAAAACAACAAAAAAGTTTTTATACAAGTTTTTAATTGTTAAGAGTCATTTTATATAGTTTGTTTTGTTCTTCTTTCATATTTATGTCGAGAATATAAAAAGAAAATAAAGATACAAATTATGAAAAATAATAATCATATTTGCATATCTCTTAGCATTCCTCCTCCTGTTACTACTACTACTACTACTACTACAACTACTACTACTACTACTGTGAAGTAGGACATCCATCATTTCTCTCCCTTTAGGATAGCACAGCAAATAAATAGTTGTTTCTGGTTCCAGTTTTTCCCTATTACCGTGATCTTACTTTTTAGCAGTTAATTGGATCCATGTTGCTATTGTTCACTTTTCCTAGACAGCACCTCATTATTTCAGGCAATTAACTACAAAAATTATTTGATGAAAGCTGCCTCTTTTTCATGGGAACAGCTTTTTACTTTATTTGGATGGAAAAAGGTTGAAATTAAAGCCACATTGTGTATTCTCCAAGCAAGACTGAGAACGGCTGGCTTCATCAACATGGAGTGTGCAAAACTTTTTGTACAAATCAAAATATTTGCATTTTTCTGGCTTCATACTCAATGGGGCAGCTAACATTATACCATATGGGATTATACCTGGATTTTGTTTTCTGAGAATCAGCACTGTTTATTTTATTTTTTTGCTTTGCAAAACCATGGTAATGTGAAAAAAAAAACCCCATGGTTAGCTTTAAATCGATTAAAAAAGGAGTAGAAACAGTCTTGTCAATACTATGATAAAAGTGACATCTTTTATAACTAATAATGTGCAATCTTTTTATGGCCTTACCTTTCTCTAAATTTATTCAATAGTTTTAATACATTTATGGTTAACATTGCTTAGAAATAAAACATTACAGTAATCAATTTTATATTGCTTTTCAGTATAATTTTAACTGATATTTGTTCTGTGGCTGAGGCAACAGTATTCACTACTTAATCAAACTACTTCAGAAATGCAATATGTACAAATTTGGCACAATGCCTGATAGATTTTATCATACATTATCTATAGCACATGCTAACCAGAAACTGAATGAAATGGGGGAGGGATATCATTAACACTTCCATTCATTGTGCATTTAATATAAAAACATTCATTATTAAATATCAACACAGTTGTTTTGCTATTTTTAGCTTTATTAATACAGATCGGATGTATCCCACAAATTCATTCCCTTTGCATTTCATTGTGTCCTGACTGAAACTGCATTTCCAAAATCTACAGGCAAACTGGATTGATAAATTGATACTTACAGTTCACAATTTTTAACAGAAATATAAACCTGATTCCAAAGAAGTAAAAATAAATGCAAAGTACAGAGGGTTGTGTTTTTCCTTTCATTCAATTGAAACTGCCTGCACAAGTCCTTGCCATTTTCTTGGTAAGCAGTGGTGGCATTCGACTGGTTCTGCCCGGTTGTGGAGAGCCAGTAGCAGCGATGAGCAGTGGAGACCGAACCGGTTCTCTCCACTGCTCTGTGTTTGCCCCACCTGCCCATCTGGGCTCCCATACTCACTTTTATGGCCAGAATTCAAAGCGCAGCTACTTTGTGCGGCACAGAATAGTGCCGCACGGCAGCTGCTGCAGCGACCAGCATCGAGTTAGAACACCTGCGCAAATGCTTCTGTGCCTGTGTATAGTGTGCATTTGGCATTTGCATGCACACAAAGTGTGTGCACGTGCACAAAGTGCACCCACCAAGCTATGCCCACTAAACCAGTGGCAACTTTATTTGAATACCACCACTGTTGGTAACGTTATCTGAAAGTGGTTAGACATTCTTCTCTCGCAGGACTAAGAACAAGTGATTGGCCCAGGTCACCCAGCTGGCTTCATGCCAAAGACAAGCCTAGAATTCACAGTCTCCCAAATTCTATCCTGATCATTAAACATTGCACCAAACTGCACCAAGCTAAAGAAGTAAAAAGTATGAAGGACTAAGTACAAAAGAGACGTTGTGGGTGTTTCTTCACTGGAGGCTTTTAAGTAAAGACCGGGGGATTGGGCTAGAAGACCTCCAAGGTCCCTTCCAACTCTGTTCTGAGAAATGTACAAAATGTGCACATGAGAAGAAATGCCGAAACCAAAATTACAATGCCAGATTTTGTAAAATAAGAAAACTCTATTTCTATAGTTGTATGGTACCATGTCTAATACAGATTTACCCCATGATAATTTCATGAAGATTTCTCTATTATTGCAGCCATTATCATTGTCGCATATAAATGATTTTATGACAAAGCCTCAAATGTATTTGTCTACAATAATAATATCCTCTGTCATGTTGATGGGATGCTTAAAAAAGACACCATAGTCTGGAAGGCATCATTGCTTGAATGTTCTTAATTTGGCAGAGAAGGTTGAAATTGAATCTATTTGCAGTTCAATTTTAAATGTGCAGTCAAATGGGCAATTAAATGTGGATCTTTTGTTTATTTTACATGTCCCCGAATTCCAGTTATGATGATTGGGATAATGATTGAAATGCAAGATTTTACATTTATTTTTAATCAACTCAATTTGTATCAGGAGATGTTCCTCCATTCCTTCTTCCCCTCAGGTCAATACCAGATAGCAGATGGAATTTTCTAGAAATTTTAATCTAGATCTCTCATATCTTAGTCCAATACTTTAATCTCTTCACTCTCTGGATTCCAAGTTATGAATAAGGAATCAATCGTTTGTAGTGCCATGCTGCCATCCTGTGTGCTACAGAAGGTTCTGGGGAGATCTTGGAGACATATTCACTTCACCCATTCACTTCACAGCTAGGCCTCATATATACTCTGTGTGTGTGTGTGTGTGTGTGTGTGTGTGTGTGTGTGTGTATAAATTCAGCTTTGTTCGGGTATTTTCCCACGTCATTGTAGTTGTGCTTTTAAAGTTGTAGCAACGTTTCGGGAGAATCTCGTCTGCCATTATCAGGCTTCTGTATTGTGTTTGTCTGTGAGTCAGACTTTCACAGCCATTTCAGTTTTAAAACTGAATATATATTTTACCACCAGAAAACTTTCTACAAAAACTTGACACACAGAAAATTAGTAAAAATAGGCTATCATTCACTGCTATGTAGTTCTGGAAACTTAATTATTCACCACACTGAAAAATCTTTTATCATTTTTAAGGTTTCTTGAAAACAAAATCTGAAAATAGACTCAAAAGGAAAATCCACATGATACATTTGGTGTTTATCTGAAATGCATTTTAATAACTTTATTTTAATGGTATCACTATCTGCATAATTGCAATTAGGGTTCCATAAACTGGAATATTTTCAGTCCACACGGAGAATGGCAATTGCAAGGGAAAGAATGATATCATTGCAATGTGCCCTTTGTTACTTTTCCTCCATTCTGTGTTGACATGAAAATTCTCATGCATAAGACGAGATTTCTAAAACAACAAGACATCTCTGGAACATGAAAAGAAGCAAACGAAAAGCAAAAAACAGCAGAACTCTTAGTAGCTATCGTTCAAAAATACCATTAGAATATTATATCCAAAATTGGTGGATGGTGGTGATGGTAGTATTATATCTGGGATTAAAGGATGCTGTCATGTAAGGAAGTACTTCTGCATTGTAATAAGAAAGATTCAAGCTGAAGATACAGCCCTTTAAGACCATTGAAACAGCATAGTGTTGGCAGCTCATAGGAAGCACACTTTAAGGTATGATTTTATTTATTTTTTTATTTTTTCAAGCAATTATAAGATAACATGTATAAGTATAAACATAGTTATGCATACATGAAATGGATACATATAAGAAAAATAAAAAGAAACAGTAGGACAGGTGCGGTAGGCACGTTGGTGCGCTTATGCACGCCCCCTAGAATAATGATGTTCCCAAATGCTCCCAAATGCTTACTAAAACAATGTAAATCCAAATAATTAATAATTTCAATGCTTTCTAGTCATCAGAGAATCAATACCAATACCAATATATGCTATATTTTTCAGAATTTTTAAATTGTCATTTAGGATAGGGATGAATACTAAAAAACACAAGGAGGAACTTTGGATAACTACGTAGTTCTGTTTAATTCATTTTAATTCAGTTTAAAGTTAAAGAAAAAATAATGATCTTTTTTACCTAGTTTTTTGGAATATACTTTCTGGCATATCACTCAAATGCAACCTTCTGGCCCCAAAAGGGGTTGTACAGCTCCAATTTAGAAGGTTTCCCTTCCTTCCAAAATGCTGTTATGTTGGGAATAGGCAAATCATTGACTGATGTTGGATGTTACTTCTCCCCAATTCTCCCTACCAAATAGTCACAGAGTCACAGGACAAAAGCATCTAATGTCATTTACATAGCCCAAAGTTTAGATGGAAGATCACTGTGCAATGGAATGTTTAACAGGCCCCCTTGGTATAATTTGAGATGAAGAACTTATATACCACTTCACAGTGCTTTACAGCCCTCTCTAAGCATATCAGCATATCTCTTCAAACAATCTAGGTCCTCATTTTACCAATCTTGGAAGGATGGAAGGCTGAGTCAATCTTGAGCCTGGTGGGCTTAGTCAATCTTGAGCCTGCCAAATTGCAGGCAGCTGGCAGGCAGCAGAAGTAGCCTGCAGTACTACATTCCAACCACTGCGCCACCACAGCTCTTAAGTGAAAGATGCCTTCTTGTGGTCTCTGTCGGGCCATAGCAGTGACACTTTATGACAAATCATCTACAGTATATCTAGGCACATTGCAGACCAACAATGCTTTACACCTCCCCCACAAGCAGAAACACACACATACAGTCAGTATTACATCCACATCCAGAATTTCTAAGTATTTTTTCCCCAGCAGGCACATCATTCCCAAATTCAAATTTGGGAATGATGTGCACATTTTTTTTCATTTGGAGGCTTCTAGGCTGTTTGTATTATTTATGTGTGTGTGTGTGTGTGTGTGTGTGTGTGTGTGTGTGTCTGTGTGTGTGTGTACCCGCGAAAACTTAAGAAAACACACACACACACACACACACACACACACACATTGATTTCAATGGGCAAGCGCAAACAATTTTACATTCATATTCTGACCAGCTTATGAGCCTTCCCCATCCCCAAGTACAGCTATGTTAACATTTCCAGCAGCAGTATAATGATCGCTCTCATTCATCTTTCAGCATATGCTGTCCAGCAGCTTCACTTTTCAATCCTGGCACTGCATATATAAAACCAGCACTGTTACTGCTAAAGGTCAAGGTAATATATAGGCATGAAATGAAATGAAGGACATTAACAGAATCTCCAATTCCATTTTTGGGAATCAGTTGTTCTTTCTAACGACAATGATGATAACATTGCAGGTAGCCTTCGACTTACGACAGTTTTGTTTAGTGCCTGTTCAGTTACAACAGCACTGAAAAAGGTCGCATGTTTCACACTTACGATCTTTGCCACATCCCCGTGGTCACATAATAAAAATTCAGAAGCTTGGCAACGGACTCATAGCTATGACAGATGTAGTGTTCCAGGATCATGTGATCACTTTTGGCGATCTTTTGATGAGCAAAGTCAAATGGGGGACCCAGATTCACTTCACAACTGTGGCAAGAAAGGTAATAAAATGGTGCAAAATTCACTTTAACAAATGTCTTGCTGAAAAACAACAATGTTGCCCCAAAGGTGCTTTTTTTTCAAGAGGCAACTGGGCTTTCTGGTTTTTCTTTGAAGACGTTTCGCTTCTCATCCAAGAAGAACTGAAGAAGCTTCTTGGATGAGAAGCAAAATGTCTTCAATGAAACACCAGAAAGTCCAGTTGCCTCTTGAAAAAAAAGCACCTTTGGGACAACCATGACCTGGATGACTGAGAATCTCCATAGACAACAAAATGTTGGCCTCAATTGTGGTTTTAAGCCGAGGACTAACTGTAATAACAATGATAGCAATGTTGATGATGATTACTATTCAAGGTTGTACAAATTGCATACAAAATAGCACTGAACAGAACCTGCTAAAAGCTTTTTCAAGCCAAAACTTTTCTCACGGCAACTATTGATGAAATATGCACGCATATAAAAGTACATTTTTTAAAAAGAAAAGGCCCCATACTTTTGAAAGTGAAAAGTGAAAAAGGAGAGTTATGCTTTGAAGATAATGTTTTATTGGGGAAACCTTTATAATAAAAATAACATTTTTTAAAAAAGCAGAACTAAAATGGGATTTTAGAGAACTTGTGTTAAAAGCTCCATTAGGGAAAATTGTGAATAAAAGCTTTATATGCCAAGGAACTTTATTAGCAAAAGTTGGTTTTGTTTTTCTTCTGCAGTTCTATTAAATCCCAGTGGTCCCAAATACTGCATCACTAATATGAACAGAAAACTGATTTAGTCTGATCTATACATCTTAATGAATAGTGTTATCTAAGCATAGCACTGAATTTGTTATATGCCATTGTCCATTGTCTAATGAATTGTTGCAAGTACAGAAATTTTGGAAGAATACAGACTCTACATCCTCTATAAAAGTTTTTCTTTTTCTTTTCTCTCTATCTTCTTTTCTCGCTCTTTCTTTTTTGGAGTAGGGGGAAACATTCAGTTGCTGACTCCTGGCATCCGCATGGACTAATACCTGAAGTTTTCTTGGCACTATTTCATAAATGGTTTGCCATAACTTGCTTCCTAGAAGTGAAGAAGACTGACTGGCCCAAGGTCACCCAGTTGGTTTTGTGCCTAAGGCAGGACTAGAATTTACAGTCTCCTGGTTGCTACCTTGATACTTTAATTACTATATCAAACTGTACCTTTCTACAAAGTTTGCTCTATTAATTTTAATAGTAAAATAATCCTTTTCTCCTGCTTTTCTCCCAACATTGGTTTCTAAAATATCTTGCAGTTAAAATCCCCAGAAAGGTACCAGATTTACTTGCCCTTACACCAGAGCGTAAATTAGTCAGAAAGATTGAAGGGAGAGGGTTTTTTCCCATTATTCCTTAGTCTATTTAAAATTCCTGATCTTTTACCTCATTTCCTTTTTCTATGCAACCGCTTCTTTTCTTTGTTTGTTGTAAATCCATAGCACTGAAGAATTAGTTAGAATCTCCTCTGCAATTACAAAGATGGTGTGTGTGTGTGTGTGTGTGAGGAATCAGAAAGCTGCTCCATAAAGAAACTGCCCAATTCTTAGCAGATGATCTTGTGAGTATGAAATCCATAGTGAATTGCAGAGAACAATAAAGAATAAAGAAACCATTAGACAGCATATCACTGAGGCAATCATCGTTGGCGCCATCTTGGATCAAGGAGGTGGTATTCAGCGGGTTCTGACTAGTTCTGGAGAACTGGTAGCGGAAAGTTTGAATAGTTCAGAGAACTGGCAAATACCATCTCTGACTGGCCCCACCCCATCTATTCTCTGGCTCCCGAGACCCAGCGGATCTTCTTTTGTTGCCCTGCACAGGAAAATGGAGCTGGAAAGCAGATTAGTGGGGTGGGGAGGGAATAGGATTTGTAGTAACCTTCCTCCAGGAGTGGGGAAGGAATCGAGATTTTACAGTATCCTTCCCCCACTTCCCCTGCCATGCACACCAAGCCACGCCACACCCACAGAACTGGTAGTAAAAAAATTTGAATCCCACCACTGCCTTACATTAACCATAACGGGATTGTGCCCCTCTAACCTTTTATACAATGTATCTTCCTGAAGCATCTTTTGTCTCATCCAAAGGCCACATAGGAAGCAGCTTAAAGGTTGACTTTAATTATTTCAGTTTTAAAGTAGCAACTTCTCTGTTTTCTCATGGACACCATCTAGCATATGTCACTGGTAATGTGGTTGATCATGTGACCAGGAGTTGGGCTGTCCCACGCTCTTATTGGCCATTTTGAGCTACTGCAAGTCTTTGCCCCTTCCTTCCCCATTCTTGGATTTTCAAGGCTATTTTGACTTGACAAGCAGAGATTGGACATCTGGCTTTGGAAAGGATGCCAGTCATCATAATGCCTAATTGGCATCTTTTGAGGTGATTATCAGGTCTTCCAATAAATAAATAAGTAAAAGGGTTTAAGGACTCTTTTGAACAAACATTAGACTTACTTTCTGAACATAGATTTAGAGCCGTTTGGATACTTTTGTATAAAATTAGCATTCCGTCTACTTAGAGGCCACTTGGAAGGTCAATTTAAACCTCCTGTTGCGAGTTATGCGTAGCTGGCTCTGTCTCTTGTTTACTTTGGGAAGGCAAGGGAGATATTCTCTTGCCTATTCCTATGCAATTTTGCCTATTCTGTGGACTACTTCCAGGTGCTGCTAGGATCATGGCCACTCATTTTCAGCATTATCACTAAGGATGGAGCAAATGTTTGTCGCTTTGAGGGCCTTTCCATATGGACTATATGTAAATATGCACACATAGAAGGTATTTTTGCTAGAATTGGCACTGGCAGTGAAGCAAAGCAGATACCACTTCATTTGAGCAGCAACTTAAGCCAGTATCTTCTGCACATTAACATGCAGAGTGTATATGCACCCTGCATATAAAAGTTAAGCCCTCCCAATGATTGTGCCAGATCTTTGGAAAGAATAACTAAACTTTCATATTTCAAGGAATGGAACTCCTTGGTTCTAGACATTTCCAGAACTGAAATGCAGTCTGAATGATTAACTATTACCCCCATGTTAATTTTAATATCCTTATCTCTAGAAAAATTTAATACCACAGCAGTGATAAAGGGGATGATTAAGCAGTCTGATGAAATCAGAGATGCACAATCACCCTGCAAGCCCCACCTATTTACTCCCTGTGTTGTTGAAACTTCATGGTGCACTAATAGAGAAGGCAGCCTCCCCTCTCCCCTCCAAACCTTTGTTTTTTAGTTTTATTTTTGTAACCCACAAGATGGGCAGCAAATAAATTTGATAAATAAATAAAACAAATGTATGTTCAAAAGAGATCTTGTGGTGCAATTGTGCAGTGCTACTTTTGTCATTTTAAGTCTATGAATGCCTATTAGTACAACAAATTCTAATTGTTCATGTTTTTCCTAAACTGAAACTTAGTAAATTTATTAAATTGTAACATACCTATTATGTTACAATTAACAAAATTATTATTAATATTATTACATTGTTATTATTAATCAGTCAGGCATGACTGGTTAAAACAAAAACAAACACACCTATGTTTGTAAATTCAGATCTTTTAGTGTCAAGAATCAGGATTACTAAATTCAGCATCCCAAATCAATTAATATGATGCATTTATACCTTGCTTTTCTCCCTGAGTTCAAGACATTGTGCATGATCCTATCCTTCTTCCCTACTCCAGTTGTGTTCATACTGAAGTCAAGTCTTTGAGATAATTGGTCCAGGGTGGTCCACTGATTTTCATGGCTAAAAGGACTGTGAAGGTGACTCTTCCCATTGTAATTGTATGTTCTAATCACAAGGATAGCCCAGTTCTAAAAACAAAATAAAATAACAAAAAGTGAAACAAATATAACAACCAAGTTACCATTAGAAAAATAAAGAAGCAGAAAATAGTATAGTCTTTCTGGGGAAAAAAAGAAAGAAATAATATAGCAGTTCTGCAACATAAAGAAAGTGAATGGTTTCTGAAGTCAGCAGTTTCAATCAATTTTCTATTGTGTGTATGAGTTTTGTAAGAGAAATAGGAAAAATATGAAATACTGACTATCTTTGTGAGTGGGCAGTTCTGATGATGTTTGCCACGAAAGTGGCTTGGTGCACTGCTGGGAAACCGATTTTATTTCCCCATTTGAAGCGCTATCACTGACAATAAAATTGCCTGAAATATGAAATAATGGCAGCTGGTATTTAATGTGACAGGGAGTACATGAGGCTTTGGCCTTTCATGTGCTTTAATGGTGTGCTTTAGAAAGTAACCACACAGTAAGTGACACGTCAATTTATTAAATACAATTGTCCCAAAACAAATTCACCACAGTTTTCTGTTCAGAAGAACACACTATATGCCAGCTTAATTATGTGGGTTTTCCCTTGTTTCCTGAAATCTTGAAAGCCCTTGTCACTTATTTTTTCCAAATTGGGCACTTCGGAGTATGGTGCTCTTTCTTTGGGCTTTTAATTTTTTACACGAGGAAAGAGAAGTCTTAAGATCTTTCACACTTTCTATAATAGTCCCTACCTGAAGAAATTTCTGAAGAGGGCTAGGACTGCTCTGAAAGATTCCCCATCACACAATTCATGTCCCATTAGTTCTACTGATGTCTTCCCTTCTACATTTAATAGCACTAGGTGGGGAGTCATTTCAGCAGGATCTCAGCAGGGCCAAAAGGTAAGCCTCTCCTGACACAGTTACATATTTGTGGCTGCAGATTCCCGAGAAAACCCACATTTGTTCCCAATTTGACAACAATGAGAAATGATGTTTCTGAGCCACATAGCTGTAATATGGCAGTTACTTATTGAGCTATTTCAGTACAATCCCATTTTCTTCCAAAAAACTCAAGGTCACCCAACCCCCAACCCCTATTTATCCACACAATAAATCCTATGAGGTAGGTAAGATCATGTGCTAGAGAAGCCAACAGGGTTAATACCCCACCCCCAACTTGCTATTCTAATTGTAGCATTCTGTTTTTTTCTCTCATTTTTATTTTTATTATTATTATTTGGATCCTGTGGAATGAACTCGATAAATAAACATGTAGAAATAAATGCAAATCATTGTGTAGGGATTTGTTAATACAAATGAATTTAAGCTTGTTGAGGAAGCCCAAATAAGTAGCACATTCCTGAGTAGGCTTTAAACTGAAGCAGCATCTGAAGTGATACTTGCAAGAAAAAAAGTCAGATCTTCTTAAGAAGTGCTGATCCCTTGGAAGAGGTAAGCACTTAGCTACCGCTGTTTGTGAACCCATACTAAACCAAATGTGTCCCTGTGCAGTTGTTGCCCCAGCCATCTTTTAAAGACATAAAACTATCCCCTAATGGCTTGTGATAATTAAACTCCCATAACACTCCTGTTAATACAGGGGTGTCAATCCTCCCATACTCACCAAATTCTAAGTCAGGTAATTAAATATCCTGTTGATTAATTTCCTCCTGCTGTGCCTACTGATTACAGTGTCCTCTTTTGCTTTCCTTTCTCTGAACTGTGCAAAATATAAAGTTGGAATGCATTTGAAACAAATTAGTCTTTCCCTTCTTCTGGTCATGTCCATCTATCACTTATATTTTTCTATGAACACTTGAGAGGGAATCTTGGCACCACAATGATGCCTCAAAGTTTTTTTGGGTTTTTTTTTTTTGCAATGAGGATGTAATACCTATACTGCAGCAGTATGCAAACATTGTTTAAGAACTAGTTCTAAGGATTTGACTTAAAAATTTAAACATGTTATTGCTGTTTATATTAACAACATGATTTTTTTTAAAAAAAGTATTCTTATGTAAATATGCATAGGATTGTAGGCTTTGAATGTAAAAGATAAGCTTTGGTAATACTTTGAAATATTTTTATTTAGCTCTCTCCTCCTTCTTGAGCATCATTGACATCTCCCAAATATTAATTAGATGACACTGCCAGTTCTAACTTTCATTTGTCCTTGGTATAAAATTTCTTCATCTAACAAATCTTTGAGATAATTGGTACAATTTTATTAGGCAGCAAATGGGCAACTTTCTATGCAAGAAAACAGACCAAAATAAGGCAAACATTTACTACTAGAAGCACTTTTGTTGACAAATTGCCGAAATTCAGCAATGTTTAATTTATAAGTTATGAACGAAGGTTTATGGATCCAAAAGTATCTCTTCAAATGGGATTTTAATGGGCCACAAAATGGCAATGAGATTGGGTAGAATCTAGGGACTAAATCTTATGATTTTTTAAATATAAGGAGAAAAAAGCAGTTGAGCCTCAGATTGTGTTCATTGACATAAAAGGGTGGTTTTTTGAGATTCCTTGTATTTCTATTTGCATTTTGTATTATACATGAGCTTACTGTGAAGTAAATCACGTGAACATAGTGATACATATATAGAGTTACATACTGAATTTCAGAATTAGTTAGAATTTTTTATCATTCTTGTTCACTATACGAATGTTGTGACAGGAGAGAAGCTGTGTAGTTTCATGAAGTTTAACGTGTGGTGAAAAGATGTATCTAAACAGCTTAATGTAAAATGGTTCCTAATATATCTAAACAGCTTAATGTAAAATGGTTAAGGAAGGCCTTTACATCAAGCTAGTGGGATTAATCTGTAGAATACTATTCAAGAGAAAGTTAAACATTTTGATAATCTTTGGGAAGGAAGGAAGGATGGATCATCTCCTACTTAGACAGAGGATCTAGTTTGGTCTAGTGGTTAAAGCACCAGGCTAGAAAGCAGGAGATTTTGAATTCAAGTTCCATCTTAGTCATGAAAGCCATTTGGGTGAGTTTGGGCCACTTTCTCTTAGCCCAATTCCTCTAACAGGATTGTTGTGGGGAAAATAAGAGGAAGAAGGTATGTTGGATATGTTCACTGCCTTTAATTATTTGAAAAAAATAATAAAGGTGTGATAAAAATTAAATAAATAATTCCTTAATGTTGAAAGTTACTTTGAAGCACTGTGAGTTGGGTGGCTAAATACAGTACATACATACACATACGTATTATTTCTAAATAAAAATAGACTAGATAATAGTCTCATTTTGCTAAGAAACAATGAGGTAAAATTCTTAAATCAGGAGGTTTTTTTTAAGTAGGCCTCTGTGAATTTTTTTTTGCACCCCTATAGAAGGAAGGACTCTGGGTTTGCAGATCTGGATTAATGATATTCCAATTCTTTTAGTAGTAATATATGCCCCAATGGAGACCAAAAAGAGTTTTTTAAACACCTATATGGAAAATTGGTTGAATTGCAAAAAAGAAATATTTGTATGGTAGGGGACTTCAACTCCATTGCTGATTTCCAAAAGGATCACAGTAATGCCGGGAAGAATAAAAAGGGGAAGAGAGTGCTCCCCAAGATTCGTAGGGAAATGATGAAAGAGCTAAATCTGACAGATATATGGAGAAGATTACATCCTGAAAAAAGACAATTTACATTTTATTCAAATCCCCACCAAACATGGACACGGATTGATATGGCATGGATGAGTGGAGAGATAGCAAATGAGACAAAAGAAGTGGAAATTTTGCCTAATGAATGGGCAGACCATAATCCAATACAGGTAATATGGAAGGGCAGGGCAAAACCAAAGAAAAGATGGACCTTAAACACTCAATTAATAAGAGAGAAAGAATATATTAATAAATTAAAGGAGGAATTGATTTTTTTATTAAAGAAAATGATAACGGAGAAACCACGAAACAAAATGTCTGGGATACGATGAAGGCGGTTATAAGAGGCACAACAATCTCTTATAATGCTAAGAGAAACAAGGAAAAATATTCCCAACAAAACAAATTACAACAGAGAATTAAGGAGCTAGAAACCCTTCTACAAAATAACCCAAAAGAATCCAAACTGCAAAATCAGATAAGTATAGTCAAACACAAATTGAATTTAATTGATCAAGAGAAAATGACTATGAATTTGAACTTAACTAGACAAATCTATTTTGAACATGCCAACAAGCCAGGAAGATGGCTATCTTATAAATTGAAAAAAAAGAAAGAGAAGAGACTGATATACCAGTTAATAGATAGCAAAGGAGATACATACCAGGAAATAGAACAGAAAAAGAAATCATTCATAAATACTTTGAAGATTTATACAAAAGAGAGGATGTCAGTGAAGATAGAATAAGGAATTATTTAGATGAAGTAAAGGATAAGGCAATTGGGGAAGAAATGGCTGAACTATTAAATAAAGACATTACTGAATCGGAATTGAAATCAGCAATAGAGAGCCAGAAAAATAATAAAACCCCGGGCCCAGACGGGATCCCAGGGGAGCTGTACAAGGCAATAGCAGATCAAATCGGACCACTTATGGTGGAAGATTTTAATGACGTTTTACTAGCAGCTAGGATGCCGGACTCATGGAGGGGGGCACTGATCTCGCTGATCCTGAAGGAGGATACAGATCCCAGATATATAAGCAATTACAGGCCGATTTCACTCTTAAATACTGATTATAAAATATTCACTTCTATTATAGCAAACAGATTAAAAAGATTGCTAAACTTGTATATACATGAAGATCAAAATGGATTCCTTCCAACTAGGCAAATAAAGAATAATCTAAGAATAGTATTAGACGTACTAGAATTTTATGAAGCCCACCCAGAGAGACAAGTAGCACTCATGTTTCTAGATGCAGAAAAAGCTTTCGATAATTTGAATTGGCAATTTTAATTCAAAAAATTTATAATTTGAATCTGGGTACCAAATTTGAAAATATTATAACAACTATATATGACACACAACAAGCTAATATAATAGTGAATGGGGAATGCACCGCCCAATAAAGATAGAAAAAGGAGTGAGACAGGGTTGCCCACTCTCTCCCCTGCTCTTCATATTAGCATTAGAGACATTATTAACACGAATTAGGCGAATTCAGATATAAAGGGATTAACAGTTAAGAAAGAGGAATATAAATTGCAAGCGTTTGCGGACGACATGATTTTCTTCCTTGAAGAACCAAAAGACAGGGGACCAAAATTGATGAGTGAATTAGAGAAATTTGGAGCAGTAGCGGGACTTAAAATAAACAAAAAAAAAACCAAATTAATGACCAAAAACCTAACAGAAAAACAGAAAATAGAACTAGAAGAAATAATGCAGATACAAGTGACAAAGAAAGTGAAATACTTAGGAATTTGGCTAACCCCACACTGTAAGACACTTAAAGAAAACAATTATGATAAACTGATACATCAGGTAAAGAAAGATTTAGAATCGTGGAAACTTCAAATTTCACTACTAGGCGAATTGCTACTATTAAAATGAACATTCTCCCTAAATTTTTGTATTTATTCCAAACGATCCCAATTAAATTACATAAAAAGTTTTTGAAGAACTCAATAGAACAACCCTGAAATTTATTTGGCAAGGGAAAAAACCCAGAATAAATGTAAAAGCAATGCAGGATATGAAGAGCCGGGAGGGTTAGCATTTCCAAACTGGGAGTTATACCATATGGCCACCTCATTAGTTTGGTTGAAGGATTGGGTGAATTTAACCAATAAAAGAATACTATTTCTAGAAGGCCATGATTTACAAAGGGGTGGCACGCCTTTCTATGGGACGTAGGGAAAACCAGTCAAAAATATTTCCATAGACATTTAATTAGAGACGCACTATTAACAATTTGGAGGAAAATAAGGAAAAAACATTATACAAAAGTACCAGTATGGATTTCAACAATGGAGGCAATGATTCACCCAAACAATTTGGAGCTTACCAAAATGATTAAATACAAAGACTTATTAGACCCACAAGGAAATTTGAAACCGAGGCTGGATCTTCAAGAGCAAGGACATAAAATTGATCAATGGGTTTATCTTCAGATTCAAAGCAGATATAAACAAGACAAAAAGAATTCGGAATTAATAACAAACTGCAACAGTTAGATAAAATTTTATTAGGATCAAATAAAAAAAACATAACAAAATTTTATAACTACTTATTAGAAACAGAACTAGAAGAAGAAATCGTAAAAGGAAATATGATTGCTTGGAGTAAGAACGTAGGGCGCAGCATCACATTAGCGGAATGGGAGAAAGTTTGGGGCAGAAACAATAAGATTACCAAATCGGCAGCATACAAGGAAAATCTTTATAAAATGTTTTACAGATGGCATCTCCCCCTTCGAGGTTAGCGAAGATGCACCCCAACATGAGTCCGCATTGCTGGAAGTGTAGGAAAAAGAAGGAACCTTTTTCCATATGTGGTGGTCCTGTGCAGAAACCCAAAAGTATTGGAAGAAAATCAAAACTTGGTTGGAAGAAATCACCAAAGAGCAGATCGAATACAAACCAGAGTCCTTCCTACTAGGGATTTTTGATAAGCAAATTTCCAAAAAACCAAATACATAACAATACACATTTTAACAGCGGCCAGATTAGCCTTCGCTCAACATTGGAAACAACACCAAATTCCATCAGAAGAAATGATTATTGAAAAAATCTCAAAATGCGCAGAAATGGATAAATTGACTTTGGCGCTAAAAACAAAGACACTTCACTATACTATGACAGCTGGAATTGTTGGTATAATTGGATTGACCAAAGATAAATAATATATTATAAGGCATAAAAGAAAAGTATCAATACATAATAACGAGGTAGCGATATAAGTTAAAAACAGGTGTGGTTATATGACACAAGTTAAGGTGATGAAAACAAAAGAAGATCTTGCAAACTGTTAAAATAAGAATACTTTTAATCCTGTAACCTCTTTCTTTCTTTCTTTTCTTAAAATTCTTTCCCTCTCTTCCTCTTCTCTTTTCTTTCTTTTCTTTCTTTCTTTCTTTTGCTTATTTGTGTATGTATTGTGACTGGTTTTAATTGTAAAAATTAATAAACTATATTTTTTTTAAAAAAAGAACTAGTTCTAAGGATTTGACTTAAAAATTTAAACATGTTATTGCTGTTTATATTAACAACATGATTTTTTTTTAAAAAAAGTATTCTTATGTAAATATGCATAGGATTGTAGGCTTTGAATGTAAAAGATAAGCTTTGGTAATACTTTGAAATATTTTTATTTAGCTCTCTCCTCCTTCTTGAGCATCATTGACATCTCCCAAATATTAATTAGATGACACTGCCAGTTCTAACTTTCATTTGTCCTTGGTATAAAATTTCTTCATCTAACAAATCTTTGAGATAATTGGTACAATTTTATTAGGCAGCAAATGGGCAACTTTCTATGCAAGAAAACAGACCAAAATAAGGCAGAACATTTACTACTAGAAGCACTTTTGTTGACAAATTGCCGAAATTCAGCAATGTTTAATTTATAAGTTATGAACGAAGGTTTATGGATCCAAAAGTATCTCTTCAAATGGGATTTTAATGGGCCACAAAATGGCAATGAGATTGGGTAGAATCTAGGGACTAAATCTTATGATTTTTTAAATATAAGGAGAAAAAGGCAGTTGAGCCTCAGATTGTGTTCATTGACATAAAAGGGTGGTTTTTTGAGATTCCTTGTATTTCTATTTGCATTTTGTATTATACATGAGCTTACTGTGAAGTAAATCACGTGAACATAGTGATACATATATAGAGTTACATACTGAATTTCAAAATTAGTTAGAATTTTTTATCATTCTTGTTCACTATACGAATGTTGTGACAGGAGAGAAGCTGTGTAGTTTCATGAAGTTTAGCGTGTGGTGAAAAGATGTATCTAAACAGCTTAATGTAAAATGGTTCCTAATATATCTAAACAGCTTAATGTAAAATGGTTAAGGAAGGCCTTTACATCAAGCTAGTGGGATTAATCTGTAGAATACTATTCAAGAGAAAGTTAAACATTTTGATAATCTTTGGGAAGGAAGGAAGGATGGATCATCTCCTACTTAGACAGAGGATCTAGTTTGGTCTAGTGGTTAAAGCACCAGGCTAGAAAGCAGGAGATTTTGAATTCAAGTTCCATCTTAGTCATGAAAGCCATTTGGGTGAGTTTGGGCCACTTTCTCTTAGCCCAATTCCTCTAACAGGATTGTTGTGGGGAAAATAAGAGGAAGAAGGTATGTTGGATATGTTCACTGCCTTTAATTATTTGAAAAAAATAATAAAGGTGTGATAAAAATTAAATAAATAATTCCTTAATGTTGAAAGTTACTTTGAAGCACTGTGAGTTGGGTGGCTAAATACAGTACATACATACACATACGTATTATTTCTAAATAAAAATAGACTAGATAATAGTCTCATTTTGCTAAGAAACAATGAGGTAAAATTCTTAAATCAGGAGGTTTTTTTTAAGTAGGCCTCTGTGAATTTTTTTTTGCACCCCTATAAAACCTTCCCCAGATTAGTGCTTTCTGAAAGTGCTGAGATTCCACTGCTCCAAACACCAGGGTGGTTAGGAGTTCTGGGAATAGTAATTCCAAAAGAAAGAAGATTTCCAGAGGGAAAGGATGCTATTTAGCCTCTGCCAAGGGAAACCTGTCTTCCTCATGAACTATTGCATAGTGAAGAGGAAATAAGACCCATCACAAGCATCTCAAGGGGCATTTTAAGTCATGTATCACCTTCCAGAGGCAATGTTCCCTTAGGTCCATTAGGTCCATTCTGCTGACAATACTTGTTGCTATATTGCCTTCTGTTTTTGTCAAGACAGCTTCCAAAGAGCTGAAAATGAAAGAGGGGAAACGCTTGTAGAAGACTGTATTGGCCTGACAGTATCAATGTCAGTATCAGCAAATCTACACAAATCAACACTTATACCTATTTTTTTCTTTATTTGTATCTTGCCTTTATCATGTTTTTTACAGATGACTCAAAGCTGTGAGTATATCCAACACACTGTTCTTCAAGTATTGTGAAACTTTTGAGAATTAAAATGTAAAAAAGGCTACAGATTCATTTTGGGTTTGTTGGTTTGTTATGGTTTGATTAGCTTGAAAATACTTTGGCAATATTTTGGTAAAATTTTCAATGTTTTTGAAAAGATCTGCTGACTTTACCTGGGATGAACTTTGAAGTGAGGTTGGAGGGCTTGGGGATGAAATAGAACAAGAATAGCAAAAGATTATCTCATCTGTGCATATCACCCAGCAAGTTAATTCTATTATTAGAATCATTTGTCTAATTTTGAAAGATAGTTTTAGATTTTGTTGGTGGAAACACATGATAAGTAAAATACATCTAATTGGTCTGTCACCTGAGTTCCTGTTAATTTTGGATTTGGATATAACCAAAGGGGAAAAAATAAATACCACATTGAAGTTGTAACACAATTATAAAATGAGCTGAGCCATTTTCCTCTCAACTACTGAGGGAAATATCTGCAAAACATTTGCATTCTTTCACATATTCCCGTTTTAGAAGAGGCTTTTTCAAGGCTCACTTTAAATGTTCTCTTTTCAACTACCCTTAGAGGGCAAATTCCCAAAATCCTGTGCCCATGTCCACGTATATCAAATATGATTGAATTTTTATTCTGGATTGCACATTTTTTTCTGGTCTAGACAACAGCTACTCCAACCACTGTTTTAAAATGTTCCAGTCATACTGAAGATTTCTACATAAGCCATCTTACAGATGAAAGTAATACTCACCTCACCTATGTTGTGCAAAATTTGCAACTTAACAACACAGCTCATATCTGCAAGAAGTAATCTTGCTTACATATGAATATTGTTGAATGTGTTCTTATTATTAAGTCTTATTTATTATATTGGGTTTCTGGTCAAGGACTACAAGAAAGTTTTGATTGGATTTCACACGTACATATGCCACATTAAAGAGCAACTACAATGCAATTTTAGCTGCCCCATTGTTTTTTTTAGCCTGCATCCTTTATTTTCAGAAGGGAAATAGAGAAGGCATAAAGGCTATCACTTGCTCCCATCAATCATTGCTGCAGTTAGTTTAATGGATTGGCTTGGAAAGAAGGAAGATAGACCATATCATGATGGGTGATGATAGATTGGACATCTGCTTGTTGTATTATCAACTAGCTGATTGTATCCTTGGCATAGATCAACTTTTGCAAAGGCTTCATCACCCTCCACCTTCTGAAGAAAAAAGAAAGCAACTAATTGGCTGCAGGCAGTCAAATATCTAAATACCTTATTTACAATACATTTCTAACCCCTTTCAATTAGGTATTAATACTGGCCCAATTGGTATATCTCACAGGGTCTCTTTTAACTGGTTTAAGAATTCCTTCTTTGATAATATTGTCAAGTACTTCTTTCAATATCTGCCAGTTTGTCAAACGCACACGGCTGACTTTTGTATTAATTGTTTCTGTAAATATATCTAAATGGGATGACAGTGGCTTCCCACTACATGTTCCCAGTGTCTCAGAGAACAGTTCTGGGAATCTATTATTTTTGTTAGCCTATTAGTGATAGTAGTATGCACCTCACAGAGAGTGATTTCCAGTACTAAGAGCCAATTCCTTCCTAAAATGTTTCTGTTTCTCTTTCTGTAACAATGACTGGAAGTGTCTCTCGGAAAGACTGTTCCTGCACATCTGCATGGTAGCTTCCAGCAAAATCACCCCTCTTGCTGCTGTAGTCATGGAGAAAACATAGTAGCCTCAACAACTTGGAAGGAGGCTCCTCAGAACGTAGGAGCAAGAATCCACTCCTGCTGATTATAGATCTACCTCACAGTCCATTTCCATCTTTCAATCTTGATCCCCATCAGAAGCACTGCATCATTTTGAGGGTTCTTGTTACAAACATTCCTTACAAACATTTGGAATGTTGCTGACCTTTATTCTTTATTTATTGATTAGTCCTTGGGCCATATCAAAGTGCAAAGTTCCAGAAACAAATTATTGCTAAAATTTGATAAAAGCAATTTAAAATTGAATTGGATATAATACAATTTAAAATGGAATTGGAATAAAATACAGTCTAAAATGAAATTGGAATAGAATATAATAATTTAAGATACAGATAAAATATGATACAATTATACTTCAGTGTCACCCCAATCAGTCCCACACATGCAGATCTAAACTGAACTATTTTGCTTAAGTATTGTATTGTGTTAAATGTTATTTTCAGATTCTGGCCATACATAAGGTAAGTTGTTTTGATATGGGGATGCCAGTGGGTCATTTGTTTGGTATATAGACCGAGGTACCTGTTTCTCACCCATATACAGGTGCTGGCCTTTATTATTCCCTGCATATTAAAAAAAACAAAAATTGCAGTCTACATCATTGAATCTGCACACAGAGCACTTTTCCTCACAGAAGTCAATCACTCAGCATCTCTTTTTAAAAAGGAGTCTCTAAAATTGCAGTGCTAAGATGCATTACACAGCTCTGTGATATAAACAACAGTGGCTTCTCTAGGTTGCTGAACTTGCTCATGAAATGTAAATGTCATTATATTGACTGATAGTGCAGCCGAGAAATGATCCTTCAGTAAATTCACAAGTGAATCAAATGTTTTAGACCTTGGCAAAGCAGGAATAGCAAGACTTCTTATTAGAGCAAATATCTAGGCCCCATAGACAGACAACAGGATAGGGTTTTTTTTTTCCTCAGTGATTTATGTGTTTGCTTTATACTAAAAATAAAGGCTCTCTGCTTATAAAGTAGTTGTCCAACCCCAACTGAAGTGTGTCCAAGACTAGCGATTTTTTTTAAAAAAAAAATTATGATTATTTCTGACTGGTTGCTCAACCACTTGAATACTCAACTGCCTTCCTGCTGGTCTTCAGTTCTCTGTCAATTCCATTCTCAGTGCCAGTAGTGCTGCACCATAGTAGAAAGAATGGAAGTAATACAAAAAAACCCCAAATATTATTCTTTAGAAACAAAATGTTAACTCTGTTGGAAACACTCTGTCCAACAGCTGAAGTCTTTTAAAACTACTTGAGCTGCAATGGGCCAAAAGCTATTACCAACATTCAGTGCCCCCTAGCTTAGAAAACAAGTGGATGATTTTATAAGTGTCAAATCGAGAAGTTCCATTCTGGAGACAGGATACCAGTTAATGTGTAACAATGCATCAGCTCATTCTGCAGGAGAAAGTATTACTGGGGGCCATAGTGGAAATGGAAAAGATTGAGGAAGAAGATATTTGCTTTGATGTACTAAGTGGCTTCTTATGTTTTCAAGAGCTCCACCCCAATACTAGTTAGAGAGTACATATGCTTGGAAGAGAAAGAGAGAGAAGGAAAACCAGGCAACTAAGGATTTGAAACACATATTTGCAGCATATCTTTTTATTACCACCAATAGACTCTTAGCCTCAGGATGGCTGTTCTGATGTGACTCAGAAGGCGTCTGTATTAGCCACTTTGGTACATTAAACACTGCATGTGTCAGAAGGTAATCATGGATCTATCCTGGCTGTGCTCAGGAAAAAAAGAAGAATCTTCATATATTTGCTGCTGGATGAGATTTGAAATGGTAGGCCAGTGTGATACAGAAATGGAATTGAAATGTCAAGTGAAATTTAAAGTAAAGAAAGAAAAAGGACTCCGATGCTTCTTTAATTTCCCTGGTTGTGGAAAGCTTTTGAAGGAATTACAGCAAATTTATCTTTATAATTAGAAAGTTTCTACCATCCCCACTGAAGTCAGTGAGAGTGGGGGTTTTTTTTTGCCATCAACTTCAGTAAAGGCAGAATGGCGCTTCCCCAAAATCATTTCAAAAATATTACCTTCCAAGTTCATAACAGTGACACATGTTACTCTTTTACCCCAATACAAAGGGTTTCAATTTTATGCTTGTTTGATTACACATTTAAATTTGTTTGAAAAGCAGGAAGCTCATTCCAGCATTCTTACAGCAGCCTTCTCTGTGGTGATATTTATGAAACATTCTTGAGGATTTTGCTGAAGCTAACAAAAATATCTTTAAAACCCTGCATGTTGTCCTGCTTTTCTACTCAGGGAAACTTTGCCCATGATATTTTTTTTATTATAGAAATTTTATTGATTTTTAAAGACAATACACAAACAAACAAAACATAAAAACATAAAACATCTTTTCTGAAAGTGGCTTGATCCCGGGTTACAACTCTTCGTACAGACACAAATTTAAAATTCATATTCATTTTATATACCATTCCATATCTTATTACCATTTTCAATTTTCTATATAGCTTCTCCCCTATTTTAACTTTCTTAGTTTTATTTTATTTATCTCATCTTAGTTCAAATCATAATCATTCTTTGTCTGTTCTGTTTCCAGCTATCCATTTGTCTTTTCTCTTTAAACAAAACTTCTCCTGTACACTGACTGGAGTATGATGCCTTTAACTCTTTCCCCTAAATTTATAATACTTAATATAATACATAACTTGCATTGGGATTCTGTTTAGTACATTCTAAAATTACACGATGTATTTTATAAAAAAAAAAGAAATTTTTTTTATAGGTATATGATGTAGTTAAAACAACTATCAATGCCAATAAAGAACTAATCATAAATGTTAATATTCATTTATATCTTAAACATTTTACATGTTACTTTTCAATTAAATATCATACTTTTATGGGAGCACTTATACTTTCCATAGTTATTCCCCCACCCCCATCACATATTTTAAATCATTATATCATTGAAATATTCCCATTTCTCGTACTTCAATTGTCTCATTTATTTTGTTGCCTTCTTTTTCTTCACAAAAATTTCACTAAATTACACTAAATATTCTATCCCATTTTTGGTTACATGTTGTTTCCAATTTTCTAACATTATTTCTAAATACAAATGTAAAAACACAATCTTATGTACCTTTACAGAATCCCCTTTTCAATTAAATTTACCCATTGTCTCTAAATGAATTTTGTTTCTTTACATCTTACTTCCCACCATTGAGGCTTCTCATCCCTTCCTTTCTCCTTTGCTTATTCTTCTCCTTGTCCTTTTTACCCCTTTGTCTCTCCACCTCCCTTTTCTTCTTCTGCTTTCCCTCTTTCTGTTGTTTTCTAACCTTGTATCCACTTTTCACCTGTTTTTTCATATCTTAAAGCCCCCCTTTTCTTTTCCTCTTTCTCCTTTCCTTCCCCAAATATAGTCACTTGTTCATCAAAGATGGCTTCTTCTTTATCCCAGTCATCCTGCTGCACAGTCAGTTTTTCATAGGTACAAACCACCATTTCTAGAAATTGAAAAAAAGTGCCCAAAGAATCTTTCCCTTCTTGTTCTTCTTTTTTGTATTTTTGGTATTCAATTTTCAGTTTATCCACAAGTGATGCCATTGTAAAGAGAAAAAGTTTTTCCAAAACAACCACCCAAGTGCTTTTAACCAAAAATATTTCCCAAAAGTTCCAAAGTCACCAAACAATCCAAATAATCCAAATTTTCTTTCTTCAGCTTCTCTTTCTGGGGTTGCTGTTTAATCACAAAGTTCCAATTAAAATATATCTTTTAGAAGTCTTGTTAATTTTTAATAGCTCTTTAAAATTCTAGGCAATCTCCTCCTTATTTTCAAATTCTGCTCCAATTTTTTTTCCTCTCCCTTCCCACTTACAGCAAAAAAGATTTTTCTTTAAATGTTCAGAAATCCTTATCCCTTTAGCATTTAATTACCTCCAATGCAGGTTTTCTGATTTCTCTTGCAGTTCTATCGCTGTCATATTAGGAAGGAGAGTGAAAAGAAGAAAAAAAACTTTTCCTTTAACTTCCATTCGCCGCTTTAAAACTCTGGAAATGATGTATCTTTGGCAAATTTTAAGTTCCAGGGTACTTTTGCTGTTACTTTATCCCGGTCAGCAAAAAACACTTTCACTTCTTCACAGCTCCTCCTGCACTTTCTTTTCCTGGCTGAGCTCTTCTATGTGGCAGCCATTTGTGACTGCCGCTCAGCTACCTTCAGAAAAGGGGGTTTAGCTGGCTAAGGAAGAGAGGTGCGATATCTCTCGACCCTGCCAGATCCCCCCTGTCTTCGCCACCTTCTACGGAGGTGGCTAGCCCCAAAGCCGGGTGGCTCGGGGCACTTGGGCAGCAAGCGCAGGCAGAAACCGCGTACGGTCGCAGATTCCTGTCTGCCCCGAAGTGCTGCAAACCGGAAATCTCCCATGATATTCAACACAATATCCTTAGCAATTTTCTTATTTTAAAAAGCTGAGAAAACTTTGCCATTTGCTCAACTTTAGATACACATTTACATGCACCATGCCTCTTGTTTATGAGGTGGCTAGAACAGCTAGAAGCATGGGGATGGTTTGGAACCCAAGTTTTCATTTGATAACCATGAGGGCTTCCACAGGCCTAGATTCTAAGATTAATTTGCTTTAAGAGCAGTATTTCAGTGAAGAGGCTGCCAGATCTGGGCTGCAGAACTCAAGAGGACTATTAAATTAAAGCAGATTTCTGTGTCTCTTCATTGGTTTTTAGGGGCATCAGCCCAAATCTGGTAATCCTGACTGAAGAAAACCATGAGAAGGGTATTATTGCAATTTTACTGGTAAGAATCACCCACAAAATTAAGATAAAAGAAATTGTTGACTTCCTGATCCAAAGTTTAAAAACATCTGAGGGACTATAAAGAGCAGTAGGTATTATAATGACTACGGATGTATAATAATTCTATGTTGGAATGGCTCTCCTTTTCAGCAGTAGCTTCATTAAAATAGGGTTTGTGGTAAGTATAGCTTTCTTCAAAGCATTTTTTCTTTCCACCCCATTGATGATTAGGATGGGAATTTCAGTACAGCAACATCTAAAGGTTCATGTTAGATGTTCACTTTAGAGGTTGGAGGGGGTTAATTTATTTTCCAAAGCACCAGAAGGCAGGACAAGAAAAAAAATGGATGGAAACTAACCAAGGGGAGAAGCAACCTGGAATTAAGTAGAACCTTCCTAACAGTGAGGACAATTAACCCCTGGAACAGCTTGCCTTCAGAAGTTGTGGGTGCTTCACCACTGGAGGTTTTTAAGAAGATACTGGATAGTCACTTGTCTGAAATGGTATAGGGCAGAGGTAGTATTTAGCCACTTCTGGCAGGTTCTGGAGAACCAGTAGTGGAAATTTTGAGTAGCTTGAATGACAAGATGTGATTGGTCTTTTCTCCCTTCTAAGCAACTTCTTTCTTATTCATGGAAGAAAAATAACCAAGTAATTGTTGGAAGATCAGCATCATAAGGTAGATAATTATTTGAGTGAATGAAAAGAAAAAAACCTTTGAGATAACAATGATCTGTTTGTTTGTTTTGTTTTCCTATGGAAAGCAGCCTAATGCCATCAGAGTTTTTAACCAAAGTTTTGTGAGTTTAGTTGATTGAATAAGTGCAGGAATACAATAATAGGACTACCAGATCTGGATAATCATTAGACCATGACAAACTGTAAGAGTCTTTGCTTCTATCCAGTGGTTGTCTATATTTTTGTAGCTCAGATCTGGTACAATAGTTAGTTTTATTTATCCATTCTATCCCATACAATGATCATACATGTATTTGTGGAGCTGAAGAGGTAGAAGATCTGACATATATTATTCAATTGCTGCTTGTATAAGGAGGTGAGAGATAAGTACCTTGATCCACATATTAAAACAACATACCTCCTATATGACCAGAATTTGAAAATGACATATAATACAGCACAATTTCTGACTAAAATGGTCCCACTGAGATAAGCATATGTGGGCCTGATTGGGGTAGATTGCAGGGGTGATACAATAATATAATTTTATGTCATTTTTTTCTATTTTACATATTTACATATTAATAATTGTATTTTATCCTATAACTATTGTATTTACCCTACTCTTATTTTAAATTGATTTTATTGGTAACACATGTTCAAACCTTGTACATTGATATGGCCTATACCCTGATCAATCAAATAATAATAAAGTTTTATTTCCCTTAAAACAGTTAAATTGCTGCCCTACCAAGATACTGCAACTAAAATGCAATTAATTCAGTAATCACCTATAATGGGAAAGCTCTCAGCCCCTGGTGCCCTTTCATATGTGTGAATCAAGCATCATTCCTAATCTATGAATCTTTTCTGTTGTCCATGTTTTCTTTAACACCTGATAAAAATGCAACCTTAGTTTGAGAGTGAAGTATAGAGGCAGCACACAGGAAGAAAATATGATCTGAATTAGGGTGTGATGTTTGTCTCTTGGTGATTCTAACATCTTTCTTATAATATGATGCACATTCCTTAAAAGAATGGTGGAAGGTTTTGCTATAGATTTCACACATGCTGTGTGATATCCCTCCCAATCCCCCACTTTCTCCTTTTTTTCATTATCTATAAGAAAAAAATTGAAGCAGCAGCAGCAGCTCTCTTGATGGTCTACTGTGAACGTGGTGCAGCATCCAATTCTCCCTTTCTAACAGTCTTCCAATAGTTCTGTGCTGCAGAGTTACAACACAGATCTAGAAGTAGGCAGTTGGAAGCAAACTTAACAAAATAATGCAAATGGAAATGTTCTAAAAATTCCCTTCCTGCCTTCATTTATTGAAGTAAAAGGTGGAAGGACAGAATGGAGACCAAATACCAAAGCTATACTGCTGGGTCAGGGAAATACAACACCTGCTATATAGAAGCTACTTTTTTTCTAGTTTATGGCTACAAGGCTGAACCAAACAGGCATATAGATGTAGTTATTGTCAGTTTGGGGAACTTTTCTCCTTTCCTAGACAAGACAGCTGGGAATTCAAAAGCAGATGGCATGCTAACATGCAATAGCTTCTACATCTGCACAGTCTGAGTACAAAGTTTATATCTATTCACTCAATCATAATTTTACTCACCACAGAAACCAGAAAATTGCTTATTGTAGTACTATATGGAAAACATGACCATCTAAAACTCACAGTCTGATGAAAGAAAAATGAAGTAGGCTAATTTCTACTTTTGAAGTACTTTCAAGAATTTACGCAGTAAAAAACCATTTTAAAGATCCAGGCATTTTCAAGAATATTTTTAGGCCAAGACTGAAACGGCTATCACTGCTGATGATAAAATGTTGTAAACTATAAGCTCTATAGAAAACAGAAAAATTGAAATAGGCATAAATAAATTGTTCTTTTATTTTATAGGGTATTTGTAGTTCTTGAACTTATTTAGTAATGCTCTGAATTCTTTGCTAGGTTAGTATATAGGTATAATTACTATTAAATGCAAAATTAATACACTAAATTGTGTACAACAGTCATTTAAACTCTCATTAAATTCCATTCAGATTCTTGTAGCATATCCATTATTACAGTATTTGAACATGGCATTAAATAATATTTCAATATGCAATTTGAACTGATTAGCTTCTAAAAATTGAGTTATGTTAATCAGCCCAAAGTAATATGCAATATATGAATATATGATTGTTGCTAATTGCAGCAGGCATACATTGGAGCAATGCAAGAAGAGCATAGAAATTGCTCATTGTAATCTTGCATTTAAAATAATCCATTAGTTACATTAATCTTTTCCAGACCTCTTAGAAATCTTAACAAAAACAACTGAAAATTTGATTGCTCAGCACTGGTCTATACCAGTTCTTGGATCACATGCATATGTGTGAATTCTACTTTGAATAACATTAAGGAAAAGCAAATCATCTGTGCATTCTCAATAATATGTGTGTGTGTGTGTGTGTGTGTGTGTGTGTGTGTGTGCAGGTCTAGATGTGTTCGGGTCACTGCTTCACTGAAATGTCGCCAAGATACTCTTAATCTTACATGGGAAAAGACCCGAACACACCTAGACCTACATACCTGTACCCGTGAAAATCTACGAATAAATATATATATACATACATACATACATATATATATATATATATATATATATATATATAATATATATATATATATATATATATATATATATATATATATATATATATATATATATGGAGATCTTTGGTTATTTGGTTTTCTCCCACGTAACATTGGAAGTATCTAGGTGACGTTTCAATGAAGTCTCATTCATCATCTTCAGGCTTGTGTCTTGGCTTTGTGCTTCTCGGAGTAAGTTCTTCTTACTCCGAGAAGACAAAGCAAGATACAAGCCTGAAGATGATGAATGAGACTTCATCAAACGTCACTAAATACTTCCAATTTTCCACGGGAAAACCCGAATAACCAAAGATCCACATACAAATACGCACGAAAACTTCATATATATATATATATATATATATATATATATATATATATATATATATATATATATATATGGTATTCAGCTTTGTTCAGGTATTTTCCCATGTTATTATAGTTGGGCTTTTAAAGTTGTAGTGACGTTTCAGCAGAATTTCATCTGCCATCATCAGGCTTCTGTATAGTGTTCATCTATGAGTCAGACTTTCACAGCCGTTTCTGTCTTAAATTTGGGTCTAGCCTATGCTGTGCCAGAATGGTTTTTTTCTTCATCCTGATTGGTTGGGAGTCTTGGTCTGTGTTTATTGGTCTTGGAGTTTGCTGTGTTCTGCTTGATTGGTGTTTCTAATATCTTCTGTCTGTTTTGTGGCTTTTTTTGTGTCTTGATTGGCTGGCAACATTGTGTTTTCTATATTGGAGGCTTTTAGTGCAGCTTGGCTCCAAGTAAATGGATGGCCATCATTTATTAGGAAGCTAGGTTTCATCTGGGTGCCTGGTTGGGCTGTGTTTGAGCTGGAGGTATCAGGGGGAGTCTGTTTGTGCCCAGGTGTTTGGCTGGCTTGTGGTGTGGAAATTTTTTTTGTTTGAGAGTGCAGGCTTCCAGATAATTGACAGTCTGGTGGAGTCATCTCTTCTATTCATGCTTTCAGGTCTTTTTTCAATCTCTATGGCTTCTCTGATAATTCTGTAGCTGGGGTTTTCTATAGTGGCTAGGGTTTTGGTGCCATTGAAGTCAATGCTATGACCTGTGGCTTTCATGTGTTGGACTAATGTGGAAGTGTGTTCCAGCTTTTATACTGCATTTTTGTGTTCATCTAGGTGGGTACTTATTCTTCTATTGGTCTGTCCAATGTATGTGGCAGGGCATGATGCATAGAGGACTTCATATATGCCTTGGTTTTCCAGGTCAATTTTATCTTTGGGGTTTCTTAGGATGGCTACTATTTTTCTGTTTTGAAGGCAGTCTTGATGTGATGCCTGTGTAGTATCTTACTGATTTTGTCTGTAGTACCTCTTATGTAGGACAGGACAGCTGTTCCATAGGTCTGTTCATCTTCTAGGTCTCCATTATGTCTCAGTGTGTTTTGTGGATCAAACCAGTGATTTTGCTTTTGTGGAAGCCATTGACTGTCAGTACTTTAGTCAGGGTGCATAGTTCAGTCTTTATGTGTTTATGCGTTTACTGGGAGCCAAGCCACACTAAAAGCCTCCAATACAGAAAACACAATGTTGCCAGCCAATCAAGACAAAAAAAGCTACAAAACCGACAGAAGATATTAGAAACACCAATCAAGTAGAACACAGCAAACTCCAAGACAAATAAACATATACCAAGACTCCCAACCAATCAGGTTGAAGAAAAAACCATTCTGGTACAGCATAGGCTAGCACCAAATTTAAAACAGAAACGGCTGTGAAAGTCTGACTCACAGATGAACACTATACAGAAGCCTGAAGATGGCAGATGAGATTCTGCCAAAACGTTGCTACAACTTTAAAACCACAACTATAATGACATGGGAAAATACCCAAACAAAGCTGAATTTATACATACATACATACATACATACATACATACATACATACATATATCCCAACATTATTATGAAAGGGAGAATGTACTAACAAATTATCAGGAACACTGAAAATGCAAACAATGGAATTTTTTAGGGGAACTTTTAATTTAAATATAACTTCAAAGATATTGCCCACAATGGAATAAAATATTGCTATTCTTTTTTGCTTGAAGCTGTACGACAGTAATAGATTTTGATCAATCCTCTCTCTCCCTACCCGCAACCCTCCAATTTTTTGAAGCAAGATTTGTTTTTCTAATTGCCAGATTTGGACAAAATATGATGAGCACTCAAAACTGATGTCCCCCAAGTTTTAGTAACATTAATCTCTATATTTGGCAACTGCTAGGCAGAATTGTGTTTATTTTATGATGCCATTTCTAGAACTGACTGCCACTGATACAACATTATATTAAGAGGAAAGCTGCCACAAGCCTCCGGCTATAACAAAAATCGGATGGGTGCAATCTGATTATAAAATGAAGAACATCGTGTGTGGGTTTGCAAAAGAGCATTAAAAAACCTTCTGTCTTCCTGTGGATGCAATGTGTGCATTGGTGTGTTTTAAGACAATTGCCTGAATCTGCTTAAAGGACTACTAGGTCAATATAAATAGGAAAAAAAGCAGTAGGAAGTTTAGTTAAAGTCCCACAAAATAAGCAAGAACTTCTTCAATAAATTCAATATTGTCATATTGAAGCAGAATGGAACAATATTACATCCCCTTCTGTCACCAAATGCATTTAGTGGCTTGCAAAAATATCCTGATTTAATATCAAAGCATAGGCAATCTCATGTTGACTTCACCTCCACAGAACAAGGAATTGGAAGCTAAGAATATTGCCTTATGGGTTGAGCCTCATAGTAATGATGTGCTGTGTCCTGAAATTGTGATAGCTTATAATTTAGTCCTCTATACACCCAACATTTAAATTTACCCATCATATTCAAAACTGGACTGGAAGAATGAAGTGAAAATGATGAATGTAATCACCCTGTTTAAAATGCATCTCAGCCTTACTGTATCTCAGAAAAATCCTTTCTATGTTAAGCCATATTTGTCTGCTGATTAGTAATTGCTGTCAGAGCAGGGAAAACAGTGGAAGGAAGTAAAGCCCCTTCCAATCCCTTTCATCAACAATACCAAACCCAACCAGAGATGATTTTTGTCAAGTATTGCAGGGAGAAATGTTAAGCAATCTTTTAGGTGCCAATGGGTCATAGTAAACCATATGGGGGAAAGGAAAGGAAAATATTGGAGATCTACAAATTTTATCATTTAATTAAATGATAGCCTCATGTCATTTTCATCGAACATATGAGACACTTTCATTAAAAAAAACTTTGCAAAATGTGCAGCCTTTCTAAGTATAATCATATTACACTTGAAATTCTTAACAATTTGTCTTCCAGAATATTCAGTTATTTATTTATGCTAAAAGGCAATGCAAGTATGGATCAAACTACCAAACTTCCTGAGTCATAAAAGAAAGATGCATAATTTCTATAAATTTATAATTCTACATTTTAGAAAGCCTGTTACTTTATGTTACAACTAGAAAAGGAACATCGAGGGAATAATTAGGACCAGTCTAAGCAATATGAACAGAGAGATTCTTATTGTTGTGATAGGCTTGTATATACTTCACATTTCATAACTATAGCTGAATCTGCTCCATATCATAGTTTTCTGTCGTTCAGGAAGGGACTACTTCACTGAATGAATTATTTCTAAGATGGAAATGTGCATTTTAATGGGCATGCATTCTAAATGAATTGGAAATAGTAAATGTTTGACTCAAAAAACCTATGGGATAACATGTTTAAAACATTTCCTTAAACTGTTTGGGTGATTGCTTTAAAATGCATCATTGCTGAGCATTAGAGCATATAAAACACTATCTATAACATGTTCATTGTTCACTAGCAAACATGTTAGGTTTTTCCTCCAGTGATTCTTTTCATGCTTTTTTTTCATTCATTGAAAAAACAGTGATTTTAGATATGTCCAGCAATACTCTAGATAAATGTCCATTTGTAAGAGGAAAAAAACCATAAAAGACGTGTTCTTGCATATTCTCAAAAGGTCATCCTTGGTTCCAGCAGTAGTAAACAATTTCCATTCAGTTTCCAACTTTTCCTTTCTGGGGAACCATGTGAAGAAGATTGTAGCCTTGCAGTTCCAGCAAGCTCTGGAGGAAACAGATGATATGGCACTGTTTCAGTTGAATTTCAAGATGGGATTTGGTACCAAAACAAAATTGTTCACATTCATGGATGATCTCTGGTGCCCCTGGGATGGGGACAGTGCATCTATCTCAACCTTCCTTGTCCTCTCATCCGTGTGTGTGTGTGCGTGTGTGCGTGTGAAATATCTTTAATATGCTAATGAGACTCAGTTATAAATCTTTCTCAGTCCAGATAGGGAAGAATCAGTTCAAGTCTGAAAAGACTGAGTGACTGTGGGTTTTGGGAACTCTGCATCTAGTGATTTCCAACATTTACCCTGGATGGGGAACACTTCCTGAAGCAGAGCGGGTGCATAATTGTTGGGTTTTCTTGGGCTCGTGTCCTGCTTGAGGAACAAGTGAGAGCTATGACCAAGAGAACCTTTGTACAATTATCACTTACACACTAATTGCATCTATTCCTATTCAGGAGGCATTGCTTGGGGAAACCCATGCCTTAGTCACCTCCCATTTGGACTGTTGCAATCCATTGTACATGGGCTACCCTTGAATAGCATTGAAAGCTCAGCTGATCCAAAATGAAGCAGCATATGTAGTATTGGGTGCTCTCTATATAAGAATACTTTGTATGTGGTGCCCTGGATTCCAGTAGACTTCCAGGTGCAATTCAGGGTCTGATTATCATCTTAAAGGCTCTAGACAGCAGAACCAGATTACATACAGGACCACCTCTCCCAGATAGTTCCCACTTATCCTACTAGATAGGGCAGAGTGAGAATGCCCTGGCTCTCCTCAATCTCCAGAAGGCTATGAAGTCCTGGCTATTTCCACAAAAGTCCACAAAGCAGACTGTGATGTAGTTGCAGCTGTAGCTGTCATGTTTCTACTGGGATTTTTTTTTTAGGCCCAAAACATGGTTTTTTTTATTGTGCATTTTAACAGGCATGCATTCTAAATGAATTGGAAACAGAAAATGTTTGATTGTGATTTGACTGGCTGTCTTCAAATGTTCATCACCCGGAGTGCCTTGGTAGATGGATGACAATAAAATATATAAGTATGTATGGGTGTAAATAATAAATAAAGCAGTGTTGCCAGCCCTGTTTTGTTAATGAACTGACAAGCACACTTTCTAATTTGATTTATTATATTTTTTATCAACCCAATATAGTTTGTTGCTTGAAGAACACTTGCTTTTATCCATCCTCCACCATCCCTCAGTGCCTTATTTGAATAATATATCAAGATCGAGATGCAGTTTTAGCAGTATAGAGCTGAAGGCAAAGAATCACTTATGTAAAATTAAGCTAATGCTAGAAAAAGAGGCAGAAGCATCTTTCTTGGAGATGAGGAGGCATTCGTGTTCCCATTGGATATCTCTTTTTTGCCTTTGGAAGGAAGAATTTGGGACTGCGGTGGTGGGATTCTACCAGTTTCCCTACCAGTTCAGTGATCACACACTTTGCACGCACCTAATGCGCATGCATGCAGCTTTCCAAACACCAGCTGAGGCTCTGCCACACCCATCAACTGAGAGGATAAAGAACAGAAAAGTACAGGGGCAGGTGGGAGGGCCCATCCAGTGCTTTTTTTCTTCTTTCTCCTCTCAACTGATTGTTGGAGCTTTTTTTAACTACCAGTTAGACCAAACCGGTAGCAATTTTTGCTAATGGTTCAGCCAAACTGGGCCAAACCGGTAGCATTTCACCACTGACTGGATGCCTCCTTAGTTACTTTAAGGCAGTATTTCTGAAACTTGACAACTTTAAAATGCACAGGCTTTAATTCCCAGAATCCCCCAGCCAGAACTTGAAGTCCATATATCTTGCCAAGGTTGAGAACTACTGCTCTAGGACTATCATTTGAAAAAGTTTCAAGACAGATAGTTTCAGGATAGATAGAAAAATTCTTCAGATGTGGGGGAAAATAACCTCTTCCCTCATGCTGGGCTGATACTTTGCCAAAATAGTATTTTAAACATCAAGGATTTTATGCCCATAAAATAAAATGAATCATTTAATGGTGGCCCAGTTTGACATGAAAAAGATCAAAGAATTTCATGTTCACTGAAGACAGCTGTAGCCTCATTGTTTTTAATAATTAGCTAATCATGGATTGTCAAACATTATAAACCAAAAAAAGAGGGGGGGGGGTTTGATCCAAATTCCTTGCTTATGAAAGGAGGTTGTCATGCTATTAGTACCCTGAAGTGCCTAACATCTTCAGTGATCCAAATGCATTGTAATTGAATTCTAAACTCCTTTTAGTGCTAGGCTGCATTAATCATGGTATGTACTCAGAAAATTGCCCACGGCTCCACTAGGAGGATCCCGATTAGGGTCACTGACTACTCCCCTGGAACATTATTTAAATGAAAGAAAAATATCAGATCACTTCTGATAGTTTTTTTTCCTTTAAAGCCAGGTAAACTAGTTCAGCATATTTTAATGTCTTCAAACAGCAAGGTCAGGATATTTTGCCTGGCACAAATAAGTATATAGAAAGGGGAAAATAACAGGTTTCCCCAATATTAAAATGTTCCGTTCTTCAAACAAATGTAGTGTTATTTGTATATTTGTATCCTGCCTTTATTATTTTTGCAAATAACTCAAGGTAGCGAACCTAGCCAATGCACCTTCCTCCTCTTATTTTCCCCACAACGACCTTGTTAAATGAATCGATCTGCACATCCCGATTCCCTTATTCCCAATACTGCTAACATCCCTATATTGGTCCTGTGATTTCTCCCACCCATGTGAAAGTTTCCACTTATTCATAGAAGCTTAAGTCCCTTGCCCAATCCTATTCTACAAACAGAGCACTCGTAATTTAAACCCATCCTTGAATTTCTGCCACCCACATCCATTTCCTCTTCTATTTCCTCTTTCCATTTATTGTGCCTCTAATGTTCTTCTGTATGCCTTCCTATCTCCTGCTATAATTTTAGGGACTTCTATAATTCAGTCCTGCCCATGAGATGGGCCATGTTCCTCTCAATTGTCTTATATCTACCTAAGAAACTTACAAGGTTACAGCTTGGCATTCCATCAGATACCTATTTCACAATGACTCTCACTGTCCACTGAATCTATCCCAATGCACACAGCAATGCTGAACTTTCATTTCATAAAATCAGAGTTTATAAAGGGGCTATTAGAGCATCAAGGGCCACTTTTTATTGCAGAAATTTAAATGAAAACACCCTCAGCTGCTGTCTAGCTTCTTCTTCAGATCATCTAGTGGAAGAAAGTCCACCATCTCTCTAAGTAAAGTTTTCAGTATAATTTTTAATGTTCCTTCCAAAACTTGTAAATGCTATCATATACGTTTATTTTAAGGCCGAACATACCACATTTATCTCTCTCTCTGTATATTGCACTAAGGCTCCTCTGATACTCCTCTGCACTTGTTCCAGTTTCTCTGAATCTTGCTGAAGTGTGATGCCTAGTACTGGAATAGTACACAATGGTCCAGAGTGTAATATGTTTACATTCTTCTTGTGGGGCCACATTAATATTCAAAGAACAGGACATGAATATTAAATCAGTTTCTGTACTTGGAGTCTAACGAGAAAAAAGGAACATAGAGTATGTCCAGGATCATAGCTGCAGAGTATTCTCTCTTATGATGGAGAGAGAAATCCAAAGAAGAATTAACTTTCATAAAAAGAAGTCTCAGGGTGAGGATTTCTACTATTTAAAAGATCCAGATGTTTTATTCAAACAAGACTACTTTCTTATTGCTAGAACCTACAAAGTTTTTTAAGCTCCATCTGAAAAATAGTAATAGTAGAAGTCATGATTATTTAAATGGCTGTACAATGTATTGGTACTCCTTAAAATGCATTGGAGTCCCTTAAGGAAGGAGAAGGAGAGAATGAATTGCAAAAGTCTGAAGGTCCCCAGAGACTTTGTGGCTTTATTTAAATCCTAAAGACTGCAATCAAATGATAAGTGCAGGTCATCACTTCATACCTACTCATTAATGACTTTATGCATGTGGTTGAATGCTATGATCCAATCAAGACAGTTCTCAATTTTTAAAAAATAAGAACAAAAGTAAACTAAAAACTTGGAGTCTGTAATGGTGACAGCTAAAACTGGTAAGACAAGGAGCAGCAATTCTCAGGTCAGGAAATAATATTTTATATGTAGACGCTAAAAGTCTATAGACTCAAAAGGCAGGAGTAAAGAGCCTAGAATGTAAACCTTAAGGCACATTTACTGAAAGACCTTGTTTCCATTCTCTGCAGTAGTCATATTTTCTATACATACATGACTTCATCATTGTATTCAGGAAAGCAGTTGAGGAGCCAAGTTATATTTGGGAAGCTTAGGTTAGTGCCTGAAGTTTCAAGATCACAGTACTGTCACACCTTGTGTGAAGCTACCTGCATAGTAAATGTGTATTTACTACTCTTACTATGTAAGAACAGAAACACGGAGAAAAGGAAATGTAAATATTAGCCTCCCAAATAAAATGAAATGAAAACATCTCTATAAAGCATGCTACTGGTAAAGAAGCAAAATCCTGGCAGCTAAATAGAAAATAATAATAAAAAGAAACTAAGAGCAATGGGGAAAAAAAAAACATCCTTCAGGACAGCTGAAAGTCTAATAGGAAAGAAATACAAATGAAGAAGAAAAACCCAGGAGACACCCTAAGGAAAATGAGATCTATCAATCGGAAACCAAATATATATGAATATGCTGAGTGTTTCTAACTCTAACATCAAACCAAGAAGTTTCCAAATCTTTGAAGTAAATAGGTGAGAAGTAAGGAGTACCAAGTGAAGAACAATCAGTTGAGTAAGTTATGCTGCAGAACAAGTATTACAAAGAGTTGATTTGGTTGCAAAATACAAGGTTTAGAGAAAATTCAAGTAACGTTTTTGTGGAAGGACTGATTATTCTGATTATTTTCCCCCTGAGTTGCATTACTCAAAGATGAAGTCTTATTCCATTTGCATGTTTGTAGGGCATAAAAAACAGGCTTAAGTCATCATTAGCTGCACTGGTTTAGAATAATGTTTATCCCCTTTCTTCTGACAATATTCTGGACTACCACAAGGTGTTCTCACTGCATATTTCACAAACATTTTGTTTTATTCAGTTTTCAAAACATGCATATTTTGGATGCAATTTTCCATTAACATTTGTTGCTAGAGAGCTACATATTTTCACTGGATTATTTACTTTCAGTTTCTGTTCTAGTTTTAAAATGCAGCATTAAATAAATTCATCTTAAAATTCAATATGAACAATTTTCTCCAACTTACTAGTTTTATTTTTATAATTCGTTACTAAGAAAACCTGTGATTATATTAATATAAGTGCTCAGATAGACAGCAAAATATATTTTCCTTATATACTTGGAAATCAGAGCAAACTTTTTTAATGAAGCCATAGGGCAAAACATTGAGAAATTTTGGAGAGAGAGAGGGGGGAGTGAGGGAGTGAGGAGGGAGGGAGACAGAGAAAGAGAGGGAGGGAGGGAGGGAGGGAGGGAAAGAGAGGGGGGACTTGAATTCTGTTTCTTTGCAGGTATTCATGTTACTCTGAAAATATTTTTCCTGCAATTTGTTTATCCCAATATCTGTCATCACAGGCTTCATTTTTATGAATTCAAACTTGCTTTAAAAAAAAGGATCCTTGTCACAACTGGTAGTAGTTTTAGGGCAGCCTTGCAGGAGAAGGATTGCTACTGCTCACCATAGTGTAAATATTTGTTTTAAAGATTGCTCTTAATAAAGTGGTGCAGTGTTTGGTTGATTCATCTGGCCTTTTTTATTACACTAATGGAATGTGTTTATCTTCCAAGATTGAACATGTAATGGGTTTGATTTTTGGAGCTTGTCTGGATATACAGCAGATTGAAAAGTTTAATCTTTGATTAACTCAATGGAATGACTATGCACACTCCTCTTGTGCTGTGCCTGTGCAGGCTGAACTCTAAAACAGCTTTAAAAATACTGTCACTTTGGTCATAACTTGAAAGGTGTTCATTTTGGACTGAGGGTTAGTGCAGCCTTGGGCAAAAATATATTCAGCAGGCATGCCTTCCTAACTTTCTAACATGTTAGGACAAATTTTGGACAGTTGAAAAGTCAAGAAAAACAGAGTTACTGTTTGTACATTCAGATTTTCTGTTGATATTAGAGTAGCTTCTAGATGTGCAGAAGGAAAAAGTTTGAAATCTGTCTTGAATCTTCAAGACTCATGGTGTTTGCTTGAGCAACAAGTTGAGGCCATGGTTAATGACATATTTTCTCAGCTTTGGTTGACGCACCAGTTGTGATCCAACTTGGTGTAGGAGGACCTAAGTACAGTAACCTATGCGTTCATTAGCACCCAGCTGGGCTGTCTTTAAAGACCACCTGAAACTTTAACAAGGTGACATCTCCCATAGCCTCTTGAAACTGTAACAGAATTCTGACAGTATGATTGTATGTCTAGAGATGGAGATTTATGGTTGGTGTACCAATGATGCCTCATCTGTGTTGTCCCATACATCATCCAGCAGCTTTATGTAGAGGTTAAATAGGAGCAAGGAGAGTGATGATTCCTGTGGCATCCCACAAACCAGTGACCTTGGGTTTGAGCTCTCCCCACTAACATTTAATGGAATCAGCCCTGGAGAAAGGAGTAGAATTATAACAAAATAGTGTCTCTTCTCCCCATTCTCAGCCCTCAGATTCAGTTCAGAAGCACACCATTAACATACATATTGAAAGCCACCGATTAAGTGAGAAGGACTAGAGGACTAGAAAGCCTGCATTATTTTGATTCCAGTCCTGCCAGAGGTTGTCCAAAAGTATACTCAGAATGGCTCTGAATCTACTGAAAGGAATCTAGATCTGCTTCCAATAGTGTTCTTTGATCCTGGTAACCTCATCTACAATCTTTTCCCCAAAACAGAAAGTTGGAATTTGGTTGGAAATTATCTAACCTTATTGCATCCAGCATGGTTCTTGAGGAAGGGTGCAGATCACCAACTCCTTAAAAGAGCTCTTCTTCAAAATAAGCCATAGTTGATTATATAATAAGGTAACCCATAAACCATGGTTTGTAATGATAATGGTAAATTGCATAAAATGCTAAGTCCAGAGTAAACATTTTAACTTACTTTGAGGTACAGACCAGGTGATTGTTTTATTCTGCTATTTATGTATAGTATAAGACCACAAATCAGCTAGGACTAAAGCCCATTGAAATCAGTGAAGATGACTTCTGAATGATAACAAACATAAGCTTGCAATGTGAGAATCTTTCACTGGACAATTAAAATGACATTTAATAAGGAAAGATTAAACATTATATCTTACAATGGGAATCTTCCAGTCAAACAATTAATTTTGAATAGAGGTTTTCTCAAGGGAAACTGAGATTTATAAGGCAAAGTGTTTTTGGAAATTAAAAAAAAACAATTCCCCAAAATGCACATTCCCCTAAATGTAAGGAATTCTGTCTCATGTTAAACTAATATTTTTAACAATAAAGAAATAGAGCATTTTATTTAGTCTCTGCCAGGAACTTCTTTATTTTTTTCTTGATCAATTCTCATGGGATTTCATGAAAAAGAATAACTGCTGAAAATTATTTCAAGGAGAAGAAATTCTCAGTAACCTCATATTTAGAATATGGTTTTCTGATACTTTCCTGGTTAGGAGATGGCCACACTGTGTTTTAAAATGTATAATGTTTCAGTGCTCAATTATTGTTCCAACATCCCAAATTTGCTAACTTCCCATGGATCAACTTCCCAATGGAAGACAGTGTAGAGTAATCCTCCTCTAAACTATTTCCACTGAGTACCAGGGTTGTTCAGAGTGATGAAGCTATGTGAGACAAACAAGAAAAATAACCACTACAGCCACTTCAAGCATATTTATCAATAAAGTCAAAAATACCATGCTGAGAAATAAATTCTGAAGTAGCCTGTGAATAAGATAGGAGAATGGAACACAGAAAGAGAATTTTTGAGAAATTGAAAGGCAGATCTTACTACGTATAAAAATATAAGCAGCCCCAAATTTCATCACAGCAATGCCAGAGCATATTCATTTCTTCCTGTCAAATAGCATAGTCAACACTAAATTGTGGTATTGCAAAGTGATATCTTCATAGAAGTTCCTTTCTTTGCATTAATGTTTTTCTTTTTCTTGCTTGCTTCCAATTATTTCTAACAGAGGCTCAAGGAGCTAAAGCAGAGGGAGTTTGCTCGGAATGTAGCATCCAAATCAAGAAAGGATGAAAAGAAACAAGAGAAAGCTCTTCAACGCTTACACAAGTTAGCTGAACTCAGAAAAGAAGCTGCATGGTGAGTGAGAAGTTATTAAAAGGCAAAAAAAAAATCAAAGAAAGGGAGGGAGGAAGGATATAATTGACCATTGTGATTCCAAAGCAGAACAACATAAATATTTTTTCCTGATAATCTGTACATGACAATTAGACTTGGTACAATGCAAAGAAATAAGCATTTTAAAAATATTGTTGCTTTTCAAGAAAGTTAAACATTGAATAAATTGCATACATTTAATTTAAAAACATCATTGATAGTGTTGTCTATGGGATGGCAGAAGTACCATTTCAGTGCAAGCTCATCCCATTTGAAGGCTGTGATGACACATCCAGCATCAGTTTGACCACTCACCCTCAGATACCACTGATTGTGTCGTGTGTGTGTGTGTGTGTGTGTGTGTGTGTGTGTGTGTGTGTAGGAATGTGTGTGTGTGTGTGTGGACATATGTTTGTATTTATTGATAAAGGCAAGCAGAGGAATTAAAGTCAGTGACAGATAACTTAAGTATTTGAAGGAAAGAGATATTTTGGTGTGCTGTTGACTCTATGCAACATTTTCATTAATACTGCTGGGAGGGAGACAGACTCTCCTATCTCTGCCAAAAGAAGAAGGTGAGATGAGTTCTTCTTCCTTGACAGGAACAGCTGGCATCTCTTTTGCTATGTAATTTCTTTATTCCACGTAATCTGTATTGGATGAACCATTATTTTGTTAGCATGTGAAAGTAAGGATATTGTATGATAGTTTACATCCTCTGTTGTCTCCCCCCTTTTTAATTAGAATGTAAATGGACTTATTCCAATCTGTTGGCCTGTGTTGTCCTTCAGATTGGCTGGCACAGCTGTTTAGAACCTTAAATTATTCTTCTTTTGCTTGCCATATTTCAGTAGGTGTTCCATCAATTCCTGTAACATTTGGACTTGGTCATAACTCTGAACTTGGGTACTGCTGCTCTGAACTTGGGTACTACTACTCATTTATTAATTAAATCAGTATATGGATAGTAAACTGAATTATATCTTTCAAAGATCCTGGGGCACCAGGGAATTGCCAGAGAACTGGGAAAAAGCTGATGTAATTCCCATCTTCAAAAAAGGGAAAAAATAGATTCAGGAAACTACAGACCTATCAGCCTGACCTCAATACCAGGGAAGGTTCTGGAAAAGATAATCAAGCAACAAATCAGCCCACACCTAGAAGCAAACATCGTAATAACCAAAAGCCAACATGGGTTTGTCAAAAACAGTTCATGCCAGACTAATCTTATTGCATTCTATGACAAAGTGACAAAATTAATTGCTGAAACTGGGTATGTCTAGTCTGATGAAAAGAAGGACTAGGGGTGACATGATAGCAATGTTCCAATATCTCAGGGGCTTCCACAAAGAGGAGGAGGGTCAAGCTATTCTCCAAAGGACCTGAGGGTAGGACAAGAAGCAAATGGTGGAAACCTATCAAGGAAAGAAGCAACTTAGAACTAAAGATAACAGTTAGAACAATAAATTAGTGGAACAACTTGCCCCCAGAAGTTGTAAATGCTCCAACACTGGAAGTTTTTAAGAAGAGATTGGATAGCTATTTGTCTGAAGTGGTGTAGAGTTTTTGCTGCCTAGGCATGGGATTGGACTAGAAGACTTCTAACTCTGTTATTTTATTTCTATTTCTAAACTTCAACCTCATCACATATCGGACCTGTTTTGGGAACTTCCTATTACATACCAATAATTTGGAAAATAATATTTAAGCTTTCATGTCAGGTATTTCTTTTAGTTTAATCTGTAAAGAAGCATCTATATCGAAGTTGCTATGTAGATAATATAGATACTATACCTGAAATATGGTCTTGGACAGCCTATTAACACACATATGAGCAATTAATAGCCAGTGGTCTGCCAAAGGCTTGAATATAATCTGCTATTATATAGTCAACTATGCTCATATTTCCCCTTTTCTGCCTTCCTATGTGTGCAATGTCTCCCATGATTTATTGGGGAAAAGGATGAATAAAATAAGTGTAACAAAATTATTCCATCTTGGCCTGTCTACTTCCTAAGGATCATGTTTCTGATATTATGAATTCAGAAAAAGTATAGCATAAAATGAATAATAGAAATGATAGAAAATCATCACCTCTACCCTATCAAATTGAGTTTGACATCTCTGATATAAATAGATTAAATATGTTATCATGAGATGCGTAACAAAGAACAGAATCAAGCAAGAACTCTTAGTTATAATTGGGTAAAATATCTCAGCCGTTTTCTTAGCAAAGTAAACAAAACAAATTCTTTAAATAGAAAGTTACCAATCACTCTTCTAGGTATAGCTCATAATATAGGGAAAATCAGACTCTTCTTGTTAAAGTTTTGAAATAAAAGTACATAGTTGACAATCTGAGTCTGTGTCCACAGGGACAAAAATTATTTATAATTTGCAATATTGTTAAATTGACCAATGGAAATTTTGGGCTCAATTGTGGTCATAAATTGAGGACTATCTATACTCCCATTAATCTCATGTCAACAAATAGCTGAATATTTTAAGGCCACAATGATCCAAAAACTCATGAGTGGGAGAACCTCAATGTAAGAGTTCTTTTTCATTACCAGGACTACTGCCTAACTGAAAATAAAGTCCATAGAAACAAGTAGAGATGGGAAGCAGTTTAATACAATATAATTCCTGAGCCTGTATATGAACATAGATGTGATAAAGTTGATATAACCTTTTCTGAAATTTGGGAGACAGTTTGCCTCAAACATATATACAAACTCTGTACATTATGAGAAATTGCACATAAGAACATGGATATTATGAAGAAATTACACAAAAACATATTTGATCAAATAGCTTCAAAATATGTATAAAAATGCACATATTAGAAGAAAGCTATACAACAAGGAAGAGAACGATACAGAAATTAAAGATTTGAGATTAAAAAAAATAGGAAACAAAGCAAAATCAAAGCTGTCAGATTTCCAGTAGTTGAAAGCTATTTAAGAACATGAAAAAGAATAGACATTACCATTTCAGGGATAAAATTCCTTAAGAATATTTGGATATTTGTAAAAACCTTCAGAGCAAAGAAAAACAGATGTGACAGTTATTCAAAGCTGACTTTTTCAGTCTGGACAGATAACTTTTTACTGGCTGAAGTTCTGTTTTATTTTGCCTAAGTGTAGCTGAGAGAAAGGTGACAGAATGATTTTACAGAAATAAACAGACACTTTATAGTTTACCTTTTTTTCCCAAAAAGTTTGGAGAGTATTTGTTGAATGTATAAGCATAACATATGTTTCTGTATCATTTTTTTCTTCCCCTCTATAAAACAGAGGTGAGAAACTACGACACCATTTTTAAACAGTTTGTCAAAAATTGACACTGGATTTCTAACATTCTGGCAGCCACAAATAAAGGTTTAATTTAAAGACTACAGGATGAAACACGAATATGAAATATGGCCTTCCTTTTCATGTACATTTTCTGTCCTTGGTGCATTTGCTATAAACCCAGAGAGAGTTAGTTTGATGTAACACGGGAATGTCAAGCAGATCTAAAATGGAAATAATTTCACTCCATCTTTTGCTGATTATCAGTGCTCCTTGTATGTTCCCTAAAGATAGTCTTCAAATATTCGAATTGCTTGACAGTCTGGAATTAGACAAACATAAGGTGATCTTCAAAAACCTGGGAACCATTATGAAAATGTATGATTAGTCAAATGTTTAATTACATTAAGTAGTAACACCCACACAAGCCTACACAAGTCAACCTATAGTGTAGAAACTGAACACTGATGATGCCTTGTGATTGCTGAACTCTGTCATACTTTTAGATCTCTCAAGTTTTACAACCTTTACTGAGATGCAGCCACACATTCAAACTGCTAATAGTGTATATCATAACCTCTTAGCACTCTCTAAATTGTCTGGCTGCCATTTTAATGTCATTTCCTTCATTTTTGAAAGTGCTTCAGCTTTGCCCTAATTATGGAAATATTAAACCTATCGCAATATGGTGGCTATTTTTTCCCCAGTGATAAAAATGTGACTGGAAAAATTACAGTCCTCTGAAAAAACAAGATTCCCCAGCAAAGGGAATGCTAACAAGAAAGAATTGCAACATGAAAAATTCATTTCACAATTTATCCATGATCAAAACAAATCCACGATTTTCTATGGTAGGCTTATCATTTTTCTAAAATCAAATAGATATGAAATCTAGGTTGCCAAGTGTGAGGGGCCATAAATTCTTTATCCTTTTAGTAGTTGCTTTTATTTCCACTTATATGGATATTGTTTGTGCCATTTCAGGGATATCTCAATGACCAGGCACTTGAATTTGTTTGTTCCTAGGCCTACTTCTAAAATTCTGCCCTTTTAAATTTTTATAAGGCCTTGTAGAAGTAAAAACAAAATCTTTTAGCTTTTGGAAAAGCAGCATTGCCTGGATTCAGTAAGTGTTGAGACAACACTCCAGTGAAAGGAGTTTCTTTGTTATACTAGCAAAATGCAGTAGCTATTCATGCCAGCATGAAGAGTCAAAGGGGGAAACAATACAAATTCCATTTCTTTTGTACATGTACATTATATAAATTTTATTCACATAATGTCACACTCATCAATCAAATGATTGGACCTTATTTTGCAATGGCATAGAGCTTCTTCCATTTGAGGAAAACCCACAGATGCCTCTGCTCTGTAGAACAGAAGAACACCATGGGGTTTGGGGGAGCCATTTTGTCCAAGTCTTCAGAAAAGCAAAGATGATCTTCAGAATTTGCCTTCAGTTTGCAGTTAGGTCAACAGTTTTAATTAACATAACTCTTGTTTCTTCTACATTCTCTGTCTCTGGATCTCCACTAAAGCTAAATTAATACTTTTTAGTTGATTACGTTATTTCTTTTACCCATGGCTTTAATTGTGTTAAATGATGTATTTTACTCCAAATCAGAAAATGTATCAAAGAATATATTAATTTATATAGTCAGAACCTAAGTAACTAAAATGGGTGATATTCAGGTCCTTCTTTTAACCTAATACACAGCAAAGATCTGGCTCACCAAAAATATTTAGCCTCATAGAGTTCCGCTAAGCAATATAAAACTAAGAATTTTGCTTGTTGCAGCCTAGCTTTTATATTATTTCTTTTTCTCTTGCTTCTCAAGCCTTTGTAACCTTTAAATAACTCACAGCTAGAGGGCCATATCCAACTCCCCATGCTGTGCTAATGATAGTGTTATACTTAATGGTATATTTATTAATGGGGGTACTTCAGAGAGGGTGAAGGACAGTGGATCAACCTATACATATCTGAAATTGCAAGCTGGATCCCTGGGGTACAGTATACATTTAGATGCTGCTATAAATGTTTTAGAACTGCAGTTAAAGAGTCCTACATCAGAGAAAATGCAAGCCCGGCTGGTAGAGGGTTGCTGTGGCTCTTAAAGCAACTGTTCCAAATGACTACAGGAGGTTCTATGCTTCTATTCTCACAACAATTTTGGCATCTAATAGGAATGTGTTTAAAGGTCATTTTAAAATTGTTTCCACACCATGTATTAAAAAGTAGTTAATAACACTAGAGAGGGGGCTGCTATGAGGCTTCTGATTCAGCTGTGATTGCTTCCTTGGAAATCATCATCAACAGCAAGACTCTTAAAAGGGCTTAGAGAGCCCCAGTCACCTGAGAGAGCACGCCATAGAACCATACAGTGGGCAGGAGCCATTTACCTCATCAAACTCAACTCCAGGCTAGGAACAGAAATCCAGATTAAACATCCATGATAGCTTCCGCTAAAATATATGCACTGAAGGGAGGGGGGGGCAACTTATCTAGGTAATTGGTTCTATTGCTACATTCTCTTACAGTCAAAAAGTACCCTCCCCTTCCTAATAAGTTAAAGTTTGACTTCCTGCAATTTAAATCTATTATTCCTCACCCTGCATTCCAGAATGAATAGGTCTTGTCCTTCTGTGAAACATCCTTGCAGATATCTTAAGAACACTGTCTTCTCTCTTACATATCCCAGAGCTCAGTACTGCCTTTTCCATCAAACTAGTCTTCATTCACGTTCTACCCTTTCTCCATCCTAGTTGGATTGCTATAAGCTGAGCCCAGTTTATTTGAATCTTTATTAAAGTGTGCTGACAAGGATCGGATCCTTCTGTTTTGATGTGTCTGATAGAATAAATATATTTCCCATAATTTGGAAATTATGTTGAGGCAGCCTAAAGTTACATTTGCCTTTTGGAAACCAAATCAAATGATGAGCAAGTAGAATACCAAGAACCTCTTCACAGATATTCTCCATCATATACTTGCCCAGTTGATATTGTCCCTGAGAACTTTGTCTTGGTTACATTTCTCTAACTTATCATGATCAATTAAAATTGTCTGAATTAGCAGATCTCTATCTGTTATTTTATCTTTCTAATCCAATTCTGAACCTTTTGAAAATCTAATGAGTATTACTTTCACTTCTTTCTCAAACCCATTAATGAAATTTTAAAAGAGCACTGGGTTGAGGACTAAGCAATTCCAGTCCTCCTTTTAATAAATCCCATCCATTTGTTCAATTCTAATTATGAGAATCATATCTCTACATCTCAATTATTAAATTATATTTCTTTCCTGTAATTGTTGAAGTTAATTATGTTCATCTTTTGAAAAAAAAAATTGAATATAGTGCACAGAATTGTTCATGAATAGTGCTCATTCTTATGCTTATGTCATTTTCTTCAAGAGAGTACAAGTCCCCGTCCAGTTCATATTGAAGCACCATTCAAGCCGCTTCTGGGTTGAAAGAATTAATTGATAACAGAGTAACATAAGAACAGAATAATAGAGTTGGAAGGGACCCTGGCAGTCTTCTAGCCCAACCCGCTACTCAAGAAGGAGATACTATACCATTCAAGACAAGTGGTTATCCAGTCTTCTTAAAAGTGTCCAGTGATGGAGCACCATTATCATGACATCATCATTGTAGTGGGACACTTGTGAGGGCTCATTTCATGTCTCATCAAAGAGCTGGAGTGAATGAAGGGAGCTCACCCCACCATGCAGCAGCACTCAGGTCTCAAACACGGGCTTGTTAACCTCCAATCCAGCAGCATAACCATGTGAGCCACCATGTCATATCTGGACATAATAAACCTCTGTGATCATATTAAGAGCAACTGCGTTCTCTTCGCTGATGATGTAAAGCTGTTCAATGCCACAGACAATACTGCTGCCCTTCAGAAAGATCTTGACTATGTATTAGAATGGTCAAACAAATGGCAACTTCAAATTTCAACAAATAAATGCTCTGTCTTACATATTGGCAAAAAAATAACCAGAAAATAAAATACAAGCTGAATAGTCAAGACCTTGTTGATGATCCAGGCTCTGTAAAGGACTTTGGAGTGCTCATCTCTAATGATCTAAGTGCTAGAGCCCACTGTAACTACACAGCCAAAAAGGCATTAAGAGTTGTTAACCTAATCCTATGTAGATTCTTCTCTGGTAATATCACACTACTAACTAGAGCATACAAAACATTTGCTAGACCAATACTCGAATACAGCTCATCAGTCTGGAACCCACATTATGTATCTGATGTTAGCACAGTTGAGAAAGTCCAGAAATATTTCACAAGAAGAGTTCTCCACTCCTCTACTCGTTGTAGAATACCTTATGCCACCAGAGTTGAAATTAGACTAGAAAATCAGACTAGAAAACCTAGAATTATGCCGTCTTCGTTCTGATCTAAGTATGGTATATAAAATCATACATTGCAATGACTTACCTGTCAATGAATACTTCAGCTTCAACCATAACAAGAGCACAAGAGCACACAATAGATACAAACTCAAGGTTAACCACACCAAGCTTGATTGCAGGAAATACGACTTCAGCAACAGAAGTCTATCTTTTTGTGTCTATCTTTCTCTGACACAAAAAGCCTATGGAAAATGCTCAATTGTTATTCTGTCCCTGTAGCTTGCAGATACTATAATTGGCTAGTTCATTTGCCCAGATATAAGGGAAGGAGCTAGTAGTTAAATGTAGACTAGAATCACAGTACATTTTCCATAAAAGATGGTTACATTAGACCAAATGAAAGATTTCACTACTGTATAGGTGCTCAGTTTTCCAGGAAACTGAATTTTTTGCATGGAAAGAAATGTGACCTAATTAATGAGGCTGAGTGGAATACCTGAATATTTTTGCAGCATACTTCTCTGTGTGGTAAAAGTTTTATTAGATCATCTTGTTATATTTCTTTTTTTAAAATTGTAATTGTCTTTACCACAATAAATATTAATGCATATTATTTATATCAAAATCCCTCAAGGCACCACAGTAAACAATAGGGGTTCTTTGTGAGGATAGAGTGTTACTAAGACTAACATAAAGTGTCAAGCAGTTGCACACATTGATCTGTGTTCCAGAATCTTCGGTAATATTTAATGCAGGGGTAATCTTAAAAATTCCAAGAGGAAAAAAAAAAACATTAGAGAATGGTTTGTTTAGGCAGGTTTTATCTAACAGAAATTCTGGTGTTGATCGGGGTTTTAAAGTGAGTCATCAGTGGACAATTACAAGATCCATACCTCACGAAGGTTGTAAGTGGTATCCTCTTCAGTATTAGTGCTCCTCAATCTGAGGAGCTAGTGTCCCCAGGAATCATAAGGGAAAGAAAAGCAAGGTGCAATCCATTCACTCTCATTCAATGTGCTTTTCTATAGTTTATTGGCACCTAGGTTAATGGTTCTAAGAATTCTAGTTCATTACGAGTTACGTTAATATATTTGCAGAATGTCTAAATAGGGAATGCTGGCTAAGTGCAGGCAGTTACAGAAATTGATCTCAGAGGAAAAGGACAAGTCGGTGGAAGAAGGGAATGGAAAGGTGGGAGAGGTGTTCCCAACGAGCCATTGAGAACATCATGCTCAAGAAACTCCAAATTCTTGGAACTACTTCTGGGCAGAGAAATATTTCTGCCTTTATTTTTACCCCTTTTTATGCCATCCTAACAAAAAGCTTAGAAATTATTACAGAAGAGGAGAGAATTTCAATATATATGAGGCTGAGATAAAATTCTTATATGTAACATATGGGAATTTTACAGCTGCATTCATGATACCTTCTATCATTTCCAAAGGAAAATGTCATGAGGGAATTCTTCCCATTGGGCTTTCTCAGTGGCAGTATTGCTGTTACTGGAAAGGGGAATACATATCCTTGAAAAATGATTGGTGGAACTTTTTTCCCTTGGAGAAATCATCCACTTAGCCAGTATTATTTGATTGGAAATTCAAAATCACACGTGAAGAGGAAGTGAAGCAGAAACATAGGGGAAACTTAGAAGACAGCTGGTGAGTCTGTGGAACTGATTAGTTGCATTGAATGAGAGTTGTTTGGCTAATGGAATGAAGCTGTATGTTTCAATTTTGGTGAATGGGTTGTGTGTTGTTTGCTTGCCAAGCATATGGTATCTGAGGATGATGGGCTGTTGAAAAGCAATTTGTGCTCAGTAGTATGAAGAATTAAAGCTGCTGGTGATAGAAGTTATAAATTACTAGTAACTATTCCATAAAAGCCTAAGAAAGTTTGGATATAACACTGTCTTTAGAAATTAAAAAAAAGATGTCAGTACAGGTAATCCTCCACTTATGACCACAACTGAGACTGGAATTTCTATCACTAAGTGATTTGGTCATAAAGTGTGATGTCACTTAGCAGCAGAACTCCCTGCACTCCCCACTGCTATCATTAAGCAAATTCCATAGGTCATTAGCTGATGACCCATCCCAAGTCAAGCCATTCCAGGCTTGGTCCCTTCCAGCTCCAAACTAAGATAAGGTAAGGGATTGCCTTTGACTGCACCCAACACATCTCCCCTCCCCATCTGTGCTGTTTTGACTGCCTGAACCTTTCTTTGCAGAGTGGCAACCAGTCTCAGAACTGCACAAATCTGGGGCTTCTTGTCTCTCTGTGGCTCATGGGCTTTTTGGCATGCCATGGCTCTGTGGTTGCGAGAAGGCCATAAGCTGCAGTGTAGCACAAAGCTGCAGCTGCCCTCCACCCATCCCAGCCAGGTACTACAAAGCCACCATTCCCTGGGAAGTCCCAACAGCACAGCCCAAAGCCATGGCAACCCCAACAGCATGGAGCAAAGCTGCAGCATTGCAAGAAGACCAAATAACATGGTGCAAAGCCATAAAATGACAGGAAACTCTACAAGCATGGTGCAAATGGCAGCTCAACTGCCCTCACTTGCCTCACACTAAGTCCTCTGCCACTCCACATTCCACTCTTCTCCATATATATATTTTTTGCTCCTAATATTGCCTTTGTTGCTCCTGCCCTAGCAGTTGCTGGCCACATGAGGCCATCTTACCCAGGTTTCATGAGAAAGTCATCTTAGGCAACCTTGGGAAGAATGTTGCATGCAGCCAACAGTCGCCCCACAAAGTGTCAGTTGGGGAATGCTTGGTCAACAGCAGGAGCAAGATAGAAATGACCAACCAGGGTGGCAGAGATGGCAGAGTGCAGGAGGCTGAAAAGGCATAGATGAGGGGGACCTAGGTGGTGGGATAAAGTGCCCCACTGGTTCTAAGTGCCTGTCAAGGACCCAAATTTTGGTTATGTGACTACAGGGATGCTGCAACAGCTATGACTTTATCAATCAGTCTTTATTCAACCTTACCATACTTTCAAACAGTCACTGAACAAATGGTTGTAAATCAAGAATTACCTGTATATGAAAAGCTTTTGACTTTAAATTGTCAGGATTATGTTTATATTGTAAAACTTTATATTATAAAAGAAAACAACATCGCTGCATTATTAATTGAGCATTTCTCATGCATTTGAATTCAGTATGATTTGCACTGATAGAAAAGTTTTGTTTTGTTTTGTTTCAGTGCTCCAGGAAGTGGTCCTATGTTCAGATCTACCACGGTTATGGTCCGAGATAATTTTAATGAAATTCCTCAATGTAGTCTCATTGACTCTACCAAAAAGGAACAAAACTTCAACTTTGCTCTGTTGCACAGTTCGAAGACCGCTAGCAATGTTTCATCTGTTGCACCAGTGATTCCTGAAACTCCGGCTAGCAGTGGACCAGACATTAAGCTTGGAGATCAACTACAGGGATTCCATGGGCATAAAGTAGGGTTTTCTTTTGCATTTCCAAAAAAAGCATCCATCAAACTAGAATCCTCAGCTGCTGCTTTCTATGAATATAATGATGAAACATCAGCTGAACATGGAGTTAGTCGAAGAAGTCGGTTTGTTCCTGGGCCAGGGAATCTTCCAGTCTCATCAGCAGAAGAAATAGCCTTGTGTTTTGATGAGAAACCTAGTTCCATTGCTCCATTGATGGAGAAACATGATGTTGACAGTGCAGAGTCAATCCCAGCACAAGATTCGAATGGACCACCCACTGAAGGGAATGGGATACAGCATTTTCCAGAATTGAGACACCCTTTTTCTCATATAAAAGGACCTGGGTTTGTTGATTCGGACAGCTGTGGCACTGAGGTAGATTCTTTAGCATTACCCAATGAAATTCTAACCAAGGGAACTTTGGGGAGCCAAACCCTTCCTGTGGAAAGCAATGGTAATGAATCCATGGGAAATGAAGGTGTAGTCTTACCTGTGAATGAAAAACATTTATCACAGCACAATACCCAAGAAGACAATGATTCAAACATTAGCAATGATTCAGTCACTTCAGAAGTTGAAGTTAAAGAATGCACACCTGATGGACCAATTCCAGCTAATTCTGAAGGGGAAATTAGAACTCTGCCTAATAAACAAATTCCATCAAAGAGGCTTTGTGAGCCATTTGTTCCTGTACTTAACAAACATGGATACACTATCCTTCAGTGGCCATGTGAAATGTTACTTTACACAAAAACAGAGCCATCTATTTCATACAGTTGTAATCCTTTATGTTTTGACTTCCGGTCATCAAAATCAAGTGAGTCCCTGGAGAAAAATAAACAGCCATCAAATATTCCTAATTCAGCGCAGAAGATTGAGTCTGGCCAGGATTTGGACTGCAATCATCCAAATGAATCTCTTTCAGAGAATAGTGTTTGTGCAGCTGTGGCACCAATTTCCTCAACAGAGAGCTGTAATCTTGAGAAAAAACAAGATGAATTATCCTTAGATCCTTCACAGTCAACTGGGAAAAATGAAACACATCAAAACATTATCAAGTCTGCTGGTGAACAAGAAAACAAAGGCTGGAACAAAAGGACACATGAAAAAAGATTTTATAGGAATAAGAAAAGGAAAAGGAGAAGAAAGCAGTGCTATCACCATTATGAGGAAATGACTGAGCTCACTGCTAAAATTTCTCCAGTAGCCGAACAGAAAAATAACTTTATTGAATTTGATAAACATCAGAAGCTTCACAGCACCATGGAACAAGGCATAAATGAAAGTCAGTTAGGAGATTCAGTTCTGGAACAATTAGAGGAAACAGACAAAATTCCTGAGAAAGAGGACGATGACTATCCTAGGACTATATCTATAATTACACATGTCCATAGGAATCAAAGTCCTCAGACAATTTGTAACACAAATGACAGTAGGAACTGTTGCATTAATTCTAACCATTTATGGACAAAGAGCAAACCAATCTGCCACAGACAATCAAATAAAGTGGGATCTAATTCTGGAAGCTGTAATTCAGTTTATTCTAGACCATTTTGTGATTGGACCACCACAAGACAATGCAGTAGCCCAGACCATAAACATTTAAGCCATTATTCAGATAAAAAATGCACAAATCAGTCACAACCCATCAAAAGAGCTTACAATTCTGTCACTGATGAACCAGAAAGATCCCACAGAAAGCGAAGATATCATACCCACTCCTATTCTTCAGATGAAAGTTCAGCGGCACAAACATGTTTTTCAGAAGAGAACGTCAGGCAGCTTAGCAAATTAGAAGTAGCTTATAAGCCGAAACGGAAGCGAAGGAGAAAAAGAATCAGGATTCATGATATATTTATAGAGAGGATACCAGGAAAGAATATCAGTGTTGGATCTCCAACCGAAGTTGTGAAATTTGAGGATTTGCCCAAAAAATTAACTGAAGAAAATGCAGAGCAAACGAATTCCCATTCCAGTGCAGATTATGCAAAAAGCATAGAAAGCAAAATGCAGCCAGTTGGAAGTCAAACTGATTCACCATCGGAACATCTAGTTTCATCAGAAAATATCCAAGACTCAAATTGTTCCATCACGGAGCCTACTCCTTGTCTGGAAGAATCCACACTTTCTGTTTCTCCTGTTATTGAACATAGCATTTCAGCAACAGGAAAATCCAAGGATATGCTGGAAGGACAAAAACAGAAAAATGTGAATGCCCCTGAAATCCAGGTTTCCCTTAAAATGTCCACCTCTGAAAAACATCCAAACCAATCTCCCCCTAAAGGCTTTCTGTGTCCTAATGAAGCTGCTGAGCCTGCACCACAGGAGAAACGAAATCCATCAGCCAACGAGTGGCTGAGGTATGCCCCGGATATATTGAACAGTATGCCTCCTTTGCACTTGAAGGAAACTCACATGAACAGCCATGCTTTCTTAACCACAGAACAGATCCTCACTCCATTCACCTTCCCTGAACATGCTCTGCTCTTGCCCAACGAAAACCATAACAAATTCAAGGATCTACAGCTGGAGGCCTACCACCAGATCATTCAGCAAAACATGTTGGCAAGTAAAATGAAGCTGACCTTTCCTCCAGCTGTGCTTCAACCTTCCAGTGCTCCTCTCCCACCCCTCCCCTTGCAGCAGCAGCCTCTCTGTTCTACCTCTGTCACCATGATCCACCACACTGTTCTTCAGCAGCATGCGGCGGCGGCAGCTGCCGCCGCTGCTGCCACAGCAAGTACGTTTAAGGTCCTTCAGCCTCACCAGCAATTTCTTTCCCAGGTCCCAGCTCTTTCACGAGTCCCTTTACCTCATTTGTCCCTTGGGCCGAGGCTATGTCCTACAGGCCACACAGCCATGGTTGGGCCACCCCAGTTGCCGGTCATCCCAGCATCAATACTCCACTCAAGCCACTTGGCTTTTCCACCTTTGCCGCACACTCTGTTCCCATCCCTCCTGTCCCCACATCCTGCTGTTATTCCATTGCAGCCCCTCTTTTAGGACCTTCTGAACAGTTTAAATGAAAGAGGAAATCTTACATTGAAGGAACACAAATACTGTTGATCAAAATCCAAGAGAAATCCTTCTACAAGTAGCCTAAAATTAAAAGGTTATTAAAGCCTCCGGACTGGGAATTTATTTGCTATTGGGTTAACAATGCAAATATTTATGTGTAAAGTGCAGATTCATAATAAAGTTAAAGCACTGAATAGTCTTTATATAGATATAGATATAAATGTATGTATGTATGTATGAAGATCATGATTTAAAATATGTTAACATGTATATAAACTATATTTATAGTACTGTAAGTTATGTTGTAAAGTATGCACTTTGTTTTTTTAAATATATTTGTGTATTTGCACCTAAGTAATGTTTAGACAAAGCCGATGCACTATGTTTTGTACAACATTCCTTATAAACATAAATATAGTGAGAAAATTTCTCCTGCAATAATCTTCATTTGTTATGAATTTAAATTTGTTGTTTTTTGAAAAAGCATTTATTCTCAGCCTTATATATACTTTTTTCTACCATTTAAACAGTAGTTTCCTCTAGCTTTGGATAATCAAAACTCCAAGTATACTGTGATTTATCATTAAGACCAGGAAGTAAAATCCTTAAGGGGAACAATCTTATTGAACAGAAGACAAAGGGTAATTGATCTGATTGTATTAGCAGCTTGATGCTGTGGATTGAGACAATATCCCCCAATTTTGTGGTATGCCTCAGTGGCTAATTTGAGGGGGTGGGAATCTAAAGGAAAGCAGATGCTTTATTTTGGTTAATAGCCAACCTCTGGGTAAACAGAATTATTCCAAAATCCAGCTCTGGTCAAGTCGTTACTCCTCTGATTTTTCTAACTCTTCTTCTGCATGTTTGTTTAAAAAATCTCCAAAGCCAGAGTGAGAAATCAAATAATCCAATCCCATCATTTAGCCTGACTGCCTCAAGCAACCGGTCACAACCACAGGAAATGCTGTTGATTCCATCTTCTTTATACTTCATACTCATGCTGAAAAGAGTGAAACTTCCTGCTAACTCCATCAATGCAATCAACACAGAGGCAGAGGCAGGTTCAGCAGGGGAATTCAGCAAAGGTCAGTTATCCCACCTTAAACTTTTAGAAATATTTGGCAGTGGATCACTTTGCTATGATTCCCCGCCCACTGCCAATAATAAATGAGGAATGGATTGTGATCTTGATGGCAAGTGGTGGCTGTGTATTCCTAACGATTATTGTGCTAGGTAGAAAACTCACAAGACAAGTAATCAGCTTTAAGTCTAAAAATATGAAACATTTATCATGCTGTGTCTGTTTTCTGGTAACTATAATTTTCTTTTTTTTAATAATCATTCAAAAGCAGTTTGTCATTGCTTTTTTCCTAGGGTTGTTTTTTTTACATTAACTGTCTAGCCTATATTTCTTCATGCTCTCCCATACAAAAGCTCCCTTGTTTCAACACTTCTTAGTTGTTCGACATTATTCCAAATTAGCTATTTAAGGTAGATTTTCAATTTGTTAGGTACAACATCTTTTCTGTTTAAGATGGATTTATGGACAGAAATGGTTTGGCCAGGGTTCTCTACTTGTGGCAACTTGTGGACTTAACTCCTACAATTCCTCAGCCAATGCTGCCAGTCCTTAAACTTGTCAAGTTTGGAGAACACTGGTTCAGGCAAATAAACGGAACAATTCAAAAAATAACAGTTGAGTAGGGCCTATTGAATTTCTCTCAACAGATTTTGAGTAGAGAGAAGAACATACAATATAGAGTCATGGTGGCAGTATTCAGAACAAGCTACAGTGATGTCAAAATGACAGGTAATATCATGCATTATACCCATGCCACAACATCTAACACAATTATGTAAGTCATATTTGCATGATGATGTCATCACAAATATGTCAATTGTCTCCCATTCTCCTGTGCAAGCATTCATGGGCACCAGCACAATTGTTGATGTGAAAAAAGAGAAGAAACACTGTCTGTTCATGAAAAATTCCCAAATTACTCAGTTCTTTGCAGTTTAATTACTCTGCACTCCCTTTGAAGAGGAAAATCTGGTGAAAAATCTCATCCCAGTTTGGTCAACAACAGGCACAATCCTGTGCCATTAGTGATGCTGGCTGAAACTGATGAAAGTTGAGCTGCAAAGCCTCTGGAGACCTGTCTTAATCATAGATGCAATACTTTTTATTAACATCCTTTTGAACATTGATATTGAGCTGTCAGCAACTGTGCACAAGGAAGCATAGAGAAATAAAATGATGTGTGTAAGAACCAACCCTTAACTTTGCATTCAAGAATACTACACTTTTGCAAGAATAGTAGCATCCTTACACTTGAGATTGATCCTTAAATGGATAAAACCTTTACAACATCTTACTTCTGATTTTTTTCTTAGGTTCACACTGCCATTTTTATAGTCAAAACAGATCACCTTTTGTTTTGTGTCTAGTATTCCCCTTACTTTGCTTATGCTACATTTATTCATTTCTTTTATATGACAAAAAGTGATGCTTGGAATGTCTAATAATCTACTCAAGATAAAATGACATTATAATCAAAAAATTTAAACACCAAAATGAAAAGGACCTTGCTACTATTCAACACATACTTGTTTGCCTTGATGATACAACATGATGGGTTTCTTAGGTTTTTTTTTTTTCCAATTCCAGTCCAAAGGTGATGATGGAGGTAGAACTGAAAACAAAAGTGATAGACAAGTAGTATCACATTTTCATATTGCAGTTTGGCTTCTGGGTCTCAGAAGTTGGAAGAGGAAGTCTCCTTTCCCTGGTGGCTTTCTGTGAATATCTTGCCAACAGTCATGAGAATGTGTAATTAGGCCAAGAATGAGATATTAAAATAGTTGATTAGATAGTTTGTTAATAAATCAAATAATAAACCAAAATATTATTTTTAATTTGCAAATGTGCTTATTTCTTAATATTCAATATGCTTGTTTCATGATATTCTTTCAGCTGCAATCCTATACAGTTTCTTCCATCAGCAACAGAGGGAGAAGCTGACCTTCAGAGCTGAAAGTCTAAATTAAATTCTCTGGAAAATATAACATTTTTCCCCAGTATTTATTATATTGGATGTTAATTTAGCTGAGTTGTACCCATTTTGAGAGTGGTCCAGAACATTAATTTAGATAAGATATGGATTTATAGGATCCATAGCCTCCTGATTTTCAAGAAGGGACTGATACATATTTTAGCCATGGTTGGTCATCCATTTCCTCTCTTTCTCCCACCCTCCCTCCAGAATAGGAAAATGGAAATACTGCTCTTCTGTCAAGTGTGGACATCAGGTAATTCAGGCAGTTCAAATGTATATAAGGATTTATTGCATGCTAAAGCTTTCTACAAGAATCTGAACGGTCAAAGCAAATTGGTGGTAGAGAAGAGCCAATGGAATTCAAGGTGGAATGGACTTAGATCTTTTGTGGGAGCAAGGGAACCCAAGACTGATGACGTGTTTGACCCCTCCCTTGGGCTCAGTCTGGTTATCTCCTACATCTTCCTTTTTTTCCCACTTTGCAGGATTTATGTTAGCAGAGCTTTGGGTCCTGCAGGATGTTTGTTGTCAGAATAGTATTGCACTGTAACTATTTGTCTAAGAGCAGTTCCACAGATCTCCAGGATTATGTCATCTTCCTGATAGAGAAGTAGAAGAAAGGTGGTCCTTTGGTCCTGCCTTGAAAACAAGGGCAAAAATGTTGCACACAACAAAGGGCAAACAGTTGCCATGCTTGCTTTTGGAGGAAAAGGAGCAGGGAAGGGTTTCTTTGCACCATGTAGCGGGATGGGAGGATTTATCCTGGAGTGACCAATTGGAGCCCTGAAGATTGCTGACCACCCTTAGGCTCACCCTCTTTGCAAATCCATTGGAGAACCGAATTTCTGTCTAGACTATTTCCATACAGCTTCAGTTTCCCTCAGAATGATTCCAAGATAAAAGCTCTGATATAAGCACTTCTCCACTAATTGGTAAACAACCCTTCTTAGAACCAGGTCAAGGGGCTTGTGTGGATGACCATAAAACTGAAGATATAAATCCAGTGAACTTACTTCTAGAGAATACAAATTCAACTAAAACTAGCAATTTTGAAGAAGCATTCAATTACAAGAATATCAGCTATGCTGGAATTCTTCTGTCAGTTTCCCATATGGTTAAATATTTTTACTCTGAATAATGCTGTCAAGCTTTGGAAAAGTTTAGCAAGTTTTGTTCTTGTTTTGTTTCTTCAAAGTTTCTTTTTTTCTAAATCTCTTGGGTCCACACAATTAATTAATCTTTGGATTGCAATGATATACTAAATGAGATCATAGATTTTGTTAAATTGCTTCTCGTTCCCAAAAGAGAAACATGGGCAATTGATTGAAAAGTTAATATGTTCCACCTAAATGAGAAATATCATTTTTTTTTAACTCCCTGACCTTGGAAAACAGTGATCTGACCATTCCACAAACATTTAGGAAGTTTATAATTTCTCAGATAACATGTACTATAAAACAAGAGTTTGAAGGAGGTTTTCTTTTGTATGCTTGTCATTTTGCTAGAATAGGAATCAGAACTCTCTCCTTAGATAGCTCTTAATTTGTCACAAACTGTAACTGCCAAACTATAGTGGGGGCGGGGGGAGAATCACAATATAAGCCTGAACTCAAATACATCTAGCTGAAGACTTCTTTTTTTAAAATAAAATTTTATTGAGTTTTAACAAAACAAATAAAACATCTTATTTGAGTGCAGCATCGTTCCGTATTATCACATTTCCATACAGACACATATGCATATTCATCTTATGTATTCAACTTCATATCTTATTACTCTTTTTCCAACTTCTCACTATTTCTCCCTTTACTTCTCTTAATTTTCTTTTACGGTTATCTCATTTTCTTCTTATTCAATTGTATTTCTTTTACCTAAATTTCTATATCTTTTTATTCATTGTACTTATACTTTTGTCTGTCTTGTTTACAATTTATATGTTCTCTTCCAACATTCTTAAGAAGCAAATTTCCCCCTATGATTTCCAATCGAAGTGCAACACCTTTAAATCTTATTGTTATTATTATATGAAATCTCATTAAACATTAAATTTGTGCATTCTAATATTATAACATTCAAATTTCTAATATCTATTTTATATCATGTAGATCTCATCATTCAGACTCTGCTTGATACTTCCCCTTGAACATGTAAAAAGAAAAATTCTGAAAACATAGCAAAAACAATATATATAAACAAAATAGTTATTCAAAATCATTCTAGTACTGGTGTGAACCTTGTAAATCTTTCACGTTTCTTTTCAATATCTATCAATCTTTGAGAACAACTGAAATGTTTCCCTCCCTTCTTCATTATTACTTAACTGTTAATAAGCATACCATTGGGTAGTCATACAGTTTTATCTTATAAATTATTTACTATTAACAAGCCAAATAATAATTCAAATTCATTCTAATAACTGGTATAAATTTCCTTATAAATTTTTCACATTTCTTTTCAATATTTTATCAATCTTTAGAAACAATTGCAAGTTTCCCTTTCTTCTTTATTATTGCATTAATTATAAATAAACATACCATTACATAGCAATACAGTTTTATCTCATAGATTATTTACTTATTTCATTTCTAACTCATTACAGTATTCTACTGTCACAATACTATCTTTTGTACCTTTGCAGAATCCTCACTTTTAACTAAATTTAACCATTGTCTCTGTGTTTTCTAGCTGAGCAAATACCTTTAATCCTAGTACGTTTCCCCTTTTTCTTTATTTCCTGTTTTTGTCCTTCATAAGTTTTTTCCCTTTCTATCTTTCCCCCCTTTTTCTCATCCCCTTTTTATACCCTTTTCTCTCTAATTTTCCCTTCTGTAGTTTTCTTTTCTGCTTCTCCTTGCTGTTATACTTCTTTTTCAGACTATTTTTCTTTTTGGTTGTTCCCTTTGATCTCAAACTTTTAACTCCTTTCCTCCTTTTCCCCCTTATTACCACACTTTGCATTATTTGATCATTGAAAATGGCTTCTTCTTTGTCCCGCCCTTCTTCTTGCTCTTGAAGCTTTTCCTTTTGCTTTTCATAGTTCAGGATTTCTATTTCAAAAAATTCAAATACGAAGCCAAAGGATCTTCCTCCCCTTTCTGCATCTCCTTTCTGTTTTTTAAGACTCATCTTCAATTCCTCCAGGAGTAATGGCATTTTAAACACTTTTGAACAACCACCCGATTAAGTAAAAACAGAAAAAGAAAGAAAAAACCAATACCCAAAACTTTTTTTTAGAATCACTAAATGATCCCAGACTGTTCCTTCTTGTTTCTTTCCTTTACTTTTCCTCTCTGTGGGTTACTGTATCTTTTAATAAGATTTTAGTTACAATGTATCCTTGGGAGTCTTTTCAAAGTTTCACTGTTAATCCTCTTTATTTTTCCAGGTGGCACTCCATTTTTCCATTATTCCAAGTCCTACCCTTTTGCTTCCACTCTTCTCTTTTTTAGGGCTTTAAAATGACCAAGAAAAAAAAATCTTTATTCTCCTTCTGACACTTAGATTTCAGCTTAAGGTTGCCTATTAGTGTCAAAATAGATTAATATAAATTTCTTTCCATACCATTTGTAATTGTCAATATAAAGGTTTTTAAAAAGGGGTTTTTAACTTACTTTTCTCTCTCCTTCGTCGCTTAAAGATCTTCTTTCAGAAGTATCCCTCTAGGTACTTTAAATTCAGGTTACTTTGCTTAGATGTTCTCTGTTGTTTAGCCCGGTCTGTCCTGCTTTCCTCTTTGTCTTCTTCCTGCACAATCTTATCCAGTCAGGTTCTTCTTTGAGATCGCCATTTCTGACCACCGTTGCAACAGCCTTCGGGGAAGGGAGTTTAGACCAGCCAAGGAGGAGAGATGTGACTCCCCTCCACTCGGCTAGCAATCTCCCCCCTCTTCACCACCTCTACAGGGTGGCTTCAGCCCCGAATCCAAAGGATCAGGGCACTCCAGTGGCGAGAACAGATTGAAACTGCACACGATTGCGGATTTCGGTTTATCACTGAAGAGACCCAAACTGGAAGTCCCAAGACTTCTGCATGGTTAAAGGTAACTAAAGAAAGTCAAAACATCTGGAAGTTCTCTAAATTCACATTGCCTCCCTATCATGTTCTGATATGTTTGAGAACCCAAGCATTATTTGCAGCTAATGCCAGGCAAAAACAAAATAAAACAGCTTTACTGGGCCATCAAAAGAATGTGTAGAAAGTCAAGAGGGTTGCAGCAGCATGATAAAATGTATGGCTTTTTTTTTTGTACATTAATGCTTGTTAAAGGGAGGAGGCTTCAATTGTGCCATAGTGGCCACCATCTTGGCCTTTTTGACTTCCATTGCAGATGCCATTGCATCAAAGATAACTTTTGGATTGTATTTGTCTTTGGTATTTTCCAAATTTCAACATTTAAGAACATTTTTCCCATTGCGGTACCTTAAGGTATCTTAACTAAGGTACCTTGTACTTGGATTTCCCCCAATATCAAGGCTGGAGGATTAGGGAAATTGTAATTCCAAGTATGGAAGGTGCAGTATTAGAGAAGCCTTGCTGAAAACCATAAGAAAGTTCTGCAGATGAGAGGTTGTAGAAATATATTTAATAAAGCTGTAACAATGAGACACTTTGCAAATAGTAGAATAAATGTCACTTCCTTTCACTTTTTACTATCAATTGCTGCACTTGAAAATTGACTATGTCTTTTTGAGAGGAAATGTCAGTCACATTTAATGCACAAGCATTACACCTTTTAACAATGAATCTTTGAGCAATGCATAGCGGCCTCATTCCACTTGATGCTAAGCCACAATATATTAGAGCCATAAATTACACTAATCCGACAACAAGCACATCAAGACACAGGTATGATATAGCTGGTTTTCTGTTATATTGGTATTATTTACTGAGGCTTTTTACAAATAGGAAAAAATTAAAAAAACCTGCTAAAACAGTAGACATTTCTAGGATGATTTTAGCATAAACCGTGTTCTACGTCATAGTTTTGAGCTGGATTAGAAGAAGGCATTACTTTTATTCATTTAGAAAGGCTGAAAGACTGAATTGTGTAAATTCAAAAGCAGACTGAAGTTCAATATTCGCCTCTGCCTTTAACCACATTGAGGAGGAGGATGGTGACGATGGTGATAAACTTCCCTGCTCACAATTTGGCACTTTGTATGTATCATAAAAGAAAGAAAGAAACAACAGCAACGAAAAATGAAAATGAGTTTCATAGAACATCCTACAAACTCTCCATTGTCTTAACAGCCATTCGTGTTTTTCACCTTTTTTGAAATTGTCTTTCTACTTATTACAGAAGATATAGATGTTGTCAAGTACCTAAAGCTGTTAAAGGAGCTCCATTTTGCCTTCCTTCCATTTTCCCTAAGAGGGTAAAGTGCCTGGCCGGCAGACACTGTAGAAAAAAAGTAGGTTAGGCTTGGGGCCCTCCTTCACGATATTGAGGCCAGTAGCTTCCCTGCTTTCAGACACAATCACAGTAGCATAAAGTATCTTTGTCTTTCATAAAGTAGAAATCGAATCAAAACCGAGTGGCCCATTAACCAGTGGTGGGTTTCAAAAAAAAATCCTACTGGTTTGGGCATAGCATTTGCCACTCACCTTCTGCTGCAAGCCCTGTGTATAAAACAGCTGACGCATGGCAATCGCTTGTGCTGCACAAAGCAGCTGAGGTTGAAAAGTAGGAAATAAAGATCAGCATAGAGCCAGGGCGGGTGGGAAGGCCCAGCAGGTGATCGTTGGAGCAAATCAGTTCGCTCACAGATGATCATCAGAGTTACTGGTTTGGCCAAACTGGTCCAAATACCCCCACTGCCATTAAGACATCTTCTTTTGCCCTGAGTGAGAGGTTTTAAATCATAACTGATTGATTTAATACCTTAGTATTGTTTATTCAAGTATTTTTCATGGTTTTCATATCAAGGTGAATTTTGTTCCCGAACCAAAACCCAGAGGCATCCTTCCATTTGCATCAGTAATAATAATAGCATCAGCAATAACAACAACCCTGGTCCTTGGGAAAGACTCAATAATTAGATAAAAATGCAAATCCAGTTTAAACATCTGGCTGACTGTATGTATATATATTATCAATCAAAAATTTCAGAACTTCTCCCTGAGATTCTTTGTTACATCAATCTTGTTGCTCAGTGCCACCACCCTTACCAGCTAATTTCAAGCTGGTCTTGGCTTCTTTAAATAAACAGATAATTCAAGATCCAGTGACACCTGTCAGCTCTAGCATAGGCAGTAATAAAAAAACAAACAAACACCTGGTATACCTTTATTCTCTCCATTTGAATAATTGGTGTTCCAACTTCAGTGTGACTACATCCAACACATATTAATCCAACAAAGTACAATTAACATCTTGTTGGGACCTAAACTAATTTAAATAACATTTGAAATATATTCACGTTGTTTCTATTGCAGTCTATTTTCTCAAATACCCATATACATAATCATAATATCCAACACATCCAATATACACCCCCCTACTATAAAGTTTTATCATATTTCTTCAACTATTTTTTATCAACTGTAGAGATAGATTTTATAAAGCAGGTTGTGTATAAAATGTGATTAATTGCAAAATAAATTAATGTCACTTGCTATAGAATATGTATATATGCATTTTGTAGAGCATTCTGGATTTATGTAATATAACAATTAGATGTTGAAACATGTTTTCCTGATACTTTTCAGTCTCCTTTTCTCTTTTGGCCCTTTTTAAAAATTTAATCTTCTCTTGTTTGTCAGCTAGTGACATCTTTAAAGTTTCTTAGGATTTATATTAATAAATAAGGATTAGAATTTTTTTTTTGTATTTTTATTTGTAAAACAAATAAAATTGTACTGCTGTATGGATTATATGATTTTTGTTCAAGTGTTCAGTGCTGAAATTTCCAAATACATTTTCTACTTGCTACGTAGATTATACACCACTAACATATTCTAGAGGAGAAAACCTGAATATAAGAAGACCTTCTAGGACCATTTTTTTTTACAGGCCTACATAGCTCAATTGTTCATTGAAAAGCTGTAGAATGTTCTATCTTCTGTATTTTACATCCCCTTGAATTAGTGCTGTGTGATACAAAACTAGATAAAGGTACCACTATGGAGAAAATCCTTGCACATAAGATTTTATGAATATTTTTTCTTAATTTATTTTCAGATATTTAGGTCCTTTAACATGAAAACAGTTATCTTTTATAGCTGGGGGACACTTACATATTTTCTTTTTAAGATAAAAGTCATGGTACATGGAAAACCATGGAGATTATGAAGATCATCTAGACAGAGCAAGCCCTTGTTGTCTCCTTGTTTATTTAATCCTAGAATTTGGTAGGTGTTGGAAGGTTTCTCAACATATCAAACAACTGATATACATGTAACTATGAATCATATAATGAATGTATCAGCAATAGTGGTGAATATCTGTAGCTCGGGTCTAGGATGAAGGTGGAGGTTTGTTCTCTGAGCTTGTGGGTTGGTTTCTGAACATTTCATTACCAGGCTAGGTAACATCTTTAGCAGAATTTAGGGAATGTCACATCAGGTGAGGGGATAGTGATGGGGTCTTGTGAGGGGTCAGGTGTGGGTTATGTCAGTGAGGGTCTTGTGATGGATTGTGTGAGGGGTCAGATGTGGGTCATGTGAAGTGTAAATTGCAACAATGTAATTTACAAAATCAACTGTAGCAATTGTCAAACATTCTACATGGGATAAACATCATGTCATTTGAAAACCTGAATCCATGAACACCAGCTGACAGTCAATTGCCATGATCCTAAATCTCTAATCGCTACCCACACTGACACCAAGCAGCACCAATTCGATTTGAGCAATATCCTTGGCTACACTAGCACCTGCCATGCCCATGAATTTATCAAAGCCTGGCACTCCACAAACAATTCCATTAACAGACACATTGACCTACAACTAGCCTATGAGATTTCAAATCAACCACACAACTCACTAGCAACAGTCCCAAATTTCAACTAATCCACACAACCATCCCATCTTTCCCAACCAGCACTTCCCTTCCCAATGACCCTCAACCAATGTGAGCCCCACTATAAGACCCATCACAAGACTGAATGACAACATGAAGCCCTTATAAGCAGAAGAACACCAATAACACCAACACCACATTCCCTAATTTCTGTTGAAAATGTTACCCAGCCTGGTAACAAAATGTTCAGAAACCAATCCACAAGCTCAGAGAATGAACCTTCACCCTTATGTATCAGCAAGTTATGGGTTCAGCAGACCATTTGACAAAATCTCCCAAGAGTTTCTGTAGAGTTGATCAGAAAATGTGGGCAACAATGCTTGATGAATAGCCAACATACGTTATATTAATATGTCCACATCAAACTTGATAGAAGTGGCAAATGTCATACTACAGATCTCAGTCTAGGCCTTGCACAGTTCTATCTGTCTGTCATTTATCTATCTATGCATCTGACTCAAATGAGTGGTTAGAACATATGTTTTGCAGAATCAACAAGATATTGGGGCATAGCCAACACCTTAAATGACACTGTAACAGTAAATAGGAAAGGTCTGGATTTCTCGATGAATCAGAAGTTAAATGTGAACCAAGAGACAAAGAAGCAAAAGAAGCAATAAAAAAAAAGAAGAAAAAATGTTAGTCCATATCAACAGAAGTAAAATTATCAATATTCTTTTTTTCTATTCTGCATTAGTCACAGTACACCTAATATATTATATCCAATCCTGGGCATCACATATTTTGGCAGGACGCTGACAAACTGTCCAAAGGACAACATCCACAATGATACCATTCCTTGAGAGAAAAATTATGAACAGTTGGAAACACTGCATGTATTTAGCCTGGAGAGGAAAAAAAACTGCAGGGAAACATGATAGCTGTGATCAAGTATCTGAAGAGAAGTTAAGTAGAAAATGTCTTATTGTTTCATAAGACAGGATGAGAAATAGTGGGCTTAAAATACAACTGAGTATATTTGGGTTGGACAGCAGGAAACATTTCCTAACAGAAAAAGCTGTTTATCAATGGAAGAAATTGTCTCAAGTGGAGGGACACTTTCCTTCACTGAAAGTGGTTAAACAAGAGCTAGATGGCCAACCATTGAGGTTTCTGTAATAACAGATTCCTTGACCTGATCAGGAAGTTGATAGTGTTTCCAACCTTTAAGATGAGTAGACTTAAACTCATAGAATTCTTAGCAATGTCCATGCTGACTAGGCAATTATGGGAATGGAGGTCCATACGCCTTAAACTTGCTGAGGTTGGAAAATGCGGGACTAGATTACCTTTAAGATACTTTCTATCCCTTTCAGTGATTCAATATAAAAAAAAACCATCACAGATCACAAGAGCATAGATGTCAATTCACTCCAACGGCCTACTTTTCAACTGAAACAGTCATCCATCATACTCCGCAGTGTATATGTTTGAAATGAAAGTTAAATAATACTTATGTACTTGGCTCAAGATATGCTTATTAGAGCTGTGCAGCACTTCATAAATAATTTTGAAAGGTACTTCAGAGCTCACAGAAGCGCAAATATAGCACTTATCTGCAACTCTTGAAAGCAGTGCATTTTTCCCATAATTGCAGAGTTGCTCTCTGTATCTGCCATGTGATTTCCGGGGTGGTGGTGGTGGAGGGGGCGGAATCTACTTTCCAAACCTGCAGATAGATGCTAGATAGATTTGTATTCCCTCTAGATTCCAAAATATTTTGGGGAGCATTCAATCCAGAGGATCAGAGGTGGTATTCAGCAGGTTCTGACCAGTTCTGGAGAACCGGTAGCAGAAATTTTCAGTAGTTTGGAGAGCTGGAAAATACCACCTCTGACTGTCCCCGCCCCCATCTCTTCTCTGCCTCCTGAGACTCAGCTGATTGGCTGGGTCTTCTTTTGTTGTACTGCACAGGAGAAGGGAGCTGGAAAGAAGGTTACCGGGTAGGGGGTGGAATGCAGATTTTGCAGTATCCTTCCCCTGCCACGCCCATCAAGCCATGCCCACCATGCCACGCCATGCACTCCATGCTATGCCCACAGAACCGGTAGTAAAAATAATTGAATCCTACCACTGCAGAGGATTACTTGCCACCAAATACCACAATGATTGTGGAGAAAAAAGTCACCATGATTGTAACATATTTTACCACCTATACTTTATGTCTTGCTGCAGGATCTATATCAATCCAATATTTATTTTTTTTCTAGAAAAAAAAGAGCATTTTCTTGTTCTAATACATTTTCTAATGTTTTGTTATATCCTAAAAGTAAAATACAACAACACAGATTGCATCATGCAAAGGCTACTTTCAGGGGCAATTTCCAACTTTTCATTCATTCAGATAAAATAAATCCATCATGCCTCCTTTCCTGCATACTATGTTTCTTCTTTCTTCCCTTTTTGGCATAGATATTCATTCTACTTTGGTTGGAAAGGTTTCACAAGTCTAAAGTACGGTGAGATTTTCCCAAGGCCTGTTTAGAAACACTGCAGACATTTTGCAGTGAAGAATTAGGTAACATAATAGCCTCTGCAAGGATCAGTGGAGTTTTCCTTCTCTCTACTTTGAGATACAATGGGATTTAAGTCTCAGAGAGGGAAGAAGCAGAATTGCCTTCACTGCCTTTATATTGTCTACTAGGCTATCTCATCTACCATGTCACAAGAGTGATTTATATATTGCCATCTCCTTCCTTGGCTCTAGCAGGTTTCCTTCTCATGAGGATAATGGATATTTCTCTTTTCCAAGAGATGGTTTCATCATAGTACAAATGAGTTCACGTGCACAAAGACAGAATTCATTATTAGGGCTCTTCTGCCTGCTTAAGACAAGTCTCTGAAAGCAATTTCCTCTTCAAACAGATGCTTTTAATTTGCCTGCCTCCCAATGTCTAGGGAAAATTAACATAACCTTGAACTATGCCGCCTATGGTTAGACTCAGGAATGGGATTCTACAGGTTTGCACCTATTCGCTAGAACCAGTTGTTAACATTCTAAGGAGTTCGGAGAACTGATTGTTAGAAGAAATTACTGGCCTAATCCTGTAAGGAAGGCAGGAAGGAAACATTCTGGTGTTGCTTACAGAAACTGCCTCTCCATTAACCCTTATTACATTCTTGGCAGGACTGGACTTCCTACCTCAGAAACTTCTCTGGAGTTTTTTTCTTCCTTTGCTGGTGCTTTGCTTGTGTGGAGTTACCATTCAAAGTTACAGTGGCACTGAAAAAAGTGACTTATGACCATTTTTCACACTTACGACTGTTGCAGCATCCCCACAGTCATGAGAGGCCAGGCGAGGAAATGCATGCCTCAATGTGAGTGATGTTGAGTTGGCCACACCCAGCCAGTCAAATGACCACCAAACCATGCTCACCAATTAAGCCACGCCCAGAGAACCAGTTGTTAAAAAATTTGAATCCCACCCCTGGGTAGACTTAAGCGTAGCACACAACATTATCTGCTACAATATCCTACCAGTCAATGATACTTCAGCTTCAACCACAACAACACAAGAGCTCACAACAGATACAAACTCAATGTAAACCGCTCCAAACATGATTGCAGAAAGTACAACTTCAGCAAAAGAGTGGTCAGTGCCTGGAATGCACTACCTGACTCTGCTGTTACATCCTCAAACCCCCACTCCTTTAACCTCAAACTAACCACTATTGACCTCACCCCATTCCTAAGAGGTCTGTAAGCGGCATGCATAAGTGCGCCATTGTGCCTACCATCCCTGTCCTATTGTCCCCATTTATTTGTACCTATGTCCTGTATTCTTACTCATGTTAATACTTATATTTATTTCCTGTATTCTTACCCATTTTTATACTTATATCTATTACCTTGTAAGTGATTGACAAATCAAATAAATAAAAAAATAATGAAGAAAAGGGGGCAAGAAAAGGGGGCAAGAAATCTCTCAGGGTTGCCCTCTAAGGATAACATTTACTCTTATATTCAGAAGCTTCTCTGTTGCTAAATGGAACAGTGTTCCCGATGTTTTCCTTCCTTCTTTTTTCTCTTGTTCTATGTCCTTCCTATATGTGCCCATTTCTCAACCCGAAGAAACCTCATGAGGAGCACTCCTCCTTCGAAAAGTTAGCAAAAACAGAAAATGTGTTTCCAGCAAGCTGAATAATTGTCAGGGGTATGCAAAAGGCAGACTTCTGACTCTGAAAAGCTTCCTTTTTTGATTACAAATTTTTATTAGTTTATTAAAATCTGAAATACAGAAATATAAAGAAAAATTTGAATAACGGGGGAAAGGAGAGGAGAAGGGAAAGAGGAACAATTGTACAATTAAAGGGAAAAGGAAAAAAGAAAGAATTGACTTCCTTTTATTCAGTGCAGTACAATAAACTAATAACATACAAAAATACAAAAACAAATAATAGGAAAAATAGGGGTGGGAAAAGGGAAGGGAAAAGGATAGAAAAGAAGGGGAAATATTCACTGTGGTGCAGTAGAATAAGATAATAATATCAAACCTCAACTTTTTACTTTTACATAATAATATATCCTAGCCATTTCTACAACAACAACAACAAAAACCTATCCAATCAACCAAACCCAAAGTCAAAGTTTCTTTTTTTTTCCACTCAAGAACAAAGTCTAGAAGTGGTTTCCAAATAGAAACAAAATTAATTGTATTCTTTTCTTTAATCGAAGCAGTCAATGTAGCCATCTCTGCTAACTCCATTAAGTTTTGCAGCCATTTGTCCATTGTGAGACAAGGCTTTTGTTTCTTATACAAAATAGCATAAATAGGTAAATTGAAAAAAAAAAGTTCTTGGCCTTACTGAACCATATTATAGACCAAGGTGTAACTATAAACACCTGAAAAGAGAAATGTTTGGGGCTACTGAAAGAGAAAATGAAGAGAGTGCAACTTACACATTTCTTCAGAAAACTATTCACGGGTTCAGCATAAGTGGTGATATGACTTGAAGGAAAAATTAGTAACAACTCCAGGAAAGCTCATTGAGTTCCTTTATCAATTTCTCATTAAGAATTGATTTCCCTTTCTAACACCCTATGTGCACCTACTTACACACTGCACATACATGTCAGATATAGAAGAGATGGGCTTTCTTGATAGAAAGCTGTGTGACATTCATACTAATTGCAGTAGCTCTCAGCAACCTCAGGCAGCAAAAAGATTAATTACCTGCAAAGAGTTCAGAAGCCAACACCTACTGGAATATTTTCGTTTTCACACTGAGTAAAAGCTTCCACACACCAGCACTGCCTATTTTTTTCTTTCTTCAAAGGCCTAAGCAACTGGGAGGATCTAAGTTGGCTGCTTTCACATTCTCTGCCTGAGATTCACCCAGTGATAATCAGTACCTACGTGAGTTTTGCCCATCGTTTTTCATTATTGTGCACGGTTAAGTGACTTAACTTAGATGATGGATTTGATTTGACATAACATAAGCAGCTGCATCAGCAAGACAACAGGAAAAACAGCTTGCTCAAAAAACAGAATTAGTGTGAGTTCAAAAAACCAGAATTAGCATGAGTTCTTTTTAAAAAGAGATTTAAAAAATTATATGTGAAACTTTATCTCAAACAATGGTGTGCTGGGACTGGTAATGTGAAAGCAGAAAGCTCAATTTGAGCCAATTCTAATCAGAAGATAAAAAGTATTTCTGAATCTTCAGTCTTCTGAAGATTGTTTTCCAGTGCCAAGGCTCAGCCCTCAAGAGATAAAGTACAAAAATACAGAATACCCTAAATTATGTATGGTTTAAAGATACTGCATAGTGAGAAGCTTTTTCTCCATTTGTCATGAACAAAGCTATGTGGCTGGATAACTATAGCAGTCAATAAGTATTCCTTGGCTGTTGGTTCTTTGAGTTGTGGAAGCTGCTATTGCAAGAACCAGGTTTGCCAAAAATTAGAAAAAGTATTATGCAGGGGTATAAACAAAAGGTTGGCAATAAGTTAATTTTGAGTAGCTTGATGGTTAACTAAATGATGTCCAAGGAATTCTAGAGTCAAAGCTGCTCACACAGATAAAGATAGATGTAGACATAGGTATTTAGAGATAGAGATAGAGATAGAGATAGAGATAGAGATAGAGATAGAGATAGAGATAGATAGATAGATAGATAGATAGATAGATAGATAGATAGATAGATAGATAGATAGACAGGTGATAGATAGATAGATAGATAGATAGATAGATAGATAGATAGATAGATAGATAGACAGACACATGATAGACGAAAGATGGATAGATAGATACAGTAGATAGAATAACTGTATCTATATCTCATCTATCTGTCTGTCTGTCTGTCTGTCTGTCTTTGTCTATCTATCAAAATCTCTTTCTCTTTAATTAATGAGAGAGAGAGAGAGAATTTCAAGGGCATCATGTCTGGCACAAATCCTAGAAAACCCTGGGAAAATGGGAACCAGGAAGGTAAAACTGGCAGTAAACAATTGTATAAGGACTAGTTTTTGTTTCTGTTCAGTGCTCCACCCTCATACCAAGTACACTTCTAATATTGTCCAGAAAAGTTTGGCATCTGGCCCTTAATCAGTGGTAGGATTCAATTTATTTTTTTTACTACCGGTTCTGTGGGCATGGCAGGGGAAAGGTACTGTAAAATCTCCAGTCAGAGGTGGTATTTGCCGGTTCTCCAAACTGCTCAAAATTTCCACTACCGGTTCTCCAGAACTGTTTAGAACCTGCTAAATACCACCTCTGCCTTATACAGAGGGGATGAAAGGATGGAAATTCCAAAGAAGATACAAGAAAGCTGGTATGGATATGCATGATACCTTCTGGCTCCCTCCCCCTACCCACTTATTAATTAAAGATAACAATTAGAATTCAAGTTCTGGGTAATAGACTTCAGTCAATCCTTTGCCCAAGAAATGGCAGATGTCTACATTGTTACCAAATTAAAGATTTCAAGTTACCGGTTCTTTATTAGAGAACCACAATTATTACATTTAACCTTAACACAGCTCTTAGATTTTCCATATATCAGCCTTAATCTCTCTGCTATGCTTATTGAGTGCACAGCTGCTGATTTGTCTTTGTTTGTAAGAGTTTTGTATTTTGGTGTTATGGGCACCTGAGATTGTTACAACCTCTGTTGGGGAGGAGACTATTAAATATCCTTTATCTGGTTTCTCTCATTCAACTCAAAATATGGTGCGTGGTTTCTTTAAAAAATAGCTACTCTTCAAGACAACAAAATTATTCCATAACTGGATGGTAGAGACAAATTGCTACTTAAACCTAAATACTTTTGATGAAAAAAATGTAAAAAAAAAACCCGATTTACATGCTAAGCAGAATGGGTAGAAATAATGGACCCTGCATACCTGTGCTAAGCAATTATTACACTACAGTACCAGTATACTCCACAAATTATGTTAAAGCTTTCCTAAAATGGTTCCTTTGTTGTAATTACCTGGGAAAAAAATCACAGGGCTTCAGACAACTATAAAAATAGATCTGACTATAACTTCATTTTAATGGCTACTTCATAATAACTATAACCTCTTGGTTAAACTGCTCCAATCCTGAAATGAATAATAACTGTAATGTATATAAAGAATACAGCTTAATTTAATTACCTTTAAGTACTGTGTTATAGAGAATGTGTAGCTTCATTCATTCAGAAAGAAAACAAATGATTGATAGAATCGTAATAAAATCCACCAATCATGCTAGAGATTGTAACCTGAATTCATTCATTCATTTATGTATATTTTAAAAAGACAGAGCAGATTTGGCTTTCATGTTTATGTTAACAAGTTCCTTTTGTGACAAGGAAGACCATCAACAGTCAAACTTTTCAGGGCTGTCCACAAGGTATGGTCAAAAATTATGCATATAAACAATGGGCAGAATTTGTTTGCACTGCCAAGGCCACAGTCTTAATTTTATTGTTTTATCATACCTTTTGGATGCTCCTGAAAGTCCTTCAGCTTCCTCAAACTGAAGACATTTTGAGAAAGGCATAGACAATCCTTGAAAAAGCATAAAAGGCCAAGCTTACACAAGCATATTTTTAAAAATCTGCATAGTTCATTTTCCCATTGACATTTTCACATCCAGGATATAGTATTGTAACAATTTTTAAAATTCCTACATTCGGGATTCCCATTAGACTTGATTAGAAGCATCACTAAAATGAAAAGGTTCTTTGTGATTTTCTGGTTTGGAGAATGGAACTATTTTCTAAAGAGCCAGCTTTGGGCAGACTGTTTGACCGTTTCTCTACACACGTTGGTGTACATTTCTAGAATTTAACTCCTTCTTTCTTTTCTTCTTTCCTTACATGAATCACATCACTGTTCGATCAGAATTCCTCATTTACATCCCCATTCTTATAAATAGTGTTCATTTTTCTCTAAAACTACTCAGTCACATTAAATATTCTTTATTGTCCCATTCTTCATTTCCTTCATTTTTGTTCTGTCCAGATGCTTATATTTCATTGTATTGCTTACTTTGCCAGCTGACTCTGCCATTTTAATTTATTAACAGCAGGATCTAAACAGGACATGGAAGAGAAAATTTGTGCCTTGAGAAGTCATTTTCCTAAAACAACTTTCATCTACTTACACATTTTTGATGTTAGTGAATAAAGCTATAGCCATGATGGCTGGCAAGTTCTGGAAGCTAAAGACGACAAACCTTAAGGCTGCTCACATTGGGGAAAGCAGTCCAATAAAACAACTTTAAAAAAGTGGTTTCGATTACTAGCACTGATGAAGTTACCTAGTTAGGGTAATGAAACATGTGCAAGAAAACAAGCAAGCTCTGAGACCCCCAAGGACCTCTGACACTATATTTATTTGATTATCTTTCCATACAGTGTTGTTGTTTATTTTAAATTATTGGTTTATTTAATTTGGAGGCCACTCAGCTCTGTATGACTCTGGGTGGCTTAGAGTTAAAGAGTAAGAAAAATTCCAAAAAAACCTCCCAGAAAATATGAATGACCCAAAGACAAACATAAAGAAATAAAAGAAAAACCCCCCACCTTCCAACAGATGTTCAACTGACACTCTAAACCAAAACCTGGGAGAATTCAGGGGGAATTGATCATTCTTTCTCAGAATTATAAATTACTGGTGTTTTCTTTAACAGAAAAATGGAACAGCTATATTTCTGGTTATAACACATGAAAAGACGCTTACATTTTAAATTTTGGAATATTCTATTTCCAGCAAATATCAGGTTAGGGATTCCCCTATTACATAAAATGTATTTTTTTTCTCCTTCTGAAAAAGCCTCTATTATAAAAGTTCAGAATTAGCTTGGAAAAAGATATTGTATTTCATTTACAATAACTTATGAAAAAAAATATCAGCGTAATATAGCTGATAACTCAATCTACTTCAGCTTTTCTGTGGTGTTATCTGAACAAGAAGAAATAACAATTGTACCATAAATATATATGCCATATGTACAGTCCCTTCATATGTAGCTATTATGGGAATTATTACTTATATTGACTATTTCACAGTTGAATTCAATTTCCAGTTGATTTGTGCCATAAAAAAGAATGAGGTCACAGGGCCTTTTGTTCTTCCATATAATTTAAGTTATTGTTCATTTATAGCGGCAGATTCATTCAAAATCTGTGCTCAGCTTCTACAATTTCATCTTGTGTTCTTCTGGTCCCATTAGACTGCCCTATTGATTGACCTGTCATTGATTTAAGGTTGCTTTGCCTGGATCCAGGATAATCCTGAGTCCATTTTCTCTCTCCCTCCCTCCCTCCCTCCCTCCCTCCCTCATCTAAATTCCAACACACATACAGAAACACATTCATCACATTAATGTGGATTAATTAATGGATGGGACATCAACAGATTCCTTGCACAGAACTTGCAAAATGAACCAGTTTAATGTAAGCGGAAATTAAGAGCTTGTTCTTCTGTGCTTCAGCAAATGGCTTTCTTTTGAAAAGATCTCATTTGTTTCAGGCTGAAAAGAAAGTGAGATTTTCAAATATGCTTGGGGAAGAAAAGCAGAGATATGTGGTCACTTACCTTTTCAATATTTGTTGTTCAGTACCGATGCCTAACTTTTTACCAGCTCCTCATGATTAACATGAGATATGAAGTACCACTTTATAATGCCTTGGTAAGACCACACTTGCAATATTGTATCCATTTTTGATTGCCACAATATAAAAATGATGTTGAGATTCTAGAAAGAGTGTAGAGAAAAGCAAGCAAAGATAATTAGGGGACTGTAGGCTAAACATACGAAGAACAGTTGCAGGAATAGGGTATATCTACTTTAATGAAAAGAAGGACTAGGTGGGACTTGATAACAATGTTCCAATATCTAGGGGGTTGCCATAAAGAAGAGAGGGTCAACCTATTTTCCAAAGCAGGACAAGAAGCAAAAAAGGAAAACCAATGAAAGAAGCAACCTAGAACTAAGGAGAAATATTCTGACAGTTAGAATATTTAATCAGTGGAACAACTTGCCTTAAAAAGTTGTGGGTGCTCCAACTCTGTAGGTTTTTAAGACATGAATGGACAGCCACTTGACTGGAATATTACAGGTTTCCTGCTTTAGTTAGGTCCCTTCCAACTCTGTTATTCTGTTATTGTTAAAACATGGCTTTTCCATGCTGAGGATGTTTCACTGAATGAAAACACGACATTTCTCCCTTCTCTCTTTAAAAAGGGAAAAGGTTCAGTTTTGTTTGGCTTTTAAAAACCAGTATAAGTGGTGCTCTGGATGCCAAGATGGTGGACATGACCACACAAGTAAAACCCTTCTTTTTAATGTGCATCAATGTTTTTTTTTAGTAATGAGGCATCCATTTCCATCTCCTCACTTCCATCCTAAATTCAAAGTTAATTTCTGTGAATTTTCCTTCCTTTAGTTTCATTCCAGTTCAACTTTGCTCTTCCCTTTCATGAATAGGATTGTGCTAGTCTATCAAAGGTTCATATTGACAACATCCTCTTCATTCCACAAAATGCTAGAAATCAAAGAAAACTGCTTTCCTCCACAATAGCTCACAACTGCTAACAAAATATCTTTAAAAAACATTCTATTTATTATTTTAACTACAAGAGCCACTTCAGCTAACTTGTATGCTCAACAAAATAGCATAACTCCTATCAGATTGGACCAATATTTGGGGAACTTTTAAAAAAAGATTCTTACTAGAAAAGTACCCAACTTGAAAAATGCTGATATGCAGAGTTAAAGAAATAAAATTTCTTGGGATCTTCCCATCCCACTATAGTATTGGTTTATAAGTACATCTTCTTCTATTTCTGAGCATGAAAAAAAATCAGCTGAATTACTTCCAAGCTTTGTGTGCACAATATCTAAGAAGTACATCCTGTCCTATCAAATAAACTGGCATTTGTTTTTCCCCAGGATAATTTACCAGTTCACAATTCCATTTCTGCTTGATTTAGTATTCTTCCAGGAACCCTTTTTTCCCCCATCAAAATTATTTTTCAAACAATTGCTTAATATTCTTTTAGAGGTAGATAGAGGAGGCACAGGTCACAGACCATTATGCATTAATGTGAGATTTAATTTGAGTAACAATAAGCACAGGGGAATAAATTAAATAAGAATGTCATTGGTTCAGAAATGCAAACAAGGAGAAAAGCACCTGACTTCATCTGAAAAAACAGAAATGCCTCATTCAGTCTTTTGTGAGCAGTTCTATACAAAAGAGGGGTTATTTTGTTTGAAATTTAGAATGACAGCTCAGAGAGGAATATTCCCAACAGCAATTCTGCCTGCATATGCTTCTTTTTCTTTTTAGGGAAGAAATCTTTGTACAGAAATTTGTATGCCATTGAAGAACAGGGCCTAGCCTGAGAGTCAGATGCAAAAAAAACCCTCACCCTTCTTTATATATCCTACAGTACAGAACATATCCTGGACCTGATCCAGACATCAGCATGTATTCTAAATATTTACTTCAGGGATACAAAGCCTGTTGGGTTTTAAGGCTGCATGGGAATCTTTTAGATCATTTTATGCATTGCATTTGACTAATGGCATTATAAGTCATTTAGCCCATCATGTCCCTCCTTCTATTCAATGAAAAAATAATATGAAAATATCCATATGAAAGTATAAACACATTCACTGAATAGGAACCCCCAATCTTCCACTAAATTTTATTCTGTTTCTTTCAGCCGATTTCTGTAACTTATCGAGATTTTTTTGAATTTTATTTATCGCTTCTAGGGCTTTAACTATATTACCTAATTTTGTGTCTTTGGTAAATTTGATGAACCTTCTATCTCTTTGTGCAATTCATTAATAAAAAATACAGAAGAATATCTTTAGGAATGTTCATTTTGGTAACTTTCTTAAGAGCTCTACTTTCACAAGAAATCACCTATGTCTTCTCGGTGTACATTTTTGAACTAAATATGGCATACAAACTCATCCATACCTAACCAGCATGTTGTCACAGAGTAATTTGTCAAATGCTTTGCTGAAATTAACCTACATTTCATCTACAACTTTCCCATCTGTTAAGGATAATTTTTTGAACCAATCAAAAAAAATGAGAGAAGGTTAATCTGGGAAAAATTGTTCTAGGAACATCCATGTTGATTCTGGTAATTGTTTTCAATCCAATATTTTTTATGAAATGCTCTAAAAGTTTCTCAATTATCTCAGCCAGACTGGATCTCCTTGTTCACTCTTTTGAGACCCTTTTATCCAGGGTTTGGGTTTTTTTTTTTTTTTTTTTGGCATTTTGCAAGTTGTTCAAGATTTTTTAAAACCCTTTTTTTAAAAAAAAAAAAACCTACCTTATTATTTTTATAAATAAATCAAGGTGACAATCATACATAATACTCTTTCCTTCTGTTTTCTTCACAAGAACCATGTATGCTGAGTTGGGCTGAGAGTGAGGGACTGACACAAAATTACTCAGCTGGCTTTCATGTTTAAAATGGGACTAGAACTCACAGTCAAACTTCTGGCCTGATGCCTTACTTAACCAATAGGCCAGACTAAGAAATTTAAAAATTTAGAATTCTTAAAAATAATACATAATACATTTGGCCTGGTTGCTTCAGTATCCTATTGTACAAATCATCTGTTCCTGGAGATTTAAACTCATTAAAAGTAAAGTGGTATTCAAATGTTTCTGTCCTGCTGTTCATATGGGTTTTTCCAGTTATCTGAAGGAACATGTACATTTAATTGATAAGAACTGAACCAATGTAACTGTGGAATAGTTATGCATTTTATCACCTTTATTGAATAGCTAGTATACTAATTCTACTCTTTTGAACTTACACTTAGCGGACACAGTTCTGAGTTAACTGTTTGTACTTTTATCACTGTTAGTTTGCATTCCCCATTTGTATTCTCTGTCTTCAAAGCTTCTCTAAGTGTTTAGCATAGACATGCTGGTTTCTTCTGTTCTCCCCCTCCTCTTCCATTTGGGTGGTTTGCAATGTTGCCTTTCATATTAAATTAGTAATAATAGTAATACGGGTGTATATAAATTATATTTACATAATGAATATAATTATTAATATTTAATACTCCCACTAATTTTGAGTCCTTTTCTCATTAGTTTCTTCTGCCATGAGATCCTACTTAGCATTGCTTGACTTTATGAAAGTAGGTCATTTATTTAGCTCAAATTCATGTTTAACCATATTCAGTTTTAGTTACTCTTAAGATAAGAACCCTAGCGCTTCACAGTTTATTTTCCCCAAAGTGTTTGCTACTTTTATTTCCTCTAGGGAGGTGTGCAGTATACAAAATGCAAGAATATAATGTTGGGCTGTGTGCCATGTTGTCACTATGCATGTATTGTCATTTTGAGATAATGTCAATTCACTGTGGATGCCTGTGGGTCCCAACAACTAAGGTATTTAGTGAAGAGAATGGAAGTTCTGAGTGTGATGGTTAGAAAATCCCAAAGCCTATAAGAGTTCAGATAAATTAAAGATCTACTCCTTTGGATTCAACTCCTTCTGTCTCAACTAAGGTTAACCAATCTGAGTAAGATCTGGATTGTAGCAAAAAAATTTAGAAGAGGCTCACTCTTTGTTTCCTTCCATTGATCAGCCAGATTTTTCTACTCAAGGGAGTTGAAGTTTGGGTGAATGACTATAGGGTAATAATTTGTATGCTGATGACTAAAAATAATTTAACATGAAAACTTTACTATTATTAAATGTTTTCTATTATTAAAAGGTTTTATTAAAAGTTTACTGTTCAACACAACACAACCCATACCAGTTTTTATTACACAATTTCAGAGATATGGAAGTCTAACAGAGGAAGAAGAAATAGGGAATATGAGATTACTTAAGGAAAGTTTGAAATATCTGAAACTTTTACTCAAGACAATTTTCAACTTCTAGTTTGAATGCTACATCAACAAAGATAACAAACAAAAAAGGTGATTCAAGGTTAAAAAAAAGATAGGACAAAACCATTCTTCCATTTCAAATTGGAGTTATAAATAGCAGGATGCTAAAACAGGTATGTGTATGTTTGTGGATGCAAATGCATTGATTTATACCTTTTACAATGCACTGTAGTCTCAGGTCATGATCAGCGAATTAATATATTCTGATATTTTATGTGCTGCGATCCATAGAAAGTAAGAAGCTTTATTTGAAAATAATTCAATATAGTACTGTGTATTTCACAGCTTAATGACAAGCATGAAATTGCTTTACCTTTTTTCTTTGTGCTCTGTTTTGATAGACATAAATGTTCAGACCATCTGCTTCTAGAGATAGCCCATGAGATACTGGGCAGAGTACTTGCTCTCAAAAAAAATATTAAGGCACACATACACAAAAATATAAGACAAATCAAATTCAGGAGCTTGTTCAAAAGCAAGAAGTGATAATTTAGAAATAAATAGTTCTGATGACATTTCAGAACCTGTAATCAACATATTACGGTATTAACGTTCTATGCTATGGAGTCGAGGTGGCACAGTGGTTAGAACACAGGATTGCAGGCTAATCCTGCCCACTGCCAGAAGTTTGATCCTCACCAGCCCAAGGTTGACTCAGCCTTCCATTCTTCCAAGGTTGGTAAAATGAGGATCCAACGTGTTTGGGAGCAATATGCTGACTCGGTAAACTGCTTAGAGAGGACTGTGAAGCACTGTGAAGCAGTATATTAGTCTTAGTGCTATTGCTATTGCTATATAGTGAATAGGGTTCTTCTCCTATCCAAAAACATTTTCTTGAGCAGTCAAGCCCTCCTTCACAAACCAGTGAGATAATTATATTATATAACTATCTATAAATTTCACAGGGCACTAACTCTAGCATGTTGTAATGCTTTTCCCACAGCAGTTCTGCAAGACTAAACCCCAAAAGTTCCATATCAGTTGAGATTGTGCCCAGGGGTGGGATTCAAAATTTTTAACAACCGGTTCTGTGGGTGTGGCTTAGGTGGTAGGCATGGCTTGGTGGTCATGGCTTGGTGGTCATGTTATTGGCTGGGTGTGGCCAACTCAATATCACTCACATCGAGGCACACATCTCCTCACCGGGCCTCTCATGACTGTGAGGATGCTGCAAGAGTCGTAAGTGTGAAAAATGGTGGTAAGTCACTTTTTTCAATGCCATTGTAATGTTGAATGGTCACTCCACACAAGCAAGGTACCAGCAAAGAAGAGGAAAAAATCTCCAGAGAAGTTCCTGAGACAGGAAGTCTAGTCCTGCCAAGAATGTAATAAGGGTAAATGGAGAGGCAGTTTCTATAAGCAATACCATAATGTTTCCTTTCTGCCTTCCTTACAGGATTAGGCCAGTAATTTTTTCTAACAACCGGTTCTCCGAACTGCTTAGAATATTAACAACCAGTTCTAGCAAATAACTGCGAACTGGTAGAATCCCACCCCTGATTGTGCCCCCATGGATAAGGGCCCATTGAAACCACAGCTCATGTCATCTTATATTGCACCATCTATAAGGGCTCAAGAACCCGCTTTACAAATCCTTATCTGGTAAAAACCTGGGAAATTCTGATCTCAACTTTTATTATTAGATCGGTATGATAGAGTTTCTTTGAAGGTAACTAAATTCTGCTATACTCTCGGTAAAATAAGCAGACTTTGGCCATCTATTGATCATCTCACCACTAACTGTAATGTATTATTACATCTTGTTCCGTACCGTTTTAATATTTTAATTCTAATTCTGATCTCTGACTATAATAAAAGAATGACTGATAGGATTCATTTCCCATGGGCCCTTTCCTCCATGGTCCAAGGTTTTTTCAGCTACATACATAACCTATTGACCTATTTGTTTATTTACATAAATAAAGCATGTGGAAATATGATTCAGCAAAAGGAAAGGATCACTCAGAATGTTGGTTGCCTTGCCTTCCCATTTTCTTTCTCTGGCAACTATTACCACTTTTCATTTTACTCCTCCTAATATTTTTAGTCAACTTATATTTTGTTCAGCCTAAATATTTGATGTATGCTTTCCTTCCCAAAATAAAGACACTCAACAATAAAGTGCAGAATAGCTAAGAAAGCATAATTAAAATGTTTCCTTCTTCATATTTTTTCCCAGTGCTATATAGCTCTATTGCCTCTCAGTGTCCAACCCTATATCCACATCATGAGAGGTGGTAACAAGATAAAGTAAGGATTTGCTAGGATTGGGTGAAGTCTGGCATGGCCTTGTGTCACAGAATTGCTACAGCAGACTTCTTGGGTCACCCTGAAACAGCCTGGCTAAAGGGGCTCTGGGTAGTTATAACAGGTCAACAAAGGCAGTAATGAATAATATATTATCTTCAAATAGGAAAGCTTTGTGACTGTCTATTTTGTCTGTCTGTCTATCTGGCTGGTTCATTCATTTTTTTTCCCCTCATTTATCAAAATTCAGTGAACTGACTTATGTATTCCATATATTACTGCTTTTCTGTAAATACTAGATCATCCAATTGAAGAAGTTAACAGAAACAAAATAGGATATCCAAATGGAATAGACACAAAGCAGTAATTTAGATTTCTGTTTTTCATGGTATGATATATTGTCAATCAAGGTGGCTTTTACAACCATTGTACTCCCTGTGAAGGAGAATTAGCTCTCAGTTAGGTTTAGTCAAAAACATGCAAAAGTTTGCTACATCATCTCTTGTAAACTTCATTTTTCATTACATTTCTCAGAGGTTATGATTGGTGCTTCATTACTCCAGCATATAAACACTACTACCTTTAAGAATACAAAAGGTGCCAACTGGGTTTCAGAAAGAGTTTCCCTAGCACTCTGAAGTAGTAGGATCAAATAGACCATATGAGACACCAACCTAGCTATATTATTTACTGTTCTTATTAGACTTCTGAAACTTTGATGTTTTTTAAGCCTGATAATATCCCCATCTGTTCTCCTCTGAGCAAATTACTTCCTGGCCCAAGGTAGAGCAGTGTATTGTCTAAATCACATGGGCTACAATGAGCTGTTACCTTAAAATATGATATGTCTGTTTACTGAAACAACACTGCAATTGTTCTAAATCAGAGGTGTCAAACTCACGGCCTACAGGCCAAAGTTGTCACACACTGGTCATGTCCATGCCCAGTTTAGCGAAGGGGGAAAAATTTGATACGTCATGTGATGATGCCATGACTACTGAGTTTGACACCTCTGTTCTAAATGGCTGAAGCTCTTCTCTGATTATCCTGAAAGTCCCTTTTAAAAACTTGATTGGTCTTTGGGCTTGTGGTTCGAGTTATATCAGGAGTTTTTATTCAATGTTGGCCCAGTAACATTCATCAAAGGATGTTATTCCATAAACATCATCAGGGTTAGTCCCATTGGATTATCAATAATTCCAGATGAAATGCCCTCCGCATCAATATAAATAGCCAAGTTTGTGCTTTTAGATTCTGCTGCTGTTAATATCAAGGTATTGTGTAAAGAAAGCATACTTTATGACAAAGAGAAGACATAAAGTTTTACTGTAAAAATGCAATGTTCCATGCAGTTCCATGTTAAAGCAATGAAGGAGTAAGTAAAATAAACCTTGTTTGAGTATATTCTGACTGCTGGCTTCATGGACACATCCAAAAGCTTTCTTGACAACAATACAGAGAGGTGGGATCCCATTTTATTTGTTGGTTTGTTTTTCCCTGATTCTCAAATTCTACTTACAGCTTTAATATTCCCCAGTATAGTTCCTACACAAGTATTAACCTGGCTTAACCGTGTTTAGCTTTCAAGCCAAGAAAAAGTCAGCCAGGTTACACTATCTTCTGGTCCCAAATAATCATTTTAAAAGATAATTTTTAGAATGGTTTGGAAATGAACATTTATAAAGAGAAAAGGAACTCAAAATACACAGACTTGTTTTAATAAATCAGAGTGCATGTTATAAAATCAAATGCATGTCAGTGGGAAGATTAAATGAGGTCAGTTGCTTCATTTGGTGGTAGCCTTCAAAGTCCATGATTGTGTGCAGTTTTGCAAGATGGCAGAAATGATCTTCATCTCAACCTAATCTGTAATTATGCTCACAATTGCCAAGGGAAGGGTAAGAAATGAAGCAATTAAAAGTATTAAGGAAAGTAGAGCTGCACTAAAAGTTACCAATTAAAATGTTTAGGCTGAAATGGGATTTTCTGAAGATAATGTTTCACAAAATAATATTGCTTCCTTTTTTTTCACCCTGCTAATCATCTGCTTATATCTTTCTTCAGACTATAGCTTCAATACATTAAAAAAAAATCAAAAGCAAAACAGGAGGTGCTTTCTGAAACAATCAGAGGTATTATAGGTACAGAGTAACTTCACTTTGTCTGGAAGCCATCAGCTTTTACAATGTGATGGTCCAGTCAGCCATGTTAGAATGAACAATGGCAAATATGAAAGATCGACAACAACAAGTTCTTTTTTCCCAGGCCTGGTTTTATACAACTACATTCATGTCATACTGTAGGTATCCCACCTGAGATCAGAGGGATCCCTTCCCTTTTTTTTTTCCTTCTGGAGAACTGTGAAAACCTGGATCTTTTCTCATTGTTGGTCAAGAATGAGTTTATCAATGAGAATGTTTGCCTGGTCCCCAGAGCAAAGAGTACCTTTTATCATGCCCCAACATATAATCTTTATATGCTTTTGTTTTTGCCCTCTAGCCCCATTTAGTGGCCAGAGGGACAAATACCAATGATATTGTTTTGAAGTTGACCCAACCCCTTTACCCATCAGTCCACACTCTCAAAACAAGCACATGCTGGGAAGTCAACTCCATTTTCTTTTAACATTTGGAGGAGGAACAAACACAAAGAAGAATCCATCTTAATCTGTGGCACATGTTCATCCGGGACAAACCCACATCCCACACACAGAACATCATTGGTGAAATTTAGATTACTTGTTTTGTTAATTTTTAGTTCAGCAATAACTCAATGCTGCCTACCTTGTATTTGGTTCTTATTGTATGCATTCCTATTTTCCCCAATTTCATCATATCCTGTTCTTTCTATAAAGCATCCAGATCTATGCACATAGTCTATTTTAGTGGAGGATAGGTGGGTTTAGCTGCACGTCAAGCTGCAAACAGACAAATGTGTAGTGAGGACAGAACACCTTCATTTTTAGCCATGTTTTATGTATTGTTCTGAGCCACTGAAAATTATTGCATGAGATAGCTAGCTATATATGTCCTGTAAGTAAGTAAATTAATGTATTTATTTATTTAAAAAATCAGCTTCCCATAATGCTTTAATCAGCTTCAGAACAGACCTCCTTTGATAAGTGACTGTGGGTATTACAGTGAAGAATAAGCTGGTTGTAGCAGTCATCTTACTAATCTCTCTGCCATTCATACTATTAGCCTGCCAAAACATCCTGAAGGGAACGAAGAGGCCATAACCATCATGAAGGCAATTTAGGCAGTGAATCTTTCACCATGGATAGCTGTCTTAGGGGAATTTAGAGGAAAAGTGTTTGTGAGCTTTTACTTTCTGTAGCTGATTCTGCAAAGTTAGCTGGACAAAATATTTCTGATGGACATCCTCTTCCATGATAGTGTTAATAAAACATATCTAATACTTCTCAACCATCTGCTCCACAGTAAAACCATTTGAAACCAACTGGATATAGAATATGGCTTAACAAGTTTGCATGGATAATCATTTGCAGGGCTAAGGGAGCTAGTGCAATTCATGAAACCCAATTAATAGTTGTCCAATATAGGGGAGTATGAGCAATCTACTAGCTTTTAAGCATTCTTTTTGGCATTCTTCAATGTTACTCTTCCCAATTGGTTCTAAATTTGGCTTCAGGTTAACTCCAGGCCTAGGGATGTGTGCATGTGAGTGCCTGCAGGCCAAATTTTGCTGACCATTTCTAAAACTCAAATCGACCTTCTCAGAAATTCTGCTTAAAATGGAGCTCTGCTTTCCTCAAAGTTTGTTTTAGGTGAATTTTCAGTGCTAATTCAACTCCAAACCAAAGAAGACAAATGTCCTCTCCAAGTGGTGCCATTTGTGAGCTAACCATCAAACTCATTTTGCTTGGCGCATAAGCAGAACTGGCATGTTACCTTGTGAGCAGGCATGGTGCCATTGCAACAGATGGGGACAAGTGCAAGCATCCAGGAGACCATGTCTAAGCATCATATACGTTTGTCAGAGGGCAGGATTCCAAACCAGAAAAGCTGGAACAACAATGCACACTGAGCTGCTGGATCTAATTTAAAAGTCTGTGTGATTTCTTTAAAAATGCATGGGTGCCTGAAGAGAAGGGAAGGGATGGTCTGTGTTCTACTGGCAGTAATGAGCTTAAAATCAAATGTGCTGTTCATGCATTATCAATACAAGGTGTCTATGGGCTAATGACTGGCAATAATATATAATATATTTGGGGTTAAGAAAAACACACTTTCAGTGTTTCTGTCTCTTTGAGCCACTTCCACATGACTGTTCTACATCTGTTTGAAAGGAGCAATAGGCCTGTAGGCCCCATGAAATCACAATATTGGAGAGGTGGATTGTTATATTTCTGGCTCTGCAGCTGTGTGGTTGAAAGTCTTAATGTATCTGTATTTTAAGAATGTCATAGGGCAAAATAGGACATCTATTTCCCACTGGAGAGATCTTTTGGTTTAATCCTCCTGTTGATTACCATAGCTCAGGCCCGCTGAGCAGGCCCTGTCAGGACATGCTTTTGAGAGCAGGGTTTGTGACTTTGGAGTGTTGAGGCAAGGAAGGAGTGGAGATTGCAAGCCTTCTTCAAAGAAAGCTTGTTAGTCTTATGGGAGAATGGGAAGAAAACAAAGCAGCATGCCAGTTCCAGAGCTCTGCATGGAGTGTTGTCATGCAGCAGGATAAGAGCCATAGTGGCACAGTGATTAGAATGCAGGCTAACTCACTGCTCACTTCAGAAGTTCGGTCCTAATCGGCTCAAGGTTGACTCAACCTTCCATCCTTCTGATGTCAATAAAATGAGGACCCAGATTGTTGGGGGGGATATGCTGACTCTGTAAACTGCTTAGAGGGGACAGTAAAGCACTGTGAAGTAGCATATAAGTCTAAGTGCTATTGTTATGGCTTTTGTTTTTGCTTCCACATGCCACATTTGACTTTCAAAGGAAGATGAATCAGACCTGGAAGGCAGGAGGCTTCTACTGCAAACTCTGACCTTCCAACATGACATTCTACAGAGGGAATTTCAGTGAAAAGGAGGGGAAACACAAACAGGGTTCAGCAAGAAGGACAGTTATTTTTATTTTCTGCACTACATTTCTACCCCACCACAATCAATTCAGCTCTCAGCAGCCAAAGTGGTAAGAGTGGGCATGGAATTTACAAGCATGAGACTGGGAGGAAAAGACGATGAGCTGTTATCTCAGTATGGCTGTCCTGGGAACTTAGCCAAGGAGCAATACTTTAAGATTTCTCTTCGCTTTTCTTGCTTCAAAATGAAGCACAGGTTTCAGAAATTATGCAAAAAATAAGCCAGCTCATCCTTCTCATTAAAAACATAGTCTTAAATGTTACTATTTGTTCCTTATTTCCAATGAAACAATATTATTTTACAAAGTTGTAACTTTGTATCATAGGTGTATGGGACATACATACATATGTAATTTTAATTGCTAAAACAAAGCAGTGTAAGAAATTGTACAGGGATATCACTTCTCAGCTTTTGGACAACAATTGCATGTAGTATTGGGATGGAGGAATCACACAAATTGATTTTATGGGGTCACAGTATCAAAATGTGAGGAGTTTGGCCAACTGAATGCCCAGACTCCTGTTCAAAGAAATATCCTCTGGGTTCAGTTCCAAGTGGGGAAAAAGATTCATGGAACTGGATTCATAGAAGTTGCATGCAAAGAAGGTTTAATGGTGGACAGAACCACATGCCTTGGAGTTCCTGGGCAAAAAGGGAAGAGATGCTGAGAATCCCTTGGTTTTACACCCTCTGTTGGGCCCCACCTTAGTGTTTCCTGTTCCCATGTAAGAAATGTATCCCATTGGCTGTCAGACTCCCAGGGGCGGGTGTCTTAGCTAACTTGGTAGACTTTGTCTGGAGCACATGGCTTCACCTGAGTGCCGGCTAATGCAATCTTCTCAGATGCCATGTGGTGAGATGGGTAATCCTATCATTTCCTGAGGGCCATGTCTTAATCCCATCGCTGAAGTGGGGCAGGGAGCTGCAGAAAACTGCTTTGTCTTTAAAACATGTTTGTCCTTTTCTCACCCAGGGAAATATAATATTCTGCCTTTTTAATATTTACTAGAATATTTCATTCTTCCAGGAGAGGGGTGGATGCTAACTTTCTACATTCCACCCCACAAGGTATTATGGGTTCATTAAAAGAAGATGATGACAGTATCAAAATGTGAAAATGCTGGTCCAAAGTGAAATGCAAATGTGATGGTTTCATAGTTCCTGCTCCTTAGTCCAAGCCAAAAAAAACCCAGACATGAGCATGAAAGGTTTTTTGGGTCAAATTTCCTCTCTTCAGCAAGAGACAAACTGGCATGCAAATAGCCTGCAAAATGCCAGGCTATTGCATTTCGTTCTTTCCTTTTTGTGTCAGATAGAATTAATATTAATTATTCATATCTGTTCCTTGTTGTGAACATTTGAAGTTGGCAGAAGTTAAAACAAATATACCCACTGCTTGTGAGGGTTTAAGCCTGGAAACAGAAAACCATAAGAATATCACCCCATTGCCAAGGTATTGCACTTTGTTTGTGCCAAACATGTGTATACTCAACTGTTGTTTTGAAAATCAGATGTATATTAAAAAGAGAATGTGAATTAGAGAGGACAAGTTCAATGGATAATTAAAATCAAATTACTGACTTATGGTCCCCTCATAGAAAACAATAATGTTCACCTTTTCCACAAAGAACATGAGGGCTAATACATTATTATCTATAAAAAGTAATTGATTATTGGGCTTTGTGTACCTGCCTTACAATTATTGAAAAGTGGCTCTCTCACAAGCTCTTTCTTTGTTACTAAATGGCAATGAATAATATGTTGTTGAGTTCTTCTTTGAGGTTGTCTTGAAAGATATAAGTAGACGTTGTCCAAATGCTTTTAAAATGTCACTTTCTATTTACAACAGAATGTTGTGAGATTACCATGGAAAGAGCATGTTCCTACACTTATTTGATAGACTTACTACTTTTGCTCACCAAACTTTCAGGCTGCATTCTGGCTAATAGTGCTCCCAAGTGAAGGGAATACTGATACTTTGTGGAGCAAAAAAACCACAGCAACAGAATCTGGTTGTAGGCCTATGTGTAGTGGCTGCCGTTCACTTTACCTTGGCGCTTTATATCATGAAAGCAACAAAATTTACTTCAACAAGGCACAGTAATGTCACAACTTCCCTGTTGTGTTCATAGACTGACGGCAGTCCCCACTCCGGTCTGCCGTCCGGGTGGGAGCACCGACCGCTCCCATTGTCTGATGCCGTTTGACAGCCGGCTATAAAAGGAGCTGAGGAAGAAGAAGAAGAAGAAGAAGAAGAAGAAGAAGAAGAAGAAGAAGAAGAAGAAGAAGAAGAAGAAGAAGAAGAAGAAGAAGAAGAAGAAGAAGAAGAAGAAGAAGAAGAAGAAGAAGAAGAAGAAGAAGAAGAAGAAGCCATTTTTAATGGACAAAAAAGTCCACTTAAGAAAGAAAATAGGAAGAGAGGAAGGAAAAATGAGAGTTTAAGAGTTAATAAAACAACCAAGAAAAAGAAAAATAAGATGAAAAAAATGGTACAATGTTAGAAAGCAACAGAAAAGAGAAATACAACAGAGGGGGGAAGTTAAAAAGGTGGAGGTTAGGAGGGGGGGGGGGCGGCAAAAAGACCAGACTGGAGAAGAAAGGGAGGGAAAAAGGGAAAAAAAGCCATAAAGGCCTGAAACAAGATGTAAAAAAGCATATTTTTTCAGAGATAAAGGATAGAGTATTGAGGAAAGATTCTGCAAGAGTACATAAGATAGTATTGTAGTATTTGCATTTGAAATAGTCCATTGGAATATTACAAGATTTAATAAAATATTAAAATATTAAAATATTTAATAATGATAGATCTCAATACTCAATAAAATATCAAAGAGAATGTGTAAAATGATTAATGTTTAGTTGCAGTTTAACTTGTTATTGCTTTAATGTTATTATAAATTTATTATTTCATTTTCTTATTTTAAAATAATGTACTAAGTAGAATTAGAATTAGAATGGAAATTATATACCTAACGATATTATAAATTTATTATTTCTTTATTTTAAAATGCAACATGTAGAATGTACTAAGCAGAATCAGAATGGAAATTATCTACTGTTTTAAGTGTTAATTTAGGGGAAAGATAGAAAGGCGTTACACTTTAAAAGTGACCACACGGGGAATTTTCTGTTAAAGAGAAGTGATATATAGATAATTGGAAAAGAACGGACAAAAGATACAAATATAATGATTTTAAAATAAGATGAAATAAACAAAATATAATTAAGAGAGTGAAAAGAAGGGAGAAGTTATATAGAAAATATAGAATGGTAAATAAGATAAGAATGGTATATAAGGTGAGCATGAATTTGATATAGGTCTGTAAAAAAAGATGTAACCCAGGGCTAAGCCACTTTTCAAAAGAAGTTTTATGTTTTATGTTTTGGTTAGCTATGTTCGATTGAGAATTAATAAAACCTTGGAGGAATAAAACTAAAGGGAGAAACAATGAGAAACTTGGAAAAGACATGTATAAACGATAATTAAGGAGGTTTTATGCTTTTATGTCTTGTTTTATGTTTTGTATTTTGTGTGTTTATGTCTGATTGAGAATTAATAAAACCTTGATAGAAAGAAATATAATTGAATAAAAGTGAAGGGAGAAACAATGAGAAATTTGGAAAACATATATAGGTGTCTAAATGGAAATGTGATAATCTGGAACCATGCTGTATAAATGTTTATATTTGATTGAGAATTAATAAAACCTTGATAGAAAGAAATATAAATGAATAAAAGTGAAGGGAGAAATAATGAGAAATTTGGAAAAGATATATATGTGCTTAAATGGAAATGTGATAATGTGGAACTATGTCTTAAAAAATAATGTTTTATTTGTCTTGTTAAAACTTATAAGTAATTTTTAGAAAGGAGGTTTTATGCCTTTATGTTTTATGTTTTGTTTGTCTTTACAAAATCAATAAAAATTGTTTTTTTTTTAAAAAAAAAGATGGCAGCGTGCGAATCTGCGCAGACTATAAAACATCCCTCAACCGTTTCCTCCAAATTAGTGCATACCTGGTCCCCGTAATCCAACACCTGTTGCACTCCTTTGAGCCAGGTACAATTTTCGCAAAGCTAGATATGTCACAAGCATATCAGCAGTTTCCTGTAGACAAACATACTGCTGATTTACAAACAATAGTAACCCACAGGGGCACTTTTAGATGTAAACGTTTACAATTTGGAGTTAGTGTGGCCCCTGGGATTTTTCAGTCTCTTATGGAGAGGATTCTCCAAGGACTCCCAGGCATAGTCCCATATTTTGATTACATTTTGGTCTCTGCCACCAACAAAACACAATTATTGCTTAGGGTCAGGTCAGTTCTTGACCGCTTCAGGCAGCATGGGTTAAAACTCAAGAAAGACAAGTGCACCATTGCCACTAAGCAAGTGGACTTCCTAGGTTATCGAATTGACACCTCTGGAATACATCCTATAGAATCAAAAGTCAGGGCCATCCATGAGGCACCCACACCCTCCAACAAGACGGAACTCCAAGCTTTCTTAGGGCTTCTAAATTTCTATGCAGCTTTCCTCCCACACAAGGCTTCCATAGCAGAACCTTTACATAGACTTTTAGATAAGCAAGCTCCCTGGCACTGGGAACAAAGAGAAGCTCATGCCTTCCAGGCAGTTAAGTCCCTGCTGACTTCAAATGCAGTGCTAATTCAGTTTAACCAACAGCTTCCCCTGGTTTTGGCTGCAGACACTTTCTCCTTTGGCGTAGGGGCAGTGCTCAGCTGCCAAATGGCTCTAGGCTCCAATTGCCTTCTTCTCAAGAACCTTCTCTGCAGCAGAAAGAAACTACAGTCAAATTGATAAAGAAGCTTTGGCTGCAGTTGCTGCTATCAAAAAATTTCACAAATTCCTTTATGGTCATTACTTTGAACTTATAACAGATCATAAGCCACTGTTAGGCCTTTTAGCAGGAGACAAGCAAACCCCACAGGTACTATCCCCATGGATGACCAGATGGACCCTGTTCCTGTCCGCCTACTCATACAAGCTGGTACATCGCCCAGGAAAGAACCTGTGCCATGCAGATGCCCTCAGCAGATGCCCTCTACCAGTACCAGTAGAAGACCCCATGCCCATCCACACCATTTTTGATCGCAACGAACTCAACCTGCCCATCTCTGCCGAGAATATTGCTGCCAACTCCAGAAGGGACAAGGTAATCTCCCAAGTCCTGGACTGGGTGGGGAGGGGGTGGCCTGCAATTCAGTACAACCCTGAATTGATGCCAGTCAAGATCTGCAGGCAAGAGTTGTCATCCCTACAGGGTTGTTTACTATGGGGGACAAGAGTGGTCATCCCCACTACACAACAAGAGCCAATCTTAAAGGCCCTGCACGAAGGCCACCCAGGCATCGTGAGGATGAAGGCTCTGGCCCGCAGCTACGTGTGGTGGCCAGGCATGGATGCCCAGATCTCCAGCTGGGTAAGCATGTGCCAGCCATGCCAGGCAACTAGATCAGCACCACCTGCAGCCATCCCTACCCAGTGGGAAGATGCTGGGGCCCCTTGGTCCCAACTACATATTGACCTGGCTGGCCCAGTGTATGGGCGGACTTTCTTAGTCATAGTAGACTCATTCTCGAAATGGATTGATGTAGCCTTACTGCCCTCCACAACTACGCTGGCTGTCATAAGAGCCCTGACCAGACTGTTTGTCACGCATGGCCTCCCTGACACTTTGATATCTGATAATGGCCCCCAGTTCACCTCTTGTGAATTTGAAGTTTTCGCAGCCAACCTGGGCATAAGGCACACCCTCACAGCCCCTTTTCACCCTGCAAGCAATGGGGTGGCTGAAAGGGCTGTTCGGTCTGTAAAGGAAGCCTTGGCAAGGTTTGGCCAAGTGGATTGGCACTCCAAACTGTCCACTTACTTGCCCACACAGCATACAACCCCATGCACCACCACCAACAAGTCCCCTGCTGAATTGTTAATGGGCAGATGCCTTAGGACTGTTCTGGACAGATTGCACCCCCATTATGCCCCTGGCACCCCTCTAGGTGCTGACAGCCATGCCAGGGGATTCATCCTGCAAGACCTGGTTTATGCCAGGAATTATGCAGGGAACCCTCTATGGATGCCAGGGCAAATAGTTTCAATTACAGGGCCCAAGTCCAACAGGATCCTCCTGGAGGACGGTCGAGTATGGTGCCGACACATAGACCAGCTAAGAAGGCATTGGGAAAGAGCTGCCATTAACTCCCAGGGGCCGCCAGATGTACCGGTCTACCACCTGAATGTTGAGGTCTACCCGCCGAGCGAACCGGTCTACCCAGCGGTCGCCAATGGTTCCCCGCCAGACGATCCGGTCTACTCACCGGACCCTGAGCCATTCCCACAGCAAGCCGATCAGAGGGACCTACCTGGTCAGCAGCCAGACACTCGGGCGAGGGCATCAGAGGACCAAAGTCGAGCTCCTGCAGCTTCCAGTGAAGCCCTGGAGGCGAGAGACTCTTTACCAGCAAGCGAGTCCCCAGGACTGCAGCGATCCGGCCGCCAGCGAAGGCGGCCTACCCGACTGCAGGACTACGTATGCTCCTGGCCAGGGGAAAGGAGTGTTGTGTTCATAGACTGACAGCAGTCCTCACTCCGGTCCGCCATCCGGGTGGGAGTGCCGACCGCTCCCATTGGCTGATGCCGTTTGACAGCCGGCTATAAAAGGAGCTGTCAAACGGCATCAGCTGTTGCTGCCAGCTGACTGCCAGTTAGCCCCGGCAGCCGCAGCAACCCTTTATTCACACGAGTCAAGCCTGTGTCCATCTTGTTTCTGACACCGCTCTTCTACAACATTCCCTCTTTGGGATGTTCCTCATCACTTCACTGACCTCTTCTGTCAAGTCAGGTATTTGAAAAAGGCCTTTCCACAGGCTGGCCTAAAAACCTCCTTCAGTTAGTCCAGGAAGGGCTGGAGTTCTTCACTTTTGGTTGTTTGTGACCAGTGGTATGAGCAAAATATATACATACTGTATAAAGAAAAATAAAATAGTAGAGCAGTTAACAGAAAGATGTTCTCTTACCCAATCTCACTATTTTAAAATCTTAGAAAGAATGTTCCTGGACAGAACAAGGCTCCTTCCATGTGCAGATTATGATGACAACCCCTAATATGGCTTTATGAAAAATTTAGTACAGGAGAGCTGAGACTATGTGAGAAACTGAACATTGGAGGTCAAAGGGGAAGTTACAGAAGCTAGTAGAAGGAAGTGGATTTGTTTACTGAGTAGTATTTTTTAAAGAGCCTCTTATCTCCCTTTTTCTATATGAAGCAGTGGACCCCAACCTTTTGAGCACCAGGGACTGGGTCTTGGGGGGGAGGGTTCCTTGGACTAGGGGATATGGTTTTACACACTACTTGGATCCTGCATGGATGGAGTTTTGCTCATTTGTGCAGCCCAATTGCTGGCAGGATGTGGACCAGTTCCAGTCCATGGCCCAGGAGTTGGGGACTCCTGATATAAAAGATTGCTTCTAGAGATATTGTTTCTAGAGAAATTAAAGGAATCTCAATCAAGTATTCAAGATTACAGTAGTAAGACCACCTTATGATTTGCTTTGCTTATTAATTAATCTGTCATCCCAACAAACCAACTAGGGTTACTAGGCCTACTGCTGTTCTGTTTCATATTTCTCAAAGTAGGTCTTTACAAACATTGCAGTATATCAGAAACAAAAGTGACATCATAAACCAAATCAATAATAATTAGTATTAGTGAAAAAGGAAGATCCTAGTTACAATATCTTGGCCTGAGAATTGTTCCCAAAACATTCAACTCTCAGGATAGGTGCTTGTTGGATGCAAGTATGATTTCTTGACTGATGGATCAATGGATGATCCACTCAAGTTAGAGTTGACTGACATTTGTAATCTCTGTAGTTGTTGTCATTTGCTTGGTTTTCTTTACATGAATCATAGTTTCGTTTCTTTATGGTGTTCCTTAGCTTTCACTGCTAGAGATTACAGATCCTTTGTATTTTTGACTCTCAGCATAGCACAGGTTATTGATGTTTCATCCTCTGTTTTTAATTTACCTTTTAACAATCTAATTATTCCAATTACTGTTGTGGCTCGTCTACTGCCAATAGAGATGGCAGTCGAATCAGATGAGTCAGAGGAGAAGGAGGGGGTGCCTGGATTAGTAGCTGGCAGAGGGCTCTGAGGAGCAGGAGGTCTCAGAGCTAGATGCAGAGCAGGACCCATCTACTCATGCTCAGGCAGTGAGACAACTGTTTTGGGGGGCTGAGCTGAGCGAGGAGAAGAAACAGCTGGGTCCTGTTCCAGATGCAGAGAAGAGAAGTGCAGAGGAGAGCAATGCAGGACTGAGGGCCAGCTATCCAGGAAAACAAGCCCTTCCCTGGCTGGGATATATGGAGGAGGGGTGTGGGAGGCATGGTTGTCAGAGACATCCATTCATGTTCTAGAAGAGTTCCCTCCAGTGGATTCCTTGCCACTCAGCAAGCTGGTCAGGACCAGAGGTGGGATTCAAAATTTTTAACAACCCAGTTCTGTGGGCGTGGCTTAGTTGGTGGGCATGGCTTTGTGGTCATGTGACTGGCTGGGTGTGGCCAACTCAACATCACTCACATCGAGGCACCGCATCTCCTCACCTGGCCTCTCATGACTGTGGGGATGCTGCAACAGTCGTAAATGTGAAAAATGGTCATAAGTCACTTTTTTCAGTGCCATTATAACTTTGAATGGTCACTCCACACAAGCAAAATACCAGCAAAGAAGGGGGAAAAAACTCCAGAGAAATTCCTGAGACAGGAAGTCTAGTCCTGTCAAGAATGTAATAAGGGTAAATGGAGAGGCAGTTTCTCTAAGCAACACCAGAATGTTTCCTTCCTGCCTTCCTTATAGGATTAGGCCAGTAATTTCTTCTAACAACCAGTTCTTTGAACTGCTTAGAATGTTAATAACCGGTTCTAGCAAATAGGTGCGAACCTGTAGAATCCCACCCCTGGTCAGGACTCTTTGTGTTGGGATTGAGGTGCTAATTGAGGCTTCCTGTGGAACTCGGTGAATTACATCTTGTGAATTCAAATGTGTGACCTGGGGCTTTGTCAGTGAATGCTGTATGTTCCTGCCTTTCTGAATAAAAAAGGATTTCTCCTCACGAGTAGGCTGTTGAGTGGGGCTCGTGAAGGATGAGTCAGAACAGTTACCTCTCGATATATCCTGCACATCATTTGAATAAATAAGAAGAGAGTTTACAGCCTTCAGTCATAACCACACCAACCTCTCACCATGTCCTCTCTGAATTGCAAGCTATTGAAAAGCTGATAACATTGTGTCCCCTTGTAATGACTATATATATCATGATCTGATTTTTGGGGTGATAGCCTGATGGAGGAAGCAGATGCGACACCTGCTTCAGAGTCAGATTAAAACCCCAAATCATGCATACTTTAACTTGAAGTAGGAAGTGGTCTTTGTGTGTCCACCCCAAAACTCTTAAATTAAAATAGCTGTCCTAATTTTTTCATTGTAGGGCTATTTAAGAGGAAATGTGAATGTGGAGAGCTTGGATCCTCCAGTAAAGAAACAACAAGCACATAACTCAATTATTAGGACAACAATGGTGCTATGCAGCAAGGTTTGCAATAATGGGACAAGAAAAAAAAAAAAGAAATGATATGGAATGTGTGAGCACTTCTTTGAAATTGCAGTACCATAGTTCAGGAACAGCCCTTGTTCCTAACATTACCTAATTCTTCTAGCAAGCGAATAAAAGAGAAACTCTAATTTTAGCTCTGAGCCAGAGATGTGTTCAGAAGTTGTGCCCATTCATTATGCATGTTAACATATGCTGGAAGCACTAAAAGGCTGCAGTGATGAATTGGCTGGTTAATTCAAATCCATATGTGCAGTTCACCCCTATCAGCCACAACTTTCTCTTGACTGTCATCTTCTCACAATGCAGTCCTGCATACATTGATCTAAAAATATGTCCCACTGAGTCCAATAAAATTAACTCCAAGGTACGTGGGTAGATATTTGTGAATATAAAGAATCCAGTCATAATACTATATTGAACTAAGAGGTTATAATAGGCAGTCTCTATTGTGGAATAATAATGAGGTGAATGCCCAAGAGGGAGGGAGTGATTTCCAAAGATGTAAGGGAAAACTCTGTGAGAGAAATATGTGTGATATTTTGTGTGAATGAAAGTGAGTAAAGACAGCACCTCCCTCACAAAATATATAGCAGATGTAGATAGTAGAGTCTTTTAGTCTGAAAAGATTTTGTCTATAGGTATGAAACCATAAGAACTCAGCTGTGAAGATCTGCCATATGCCATTCTTTATTTGGGGCCTGACAATTTCCCTTCTATTATATGCCTAGATTTCAGATATAATAATGGCTGAATTCACACATTTTTCTAAGCTATAGTATGGTTTGTTTGGGTTTTGACCCAAAATGATATTGGGAAGCAAGCCATTATGATTTGTGATGGCTTAAATATACTGTATGAATGAGACCTTTATTAAACCATCCCTCTCGGCTCCCAGACCACAGTTGCACAATCTCAACTTTCCTGTCCTTCTGTCTTTCATAGAAACAATAGAGTTGGAAGGGACCTCAGAGGTCTTCTAGTCCAACCCTCTGATTGAGCTATATGTATAAACCTATATGTATTAGACCCGAAACTATATGTAAAGGCCCAAACACACCTAGACCTATATGTATTAATATATATTGGTTCTATTACATATATTATATGTAATATATGCAATATAACCCATAGAACCTTCAACCAATATGTCTCCATTTGCTCATATTATTTCCATTGTCTACTTTAATTCACTTGCTTTAACTATCTTGTCTCTAAGGGAAGCTCCCTCCACTTCCGTCTCCCACTAGCACCATACAAAATCATAGGCAGGTCTAAGCATTCTTCTTTCAGATAGTTTCTCAATAATCATAAATTAGGAAACGGTTTGTTATTCTTGCAGTGCATTTTTGGTACTGCAAATTAAATCAGGTTTTCAATTGTTGAGGGTTATTTCAGGAGTGATTTCACCCAAAAGAATCCTCAGTGTGGTTCAGAAGAGGAGAAGATTAATAGCATAATGTGTTCCAATAAAACAAATACAAGCCATTTATTCTTCTTCAGCCAGTAGGTAGTAGATTTGAAGATGATAAAGTGTTTGTGTAATCCACATCCATAGGCTTTTAAATAATATTAGAAAGGCAGCTTTACCTGCTTCAGTTTGGGAGTGCATTATTGCATTTGTTCCAATATTTCTAACAAAGGAGAACAGAGGTAGTAAACATATATCAACATTGTGGGACCACGTCTTGTAGCTTTGATGCAAACGTCATCATACTTATGCTAGGTACATGTGGAGAGCATCACATTTACAATACAGAGAGCACATTCATAAATTGGAATAATGTGGATTTCTAGAGATAGTACCTCAACCCAATCCAGCCTTTTTCAACAGTGACATTTACCCTACTATGACATTGCCACTGTGACCTTTCTGTCTTAAAGGTTTGTGGTGATTGAGGAAAGGAATGCAGAAGGGAAGGGAACCCATTGATAAATGACATCCATGAGTTGCAAAAATTCAAATAACTAGCCATCCCTTGCCAGGATGCTAAGCATGTCATTCAGCTTATTTTGATAAGAAGGCAGTGTCGATTATAGATAAAATCAGAAAGAGATAAATAAAATAAATATATATTGATATGTAGCACTTAGCAATAGCGCTTAGGCTTATGTACCACTTCACAGTGCTTTACAGCCCTCTCTAAATGGTTTAGAGAGTTAGCATAACAATTGGCCCTAACAATCTGGGTCCTCATTTTACCAACCTTGGAAGGATGGAAAGCTGAGTAAACCTTGAGCCAGTGAGAATTGAACTGCCAAACTGCTGGCAGCTGGCAGTCAGCAGAAGTAACTTGCAGAACTGCATTCTAACCACTGCACCACTACAGCCCCATGTATATCTTGTATACATCAGTAGTGTATGAAGTCATGCATTACTAGAACATGAGTCCATGATGCCATTTCAGACCTACACTTAAATAGAGCTAAATCCTTGACAATGGTTTCCCCCAAATAGGAACCCAAAACATTCCTCTGATTTAAGAACATAGGAAGCAGCTTCATGCCAAACCAAATGATTTGACATCCTCATTCACTCCTATTGACACTGTTTAGCAATGTCTGTCTAGAGTTTTTCAAAAAAACATGCCAGCCCTTCTACACATCATGCAGCTGCTATTTCCCAATTCTCCAGTATTTAATTATATTGAAATATAATCATTTAATAAAATATATGCTAACATGATACAGTAATTTAATTAGATTGTACTATCAATTAATATTTGAAAATGAGTTTGGTGCAGTGAGAAAGGCGCCAGGCTAGAAACTGAGACTCTGTGAGTTGTAGTCCCACTTTAGGCACAAAAAAGTGGGCCATAATTGTGATACGATGCTGTATTGGAATGATTAACTGGACAAAAGCTGAAGTTTGGACCCAAAGACCAGAGTACATGGAAACCAATAACTATTCACTATATACTACATCCCTGTAGTGATATTGAAAGAGCATACCTGCTCCAGAAATGGAGGCCAAGGTTTATTTCAGGTCAAACAAACTGTCAAAGAAGAAGGAAAGTGTGCATTGGCTGATTACATAAAAGACAGCTAAGAAGAAGCAGTGTTGCAAGTTAAAAATGGGAACCTACTAAATGTACAGGAAACAAAATTGGCATCAAGATTTGCAACGTGTTGTCTAGTTGAGAGAACCTAGTTGCCACTTAATGCTATGAGCCTGGTAAAGACATTTTCTATAGGTAAAAGTGATATATCCTCCCCATATTGCTGTCCATTTTGTAGCTTTACTGATTGGGAAAGACTTGTGCTAGGATTTCAGTTTTATTTTATTTTTTAAAATAATGATTCAATAAAAGTTCCAGTCCTTATGAGACTTATTGAGGCTAAGAAACTTCATACATGAATTAGCATGTGTTAAGTTATGTTTTAATCTTGGCATATACGTTCTTCTGTTGTTTGATTTTTTTTCTCTTCTTTTTTAAACTATGTACAGTCAGCTAACCAGTCATTTTTTTGACTTGGGTGACCTTCTAACTTTAAACAAAGAAGCAGACAAGGGAGGGAGGGAGGAGGGAGGGAGGGAGGAAGGAAGATCTTAGTAACTGCTACTACCTATCCAAAAACCAAGAGAGGAATAAAAGAAAGAGAGAGGCAGAACATGTAGAACAATGGAACACCCCAAATCATTTTTCATTAAAAAAAATACAAATCCTAATCTGATTCTAGTTCCATTATTTCTTAATTTGCACACATTTCCCAGCTATCCTCTGCAGTGGGGCACTGCAACTCTGGGAACAGCTGATTTGCTATTCCCATGAACGAATGCAAAAGACCAGACAAAATGAATCAGCTCCTTTCTCTTAAAAAGAAAACAAAAAACTATTGGCTTCCCATCTGGGCCATGAGTATGTGAACTCACCAGAACGACCATGTATTATGCCATACAATACAGAAAACTCCAAATAAGTAACAGACTAAGCAAGAGAATAACAAAAAACATCTAATGAAAACAGCATTTGGATATCTTATCCTTTGACTGTCAAAATAAAAAGGGGATGTTTCCTTCTAATATTGGAGGCCTTTTTATGGAGTTGCCAGCAGGTGTTAGAAAACAACTTCCAAACACTCCATGATATTTTTTCACTTTGCTTCTGAACTGCTGCCTCAAAAACATTAACCCTGCCAAAGTTTTCAGCTGGATATCATCAAGGTTTTCACTGCAATATATATGTATATTTTAAAATATTTTGTATTCATCTCCTCTAAAGGCAGAAGGATGAGAAAAGGACAGCCAAGTCAATCTAAATTGTCTAAAAACCAGCTCAAATGGCGTCAAACCAATGCCAAATGTGTACAATCCAACTGAAGCATGAAAACATTCAACAGTTGTTTCCAAAGGAAAACCTAATATTCTATTTTCGGGAATGCCAGACTTGGCATAATACTGAAAAATGACCACTGGCCTGACATTAGAGAGTAGCAAGCTTTGATACCTTGGCAAAACTCATCAACAAGCTTGGACTGCTCTGAGAAGGATCACCTGATCAGTGGCAAGACTCTAGTAGATCAGGTTATGACTTGCTGGCAATATTCAATGCTAGCTAATATAAGCCAGAGAGGCAGATGGTACAATGAAGTACAATGCCAGAGACAGAGGGAGGGGCAGTGAGGAGATCAAAAACCTGGGTTTAGGGCAAGTCACTCATGCCCTTGTTTCTTCTTAAAAATAGCAAAGATTAAAGCTAATGTCTGGAGTATTAACCTGATACATTCTCCTTTTATTGAGAGACCTAAGTCTGCCCCATTCCATGTGCCGTCTAAATTCTGACATGCTGTGTATGGAAGAAAACAGCTTTGTTTAGCTGTTCCCAGACCAAGTATAAAAGTGTGCACCACAATATATGACAGCATATATGACAGCAATTATAAATGTATTTCTACTTAATTTGACATGTATGTATGTCTTAATCTCATAGGGCTGCCTTCTTTAGGTATCATTAATGCATAACATATCACAAATGCATATTTGGAAGCATTTAAATTGTTTCACTATTTAGTGTTATTATTAACCCTAATATTGAAATTATGGTGGAACTATTAATAATTCTTAGAACATGTTAAATAATAGTATTTGGGGACTATAAATACAAGGTGCAAAGAAATGTTATCTATGTTTAAATGAATTAATGGGAAAATGAGAAATGGATTATGAAAAAAGATTAGCCTTGTCGAAGTTGTGGAAGTTGGAAGATTAGAACTACATATATTTATTGGTATTATTATTGTTATTGTTGTTTTAAAAAAGCCTTTACCCAGACAATGCAATGTTCATAAAATATGTATGTTTATATTGAAAATAAAGAACTTATTTGAAAAAAATTGTTTCAGGTTTTTTGTTGGGGAGAGGATTTTGATACCACCATGAAAGAAATTTTTGAAAAGGAAAGGACAAAGAAAGAAAACCTGTATACAAAAAGCATTTGAATAGTCCCTTTCTTTCATTTCCCCCCATTCTTTCCTTCTTCTCTAGATGTATCCTGAACTTATTAAACTTTAATTATTATTAATGTAAACATTGACATTTTTATAACATTAACAATAATCATGGACCGTGGGTAACCCAAAACATAATAGATATTAATTAAACCTTTTGTTTTTTTGGAGAGAAAGGGGAAATGGATTAAGTATCTTTTAAAGGAGATGTTCCTTTAAATGCAGGAGGTTCTCGAATCTGTGGTTGGTCAGCAACCACAGCCTGGTTAGACAAGGACTCTTCCTGATGCCTGGGCTAAGGTCACCTTAGCTTAATTGCAGCAATGAGGGTTGCTGGGCATTGCTACCATGTGGATTGAGTGTGAGCTCCTTCAGTTCTGCTCATTCCACACCAGAGTGGTGCCCCATGACCCTTGCTGCTCTGGTTAAGCCATGGTGGTACAGGATTCCTCTTGAGTCCAGAGCTTTATGGTGACTGTGTGTTATTTTATTTCATTTACTTATTGTTTAAAAAATCCGTTAAACTTATTTTTGTCTGGATTTGACATTTTACTGTGTGTCTGGGTTTCAAGAGCAGAGCAGAAAGGAAGCCCAAGGCCTGTGGAAACCCTGAGAACTCTGCACCGGTTGTAGCTTCCAAATGCTCTTCAAGGGGAGATGATTAAGGGGAGATGATTGATGGATTGATTTGATTGATAAGACTGTCCCTTTCATAATTTGTAACTCTGTATGGCATATAAAATAATGATAATATAATCAACCATCTCCTATTATCAAACAGAGAGCAAAGTAAAGCTTGTATCCAGCCACAGTGAAGAAGTTTAGAGTTAAGCAAGTGAGTAAAGGCTCAGGCAGTGTATATTTTTGTCATCCCCAGAAGATTTCTGAAGAACAGATATTGAATGAGATGTTAAAAATAAGTGTTCATGTCCATGTCAGCAAGCCCACCACATCTCTATACTTTCCTCCTTCAGAGTATTACCCATGTGTGGGAGGAATTTTCCTATAGAACACTGCATCTGGTCTCTAATAACCCCAGTGCTATAGAAAAACATCAAACCCGAGGAGTGCCTCAAAGAAATACAAAGTGCCTCAAAGTCAGCTGAATCCATTTGCTGCTTCAAAGCAAGTGTCCACTTCACTTACTGTGTCATTATGTTGTAGCTTCATCAGACTGAAGTAATCCTTTGAAATGCTGAACCACTAATAAACAAGGGTGAGAAAATGATTCATCCACTTACATCAGTATTTGTTTCTTTGTTCTTGTGTTGTAGCCCCAATAAAGTTGTTTTAGTCTTTAGTTCCTTTTGCAGATCACAGTCAATTTGATGGCCAACTGATTTGATTCATGATGGGGATGTTATGGGTCCTATTTTTTTTTAATCTTGTCCAGTACAACTTGTGTATATAATAGGCACGTGTTTCAATTTCTGCAATAGAGAACTTTATAGAAAACAGCAAGGAAGATGCTAGGAACTGTCAACAGCAGATCTTTGAACACAGGTTGAATGAGACATGAAACAGTTAAATATTATAGTTAATTAGAGAGCTTTGATGGTGCAGTGGTTAGAATGCAGTATTGCAGGCTAACTCTGCCCATTGGCAGCAGTTCGAACTTGACAGGCTAAAGGTTGACTCTGCCTTCCATCCTTCCAAGGTCGGTAAAATGTGGACCCAGATTGTTTGGGGAAATATGTTGATTCTATAAACTGCTTCAAGAGGACTGCAAAACACTATGAAACAATATATAAATCTAAATATTGCTTTTATTTATTTGTTTATTTGCTTGTTTGTTTATTGTTTGTTTATTTATATTTATCTGCCACTCAACTCCAAGCAACTCTGGACCATTAAAGAGAGAAAGAGTTGAATATGGTATAATCATCTGTACAAATTTCTTTTAGATTACTCCAGAAGATAGGACTTAAAATGAACATCGCAAATGAAATAAAAGAGCAGTTGGTTTAAAGATTTGAAGTACTTTTTGATGATACAAATTACTCTTAAGTGGAACAAAATGCCCTCAAATATAAAATTTCCTTCAGTTCATTTTTTTTTCAATTCAGAGGCTGCAGCCCATGTTTATTTATGAATATTTATTTGTTGTGCTTTTATTTTATGCATGGCCAATGTTCCCTGGCCAATGTTATTTAAAACACTACAAATACTAAAATAATTAAAATTTAAAAAATAGCAATGAGGAGAAAGTTGGAGAAACAACTTTGAGAATATACCTCTAGCAGGGATTCTGTAATAGTAGATTTTTGCTTTTTGATAGAAAAATAAACTTGGCTACTTTAGCGAATCTAAAATATTAAAATATTTTGACCCTATATTTAATCTCTGCCATGATTGCTATGCAATAGGAATGCCTTCAATAGAAACCTGACCAAACAAAGACACCATCAGTGAGATTTCATCCTTTAGAAATAAGAAGGGAGAAAAGAGTATGTATTGATTCATTTGTAAGGATTGTCGGTGTAAGGATTTCACATTGCAGCAGCATGCAGAAGACTGGTTTTCTGCTTTTTCAGAAAGGGGGTTAAACTGTTGTTCATTGCCTGCAGTGGCATTGATTCAAAAAATTCCTACTGTTCTTCAGAGCAGTTGCCCCAACAGGTGTTTATGGTCATTTTTCATGTCATAACCACATTTCCTATTCTTTCTAAGAAGCAAAAAACTGTTCAATATTCATCACTATACCACAAGAATAAACAAGAATATTTTAGGAAAAGGGGAGGCTGAACCTGTCCAGAGAGGAATCAGTATGGAGTTTTTACATTCCCACCAATGGTCTAAGTCCAACAACTCTTGAATGTCATTAACTCGTATCTAGTGCCAATTTAGTACTGACTGTTAGTTGGCTAGATTCTTGTGTCTAGCAAGAAATCAGATTAACTAGAACTTAACATATGGTCCTGATTCTTTGCACCTGACAATATTAGCTAGTCTCACATTCTTGTTCAAGAGAAACTTTTGTTTTCTCACCAGGTACGTTTCTGAGCTGGGAATAAAGAATGAAAGCAGTTGCTTAAACCAATGGTGACAGTAGAATATGCAGAAATTTCTAATGCTGCTAAAAATTTTGGAGGAAGAATCCAAAAATGTCTTCCTCGCTGTCTCTTTTACATTTTTGCAGGGCAGGCTTTTATAGTTTGAAATTTTTATTTCAGGATGTTTCATTTCCTAGTCACATCAGAGAAGAATATTTTGTCCCATTTTTTCCCCTATGATTTCAGTAAATAATTCATTTAAGTTTCTTAGAAATGGACATCAATTTTGGCTGAATTTTAATCTCATCTCTGAGAAGATGAGGCATGTTTTCTTCCAAATGGAATCTAATATTCCCAAAACAAGTAATTTGAGCTGGCAAGGAGGGAAAAGTTATCTCCCAAATTAGATAGATGAAGAGAGTATATATAGAGCAAATGGGTTTTGCCTTTCTGAGTTTCCATTGTTGATCAACTGGGATTGAGTAGAAGAGATCACTACTGATTAGACAAGAAAGCCTGTTGCTTGTTTGCATTTTCTGTGCATTTTCTAAGAATCTAAGAATGCATAACCACACATGTACCTTGGGAACAATGATCTGAAACTTAATTTTTGGAGACTAGTAGCATCCTTAAAAAGACCAGATGGCTATGCTGAGGCATGTTTATTCTGCAGTTATTCTTCCCCCACTATATTTATTTAGCAAATCCACAACTGGCCCCGCAGGCCTTCGTGGGGGAAACAGATAAACTCCAAGGTACCGTTTATTTTTTTTAAGATAGTGATAGTAAGAAATAAGTAGATCAGTCACTGGGGAAATCTGGAAAATTCACTATAGTAGTAAGGACTTCCTAGACTTGAAAGAAGGAAAAGGGAAAACACTATATCTAAAGGTTGTCTGGAACAGGCCGGTGTCACAGACCTGAGTAGGGATGATGAGCTATTTTTAAGTCAAACAGAAACAGAAAAAATTGTTAATAGCAGAGATATCTGCAGGCTGTTGGGACATTACATCACAAGCTGTGTATCTAAAAATCGTTTACTGATTTCATATCTTAGGTAGAATAGGACTGAGTCTTGCTGCTGACATCCCTCTGTCCCCCTTCTAGGGCTTACATTCTGTAAGTGTCAAATTTTTTCATACATTTAGAGTAAATGTAATTGATGTAAAATAAAGTCTATAAAACTATATAACTCAGTAGTCAATCTTTGCCTTGGTTAATGACTAGCATTAAACAGAAGCAGTCAAACAAACTTAAAATAAAAATATAATAACATATCAGAGAATAGCATCTCAGGTGATAACAAAATTATGAATATATAATGCTATTTCATTAAACGGTGTTAATAATGAGGTTGTAACCCTAAAGCTACTCTGCATAGCCTAGTACTTAATTTTTTCTCATTTCCTGCTGCTCTTATATATCAGTAAATGTATCTGGTTCATAAAAGTGAATGAATGAGACTTTAGAAAAAACAAAAAGGAAAAGGAAAAACCACACGCAACAGACTCAGTTCAATATCACTGCTTTATGCTGAGATGATAAAAGCAATAGAGACATAGAATATAATTAGGGCAGTGCTGCACAATTCACAAGTTGTACCAAAAGGAATTTAGAAAAATCTATATTTAGCAAGAATAAGACATTTGGGGAGCTTAAATGAAAACCAGATGGAAATGTAACTAATTTCAATTCTCTTTTCATTTTTTAATCAATGCATACATGTGGGTCACAGCCATTGACCCCCTCATGGTTGTACTTTTTAAATTTGAAATGTACATATTCATTAGAGAAAAATCTTTCCATTAAGCTTTTTTCACCATATTGTTACTTCCTTGATGCAAAGAAGAAAGAATTAGTTGCGACTTCATAAGGGTTAGTTTTAGAAGAATAGAGTCCTAGCAAATAATGCAATTGAGGAAGTGAATAACAGAATAACAAAGTTAGAAGGAACCTTGGAGGTCTAACCCCCTACTCAAGCAGAAACCTCTATATTATTTCAGAAAAGTGGTTGTCCAGTTTCTAAAAAGTCAGTTTGAAGGCAAGCCATTCCACTGATTAACTGTTCTGTCAAGAAATTTCTCCTTATTTCTAGGTTGACGAATCATAAGGTACAATGGTGTATACATTTAATAAAGAAATATGTACAATATATTCATTTAAGATATTTATATGGGATCCTAATGCAAGCAAGGTGACACAGGGCAGAGTAATTGATAATCAAAGGGTATAGAACAGTGATGGCTAACCTATGACACGCGTGTCACTCGTGACACGCCGAGGCACTTTGACTGACACGCCTGTTGGTGTGGGGAAAACCTGCACATTTAGAGGCTGCCTGTGTTCTGCTCCAATCCCTGTTCCCTGCTTGTTGCATGGAGGCATGGTGTCACCGCTGCTGCGAGATCTTTGCAGCAGAGAACCAGTTTTAACCGCCATAAACTGAGGTTTGTCAGTTTCATTACCTCAGGAACGCTACAGGAGGAAAGGAGATCCATGAGGTTCACAGCCCTGTAGGATGGCCTTCATCCTGCACCTGCAGCCCTGAGACCAGGGAGACGAGTTTCACAGCCCTGTGTGATCACTCCAGCCCAGTCCGTCATAAACATCGCAGGAGGACTGCACCACAACAACCAGACACAGTGCTCACGATAAGCAGCATCGGGTGGCTGTCCTGTAAGTGCAATTAATACTAAAATCTGCATTTCTGTCTTTGTGGCTCTCCCTTTTTCTCTCCCACTGTAAAACGCTTGGATGTCTAGTCTGCAGCATTCAGCCCCTCTCCAGCTCCTCTAAGCTTTAATTGCCTCCATAGCAGCTCTTGCAGTTCTTGCTTCTCACCATCCTCACAGAGCACCATGCAAACCCTCCAAAAAAAATCTCCAAAACTTTTAGCTTTTTGAACTAATAAATATAATAAATATATTAAAAATATAACTTTCTTTATTAGGGCTGCAAATATTACGAAATTATTGATATTTCTTGAACTGACACATGATCCGAGGAAGGCGACACTTTTTCCCGATTTTCGACACACCAAGCTGAAAAGGTTAGCCATCACTGGTATAGAAGTAAGAGAGTTGCAGAATACACTTGTAAGAAAAGAAAATTGAACTACAACCTTATTCCCATCTAGTGATTCCATCAACTGTTCCTTGAATACCCCCACAGGCCAAATCATATGTGTACTCTGATGTTGGTTATAGCTATTTTCTTTAATCCAAAAAGATGGCTGTGAGAATGGGATATATTTTGTGATTTTCTTTTAACACTTAAAAACAAAGTACAATTGTATACAGTGTAGTAAATAAAAATATACACTGTAAAATAATTGCTGAGTGGATGACCTTTGGAGCTGTCACTGTCACTATATTTTTCAAATTCATTTCAATTTGGTTTCATGCTTCTCAGCTTTAAATTTATTCAAACAATATCAGGATCAGGCGCCCTTCTTACTAAAACAAAGACTTGTATAAATTTTCATACATATTTGTCCAGCCACACACATATTTGTAATTGCACATATTTTTCTTAATGTAACACTTCTGTGGACATTTTTTTTTTTTTTTGTAAATTTTATTTGAGTTTTCACAAAGAGAAAAAAAATACAAATAAAACATCTTTTTTGAAAGTAGCATAATCCCGGATTACATTTCTTCGTACAGACACAAATTCAGGTTCATGCTCATTTTTATATTCTATTCCATATCTTATTACTGTTTTACATTTTCTGCATAGCTTCTCTCCTCTTTTAATTTTCTCGATTTTATTTTAATTATCTCATCTCAGTTCAAATCATTGTATTTATATTTTTTGTCTGTCCTGTTTCAATTACCTATTATCTTTTCTCATAAAACAAAATTTCTCCTGTCGTTACTGATTGGAGTATGACGCCTTTATATCTTTTAAGTTTATCCATTTAACTCTTATTTAGGCTTCAATATACACCCTAAAGTTATAACATTCAATATAATACATCACTTCCATTCGGATTCTGCTTGGTACATTCTTAAAATACACACTATATTCTTAAAAAAAGAAAAAATTATAAATGTAAGTAATTAAAACAACACATTCCATTCCAATTCTATTCTATCATTAATATTAATATTCATTAAAGTCTTAACTTCTTTAACATTACTTTTCAATTAAATATCATACTTCTATGGGAACAATTATAAGCTTTCCATAATTAATTCCCCCACTCTTCACTTATATTTTATAAAACATTAACTAATTAAAATGTTCCCGTTCCTTCCTAATTCAATTTTCTCATTTATTTTATTTTACTTATTTTATTCACAAACATTTCACTAAATTACGCTAACTATTTTATCCCTCATTTTAATCATACATTTTCTAAAGTTATTTCTATTACTAATATAACAATACAATCTTATATACCTTTACAGAATCCCTTTTTCAGTTAGATTTTCACCCATTATCTCTAAATAGGTCCTGTTTCTCTATATCTTGCTCCGGTCCTTTGTAACTTCTTTTCCTTTCCTTCTTCCCTCTCTTCTTCTCTCTCCCCTTTTTACCCCCTTGTCTCTCTACCTCTATTTCTCTCTTCTGTATTCCCCTTTTCTGTTGCTTTCCAGTATTATGCTTATTTTTCGAATTATTTTTCTTTTCTTTGGTTGTTTTTTAAATCTTAAATTCTCCATTCTCTTTCCCCCCTTTCCTTTTTCTTCCCCACATAAAATTACTTGTTCATTAAAGATGGCTTCTTCTTTGTCCCAGTCTTCTTGTTTTGCAGATGTTTCTTGTTGTTTCTCATAGTTCCAAATCTCCATTTCTAAGAATTGAAAAATGAAGCCAAAAGAACCCTTCCCTTCTTGTGCATCTTCTTTGTACTTTTTAAGTTCCATTTTCAATTCATCCAGAAGTGGTACCATTGTATAAATTTTTAAACAACCACCTGATTAATTTTAGTCATTCAAATGTAATAACCAAGAATGCAAAGATCACCAAATAATCCAAATACATGCAAGCTGTTTCCTTTTGCTCTTTTTTTTTTACTTTTTCTTCTTGGGGTTACTATTTAGTTACAAAGTTTCAGCTAAAATGTATCTTTTAGAAGTCTTGTTGAAGTTTTACTGTAGATTCTTTTTAATTCCAGGCAGTCTCCTCCCTCTTCCAGATCCTGCCCTTATTCTTTTTCTCTCCCTTCCTGCTTATGAAAAAAAAAAATAGTGTCCAGAAATCTTTATTATCCCTTTGGCATTTTGTTTTATTTTCAGTTTAATTGCCTATTGATGTCAAAGCGGATTTTTCCGATTTCTTATTTAAGTCTCTTAGTTGTCAGTATAGGGAAGGGGAGAGAGAGAGAAAAAAAAAGCCAAACCTTTCCCTTTTCACTTTCCCTCACTGCTTCCAACTCTTCTTTGGGAGCGATGTTAGTTTAAATTCCAGGGTACCTTAGTTGTTACTTTTACAATTTAACCCGGTCAGCCAAAACTTTCACTTCTTATCTTTCTCCTGCACATTCTTTTCTGGTCTAGTTCTTCTTTGTGGTGGCCATTTCTGACCACCGCTGCAACTGCCTTTGGGAAAGGGAGAAATGGCCAGCTGAGCAGGAGAGATGCGGCTCTCCTCAACCCTGCTGGTGGTCTCCCCCCTCTTCACCACATCTACGGGGTGGCTTAGCCCTGAAACTAGCCTGCTCGGGGCACTCCAGCAGCGAGCCCAGACTGAAACTGTGCACGATCGCAGATTTCTGTCTGTTGCCGAAGAGACTTCAAACCGGAAGGGGAACATTTTTCTTAATGTAAAACTTCTGTGGACATTTTTTTCTTATTATCATGTTTTATTATCAGCTAACTAGAAATCTCCCATCCACCCCATGTATACCACTGTTTCCCTTCCCGCCAAATACATTTTCCCCTAGAATTTTTTATTTTGTTTGGAAAACTGGATCCAAAATATGAACCATTGAAGAAGTGGGGGCCAATAATGACAGTTCCACTTCAGGTGTTTCAGAGGAAGTTCCTATGTTATGTTCTGCTCTTGTGCAATGAAATATGCCAAAGCCTTGGATCCATTCCTTGAAGAATGAAAACACTATGAAGGTTTTCTCCCTTGCCTCAAAGCAGAAGCATCTGCTGGTTTTTTGAACAATTTTAGCAGGCACCCAGCAGAGCAATGAGGGTGTTTTTATAAAAAGCACCTCCTTTGATCGGTAGCCTAAGAAAACCTGTTGATAGTGAACTGACAGAACACAAAGATCTGCCTTTGTGGTTGCAAAGGGCCATTTGTATCACAGAAATATTAATGCAAGAGTCTTCAAGCTTGGCAGTTTAAAACTTGTGGACTTTCACTCCCAGAATTCCTGAGCTAACATGACTGGAGGAGGAATTCTGGGAATAGAAGTCCACAAGTTTTAAAGCTGTGAAGTTTGAAGACCCCTGTACTACGCATGAATCTGTATGTATGCACATACACAGAGACACAAAGTAAGCATGACAAATGGTTGAAACATTATCCTTTTCTTTTCATGATTCCTTGGCCAATAAAGAGTTCTATTCTATTCTATGAGATGAACCAAAGTCTCAGTTATAGATACACACAGGCATGGGTGGCCATATAAAATAAATAAATGAATGAACAAGCAAGGCAAGCAAGCAAAGCTGGATGGCTATAGTAGATGGAAAACATGGACAGGATACTTTGGGGGAGCGGGGGTTAACAGGGATGAGGAAAAAGTGAGAGTGAGCTAATTTCTTCACATTCAAAAATGTTCAAGGATCATTTCTCAAATCATTTATTGAATGTAATTCCACTCAGGCATTATGAATCCAGAGCAGTGCAAGCTTTATTGTTTCCTCTACATTAAAGAATTCCCCACTTTAGTGCGAGAGAACTAAATAAATCATCTACTGAAATAAATAGGAAACTGTAGTTCTTAGTCTCTATAGACTATGCTCATAGTAGCTGATTCCCTGGGAAAAAAAGAAGAAGAAGAAGAGAAGCAGGACTGTAAATTAGCTGAAAAGGTTCCTGAAGATTAGCTACTGTAATCCTTCTTTCATGGGGAAAAAGAAAAAAGAAACCCACCAAGAAGGCATTAAAACAGACAAGTACATTAACAATGTTAAAATAAGCTTTTTATTACTTAATATATTTTCACCTAAATTCTAAGTACAGTGGAAAAGCAGAGAACAGAGCAGCACTGCATTAATTTTTCAAGCTTTAATGTGCTAGACAGGGAATAAGTTATTACATCTGTTGCCCTCTGGGAGGAAAGAATGAAAAGTGCAAAAAAGAAAAAAAAATCCCTTCTCATTTAGGACCGAATGGCTGAATAACAGCTGATGTATGGAGTCGAGGTTGAAAAGAAAAGCTTACAACAGCTTTTGTGTCATCATTAGGAGCGAACGTGGCACTCAACAGCCAATATGGTAAGATTAAGAGACACGGCAGAGTTTATTTATTCTCCTCAAGGGGGCCTTTACAATTAGAGGAGAAATTCAAATGAGCATCTCGTGCATGGTTCATGATTCATCTGTTTGGAAGACCCTCCTTTTTCATGTTGGAATTGTTGCTCGTGAGCCTTTTCTTAGAAGGTTTGCAGGAAAAGCGGGAGAAGATCTTGCCTTGGGAGATTGCTGAACAATGTGGCAGCTGGCTTGAGGAGTTGCAGGGATAGGTCCCACATTGCCTTCTGTTCTCCGGTGTTGAAGGGCCAAGCCCTTGGATCAATTCCTGGAGGAAGTGAAAACATCCCATGAATAATATTCCTTTGTTGAAAGGAGAAGCAGCTGCTGGTTTCTGGAGCAATTTTGGTAGGCACAAGCAGAGTCAGGAGGGTGTTTTCATAGAGAGCACCTCTCTTGATTAGTAGCTTAAAGTAGTGAACTGATTAAGCAAAGAGATGGCCCTTTGAGACTGCCAAAGCTTATTTGGATTACAGAAAGAGGTAGGCAGGTAGGGAGAGAGGATTGGAGAGAGGGGGGAAGGAAGGAAGGAAGGAAGGAAGGAAGGAAGGAAGGAAGGAAGGAAGGAGAGAGGGAGGGGAGGGAGGGGGAGAGAGATTTGTTAGATTTCTATTCTATTTTGATCAGGAGATCAAGGCAGTGTACAGAACACTTCCTCTTCCCAAAAAGGGGGAGCTAAGTTGGGTTAAGAGAAAGACTGGTTCAACATCAACAGGGAACTTCTGTGCTTGAAAGTAGATTTGAACCTGGATCTATTCCAGTTTCAACATTTTATTATTGTACATGTACACAGACATATAGATTTGAAAAGTAAAAATGACAACAGTCTAGGATGTTTACCTCCTCTCTTATGGGGTGCTAAACTATATGGAAAGCATAAATTAGAAACAAAATATGCACAGAATGCTTGTTGAGGGTGGTGGACATCAAGAAAAAACTGGAAGGAAACTAATTCCTTCTTGCTCACTTTTTTTTTAAAAATCATGTATTTCAATCAAGCCACTCAGTTGTCCAGGCATTGTCAAACCATAGTATTATCAGTTAACTACTAGGCCTGCTATTATTGTTTTAATTATGCTGGTTCCTTGCAATGTTCACCGAATATGTCTGCGGGGAATCTCAGGCAATTCCACATGAGTGAGGCCCTTATATTACTATACTAGCATAAGGGCATGTTGGCATTGCAAACCCTTCAGTCACCCATCATGATCAGCTCAGCAAAGAGTATGAAAAGCAAAGAGAATGAAAAGCAAAGAGAATGAAAAGATGAAAAGGGGGAACGGTAGCAGATGCAGAAAATCCATCCCTCTTCATTACATTACATTTCTATAATGCATGTCTCTTTAAAGATCACTTGTGATTATAGTGAAGCTCTGCCAGATAAATGAGTATAAAATTTTAGTCTCAGTCAAGAAGACGAAGACAGGAATGTATAGCATAAATTCGGATCATTCTAGAAAAAAGGTCTCAGTGGCTTTGGATCACAGGGTCAAGAATTATCTCAACACTCAAAATTGGATCTGAAATGTCTTGAGAGTCTGAAGACCACAACACTAATACCACTCTGCAAAAACAGAATTTTCGTCTGAAAGGATACAGCTCCAGAGAAATACTAGCACAAGGTAGTTCTAACTCTATAGTAAATTATTCTTGTAGGATAACCTTTGACTAAAAAACCCCCTCCATTCTACCATTTTGCTAGCTGTGTAGTTGAGTATATGTGCATAAGTGTATTTCATGTCTTCATATCTTTTACTGAGCTTCCTTTTAATCCAAATTTTCTGACGAAAGTTTTGTATGATGTTAGCAAGTGCCACTTCCTGGGTCATTTAATATACTTTATGAATTTAGTTCTGAATTTTCAAAGCAAGATGGGATGGATGGGGAAGCCAGTCTTCAAAAAATAAGAACATTTTATTAACAAAGACAACTTAAGCATTTTTATATATCTATAAACTATTTAATACATTTAACAAAGTATGTGAAATATAAATTAATTTGCCCAGGAATTATTCTCTGTATTATGAAAAGCAAAATCACAATCTTTTCTTTTCAGAGACCATCTGATGGCTTTGGGGTTATTCTTTTCATATATCTTTTGCTGTTTAAAACTATTTTTATTTTTTTTCCTGTTTGAAGTTTTTGAAAATCCTGGGAATGAAAAGAAAAGACAAAAATTGAAAAAGAAAATATAAAAGGTCTGTTGCATAATTGGACTTACTAATGCGAGTATAGAACTGGTCAAAAAGTGATATCTGCCTTGAATAAATAAGATAATTTGGAATTCTGATTTTCAACTGATCTAATATTGTTTTAAAAACAATTTGTACTTTATGAAACAAAATGTCCATATGATAGTTTAAAGATCATATGTTAATGTGAGTGTTGTTTCACTGGGAGTCCCCGGTGAACAGTTGCTTCATATGTTGTGTTTTTGTGTTTCTATTTAAATCTGTCTACTTAATTTACTAATAAAGTATCCTTACTTACCAGTGCGTTCATTGTCTCTGGATCCTCAAAGGACCAATTGTCTGGCACTTAGCTACTGCCTGACACAACATTACAATGACCTCTTGCCAACTTCCCCACTGACTTTGCCTTAATGTTGGAAGCCAACAGTGAAGGTCACACGTATCTGTATTGATGTGACCACAGAACACTGTGACATCTTATCTCTGATGTCTGTAATCTTAGATAAGTTTTGTTTCTATAGGTATTCATCCACTTTTTCAGAGGAAATTTCTTGATCTTTGTATAAAATAGTAAAATACTGATAAAACACTTTTTGTATATTCACATTATCTGTTATTACATTAACTCCTTCTTATAACTTTAATATTAATTCCATTTCCCACCCCTTCAACTTGTACGCCAACCTTCTCTCCTTAGTTACCCCTGGAGATTTTTAAAATTCTTATTCTTTTTTATCTCATCCAAAATTATTTGCATTTCTATTCCCTTTTAAATTCACTATTACATTGTATGAAATAGCCTCTTACAATAACCTTATTTGCATCCCAAACCGTCCTTACTTCTGTACCTTTATTAAGATTATTCTCAAAAAATTCCTTTGACACCTTTTTACAATTTTTCACCACTATTTCTTTTTCAAATAACATCTATTCAAACTCTACCTACATGATCCATTCTTCATTTCAAAAATCACTGGAATATGATCTAAAAATGTCTTTGCTAATATCTCCATTTTATAAACATTATTAGAAAAGTCTTGGAGAGCCAAATCTTCTCTATTTTTGAAAAAGATCTACATCTACGTCCTTTAGAAAAATAAGCATATTCTTTTGAATCACAATTTTATAGCTCTATGCATCACTCAATTTTAAATTATTCATTAAATTAAACTTTTTTTCTATCATATGTTATTTTGATATTTTTCTCAGAGGTTCTATCTTTCTATGGAGAAAGTACTTCATTATAATCCCTCAGGAGACACCAATTTTCATAGGTTCACCCATAGGTCTTTTTAAAATGCTTTTCTATCTTCACGTGGGGCATAAAATACTCAATATCAAAGCCTTAATTTCCTGTAAATTAACTTCCATTCAAAAGTATTGCCATTATCATCAGTCAATAGAAGTTTTGCATATAGTTTGGGGAGTTTATATCGGAAATAGCTTCATTGTTTTCCTTTTTGCTGAAAAAAAATCCCAAATTTTTATAACTTAAATATTTTACACCTTTTCCCCCAAGATGTGTTTTTGTAAACAAATCACATCTTGTTTTAACTTTTTCAAATAGTGAAAACACATACACACGCACACACTTTTAAGGGGTATTTGACCTATTGATATACATATTGATGATGACAAAAATATAAGTGATGTCATAGGCAGGCAAACATTTATGCTTTCCCTTGACTTTTGTAATTTAAGCTTTTCTCTTACATGCAAGATGATGATAGCAATGCTTGCAGAAGAACAAGAGGGAAGAAGGAGAAAAGTGGGGAAGAAGGGACAGAGGGGGTAAAAGAAGAAAAAGACCTCCTCTAGTCATTTATCAGATGTTATGAACCCCACACAGAATACAGCATCATCCGAACCATTTTGCCAAGGCAGGAAGCAAAGGTGGAATAGGTTCTGGAAGGAAGCCCACTGGAAGGAAGCCATCATAATAAATCTATGCACAACATCAAGTACAACTCTTTTGAAGTTTCATTTGGATGAGGCTGCTTTCTATGGCAATATGCCCCTCCTCCCGGTCTCAGAGTGAAGGGAAGTGGTTTTCAGCCCTCATCATTTGTCCTCTGGCCCTGGAGCTTCAGTGAGAACAGATTTTTCAAGTCAAAGAGGAGGTTAAAAAGAAGCAACAAGGCAACAGTCTCCTCACAGAATTTTTATTTTTATTTATTTATTTGATTTGTCAATTTCCAGCAGTTGCATAAACTGTTCCGGACTAGCAGGCTCGAAGCCTGCAAACCTGATTGGCCCGCGGATAGCCGATCATGATTGGTCGCCATAGACTGATGCGATTGGCCAGTAAACGGGCTGCCGCGATTGGCCCTGCCAAGAGCGGCAAACTCAAATCGCCTTCATTGGCTGCCTAGCCGCAGCCAGCCCTATATAAGGGGCTGCTGCGGCTGGGATAGTTCGCTCAGATCTGAAGTCACTAATAAAGAGCTGTTGTTGCTATCTGAGTCTTGCCTCCGTTCTTGAACCATCCTCCCAGATCTAACATAAACCAGGAAAGATTATCATTTTCCCAAGTGCTGGGAGAACACTACAAGGAGGATATGCAACAAAGTGCTCCCTTATCACTTCCTCAAAGGGTCCTTTGGCAATAGAAAAGCTACAATCAGATGAGGTGGTAATGTTTGAGCAAAAGCGTCTTCTCCTGTCCGAAAGCAAGAGAAAACAGAGAAGTTCTCAAGCAAATCATGTGACCACCTCTCTTTGACACATTCAGAGACTGACTGCCATTTGGATTTTCAGCTTGTAAATTCTGTCAACACCCACACATGAATTACATACATGGTCTCTAGGCTGCAAGCAATCCCAGCCATCTGTTGAAATGGCAGGATTCCTGTCTCATAAGTTGGCTGGAATGTTTTACTTGGCTGCAGAAGATCTGTCAAATCATAATAGTCCTGTGGCATGAAAGCATATTAATTGAATGAAGGCTGCATCTCTTAGAAGAAGGGCCTTGCTTTGACAAGGGGTAGGGTGGGGTGATGAGGACATATGTTAATACTAATATCTCAGTAATGTTGCAAGGCTGCTTAGGAAGAAAAAAAGCATTCAGTTAAAGGGAATTGTTGAAACTACTTCATATGGAAATGAATTATTTATATTGTGTGCTGATATTTCAAAATAATATATACACACACAAATTCACACCCACACCCACACATATATTATCTCCAAGTAGCATTCCTTATTTCTAACATTAAAGTTCCAACATTAAAACAAAAACAAGGTTTCATTTCTATACTGAAATAAAAGTATTTGTTTATAAGTGATTTTAAAAAGTTCTAACCAGATGGTTCCACAAGAAACAGAGGGAGAAAACAATCAAAATGACTTGATGAGCTTGTACTTCTATAATATGATGTTGAAAGAAATATCCTTCTGGGTTCAGTTCCAAGTGGGGTTTTAAACCCTCTGTTGGGATTTGAATTTGAGCTTGTATTCTGATTGGTTGTCAGACTCCCATGGGCAACTCTGTAGGCCAGTGGCCCCCAACCTTTTTTGTGCCACGGCCCGGTACTGGCATCACAAAATGATCCGTGGCCCGGTACCGGCAACAGCACACATGACAAGGCAAGGCGAGCCGAGCGACCCCAAAGCAAGAGCCCCCTTTTTCGGCTTCATTTGTTCAACTAGAACCCATCCGACAAAGTGGAAAACTTGTCCTTCCACTAAATCCAAATTAAATTTGTTTTCGCTCAGTTTTTTTTTTTAACAGCGGCACCCCATCTGACCCCCCCCACCTCACGGCGCTTACCCACCCGCTTGCCTTGCAAGGAAAAGATTCTCCCTCAGAAGCGGTGCAACCGACTCCCTGATATCCTCCTACACGGCCATTTGAATTTAATTTTGCGCCTGGAGGTCACGTGAGCGACAAGGCCCTGCCCGATTAGTGCAGCTGGGAGCTTGAAATTAGTCAATCAGGAAGCAACAAAATGTTACTCGGCTCACTCTTTCTGACCAGGGCTCAGCAGCCTGTGTGGTTCTTTTGAAAAATGCGTGCCGGCTGTTACCATTCCCCGTCCCCCCACACTTCCCTCAGGGCTAACCACCCAGATTGGCTATTTTTTGCATATAAAGTTTTGCGTCTGCCTATACCCTGGTCCTACCTCTCTTTGTTTTTTTGTTCTGTAATTTGTGAGTTCCTTTTTGGGGGAAAGAATGCCTGCTGTAGCAGAACTTTATGCAGTTCATTGTTTGTATTTTCATTTTGGGAGAAAGGAAAGAAGAAAAATTGGAGTCTTTTAAAAAAACTTTCTCATCGAAACAAGATGGCGGTGCCCAGCAAACCGGCGGCCCGGTAGAAAACGTTCCACGGACCGATACCAGTCCGGGGACCGGTGGTTGGGGACCCCTGCTGTAGGCTGTCCTGAGTTCCAGGCTTGGTCTAGCTTGCTGGATGATTTATGCCCTTAAAAGGGCTTTTGACAATTGTTATAGCTTTCCTTGGAGATCTTTCTTATGTAAAGTATTCTGGCCCAGGCCTTAATGGCCCACCCATTAACAAAGGTGGGGGTGAGATTCTGCTTCTGGGGTGAGTTTCTGCTTCTGAGTTTCTACTCTTTTTAAAGGAAATATTCTGCCTTTTTAATCAGTCCTAGGCTATTTCAATTTTCTAGGAGAGGAGTGGGTGCTAACTTCCTACAATGGGTTCATGGTTTCAGCCAATTAGTATACACATTTATTTTAAAATTATGTATGTGAAATAATAAGCTTGCATGTTATTGGCCCCGGCTTAAAACTCAAAATATTGATGGTCATTTAGGCATCAGAAATCCTGTAAATATGTACCTTGCAAAAAAAAGTCATTTTTTGTGTGCATTTATGTAAGTTATTCATCTGATATTTTCTATATTACAGATAAATTGATATTTGCCAAGTTTTGATAATTCACTGCAATATATACAACTAGCTCGATACCTATGCTTGGCTATGAAACTATCTGGTTGGGCTTAGTTTTGGGGGTGGAAAATAAGGTGAAAAAAATCTGCCTCTGCCTACCAGCATCCATTGGTATTCATCTGGCTAGTGTCCTGTCATTGTGTGAGAGAGTTGAGGGCTGTTTGGAAAGTGAAACAGTATTTGCTGTGTGAACAAGAAGACAGCAAGAAGCCTGGGCATTGCTTAGCTCAACTGTTCTGTACTGAAGATGGTTGTTGCTGTGAAACTAAAACTGCAACTGAAACTCCTCTCTTGTGCTTGTGTCTTGCATTTGAAACAGATTTCTTTTCAGGTAGGGAGGGAGAGTAGGACTCCTTAGCATCAAAGCGTATTAATAATAATATACAAAATACTAATGATCTGATGGTCAATTCGAAAAATCCTTTCTTAGTGAGCACCTAGAAGCCAAGAGGAACATACATACCAAATTTCAAGTTTGTAGGCTTTACGGTTCTTGAAATTTTGTGATGATGCATGAGTGGTATTTTACTTTTATATATATAGATATACACAGTTCATTGCAATATATAAAGCAATATATACAATATAAACTTTACTAAATAGAATATTGGATTGATTATTGTGTACAAAAATTTATATCCATGAAACTATGTTTCTTAACAATTTATGAGCAAGTGTAGACTAGTAGACAAATCCTTTTATGTGGGGTATTTCATCACATTTGGATCACATTTAGATATATTCCTTCTATCCTAAATGTTGATTTTTTTTTCAACAGAATTTGTAATTTGCAAATATAGGATACACAATTCATTGCTTTGTAACTTGTTTCAATTGTCTGAAAGATTCAGTAATCCCCTTTAAGCAAATTTTGAAGAAACAAGAGGCTGTAGGAGGGAGAATCAACCTCCTCTCCCAATTCCATTGAAGAGGGAGCTCTGCCAGCAGAAAAGGACCATTAAATTCCATCTGAATCACATCAAGAGTGTATTGTTTTCATACACAGATGCAACAATAATAATTGCCAGAGATGGGAATTAAGGAATTGAAAACTACAGCAAACATCAAATGCTAAAAACTGGAAACTAATGATGAGGCTTTGGGGAATTCCTAAGATGTCTTCTCTTCTTTGAGACCATGACCAAGTATATCAAACCCAAATTTGCTCTCAGGTATCTGTTAAGCCTATGAAATGTGGGTCCCTCTCAAGATCAAATCAAATAGCGTATCAAAAGAACCATTCGGTCTGTAACAGCACCTCAGATTTAGCAGCAAGATGCTCCATCTCGAAGTTTCCAAGCAAAACATCAAAATAGACTTCTTTGCTGCCACCAAAGATCTGGTGCAGAGGTTTGCTTTGCAGGTCCAAAAAAACCAAAAAAACCATTGAAGGTCTTTGAAGCATTTTTTTATAATTCATCTAAGCTGTCATTAAATGCCAAAAAAGCATTTCCATTAAGGCATCATATTCTATTAGTCATGTAAAACTGGAGACATATGAAATCCATTAACATTCCTAATTTTGGTTTCAATCCTGTTTATCTCCTAGAAAAAGCAGAATTTTTAATTTGATTTAATTCTTACCAGAATATGAACAAAGGAAATTACGACAAACCAGGAAAAATATTGTTGTGTTACATACAAAAATATGAAGAACGATCAGAATCTAGCACGAGACCATTTTAGAATTAAAAAAGAACAGAGAATTTAAAAAGTGTGCTAAGAAATCTATATTCATTGTTTTTACCCTAAAAAGTATATAGACTTTTATGAACAATGTAATCTTTTTTTTAAAAAATAATCTACCTCTATTTTTTTAAAAAAAAATCACCTCCATTAAATGAGAACACAACACAAACATTTTGGGGGAACATAAATTTTCTTTGTGCCTGTGTTCCATTATTGCTGTTTGCAAGCTCACTTCACTGCTGCCAATTCATTCCATGGCAATCATTCCATGATTTTGCCAGTTTTCACCCATGAAAATGTATAGCAGATTTATCTGACATCCCTAATCCTTAAGATTTGACTAAAACAGGACAACAACTAGGTGTGTTCTAAGATTGATAGCTGAGCCAGTTTGTATAGCCCAGGCATCCTCCTGGTACTAATAATTATTTGCATATGGATGTCAAAGATTTGAACAATATCTTAGTGAAGAGATTGGACAACTATGTGTGTGAAATGATATAGGGCAGTAGTAGCTAACCTTTTTGGGCTCCTGTGCAAAAAATTGTGTGCGTGCTTGCGTGCGCATACTTGCATGCTCGCGTGCCAGCACTAAGAAGGCAATGCATACAGGGGGGGGGCTGCCCCCTGCACAAGAACGTGCAATTCCCCTGCCGCTCCCTTACCTGCACTGTGCATGTGTGTGCCTCCCAGCTGATTTTTGGCCCATTTGAGGCCTTTTTCAACCTCCCAGAGGCTCGAGGGGAGCCTCTGCAGCCTTTGAAGGCCGAAAAACAGGCCCGTTTCATCACTTCCGGTATATCCGGAAATACCGGAAGTGATGAAACAGGTCCAGCTGAGAGGCACGTGCATGTGCAGTGAGGTAAGTTTGGCTGGGGCTCGAGTGCCTGCACAAATGGCTCTGGGTGCCACCTGTGGCACACGTGCCATACATTCACCATCATGGATATAGGATTTTCTGCTCTACCAGGCGTTTGGACTAGAAGACCTTCAAGGTCCCTTCCAACTCTGTTGTTCTATGTTCATTGAGGAATGTACAGAAGTGTGCAAAATGGAGCAGCCAAAATGCCAATTTAAAATGCAGCTTATCTTCTGCCATCCATCCAAAGCATCAAGTTGTCAATTTTCAAATGATGTAGCAGAAATTTGAAATAAGCACTTTGGTGAATGATAAATTGTTCTTCTGAGGTCAGCAGAAGAATGACTGGTAGAGTATTATCAATCTTTTTAGATCAATAGGATGCCTAAAATAGGACCAAATGACTAACAGTGTAATTCTGTACTCAAAAGCAAGTCCTGCTAAATCCAGTAGATCTTTCCTCATGATATGTATACTTAGATTTGGTAAATTTAGGTCTCCCGGGTTCTGTAAAGCAGGAATTGAAGGCACACTTTGGGCTTCATTTTGGCTCCTTAGTGGGTGTGTTTCTATTTTTGTTTTCATTGGCAAAGGCTAAAAGAAGCTTTTCTCAGTGAGGAAAAATTACAGGAGAGGAATAATTTAATGGCTATTTGCAGACAGCTTTTGGGAAATAGTGCATAAATGCGCTAAGCCTCCTGAAGCTTATTGCAGTAATTATAATAATTGTACCAAAGCAGGAGGAAAATAATGCTGCCAAGGACAGGATATTCTACAAGCTTTTTCTATATTCTATAGTCCTATATTCTATAAGAAAGATCACTCAAGTGACCACAAACTGCAGATTGGACATACCACTTAATACGTTTTCTCCTTTTTCTATTCCACCTTTAAGTGGAATACAAAGAAGAACATCAGGTGTGCATTTCTTTGCTGTTATGCCTGCTATCCACAAAGGGAAAAATTTACAAACGCAGAATCATAAAACCAATGCCAAGCTAAGAGCAATGGCAAGCAGGAATGTGTGAAAGCACATATACACAAATCACAAAAATATAAAACTAAGCAACAGCAGCATAAAATGTTTTAAATATGTCATTTGTTTAATAATGAAATGGTGATTTAGACATGGCTTAAGCAGCTTCTCTTTCCACATTTGTTTTAGCTATGGTGCCTGAAATCTTGGCCAATGGTATTGGAGCTGATGGGCTGTGTTATGTCCCTGGAACTTGCCAAAGTCCCCACCCAGGTCCGTTCATGCTGCGGGGGCGTTTGCTGCCCCTTATTGGCTGGCCTCCCTCAACAGCCGGCTATAAAAGCCAGCTGCAGGGTCCGGCCAGCCGCTGATCGCTGTGAGCCTGCTCCAGGCAGGGCTAACACGTTCAGTCCTTTATTGTTACAATAAAGTCTTGTTGCATCCTAGCCCTGGTCTAGCCTCTCATTGCTCAACTACAACACTGGCGACGAGGATGGGATGGCTACCAGAGGCAATTCGCAACAGCTGAAATCACTAAAACCGCTGAGCCGCAGCCGCGCCGCCGGAGAGCTCGGTCAGCAAGAGCGAAAGTAATAAGCGTCTGTAGCTGCTTGTTAGCAAGCTACAGGGGAAAGTGAAGCGCTGCGAGCCGCAGCCGCTCAATACAAAAGAGCGCGAAATTCAAACGGCTGTCGTTTGGATTTCTTGCCGGAATACAGCGCGGTGCTGTTATTCCGAGTCACTGACACTTACGCAAGCACGAAATTCAAAGTGCTATCAGAGGCGGCAAGCCATCACTGCCTACGCTCTCCAGGAGCGCGAAATTCAAAACGCTGCCAACAGCCGTTGCAGCTTTAGCCACAATTGTAGCCCAGAGAGAGAGCAGAGAGGGTCTGTGGAGCCTCTCCAGAGCTGTAGTCACTAGCCTGACAAGAGCACAAAGTGCCATTTTGTTGTCCCAGAGATTTCTCAACAGCTTAACGCGCAGGAGTCCTCATCATGAACTCCAACCCAGCCTTCCCACTGTTCAAGCCGGAAGAGGAGAAGTGGGAGTCATACAAGAATCGTTTTAACCACTACATCGACGCTATCGGTCTGGCTGATGCTGGGGAGCACAGAAAAAAGTCATTCTTCCTCAGTTATTGCGGAGCCATCGTTTATGATACCGCCACAGCACTCGTCGCTCCACATGAGTTAAAGAATGTCCCCTGGGCAGAGTTGCTAGAGAATCTCACCAATCATTACTCCCCCAGACCATCACAAATCGCGAGGCGTTTCACCTTCCGGATGAGGAAGCAAGCGGAAAAAGAAACCATCAACCAATATATGGCCGCCTTGAGGACTGCAGCCCTCCACTGCGGGTTCGGGAACTATCTTGATGACATGCTCCTCGACCAGCTCGTCTGCGGGGTCAAAGACCTTCACCTCCAAAGGCGACTACTTGCCAGGAAGGACCTCAACCTATCCCAGGCCGTCGAGGAAGCCTTGGCAGCAGAGCTGGCAACCCAGTCAGCCACTGAAATTCAAGGCCCCATTCCTAAACAAAGCTGCGCCACCGTTCATTCAGAAGAGGTAGTCAACGAAGACTACCCTAACGATCAAACAGACATCCACCGCCTCACCTATGCCAAACAACCACAGGCAGGAGCCAGGCAAGAAAGCAACAGCGCACCCAAACACATCATCCTGTGCCTACCCTGTGGCGGACCTCACTCAAGAGCTACGTGCAAGTTCAAGGGTGCCATCTGTAACCATTGCCACAAAAAGGCCACATCGCTAGAGTCTGCCAGGCCGCGCACAACTCAGCACAAAAGGTTCCTTCCTTTTCCCATTCTGGGCCCCAAAGGCAAGTACTAAATTGTCACACTTGCTACCATGCTAACCACACCTGTCACTCTATTAGTAAAATAACACTCTCCATTTTATTAGAAGGTAAACCTTGTCGTATGGAGGTTGACACGAGGTCAGCGCTCTCAATCATCTCTTGGAGCACCCTCAAGAGAATCCAGCCCAGACTATCCAGAAACCAGCTCCAGAAGTGCCAGATCTCCTTGAGGGATTATCAGGGAAAAGACATTCCAGTACTCGCAAAGGCAAGTTCCTTGTTAATTTTAAAGCTTTCAAAGGCCACCTGCCTCTAGTGGTAGTTAACGCAACCTCCCAGTCTTCTGGGGCTTGATTGGTTCCCCTACCTCGGCCTAGGGTTAACAGGAGTCCATGCTGTCTCAGCTTCTGACACTGACTCCTTATTCACTGACTACTCAGACGTATTCAGCAATGAGTTAGGGTGTTATAATGGTACCCCCATCTCATTTGCAGTTGACCCCCAAGCGGTTCCAGTCCGGCTGAAACCGCATAGAGTCCCATTCGCCATTCGGCCTAAACTGGACGCAGAGCTCGATAAATTATTAAAGCAAGGGGTCATTGAGCCGACAGACTTCGCCAAATGGGAGACGCCAATTGTCACACCCCTTAAAAAGGATGGCAGCCTGAGAATTTGTTCAGATTACAAAACAACAATCAACCGCTTTCTACAAGTTAGCGCGTACCCAGTCCCGGTCATTCAACATTTATTGCATACCTTTGAGCCTGGCAACATTTTTGCCAAATTGGACATGTCACAAGTGTATCAACAGTTCCCTGTTGACAACCAAACAGCCGAACTGCAGACCATTGTGACCCACAGGGGTGCTTTCCGGTGCAAGCGTCTCCAATTTGGCGTAAGTGTTGCCCTGGGCATCTTCAATCCCTCATGGAGCGTATACTTCAGGGCCTCCTGGCGTAGTGCCCTACTTCGACGACATATTGGTCTCGGCCAGGGACAGACCCCAACTCTTCCAGAGAGTCAGAGCAGTGTTAGACAGGTTCAGACAGCATGGCCTCAAATTAAAAAAGGAGAAATGTGCCATTGCCACTAGACAGGTGGACTTTCTGGGCTATAGAATTGACGCCTCAGGCATTCACCCCCTAGAGTCCAAGGTCAAGGCAATTCACGAGGCACCCACACCAACCACTAAAGCCGAGCTACAAGCCTTTTAGGATTATTGAACTTTTATGCATCATTTCTACCTCACAAAGCATCAGTAGCAGAGCCTTTACACAGGCTCTTAGATAAAAAGCACCTTGGCACTGGGGACACAAGGAAGACACCGCTTTTGCGCAGTCAAATCACTGCTCACATCTGGCGCGGGTCCTTATTCAATTTGACCCACACCTTCCACTGGTACTAGCCGCGGATGCATCCCTTTTGGGATTGGTGCCGTATTAAGCCATAGACTACCCAACGGCTCCGAGGCACCAATCGCTTTTTTTCCAGAACGCTCTCAGCGACAGAGCGTAACTAAAGTCAGATCGACAAGGAGGCTTTAGCCGCAGTGGCCGCGATTAAGAAATTTCATAAATTCCTGTTTGGCCACAACTTTGAGCTAATCACGGACCACAAGCCTCTCCTGGGTCTTCTTTCTGGAGACAAGCAGACTCCCCAAGTGTTGTCCCCCAGAATGACGAGGTGGACCTTGTTCCTGGCGGCCTATTCGTACAAGCTCATCCCCGCCCAGGAAAAACGTTAAGCCACGCAGAGACGCCCTCAGCCGCTGCCCCTACCAGCTCCAGCGGAAGACCCGGCACCAGTCCATGCCATCTTCGATGTCACCGAGCTCGACCTTCCTGTCACCGCCCTCGACATCGCCGCCAAATCCAAGACGGACAAAACCATCGCCCAGGTACTGGACTGGGTGAGGAGGGGTGGCCGGGCTCTAACCTCGCAGCCGAATTCACACCTTTTAAGACCCGTCAACAGGAACTGTCTAGCATACAGGGCTGCCTGTTGTGGGGCACCCGGTTGTTATTCCGGCCTCACTTCGCACACCAGTCTTAGAGGCACTACACGAGGCCACCCGGGCATCGTCCGGATGAAGGCGTTGGCACGGAGCTACGTCTGGTGGCCTGGCTTGGACGCACGACATCGTCAAGTGGGTAAGCTCATGCCAACCCTGCCAGGAATCCAGACCATCCCTCCAGTCACCACCCCCACAAAGTGGGAGAGCGCCACGCGCCTTGGTCAAGGCTACACATTGACTTAGCGGGTCCAATACACGGCAAAACCTTCTTGGTGGTCGTGAGACTCATACTCTAAATGGATTGATGTGGCCCAACTATCCACGACCACCACGCTAGCAGTCACCAAGGCTCTAACTCGCCTATTCGTAACACACGGGCTACCTGATACCATAGTTTCGGATAACGGCCCCAGTTTGCCTCAACAGAATTTAGCCGTTTTGCCACAAATCTTGGCATCCGACATATCTTCACGGCTCCCTTTCATCCTGCCAGCAACGCACTGGCGGAGAGAGCCGTTAGATCCACAAAAGAAGCGTTAGCCAGATTCAGCAAAGAAGATTGGCATCACAGACTCTCCTGTTTCTTGCTAAGCCAACACTCGACCCCTTGCATGGTTACCAACAAATCCCCTGCTGAACTTCTGATGGGTAGACGCCTAAGAACTGTATTGGATAGGCTCCACCCTCACTATTGCCCTGACACCCTCTTGCTTCAATGACGGGGGTCAGAGATTTTGTCTTGCAGGAACATGTATTTGCAAGGAACTATGCCGGAGACCCACTTTGGATTCCAGGAGTGATAGTAGCCATCACCGGTCCCAGGTCGTACCGAGTCCAGCTGGAAGATGGCCGCATCTGGAGAAGACACCTGGATCAGCTAAGGAAGCGACAGGGTACCTTTGCCAGTGCCGGATCGTGGGCTCAGGTCGACCCCAGGTGCCACACCAAACTCTCATCGAAGACCATGCCAGAAGCTCTTCGCCACCACCCCGGACCAAGGAGCAGGCAGTAGACCGGGACTGCCCGATGGGTCCTCCACCTGAACCAGCAGACGGGGCCACGACATCGCCGACCAGAAGCACTGCACGGTACCAGCGCAAACCTCAGAGCGAGGCTGCACCCCATCACCAACCCTAACGGTTTCCTTGAACTCTGAGACACTTGGTAACTCACCGGAGTTACGACGCTCGGGCGCCAGCACAGACCGCCCGCTTATTTAAATGACTATGCGTTTTCGCATCTGGGGGAAGGGTGTTATGTCCCTGGAACTTGCCAAAGTCCCCACCCAGGTCCGTTCATGCTGCGGGGGCGTTTGCTGCCCCTTATTGGCTGGCCTCCCTCGACAGCCGGCTATAAAAGCCAGCTGCAGGGTCCGGCCAGCCGCTGATCGCTGTGGCCTGCTCCAGGCAGGGCTAACACGTTCAGTCCTTTATTGTTACAATAAAGTCTTGTTGCATCCTAGCCCTGGTCTAGCCTCTCATTGCTCAACTACAACAGGCTGAGTAGTCCCAAACTATCTGGGACAAGAATTTCATATATAAAGCTTCATCTGTAGGAGCGTTATCAAGAGCTCTGCCTCTGCAGATAAGAATAGGCTTTTAAAGGGTACAGATACTGAACTGAAAGGACAGGTAGGTTTGTGTCGTGGAATTGTGTAGTAGGATAATGTTTGTGAGGATTAATCTATCTTCCTTAAACTCCCCCATCAAACTATGAAAAGGTGACTTACAAGAGCTGCACAAAGGCAGACTAATACTTTTCACTCCTTGTTTTCTTGTTTTCAAGCTGCTTTAGTGTAGCAACAGATATGAACTCTGCACTGCAGGTGCTATCCATCCTGTTCAAGTTACATCTGGAAAAATACAAGCTGTTAAAATCTGAGGCTAGTCACAATGGTTTTAGTTCCCCCAAATCCATTCTTTGCTTTGAAGGTCCATCTGAACTATCCCCATGGAAAGAATGAAATTTATCTGTTGGTCTGGCTAAGACTGAGCTGGCTTCTTTCAGGCAGCTAGCTTTGATCTGAAATAATGTATGATCATGTCTCTCCTCCTAGGAAAGCTTTCCTCATCACTAGAAATGACTGGTAAAGATGAGATAACCATGCAGCAAAAATAAAACCAAGGTGTAAAGCACATGAAGTTGCATGAGACGGAACACCTAAAGACATATAAATGGACACTTCATCGAAGTAGTTCATGTTTCCAACAGTAATTGACACATTTTCTCAGAAGAATGTTCCATGGATCTTGGTGTGCAAAAAGATCAAATTAAAATACTAAGTACAGTTAGTTATGTTCTACATTTTCCTCCTTCATTATTGACTGAAATCAGAAATATTGAATCTGATTCCTTTTTTATCACTTGTTTAGTTTAGTTTAATTTAGTTTAGTTTACTTTACTTTATTGTCATTGCACCTCGTACAACAAAATTAAATACCATCTTTAGTGCACATTATGACTATGAAAATAAACACAAACACACATCCTTCACATTCTATACATTGAATTGAAAACCCCTGATATTGCATTAATATTGCATGATACAGTAGAATTCAATAGAGTTACTGCCCTGGGATAGAAGCTGTTTTTCAGCCTATTTGTCCTTGTTTTTATTATATCCTGTAGCATCTGCCAGATGGTATTGTTAGTCCTCAATATACAATTGTGATTGAGTCCAAAATTTCTATGGCTAAGTGGGTTTTGCCCCATCTCACGACCTTTCTTACCATAGTTGTTAAGTGAATCACTGTGTTGGTTAAGTTACACGGTTGTTAATTCAATCAGGTTTCCCCATTGACTTTGCCTGTTAGAAGGTCTCAGAAGCTGATCACTTGACCCAAAAGCACTGCAACCATCATAAATATGAGTCTGTTGACAAGCATCTGAATTTTGATAATGTGAGCCCAGGGATGCTGCAATGATCATAAGTGTGAAAAACTTTTTTTCAGTGCCATTATAACTTTGAATGATCACTAAATGAGCTGTTGTAAGTTGAGGAGTAGCTGTACTGTAATCACACTGCAAATCCTGAGGACAGATAAGAAATGTGTTCTGCCCATAATTTTACATGGATTTCCAAATTTGTAGATCTTAGGTCTGTAAGTGAAACAGAGCCGAAGACAGACTTAAACAGCTTTTTACCAATAGGCTGAAACCTCTGTTGTTTTACAGGTTGAGTAGTAAAAGGTTAATTAATGATCCTTTTGTCTCATTTCAGGCTGGAAGATAATGCAGGGGCCAGTTCCCTTCACTTGATCTAGGCCAGGAATTTATTTATTTTTTTCATTACACTCAGGTTCACCTCCCAGATTTGGTCTGCCTGTGGCAGTACGTGAGCAAGAACTCCAATAAACTCCCATCTATTAAGCTTCATCCAAATCCAGGCTTTTACTTCCAAATGCCCCAGGCTTTCATGCCAGTTCTTCCTCAGTTCAAAATATAGTCCCTAATATAAACTAGCTGCTATTTATCAAAATGGAAATGATGAACTGAAGATGAACCATTAAGAAATGGGATTCTGGTGATCAGAGCAGCCATCTGCCATTATGGGTTGGAATTTTCCGCAGGAAACATCCACAATATAATTGATCCCTTTCACATTTGGATCCCATTGTGGAAGACATCATTGGAGGAAGATTCATTCAAGCAAAAGGTACCTCATGCCCAATAAAGCACCATTCAAAATGAATGGGTAAGGCTTCCCAATTAAACCACAGGGTAAATCTGAAATATTTGAAAAATATGAAATAATGAGCCTGAGTGGCACAGTGGTTAGAGTGCAGTACTGCAAGCTACTTCTGCTGCAGCCAGCTGCCTGCAATTTAGCAGATCAAATCCCACCAGGCTCAAGGTTGACTCAGCCTTCCCTCCTTCCAAGGTGGGTAAAATGAGGACTCAGATTGTTGGGGACAATAGGCTGACTCTGTAAACCGCTTAGAGAGGGCTGTGAAGCACTATAAAGCAGTGTATAAGTCTAAGTGCTATTGCCACTGCTATATTAGCAGCTTCAAATGAAAGAGCATCTTTGTTGAAAATTTGGGATTAGATTGAGGCAATCAATTTTAAATATTTGAAAAAATAAAGACTTTTGGCACTTCCACCTCTTTTTGACTTGTCAAGCAAGTTAGTTACTTCAGGCATTAGAAACTAGCAGATGGCAGAAGTGCCCTGAACTTATGAAACAAGAATGTTTTCCTCAGATATGGTGGTCAAACTGGTTCTATTGCTAGTCTTAAAAATTAGCCAATATTTCTGTATGGAATGGAAGAGGATGTCATCCCAGGTGGCAATCTTATCTTAAATCAACATTTAAACCAACAGAGGGAAAGAAACCCTCTGTTTGTTTGTCTGTCAGCCTGTCCCTGTGATGTCCCACAATTCTCCAGTATACAGAAATGGCAGGCTAGTTTTGAGGGGCATCAAAAGTAATCCAGAGAGAGCCACTACTCAGAAGTTACATTTACTTTCCTCTACAAGGTCCTCACCTGACATCAATTCAGTGACAATCACATTACCAACAACTAGGAAAAGTACACAGTTCTTAGGTTTTTTACTCTGGTTCATTTGTATTTACATACTAATGATCAGCAAAACTGCAGGATATGATAAAGTGCATATGTACTACAATGTAACTTAGAAGATTCAGTTTATCTGGCAGCATTCCATGGAAATAAACATACAAAAAAGCATCACTAATATCCAGCTACAGTATATACAATACAAGCCTTCAAACTATATCTGGGCAAAGAGCCATATAAAGGCTTTGAGTGGCTTGATGGAATTATTGTCCAAAATGTACTGTTTGGTCTCGGACAAAAATTAATATAGTTGTATGACATTATTAAAATTAAACAGATTTGAAATTATTCTTATTACTAGTATATAAGCCATTCGAACCATAATGTTCAAGCCATTATAGAGTATTTTTCCATTTGTCTTCATAAATTATGACATTGATTTGGAAAGAACCAGATAGTGACTCACATAATAGATTCTGGCCTGCCTGATATAAATTCCCACATCAAAACAGAATATGAATATATGGTTTATCTTAAATGGAAGTGAATTATGAGCCCAAGGCAAAGAAGCACTTAACCCTGTTCATAAAGGTGCATCCTCTCTTTTCTTAGGCATAAAAGGGTTAAGGAGCACCAATCTGCCTTAATATTGACAAAAGTTTCTAATCCAATTTGTCAAGCTCGGTCTGTGAAGAAAGGGTCTTGGACCAGCAATTTCATACCCTGGTGTAACTTGAAGTGAGCTGTCAGTTTAAATTAAGGCAAGGTATAGCAGGGCCAACCCTGCTTTCAGCTCTAAAATGTATTAAGCAAGAGTTTTACACATTGTACTGACTCAAATCTTTTATCTTGCTCTAGTTATGAACTAAAGATTCTTCGTGTTTTCTGTGCGATAGGCCATTTACCAAACAGTTTCAAATGGCATTATGAGGAAGACATATTGGTGCTAACTCACAGCAGCAGAAATTAGAAAGCCGGATGGTTAAACTAATTATTATAAAGGTATACTTGGCATTAAGTAGAGCAGAACTGAATGTTGTCTAGTTTGGAGGCCTAATCTAGAGTTCTGGAAATAAGTAACGTGTATACATCGGCCAGGAGATAAACAAGTCAGATTTGTTGTCCAGATCTGAAGAAAAAGTAAATGACTAAGAAAGCACTTTATTTTCCCAAATTATAGGAAAGTCACAATTGGTAATGTTTTCTCAGCCCAAGAGTATAAAAAGTGCAGTCCAACTTTATAAGGCAATAAGAGAGCCTCACAATTTGCAGAAATCAGTGTAAAGGTTTGTAATTTTCTTTTTTGTTTTGGGTTTTTTTCCCCTCCAAGTGTCTATAACTTTGCTGCTGGGGATAAAATGTGATTTGTGATACTATTATATTCCACATGGACATACCAATGCCACATTTCAAACAGATATTTGCAAGAAATAATTATGTCTCTTACAGAAATTCTGGAGCTGATCAGCAGGTGCTGAGTAGAGAGATAAGAGATGAATTTCTTGTCCTTTCCCATAAAATAAAGTAGTTTCTACTTCAGTTAAAACAACTGTTGTAGCTCAAAAAGCATCCTTTCTGCTCAGCATGGAAGATTGGTGAAGATACAGGGCTGAAATGTTGTTTAAAACAATAAAGATTTCTCACTTTACATCAGGATCTGGGATTAGCTTGCCCCCAAATAGCCTTATGATGAAGCAAATAGCCTGATGGGCAAGAATGATCTTTCACCTGAGGTCAGACTTGCCCATAATCAAATCAAATCCTTTCCTAAACACTTGTCATTTATGAGGAAATAACAAACTATGTGAAAGACTTGAATTACAGAATTGCAGAGTTGGAAGGTACCTTGGAGGTTTTTTAGTCCAACCTCCTGCTTAATAGGAGACCCTAGTTGGTTCTGGACAAATAGCTGCCTGATCTCTTCTTAAAAACATCCAGTGATGGAGCACCCACAACTTCTAGAGGCAAGCCATACCATTGATTAATTGTTCTTAATTGTCCGGGGTGAGAAGGGTATGCAGTCTGACAGAGAGGGCAGGGCGGGTGAATCGAGCCTTGGAGAACTTTTGCAAGGTAAAAGAAATGCATTTTGGAAGCAGGTCTTTTAAAAACTTCTCAATCCTCCAAGGATTCCCTATCGCTTTCTCCTTGTGAGTTAAAGTGCTGGAGTGAGAAGGAGTGCAGTCTGACAAAGGGGGTGAGGGAATCCACTCAAGCCTTGAAGAAATTTAAAGGAGCTGCTTCCAAAATGCTTGTCTGTTAAGTGCTGTGTGTGTGTGTGTGTGTGTGTGTGTGTGTGTGTGTATGAGAGAGAGAGAGAGAGAGAAAGAAAGAAAGAAGAAAGAAAGAAAGAAAGAAAGAAAGAAAGAAAGAAAGAAAGAAAGAAAGAAAGAAAGAAGGAGAGAAAGGAAGGAAGGAAGGAAGGAAGGAAGGAAGGAAGGAAAAAAGAAAGAAAGAAAGAAAGAAAGAAAGAAAGAAAGAAAGAAAGAAAGAAAGAAAGAAAGAAAGAAAGAAAGAGGAAGGTAGAGAAAGAAAGAAAAAAATAGGAAGAGAGAGAGAGAGATAACACTCTGTGCTATTATTTTTAATTGTTCCATTATTTATCACGCGTTAATATTTTACACTGTCCCTACTACACCTAGAGTGATTTTTCTGCCTTTCTTTTGCCCAGGGCTACCATATATTTTTCAGGGTTTACATGCATTCAATGTCAATAGTCTAGAGCATAAAATACATATGTGTTTAACAAGAGTTAAAAGGGACCTTGGAGGTCTTCTAGTCCAACCCCCAGCTCAGGCAAGAAAACTGAGGATGCAAAACTCTGAGTAGAAATCCTGGAAAAGGTGTCAGAATAATACTTAGAAGGGACCTTGGGGCGAACCCTGTACCATTTCAGAGAAGTGATTGTCCAGTCTTTTCTCAAAAACTACCAATGATTGAGCACCCAGAACTTCTGGAGACAGGCAGTTCCACTGGTTAATTGTTCTCACTCACAGGAAGTTTCTTCTTAGTTTTAGGTTGCTTCTCTCTGTTCAGTTTCCATCCATTGCTTCTTGTTTGCATTCTGCTTCTTCGGAAAATACATTGTCCCCCTTTCTTTGTGTCAGCCCCTTAAAAGCCCATTGCCTATCACAATCTTGAGTAAAGCATGGGGGCCATTTCCTCCTTTCAGTGGTCCATGAAAATACATCTATTGTATGCAGATAATAAAATCCAAAAAGGTGAACAACATTTTACAGAACTATAGATAAGTTGAGGCTGGGTGACAAGGAATGGCTGGGAGGGGAGGGGCCAGGTGAGGCACCCCTTGATGTGAGTGACATTGAGTTGGCCACGCCCACCCAGTCACATGACCACCAAGCCACACCCACCCAGTCACATGACCACAAGCCATGCTCACCAAATAAGCCACGCCCACAGAACCGGTAGTAAAAAAATTTGAATTCCACCACTGGAACAGTGGTTATGACCAGTCTTTGGAATTCCCTTTCCATCCACATCTCTTGCACATCCTCAATGTATGACATTATTTAGTGACGGAAATTCTGCCCTCAATTGCTGTTGTCAGTTGAGGGCTATCATAATATTTAACAGACAGACACATTTATTCTGGTTGTCTGACAAACAATACAATTAAAAATTACACATCTATTTCTCAAAACGTAGCACATTTCTTCTGCTTTATGTGTAAATTTCACCCACAAATGGTTGCCAAATATCTATATTTGCTTAGTTTTATTAAATGTATTTTTATTGGTCAATGAGTCAAATTTCTGTCTCTCTGTATTTAACAGTGTTCCTTTTCTATCTCATTAAAATTATTATTTGGTAAAATGTTTTATAAGGCTGCATCCAACTGCAACTTTTTGCCTTTCTTGAGAAATTCACCAAACAGCTTAACGTGCGCCTTTATATGTGTCCAGGATGCCTTGATGGGTGCAGCAACAGGGAGCTGATGTTACAAAATGAGGCTTTGAGGGACATTTCATCCCTTCCTGATTACAGGCAGAGAAAGAGAATTCTTTTCTCTTCAGCTTTCATGGGTATGATGAGAACCCTAGATGCCCTGCAAAAAAAATAAAGAAACCAACTTTGAGATGTGGAATATTAAGCTTAGCTTAAAATGCACTTGGAATGAAACCTATCTTTGACACCCTTCAGTCTCATCCTGCACAGTCATTCTCCTGTGAAAGGATCAGACACTTTCTTTTCCTTGTGTCCAAGCCTGGAATCCAATAAAAAAGGCCAGACAGTCAATGGAATGTCAAAGAAAATATATATATATATATTAACCCAAAATAACATTGAGTGATGGCCATGATATTCTGCTCCTCTGTCTCCCTTCTTATAGATTTTTAGTTTAAAGATTTAGCTAAAAATTATCAATAGGAGGAATGTGTTAGCTTATTATAATTGTTCCTGCTCAATCGGCATGAAGACGTTCCTCCTGTGTGCAATCCTTCCTCCCTTTCATATTCTGCTAAAACAGATGTTTCTTTATCTATAGTTAATCATAATGTCTATATAAATGAGCATTTTATCTTTTCTATACATGTCTTCCTATGCCTAAGAGAAATGTCTTCCTAAGTTTTGCTACATGATGTGCCCATTTATTTATAATGGCAGAAACCAGATTTTTTTTCTTTTATAAAATGACATTACTACTTCCTATACTATCTTTCATCAATTCTTCATTAAAACTTATCATAAATATGTAAGGAAAACATTATAACAGGATGATGCAAATTCTGGTTAGTTTCCCAGTCATAAAATGCAGACTATAAGCAGTCCAAAGTCTCTAGAAGCTAGAAACAGTGTTCAGATGACTTATTTCATCCAATTCTGGATGGATGCTAATAAACCAACTATTCTAGACACCCATTAAAGATGCCAGCAAATATGCACAATGTATTAGCACCAGCGCATTTGCTAGTAAGCCACATCCTGGTTAAATGCATTGTGTGAATTTATCTATTGTGAATTTATCTATTGTTCTATACTAGCAACAACCCTTTTCTAACATTCATTTGAACCCAGTGCAAAAGATGACCGGAGTTGTTACCAGTGTAGGTTGTGAGCCACAAAATCTAAGTAACTCTGCATTTGTTCATTGTTATCATGCCACAAAACATCTTATGATCCCTTGGATATATGCAAATAATCAATGAACTTTCAACAACTGCATTTGATCTCCAGTGCTACTCCAGTGCTATCATTTATATTTGACCATTGATGCATAATTGCTGACTTACAATGTTTGTTGGTTCATTTGTAATGTGAGGCACTTAATAGATAACAAGCAATGTTAAATTACATTTGACAGTTGACTAGTGGCAGACCTTGATAATATCTGGCTCCTTAAACTAATTTACTTAGATTGCGCTATGCAAATGTATTTGAGGCATGCTGTCTTGCCCCTGAAAATAATCTTCTATTTGCAGTTTAGATTAAATGAGCACCTCTGGTATGTCAGTATAGGTCATGTCTTCAGGATCCTTGCTCAATAAGCTAGCTGCTATACTGATACACAGTTGTGGTGCCTATTCTTTCATTGTAAAAATTGAGGTAGACATTTGAAAATGACTATGTAACATTCAGAGATGTACCAAAACTTTTTATGGCAGTCCAAAGGGCAAGGTACAAATAATGCAAATGTGACCTTTGCAAAAACAGATTGCACAAATTGAAAAAAAAGAAATCCTTCTAGCTCTCGAGGAGAGAGGGACAAATCTGATTTAACCTGTCAAACCCCGCAAGTCCCTTGGACTGCAAGGCAATCAAACCAGTCAGTCCTAGAGGAGATCAACCCTGACTGCTCTTTAGAAGGCCAGATCCTGAAGATGAAACTCGAATACTTTGGCCACTGAATGAGAAGGAAAGACTCTTCTCAGGAAAAGAGCCTAATGCTGGGAAAGATTGAGGGCAAAAGAAGAAGGGGATGACAGAGAATGAGGTGGCTGCATGGAGTCATTGAAGCAGTAGGTGTGGGCTTCAATGGACTCTGAGGGATGGTAGAGGAAGGAAGGCCTGGAGGAACATTGTCCATGGGGTTGCAATGGACTTCACAACTAACAACAACAACAACAAACCTGCCAAAGCTGTTAAAACACAATCATTCAAAAAAGAGGAGATGGAATGTAATTTTATGTACAAATCAACAATCACACATCAATAACAATTTAGCACACACACACATTAAATTCCCTCCCTCCCTCCCTCCTTCCTTCCTTCCTCCCTCCTTCCTTCCTTCCTTCCTTCCCTGCATTAGTTTTAAATTTCCTTTTAGACAAAAAGTTTGGACCCGGATATGTATGTTAATAGATATTTCTTCTACCTGTTTATATTGTTCTATGCAATTTTATCTAATAAACGTATTTGCTGCAAACAATTTCCTCTCATTTTTGTACATTATCTTGTTCAATATGTGAGTTTTTGTGTCTACATTTTAGTCCAAAATATGTATTTTGCAAACACATTTTGATAGGAGTGTACATTGAAAAACTGTGTAGGAGAGGATCTTACTATCGAAAATATGGTGTTCCTCTCCAGTTGTATATTGATGGAAGGCTGATAAAACAGAAAAGGAAACCAAAAACTTTCTGAAATATAACATTCATAGTGTGACTTTCATATTGGAAATTGCATAGAATTGTGTTTCATAAGTTATGTTTCAGGAGTTGTGTTTCAGTTCTGTCTTCAAGACTTCCAACTGCAGATTCATTAGATGATCAAAACAGAATCTGGGGGATGGATGAAAATAGCTGTTGTTGCTTTTGTGATTTCCACCTGTCAATGTCAAAGGGTTAAACAGAAAAAAAAAACCATGAAAATGGATAAAATAGCATATCATAAGGAATATTCTGATTTTAACCTGAAATAATTGTATAAGTAAAGTAAATTCATCTTATTTTGGAGCTAAGTGTTACATTACCTTCCTGATTTTCTCTGTAGTATTAAATATAATAAATGAGTCAGAAATTTAGCTGATGTTTTATATCAGCATATAGTTGATTAGCAGGTGGCTGGAAGAGAAGGAAACAAACAGTTCAGTTCTCATCTGTTTTCTAAGAAGGCACATGATGTTAAAAAAAACCTCTTTCCTAATAGTATAGAGCTTAGTATATAGGGCTGCATCTTAACAATGAACTGAGAGCACTATCAAAGTGAGAATAACAATAGATATGACATTAGTTGCAGGGGAGAAGGCATATTTTAGCTGTGTTTCCAAGCAGTGATTAAGATAAAGTCTGATCAGACTCCTGAGTGGAGAGAAATTAACTGGTATGCTTCTTTTTCCCTAACTGATTAATAGTAGATGCAGGAGACGATATAGCCTAAAACTTTACTAAGTTGTACAATTATTCCACAGACAAGTTTTCCTTTTTTCAGAAACATTAAGTAGTCCCCCCTCTTTTGCAGTTCCTAGAACTACCAAGTTTGTACCTATTGTGTGCTCTTGTATTGCTTTTTTAAAAAAAGTTTTTTCTTTTTTAGACAAACATAGACAAACAGAACATAAAAACATCAAGCCATCTTCCACATATGTACATACAGTGTGTCAGTTGGTTTACAAATTGTTTTGTGCATCCCCTTCATAGTCATCACTTACAATTACCTTGTATATATTCTCATATTGTCAATCAAATATTCCTAAATACATTAATATTATTAATCAATCATTTGATTATACTATTATTCATTCATATTTTGCAAGATAATCCATATTTTACTTGATTTATTTTATAACAATTCATATTATCATCCCAACTCTATCCTATAATTATATTATGATTAGGATGAAAATAATACATCTTTATATATTCTTTATATTCTAAAAATCTACATATTTCATCAGCATGTTTTATTGTCTAACCATTGATAAAATAAATCCCAAATCTTATAAAATTGTTTATTTTCTTGTTCTCTGATTGCAAATGTGAATCTACTCATTTCAGCACATTCCATTATTTTCTTAATAACTTCCTCCTGTATTGGTATTTTCTCATTTTTCCAGTTTTTAGCAAATACAATCCTAGCCACTGTTAATACATTTACAATTAAATATTTCAATTCCTTACTGTATGTTTCAGGTAAGATTCCCAATAAAAAATATCTCTGGTTTCAAGTCTATATGTTTTTTGTCATTTTTCCCAACCATGTGTGGATTTTAGTCCAATATCTTTTACCATCCGTACACATCCACCACATATGGTAATATGAGCCAGTATTGTGTGCTCTTGTATTGTTATGGTGGAAGCTGAAGTATTCATTGACAGGTGGGACATTGCAATGTATGATTTTATATACTATACTTAGATCGGACCGAAGGCGGCGTAGTTCTAGTTTTTTTTAGGTCTAGAATTTCAAGTCTAGTGGCATAAGGTATTCTGCAACGAGCAGAAGAGTAGAAAACTCTTGTGAAATATTTCTGGACTTTCTCAACTATGTTAATATCAGATACATAATGTGGGTTCCAGACTGGTGAGCTGTATTCAAGTATTGGTCTAGCAAATGTTTTGTATGCTCTAGTTAGTAGTGTGATATTACCAGAGAAAAAGCTACGTAGGATTAGGTTAACAACTCTTAATACCTTTTTGGCTATGTGGTTACAGTGGGCTCTAGCACTTAGATCATTTGAGATGAGTACTCCAAGGTCCTTGACAGAGTTTGGATAATCAACAAGGTCTTGGGCTTGTATTCTAAGTCTAAGGTTAAAGTCTAAGGTTAAAGTTTTTGGGGTTTGGGGGAAAAAAACCACAGAGTCAGGTAGAGTATTCCAGACATTGACCACTCTGTTTCTGAAGTCGTATTTCCTGCAATCAAGTTTGGTGCGATTACCTTGAGTTTGTATCTATTGTTTGCTCTTGTGTTGTTATGGTTGAAGCTGAAGTATTCATTGACTGGTAGGACATTGCAATATATAATTTTATATACTATACTTAGATCAGACCGAAGTTGGTGTAGTTTTAGGTTTTCTAGGTCTAGAAATTCGAGTCTGGTGGCATAAGGTATTCTGCAACAAGTAGAGGAGTGGAGAACTCTTCTTGTGAAATATTTCTGAACTTTCTCAACTGTATTAATATCAGATACGTAATGTGGGTTCCAGACTGATGAGCTGTATTTGAGTATTGGTCTAGCAAATGTTTTGTATGCTCTAGTTATAAATGTAATATGACCAGAGAAAAAGCTATGTAAGATTAAGTTAACAACTCTTAATGACTTTTTGGCTATGTAGTTAAAGTGGGCTCTAGCACTTCGACCATTAGAGATGAGTACTTTAAAATCCTTGACAGAGTTTGGATCATCAACAAGGTATTGACTATTCAGCTTGTATTTTATTTTCTGATTTTTTTTTTTTTTTTTGCCAATATGTAAGACAGAGTATTTATTTGTTGAGATTTGAAGTTGCCATTTGTTGGACCATTCTGATACATAGTCGAGGTCTTTTTGAAGGGTAGCAGAATTATCTGTGGTGTTGAATAGCTTTACATCATCAGCGAAGATAATGCAGTTGCTCTTGATATGATCACAGAGGTCATTTATGTAGAGTATGAAGAGAGTTGGTCCTAGAACACTACCTTGTGGCAGTGTTGACTGTTGACAGGTACAGAAATTGATAGGACGCTCCCAATTTTGACCATTTGTTGTCTGTTTGACAGGAATTCTTCTATCCAGTTATGCAGGTGTCCAGAGATACCATAAGATTTTAGTTTTAGGAGTAGTGTCTCGTGTACCATTGAATCAAAGGCTTTACAGAAGTCTATGTAGATTGCGTCTATTGTTTTCAATATTGCCTTCACCCCTCCCCCTTCCATGTACTCATATCCAATTCTCAGAAACTGCCAGGATAAGTCCTTGATGTTTTCTTGGCGAGGTTTTTCAGAAAAGGCTTGCCATTGCCTCCTTCCTAGGGCTGAGAGAAAGAGAGTAGACTAAGATCACTAAGAAGGCTTTGTGCCTAGACTGGGACTAAAACTCACAACCTCTTTGTTTCTAGGCTGATGGTGTCAAGCATGGGGAAATCAAGAAGTCCAGGCAGTTCAAAGTAATATAAATGTTTATTGCAAGTTTATGTTCTGTTCAAGAATCTAAACCTTTAACAGTCAAAGCAAATAGGTAGTAGATAAGAGTCAATAGAATTCAAGGTGGGCTGGACTTAGATCTTTTGTGGATGCTAAGAGACCCAAGACCAATGATGCATTTGAACCCTCTCTTGGGCTCAGCCTGGTGATCTCCTACGAATGGCTTAACCACTACTCCAAGCTGGCACTTAAGTGACTATTGATGTAAGCCAAATGCCTTTTAGCCCCAAGTGTTATTTGATGCATTTCTAACTGTAAATATTTATTATGATGACTTTATTTAACTTATTTTCTTGAAATAAACTGGTATAGAAAGTAATAGCACTGAAAAATAGATCCTTAAACAATGGGAGTGCATTTACTGAGTAGTGGTATCTTGGTACCCTACATTAATTGGTTCTGGGAAGCACATCGAGTACTAAAAACTATGAATGCCAAACAAACCAGGTCACTTGCGATGTGACTAGTGGTGGGATTCAATTTTTTTTACTACCAGTTATGTGGGTGTGGCTTGATGGGTGTGGCTTGGTGGGCGTGGCAGGGGAAAGATACTGTAAAATCTCCATTCCCTCCTCACCCCACTAACCTGCTTTCCAGCTCTGTTCTCCTGTGCAGGGCAACAAAAGAAGACCCAGCTGATTAGCTGGGACTTGGGAGGCAGAGAATAGATGGGGGTGGAGCCAGTCAGAGGTGGTATTTGCTAATTCTCTGAACTACTCAACATTTCCACTACCAGGTCTCCAGAATTGGTCAAAACCTGCTGAATACCACCTCTGGATGTGACTCTATTTTGGCCAGGAAGAATTATCTGTCTGTCCTTTTTCCTATGTCAGTGACCTTTCCAGCATAGTAAACATCCTGTCTGCCCTCTGTAGCTGTCCCCTCTTCCTTTTGCAGTACGCCAAATACCAAAGAAACTATGATTATTTTTATGACACAGTTTTCATTTTTTGTAGACTACTTTGGTGAGATGGGCAGCTATATATATGAAAGAAATTATACAGTGAAACCTTAACGCACAAGCTCCCAGTTCCTAGCCCAGTGCCTTAGCCACTACACCAATCCAAAATCAGGCATAAGCAACCAAATTGTAAATTGAGGATACCAGATCATATCCACAGCAAAGTTGTTTTGGAAGAAGAGGGAAAACCTTATTTTAAAATTGGAACACCCAAGGACATGTTTTAGATGCCTTGCCTTGGGATGGAGAAGAGACAAAGGCAGCTTCACGAGGACATGGCAGAGGTATGTTTATGCTATGGTTAAGAACAAGTGAGGAAGTGCCCTAAGAACTCTTTATTCCCAATAATTTTTATTGTCCTTTTTCACCTTTTACACATTTTAACCTTCATAGTAACAGTACTGTGCATTATTATAAACCAATCTCATATAAATATCTACATTTATATACATTCATATACATTTATCTATAATTTTCTTATCTCCATTATCCTTATTTCTATTGTTCAACCATTTATACCAATTGTACCAAATTTCATAATACTTCGACTCTTGTTTATCTTTTAATTTTAATGTCAATTTATTCATTTATTCAATCTAGAATTTTTTGAATTACTAATTCCACTGAAGGCATATTATTTTGTTTCCAGCATTGTGCATATACTATCCTTGTTGCTGTCAATATGTGTAATATAATATATTTAATCTTTTTCCTATATTTTCCCTTTAATGATTGCCAATAGAAACAACTCTGGTTTAAATTCTATTCAATCATCCACAATTTCTTGTATTCAACTCCATATTTTAGTCCAGTATTTTTGGGCTTCCGGGCATGACCACCACATATGATAGAAGGAACCTTGGTTCTATTTGCATTTCCATTCATGTTACGGTACATTTTAGCCAATCTTATTGATGAAATCCCAAGTATCTTTGTTTAGAGGTTATTCACACATCCATTATTGCCAGGATCAAAGCAAAGACAATAATACTGCTTCTACTATCTTTACAAAGAATATCTCTATTATAAAATGGAAATATTTTTTGTGTTTAGGTAAGAAGTCAAGATGACAAAGAAAAATGGAAACAGATAACCCCCAAATCAAAATTATACTTACAATTAATAGCAAAATTAAGATAAAGCTCCTACAGAAATAGTAGCAATCACAAGAAAACAATGCAATAATTAAGTGTAGATAGCACCCTGTAGCAAAAGGAGAAAACATATCAACTATATTGGCAGTGAAAACTATAACTTACTTTTACAATATCTGTATCACATGATAAAAGATCTTTATGTGCATCTGTCTGTATATAGATTTTGATTACATAGAAAGAATCAATAGAGACCTGCAATTGTCCTGCACTTTATCATTGCAAGATTCTTGCAGTATACGTCGGTTGCCTGGCCAGAAATACTCTAGAAAAAAATCATGCCAATACAAAGAAAAGAAAGTATGCTCCCCCCAGTTTTTGTTAGATGTTTTCGGATATTCCAGAACAAATTTGCAGAAGCAAACAGGCAACCCAAGAAAGAATCAAGAAGAAAGTCCTCTTGTGCAAGTAGAATTCAACACACAACAGATTGTTGGTAGTTTAGGTTGTTAAACTGACTGTTTTCTTTAAGAATAGGTGAGAGAGAGAGAGAAAGAGAGAGAGAGAGAGAGAGAGAGACAGACAGACAGACAGACAGACAGATGGAGAAAGAGAGACAGAGACAGAGACAGACACACAGAGAGATGATAGATGATATAGATAGATAGATAGATAGATAGATAGATAGATAGATAGATAGATAGATAGATAGATAGATAGATGATAGATAGATAGATAGAAAGACAGATAGATATTAAAATGTGCATTTTCTTTCATCAAAATACCCTTTTCAGGCATATGTATGATACTTTGATGGCACATGACATACAAATCAGGCCATTTTTTACAAAACCTAGAAAAAAATGGAGTTCCATGAAGTTGCTAAATTTCCCAGCTATAATCTCTTGCTTCTTTGTTAGCTAGCTTTGCTTTAGTTTCTATAGAAACAGGGGAAAGTAAAGGAGGAGGAGAAATTATTGAATAAATGTTTCCTAAGTGATGCGTGTTACTACTTTTGTTTTTCTTGTCCCTTGTCCTTGTCTTCTAAGATGATGATGAAAGAAGCTAGGACTTAAAAGAGCTTTGAACAAGAAATATAATTGGCATATTTTATATAGCAAGAAATTCCTTGAGTATTTAACTATAGCAGGGTCATAAATCCATCTGTGAAATTTATATTTATTATTGCTTATTATGTTGAATAGTTTGTGTAAACCAATTTGTGCTTGTGTGTGCATTTGTGTAGGTAAAGTTAAAATTTACTTGAGTTGGGGAAAATTATATGGATTCAACCATACCGGGTTTAGTTTTGGCAGTATGGGAAACTTTTGCATTGCCTTTTTTCCACTATCTTCCCGTCCCTTCCCCAGTCTCTAGTCTCATTTGTAACTCTGAAACTTCGTGATCGTCTCTCATCCAAGTGCTAACTCAGTCCAGTCCTATTTAGGCTTTAGGATCAACCAAGCTTCATAAGATACTGTCATCCAAATGGCCACATATTTGGATGAAATCAACTCCACAGGATTGCTATTGATTGTTTTACTTCATTTGCTATATTTTTATGCCACCCTTTTCAGATCTTTGCTTGTCTCTGACCCTAAAAGAGAGGGGCATCCTTCTTCAGCCTCAAAATCTAAAACAGATGAGGCAGCTGAGGGAAGAGGGAGAGCAGGAAGGAGAGTTGGTTTATAATATATTCAAGAATCAAATGAAAGGCATTTTAAAAGTTCAGGCTGGATTGGGGAGCTTTGGAGACACTCTTGCTTGTATCCCAACTGAGTTTCAGACCAAAGAGGAACTAAAGTGTCCTGCCCTCCACCTTCTCAATGCCAGGGCAATTTCAAAGTTGTTATTATTCTATCCTATACTCTATTTTTCTATTGTGACTATACAATTATGTGCCCTACATGTTTTTTATTTGAATAGTTTTCTATTTATTTAAATAAAACAATATTTCTATTCCTCCTTTATCATTTTTATAAACAAGTCATGGTGGTGAACTTGTAAAATACACCTTCCCTTCCTATTTTTCCCAAAACAAACCTGCGAAGGGGTTTGGGCTGAGGAAGAGTGACTGGCTCAAGGTCACTCAGCTGGGGTTCATGTCTAAGGAAGGACTAGAACTCACCTTCTCCTGGTTTCTAAGTTTCCAGCATCTTAACCACTACACTAAACTGACCCTTCATATTCTAGTACTATTACTTTTATACTATTGCTAGCAAAGAGCAATCTCTTCATCTTACAAACAATGGTGTGTCTTTAATTTCCCCATCTCTTTCTTTCTGGTATTTCTTCTTTTCTTCTTTATTAATAGGCAACATATAAAGCCCTTACACTTTCTCACATTTTGCTTGTCTTTGCTGCATTGAGCCTTTTCTTTTTCATCTGGACCATTCAGTCTCCTTTTTTACTCGGCTGTTTCCTTTGTTTGTTGCTGGCTGCAGGTTACCCAAAACATCCATTTCCCTTCCTTACCTGTTTCTGAGTTGCAGATTTTATAGGCAATTCTGCCTTGCTCATGATGGAGAGAAGTCTCAAATGGAAGGGAAGGAAAAAATAGCCCAGATGCCTACAATTTTTCTCTCAGCATCATGCTCTTCCACAGCAGTATAAGTGATTTTCTTTAAAAAAAAAGTTTAATAAAATACACAAAACAGGAAACATTGGCCTTTAATTGGCTCTTTACACATATTGTTGATTTAAAATTTCATAAAACAGGACTTTGTGGATCTGCTGGAATGGTTCCTCAGGAATACTTGTCCCATAAGAAAGTTTTCATATGCCTGTTCTTTACTATGACCTCTCCAAGAGAAGTCAGAATGCCTATAGATATGAAAAAAGGAATAATTAGGGTCAGCTACCTCCCATTTCTCTCATTCTTCTTCATGAATAATAATAATTTACAATTTAAACTCATAAATAATTTAAACTTGTATGCTACCAGACTCTAGGTGTAATTTGAGTTTCCTAAATATTGGCTAACAGCAATACGGACATCAACTAGTAAAATTTGAGCTGTTTTTCCAACCATTTTGAGAAATTAGTAGACTATTATGATGGGAGAAAAATGGCTCTCAGCTTTATTTCAAGTGCAAATTATATGGAAAAGGACCAGGAGAAGCTGAAAAGAAAGTAAAATACCTCTCTTCGTTTCACCCTTGAAGGTGAGAGGGAAATTTCACAAAGCAACTTCAAGGATGTATGTCTCTCAAATCTTTGCCAAAGTAAAGCGCACTTTGGGAGCTCTGCATACCCTGAATCATTATGAACTTTCAAACTTTGCATATTCTCTCTTCTCCTCTCTCTCTCCCAGTAGAAAATTAAAGCACAAATTGTCTCTTCCTGTAAAATCAGAAATGCTTCATTACATTCAATGAGATTCATTCCTAAATGTTGAATTGCAACTGGAACAGTTGTTGGTGATCTTTACTGGAACAGATTAAAGATCAAATGACGAAAAATCTCAGTCCAGCCCAACACTTCAACAACAGAATAATCAGAGAAGCCATAGAGATAGAAAAACACCCACACAGCATGAATAAACGAGATGATACCTCCCGCCGACCAGCCATTTGGAAACCCGCCCTCATGAACAAACGAGTACCTAACATGAAGAATGACACCAGACCCACACCCACGAGGGCCACACAAGATGCTACCACCACACTTCCACGTAGAAAGCAGACTCACACCCACACAGAAGATGGACACGACCATGGACCAGAAGCTATACCGCAGCTGCATCACTACCTGGTTCAAACCCCTCTGACCCATACATGAAACGAACTGACGCCCACCATGAAAATGTGGCACAACCACAAATGCAAAGCCAAACAACAGGATCACAGCTCACCAGACTAACCTGAGCACAACCAAGCCCCCACCTGAACAGAACACACCCCCACCCAATCAGAACACAGCCAACCCCCCAAACAATGAGAACACCCCCCAACCAATGAGAACACACCCCCACCCAATCAGAACACAGCCAAGCCCCCATCCAATCAAGTCACACCCCCACTAGCAGTTAAAAGGAAGAAGCAGCTGCAAGCTCACATTACTCCGAGAAGCACAAAGCTGAAGACACAAGCCTGAAGATGATGAATGAGACTTCATCGAAACGTCGCCTAGATACTTTCAATTTTATGCGGGAAAAATCCTGAATAACCAAAGATACATACACACACACACTCACACACACACACACATATATATGGAGGTTTAGGTGTGTTCGGGTCTTTTCCCATGTAAGATTAAGAGTATCTTGGCAACGTTTCGGCGAAGTCCCACTCACCATCCTCAGGTTGGTGCTTTCGGTTTCATGCCAGTGCAAGCAGTGCAAGCATGAAGCCGAAAGCACCAGCCTGAGGATGGTGAGTGGGACCTCACTAAAACGTTGCCAAGGTACTCTTAATCTTACACGGGAAAAGACTCGAACACACCTAGACCTACATACCTGTACCCATGAAAATCTACGAAAACAAACAAATATATATATATATATTCATAGATTTTCACGGGTACAGGTATGTAGGTCTTGGTGTATTCGGGTCTTTTCCCATGTAAGATTGAGAGTATCTTGGCAATGTTTCGACGATGCTTGGAAATATTTTAAGCCAGAAAGCCCTGTAAGATCTGGTCTGCTATGGATCATAAACCCCAATTATAAGGCCAGGTCAAAACCACTCCAAAGCTCTATAAGTAACAAGAATGAATCTTTATATTACCTTTTAAACTAAATGTGAAGATTGAATAAACCACTTGTTAAAATTCATTTAGCAATAGAAATTAAGAGTTTGAGCTACAATCCAGCACATACTTGCTAAGAAATCAACCGTTAAGAAATAAATTGGACATACTTCTGGAAAGATGGTGACATTCTGAGGGGGTGCAGAACATCCCCTGAACTTTTGAAAAACCAAAACAATATGATGAAGATGTTTCTTTTAATGTTCAACAAAATGTAAAGAGGCTTTATTACATTTGTTACAGTCAGTCTGTAAAATATGATGATCAGATTAGTCATAGATTCGGTTAAAAGTGGATATGAGTATTGGTTTCTGTTAATTGTATTCTTGCTGTATAGTACAGATTTCAGATAAACCTTGAGAAAAGCAATCACAGCAATATTTTTTTCTTTATTAACAGAGACTTTTCAAGGGTAGTCCTATATTTATGTTGTCCAATATAAATGAGAGCAACGAGCTTTAATTGATTTCTATGTGTAATTAGTTGATTCACATAAAATTCATTTAAAGCCTTACACTGGTGACTTCAAGAAAAGAATTTTTCCCCTTTAGGAAGTTGAAGAGTGAACTCACGATTATTCCCATTTGATGGAGCTAACATTATGGCACAGTTTCCCAGTATGCATATGACTAGCATACATATATCTGTATAGTATTTATTTCTTTGTCTATAGAGACACAGAACCCCACTTCTATCCTCTGTAGACATGTGTAAAAGAATGAGATGAGATCATAATCAAAAATAGATTCAATAAGAAATATTCCTAAATACAATTGGCCTACTTCTACAACCCAATATGGAAAATGGGCTAAATTGCTGCCATGCTAAAGCTTTGGCAAGCCAGATGATATAAGATCAACATAAGGGAAGAGAATCCCTGAACTTTTCTTAAACCAGAGGAAGCAGGAATAAGGTGTGGCAGATGAAAAATAGGGGCTTTAAGGGACAGGAAGACTCTTGCTTTAAGGACTGCTTTTGACTTGATGGTCATAAGTAGAGATAGTCCTCGAGTTACAAATGTAACAGAGCCTGCCTATTCCATTTGTAACCCGAGGATTTGTGGGAGTGAATCTCATATCTTGAATGTGATCACTCCCTTCTTTTGCCCATGCATTCATTAATCAAATACAAGGTTCATTAAGTGCACATGAGGCATTTCAGGGTGGTGAAGGCCTAGCCCCTCGGAAGGTCCATTTCAGCCAGAAATGTGCCAGGAGAGGACTCTGACCCTGGAATTATTCAATGATCCCAATACTAACACTACCAATTGTAGTCATTAAGTAAATAGAGTTCCAGTGTAGGTGTGCCTCAGTGGAGTAGAAGAAGCCCAAGCAGGTCTGGAATTTTCTGCATGCAAGTTGGATGAGGTGCTACAGTGTGGCATGAATGCAAGGAGGCTGGGAAAGAAGCCGCCATGAGAAAGAAGACTCAGTGGCCCCTGCTGTCAGGGTTCCAGGTAATAGATCCATAGAAAGAATAGTAAGCATAGAAAGGGTTGACACCAGTCTGACCCAGCAGCAGAGCAAAAAGTGCTAAACCCCAAGAAGTACCAAAGAGTGCAGGATGAAGCAACCACTTCCCCCAATGAAGGGTCAAATACCTGGAAAGTCTCAGCTTTGTTACAGGACAGAAAGGCAGGAAATAGGTAGGCCACAGGGATGGGGCAGCCATCAAAGCTGCTCCAATCCAAGCCTTTCTCCATACACAGTGACCAAACCAAACCACCCTTGCTGGTGGCTTCCTTCCACCAGTGTCTTTCCCTAACACAATAGTGCTCACTTTGCTTGTCATCTCACTGCTGGGGTTAGATTAAACCAATCTGCTTATACCGTTTAGGGCTCCAGATCCTACCTCTCTGCAGCTGCCAGGGACTTAAGAAGATGAGGAAGCTCCCTCTCCCCCAAGTGTCCCCATTGTCCTGCCAGCTCAAAAGAAAGAAAACAACCCACTGGAATCCACATGGAGAAGTGGGGAAAGTGGCACAGATGCACTTTGGGCTTTGGGGAAAGGGGAGACATATTGCACATACAGAAACACACACAAGTTCCTTCTTCAGCAAACTTCCCCCTTCTCCTCCCAATATCTAGGGCTTTAAAGAAGGACAGACACACAGACACACAGACACACAGACACACACACACACACACACACACACACACACAAACACACAAATGCCTCAAACATTGCAAGAAGGGGGAAAAGAGCTTGGAGTCCATTTGAAAAATACCCAAAGTTTTTGAAAACATTTTTCCTCTTCTTCCAATGTTTGATGTTTGGTCCTTCAAGTGGGAGGGGTACTTCACTCCAGATTTTGGAGCTTCCCAAACTTTTACTGCACAGATGGGTGGGGTGGAAGTTGTAACACCCCTGCAGCTGGTTGTAAGGGTGGGCAGACAGCTAAGCACCCAAATTTTATCATATGTCCAGGCGGGTAGAGTACTTCAATGGTCATAACTTTAGGCACAGGTCATAAGTCCTTTTGTTAAACAATCACTGAGTGAATGGTCATAAATCGAGAATTACTTATATAGTACATGGCCTTTTTTCTCTTTTCCCATTGCTTCCTTCCATTATTTGATACATTTGATTCTACAATTCTATTTTGTTCATCCTTTACTCTCAGTGAGATTTTCAGGTTTAATGATCAAGATTTTAAAGACAGCATTAAACCACATTTTAAAAATCTGGGATTTAAATTGATATTAAATCAACGTAGTCTCTTTCAGAGGTAACAAGGAATTTCATTCCAATGTACTGTCATAGTTATCATATGAGCAGTTATCATAGCAAAGTGATTGAAGGATAAAGTAGGTCAAATAAGTCATGTCATTCTTTGACAAAGTGACAAATTGGATCAGAGAAATTCTGTATACTTGGATTTCAGTAAGGCATTAAAGTAGATCACAAACTACTTCTTGGTAAGTTAGAAAAATATGGCATAGAGTACATCACCACCAGATGGATTTGTAACTGGCTGACAAACCACACTCAATGAGTATTCCTTAATGGAGCTACATCTGCATTGAGAGAATTAAGCAGTGGGTTTTGCCTTAGGCCCAGTATTCTTCAATATCTTCATAAAATATGTAGATGAAGGAATAGAAAGGGAACTCATTAAATTTGCAGATGACACCAAAGTGGCAGGAATAACCAACATTCCAGAACATAGGGTCAAGATCCAGATGGATCTCACCAGATTTGAACAATGGGACCTATCTAACAAAATGAAATTCAGTGTAGAGAAAAGTAATGTTTTACACTTAGGCAAGAGAAAAACCAGATATACAGCTACAAAATAGCTGAAACTTGGCTCAACAGCAGTAACTGCAAGAGGGATCTTGGAGTCTTAGTGGGCAATGACGTAAATATGAGCCAGCAGTGTGCTGCAACAACCAAAAAACCCAATGCAATCTGTGGCTGCATTAACAGAGGGATAGAATGAAGATCACATGAAGTGTTAATACTGCTTTATAATTACTTGGTAAGTCCACATTTGCAATGTTTTGTCTAGTTTTGGTCACCATGTTATAAAACAATGCAGAGACTATGGAAAGAGTGCAGAAAAGAGCAACAAAGATGATTGGGGGGACTGGAGGCTAAAACATACAAACTGTTGCAGGAATTGGGTATGTCTAGTTTAGTGAAAAGAAGGACTAGGTGTAGCATGATAACAATCTTCCAATATCTGAAGGTTGCCACAAGGAAGGACAACCTATTTTCCAAAGCACCAGAAGGCAAGACAAGAAGCAATGGATGGAAACCAATCAAAGAGAGACCCAAACTAGATCTAAGGCAACATTTCCTGATAGTGAAAACAATTAACCAGTGGAATGGTTTGTCTTCAGAAGTTGTGGTTGCTCTATCATTGGATACTTTTAAGAAGAGATTGCTTGGTCCATTGCCTAAAATGGTGTACCATTTCCTGTTTGAGAAGGGGGTTGGAATAGAAGACTTCTAAAGTCCCTTCCAACTGTTATTCTATTAAAGAATGGGACAGGATTCTAGCCCAGGACTCAGATAAACAACTATTTTAACCAATAGTTTGATATCCACATCAATTCTCACAGGACAATTTGAGTGAGTCATTCACACCACAGGCCCACCAGAAATGTAAAAAAAAACAAAACCTCTGACTACAGACCATTAACAAGATTCAGGGATTATTATTATTATTTTGTACTGATCTACCACAAGCAATTTCTACACCTTTCAGTGCAGTCTTTGAAAATTGTGATTTTCCTCTTTTAAAACCGACAGTTAATTATCTGAAAGGCTGTAATTAGCACAACGGTTCTATATTTGACCATGTGTCCTCCTGAACTTGTCAGAAGTACAGGTGTAATATTTTTATTCATGAATAATCCCTACCAAAATATAACCATCCTGATTATTAGCAGCACTTAAAAGATTGGGCAGACAGTAGTTTTGAAGCGTAGGTGGAGAGGAGGCCTCCTCTTGACCACTAAAGCGTCCAGAAACCACCCATCTCACATCTGGTTCAGTCTTGGCATTAGGAGCTAAAATAAATACTTGATAATCTTTAACTCAGTCTACATTATAAAATTAAACATGGCAGCTTTTGACAAAGTAAGAAAACAAAGTGCGAGTGGCAAGCAGCTGGCAGGAAATGTCTCTTGGGGAACATTTCTCCTTCCACATTTAATTAACAAAAAGAGAAAGTGTTTCTGAAACTAGCATAATTTGAAGAGCATGGATGGAGAAACGGGGGGACTTTCAGAGAGGTAAAAGCTATTGTAATTCTGTATCTGTGGTAACAAGGCAGAAAAAATACAGGTAATGCATAATACAGAGAAGGAAAAGTCAGCTGATGCATGGAGAGCTCCGAAGCCAAGCAAACTAACAGACTACAGGGAGTCCTTGACCTACAGCCACAATTGAGCCCAAAATTTCTCTCGCTAAGTGAGACCGTTGTTAAGCGAATTTTGCCATGTTTTTCTTGCCACCTTTGTTAAATGACTCACTATGGTTATTAAATTATTAACCCGGTTGTTAAGTGAATCTATCTTTCCCATTGACTTTGCTGGTCAGAAGGTTGCAAAAGGTGATCACATGACCTAAGGACACCGCAATGTCCATAAATATGAGTCAGTTGCCAAGTGTCTGAATTTTGATCACATGATGAGCATGAGTTTGTTGCAATGGGCAGAAGTGTGAAAGAAAGGTTATAAACCATCTTTTTCAGTGCTGTTGTAACTTTGAACCATTGCTAAGTGAACTCTTGTAAGTTGAGGACTACCTATATCCACTTTTCCAAACTTGGTGATCTCTTGGTGATTGGAAGCTTTAGGCTTCCAATTGTCTTCATTGGTGGCTCTGATTGGTTTAATGTGAATGGTACTGGAAGCCATCAGATCAGGAAAAAAATCACCACATATCTTCTAATACCTTAATATCTGAATTAAAGACAAACATCCTTCCAACTTAATGTTCCCATCAATTGTTATCTCTGGAAAGCCTAAAGCATGGGTCACCCACCTTTTGAAACTCAGGGACCACCAAACTCATAATTTAATCCTGCGGACCAGAGACCCTGGGAAATTCCCCCCCAATGACAGCAGGAAAATTCCCCACCCAGTTTTCCTACCAACTGATCATTATTTGGGATGATAGGATACCATCTCCAGCTCCGTTCTCAGCAGGAGAGAGAGAGAGGCTTTTGGCTTCATGCAAGAAAAGCAGAAGGAGCAGCAGAAGTCTTTCTTTCTCTCCTCCAAACTCTGCCAGAAATGAGCCTTTGTGAGACTGGTCGCGCCAGCATAGCCTCTTGGAGCAGGATGCCTTGCAGGATCCCAAAGACTCATTTCTGGTGGAGTTTGGTAGAGAGAAAGAAAGACTTGTTGCTTTTCTTGCATGTAGCCAAAAGCAGAAGAAAGAAGTGGAAAGAAGCATCCCAGTGGTCAGGCAAGGTGCGTGGGGTGAGTGGGGCAAGTTCCCCCCTCTGCCCTTTCCCCCTCCCCTCACTACCTCGTGTTGTTCCAAAAATTTTTTGCGGACCACCAGTTGGTGACCATTGGCCAAGAGGAGAAGTGTGAAGACAATTTCAATCTTGAGGGTGAAGGTTCATTCTCCAAACTTTGGGGTTGGTGTCAAAACATTTTATTACCAGGCTAGATAACATCTTCAGTGAAGTTTAGGGGATGTTCCTTTATTTATAAGGGTTTCAGGTGTGAGTGTCTATGATGGGTCAGCTGTGAATCATCAGTGAGCCTTGTGATGGGTTTTGTGGTAAGGAGACTGACAATTTCAATCTTCTACAGTGAACAAGATGTTCAAAGCAGCAAAACAGTTTCTCCACTACCCAATTTGTATACCCATCAGCTATGATGATGTACTTTGGACTACAATGCAGTGACTGGCTTTGTACAAACTAATGAGTTTTCTGCCTGAATGGGATTGGGACTTTATGGCTCTCTTTACCATGTATCACATAATATTTTGGAGCATTTTGGAGACTGGAGAAAAGAGGAAGGAGAAGAAGGTATTTGTGCCATTGTGAATAAAAAGCAACATCAGTCTTTCCTGGAGACAGTCAGCCTATTGCCCCAACAATCTGGGACCTCATTTTACCAAACCTGGAAGGATGGAAGGCTGAGTCAACCTTGAGCCTGGTCAGAATTGAACTCCTGGCAGTTGGCAGAATTAGCTTGCAATATTGCATTCTAACCACTGCGCCACCACAGTTCGTTGGATAAACGAATGGGGGGAAATTACCCAAATGCATTCAGAAAACCATCCAGATTCATCTGGTACATGAGTAGAACTGGGTCTCCACCTTTGCAGGGGTTTATGCCATTTAGATTTCTAGTGTTTATTCAGCTTAATTTAAGAGGCTGCTTGTTTTATACTGGGCTGGCTGCAATCAATTCACATAGCAAAGCTATCAATATACAATGCCATGGAAACATTCCTTATTCATCTGGTTGTTGTACAGCCTGATTCTGATTAGTGCTGAAAGGTTTCCCTGTTTAAGGGAGGTGTAATGGCATGTAGGGAAGACCTTGAGAGATGGGGCAAAGAGATGCTGCCAAGGGGACAGTCAGGTAAAAGACAACATAGCCCGTCAACTGTGTAGTGATCAGGGCAAGAGGCTCAGAAGAGACCCTTTCTAGTATTTTCAGACTGTAGAGGAGATGGGGAGATAAGATTGTACTTTCACACTTGCAAAATTCAGTCAGTGTAGCATTTCAATAAAATAGAATCAGCTCAATTGATTGTGATTCATTTCTGGTTTGCTCCATGAGACTGATATCAATCTTGTCAGTCTGAAAGTATAATCCTGCCGCTGGTCTCTTCTTTATGGACCAAGACACAAGGAAGACTCTTTTCTGAGACCCTTAACCTATCCACTATCCAATCGTGAACTACATTGTCTCTTAGCTGGTCATTCTTTGGGCAGCATCTCTTTGCCCAGTCTCCCAAGGTCTTTCCCATGTACCATTACAGGAAGACTAGAATCTGGGTCTCCTCACTGCTAATCCACCACATAATCAGCACCCTCAACTCTCAATGATTTATACCAGCTACCTGGGCTCATTTATCTTTGGAGCATCTCTACCAAAGAAAAACCCATGGTACCTCTGGTATTACAAATATGGGACCAGATACCCTCTGGTACAGGTTACTAGTCATCATGGAGCTATGGGTATTATCTAAATTAGTCAATAACTGGTTTTTGTAATCATTCTAATTTGTGTGGGTCTCCACCTTTACCTGTCTGGAGAAGAGCTTCATGAGATAGTGTGAGGTTTACTTCTATGAAATCAGAGGTGAAAATGGATACTTCATTCTCAAGGAGAGAGAGTGTCTAGTTTCCCTCCTGCCAGGTATATTTGCATGTAGATTTCCTCACCAACATGCTTCTTTTTTGCATGAACCCTGAAGACTAGTTGTTCTCTCTCTCTTTGCAATTTGAATGACCTACCCACAAGGAAACTCAGCCAAATACCATTTTCAAAATGGATCTGCTCCATAAATTTTTTTTGGGGGGGTGGGTAGGCTGGAGCAATAAATTCAGAGCAGTAGGAGGAGTAGATAGCAATAAAAATTGAGTTACAAAATGGGCCATATCCAGCAGAGGTCTGTAGAGAAATATATCCTTCCCTGCCCTAAAAATTTTCCCAGTATGGGAGACTCAGTTGAACAGCCACACGAAATACTGACTCCTCCATTCTGAGCCCCCCACCATGTGATTCATAACAAAACTCCTATTAAGAAGTTGGAAAGTGTTAGATCGTGGTGGATCGGTACCCAAAGAGACGCGAGACCATTCAGTAACATTCAGCTCTTTATTTAGATCAGTTTCAGTACAAGGAATAGGAGCTGTGGCAGTCCCTTTTTAAAGGCTTGCTGGCGGCTCAGTGGCCAATGACAGCACTTTGAATCTCCTGCAATCGGCTCAGCCAATCGCGGTAGCTTCTTAGCGCACCAATCACGGCCGTTCAGTTAGCCAATCCGGTCGCAGTCCGCATGGACCAATCAGGTGTTAGGATTTGCTAATATAGCACAGAAAGAATCTCAAAAACCATGTTCTGCTTAATTTTCTTGCCTTGTTGGTTCACTTGGCTACCCTCCAAAAATGAAAAAACAAACAAACATTAAAACTGGTGGGAAAAGCAACATTTAAATTTCAGTGTGCTATAGCTTTGCCTGACCTCCCCCCGCCAAAAAAGAGTTACCACATGGCTTTTTGCCATAGTATCAAGCAAAAAATATTACTTCAACCCATTAACACAGCTTGACAGTGTGCTATAATGCTATAATGGTGTAAAGTCGCACACTAAGTTCAGAGCAACAGAACACACTTATCTTGCTCTGAATATGGTGAAAAACTAAAGTACATCTCTCTGAATTTAAAAATGCAACTGGAGAATGAGGAGGAACATGTTATTTCTATGCTATTGATTTGACTTGTCTTATGCATTTTTATCATGCAAATACAGCTGTGGGGATGTTTCAGAGTGGTTAGAATTACTGGGTTTTCATAAATAAATAGCAATATTTTTTTGATATACATTTTGGCTCTTTCACTTTATTTTGTTTATGTTTTTTATGTAGCGATTTATTTCTAGTCTTTTTTTCCGTACTTGGTTTTCATATTATATAGCAGCCATCTGACCTTCAGAATTTTGTCCAGCTACTATTTTTAAAGTGGCAGTAGCTCATGAACTGGCTCCGATCTGTAAAATGGATTACTCTAGCATAAAATTTTGTAATTAGCAAATTGAAGCATGAAATAAAATGACAAAGATCTATGCAGCATCTATAGCAAACTCAAATTATACCCAAATGGTGACATATACACAATGGTGGAACTGCATAATGACATATTTGCTTTGTGATGTCTGATGGAAGTACAGAACTTATAGTTTTTGCATAATTGTGTCAGCAAACTTGGGTCACAATTTGTCCACTTACCCTACTGCTAAGGGACTAAAAGGAGAAAATTAGTAGAAGTTGGTAACCCAGGAATTGCTTTTGTTTTGTAGCACTAAAGGTGAAAGAGGATAAGCACTGGTTGAGAAATAAAATGGTAAAAATGAAGAGATTATCTTCAAAATGCTTTATCAACATAAGTGAGGGTTAAAAAAATGTCAAGATAACTTTCAAAGCTCCACCCCTTTTTGTGTGTCAGTGCTGTATAATCATGTGGTTGCAACTTCCAATGTGATGTTTTTTCACATATAAACACACACACACACACAAACACACACACACACACACACACACACAGTGAAGGTATCCCTGTGCCCAGGGCTTTTCATATATTTAGCACCTGAAAAATGTCCTTTTAAGCCTTTTTATTGACCAGAATCATTAACATAAGCTATCACTTCAGAAGAGGCACAGTTTGAAATAGGAAGATTCCCTAGGATCTTTCACTTTTGATTTAGACAGAAGGCAGAATATGCTTGAGCTAGGAGAGAATGTGATGTGACTGGGCCAAAGAAATGAGGATGTCAAACAGAAAAGGCCTCTATCCCTTGACAGATAACACAGGAGTTAGGGCAGGAGGCCATGGAGCTAGGAGACAAGTTGCATGGAATTTGTATCTCAAAAGAAAGAACATAACTTTTCACCATTTACATATGTGGTAATTACTACATGGGAGAGAGGGAGGGAGGAAGGGAGGGAGGGAGAGAATCATTAGGGACTTACTTTATTTTGCCAAATATTGCTACACCACATTGTACAATTCTTAAAACTTGAATATATTTATATCTTGTACAGATTTATATCTCATCCAGATTAACCAGTTTTTCAGTTTTAATTCAATGTTGGCAAAAAAGTAAAATTATGCATTATGTATTTTTCAGTAACCATTTTAGCCCTGTTGAATATAGCAATAGCACTTAAACTTATATACCATTTTACAGAGCTTTACAGCCCTCTTTAATTGATTTACAGAGCCAAGCTATTCCCCCCAACAATTTGGGTCCTCATTTTACTCACCTCGGAAGGCTGAGTCAACCTTCAGCCTGGTGAGATTTGAACTGCCAAATTGTAGGCAGCCAACAGTCAGCAGAAGTAGCCTGCAGTACTGTACTCTAACCACTGCACCACAGGGGCTTGTGCTATATTAAGACCTTAAAACAAACAAACAAACACACACACACACACACACACATATACACACACAGGGAGGGTCCTTCAGCTACTTTTAGAAGTATGCTACACTTCAATCTATTCCTCTTCGCATACATTTTTCTCGATAATTTCTCACCAAAACGTGGACATTTTCCAGTATGGTCCACTTGTACTGTGTTGTTTTTCACAAACCAGAAAGCAAGACACAAACAAAAATTCATCTCTATTATTTCTTCAATGATCAATCCAGCATAAAGCCAAATCTGCTGTGCACAATGGTACAATGGTAATAATAATGGCTTTGAATATATTTGCGCATATGCAAACCAGTTCATCTTTATACCTTGTTCCTCTAGTTTTTGTATAGATTTGAGTTCACCCTTTTCATTCAATATTTCACCATATCTAACTGTTTGTTCCTATATTATAGGATAAGAAAATGCTTCAATAGTCGATAACCAGACTGGAATTTTCAAATAACATTGTCTTTTAATCTTCTCCCAGTTTAACCACAGAGATTCCCGTATATAATGTCTTCTAAAATAGCCCCGTGTTTTAGTTCCTTTATACCATACAAAAGCATGTCACCCCAACAACAAATCATTTCCTTCTAATGTCAACAATCTAGTGTTTCTTAGTGTTATCAATTCCTTAACCCACATCAGATTTGTAGCTTGATAGTACAACTCCCAATTAGGCAAACCAAATCCTCCTCTAATTCTAGCATCTTGCAAAAGTTTTAACTTTATTCTCGCTTTCTTACCTTGCCATATATATTTCAACACAATTTTATTTAGATCTTCAAAGTAATCTTTTCCAAGCCTAATTGGAATTGTTTGAAACAAATATAAAATTCTGGGTAATATATTCATCTTGATTGTTGAAATTCTCCCTATTAGTGACAGTTGTAAATTTTCCCATTTTGCCAAATCTAGCTCTATATGCTGTTTAAGTTTGATATAATTATTCTCTTTTAATGTACTACGTCTTGCTGTCAAATATATCCCCAAGTACTTGATCTTATTTGTGACCTGAATTTTCAATAGGTCTGCCAGATCTTCCTTTTGTCTTGATAGCATATTCTTTGTCAAGATCTTTGTCTTATCTTTATTTATTTTCAAACCAGTCACCTTCCCATATGTCTCTATCTTTTCTATCAATTTTGATGCTGTTTCTAAAGGGTCTTCTAAGATGCAAACCAAATGCTTGCAGCTTAAATTCTTCCTTTTTGATTTTCATTCCTTTTACATTCTTTTCATCTCTAATATTTCTGTTTAGCACTTCCAAAGTTAACACAAACAACAAAGGTGATAGTGGGCACCCTTGTCTTGTTCCTTTTCTTATATTGATAGAGTCTGTCAGTTCTCCCTCTATCATTACCTTTGCCATCTGCTTATAGTATATAGCTTCTATTGCTTCAATAAATTTTCTAGCAAAACCCATCAGTTCCAACAGTAATAACATGAATCGCCAATTCACATTATCAAATGCCTTCTGTGCATCTAGGAATATCAGAGCCATTTGTTTTTCAAGATGTGCCTCGTAGTATTCCAAGGTATCCAAGATTACTCTCATATTGTCTTTAATTTGTGTCTTTGGCAGAAATCCATTTTGATCAGGATGGATAAAATTATCTAAATATTTTTTAAGTCTTTCTGCCAATATTGAAGCAAAAATTTTATAATCTGCATTTAGTAGAGAAATGGGTCTATAGTTCTTAATTTGTAATGGGTCGGCCTCCTCTTTTGGAATAAGTGTAATATAGGTTTCTGACCATGATTTAGGTATCTTCTTCTTTAACATAACTTCATTCATAACTTCTAGCAATGGAAGATTCAACTGTTCTTGTAATGTTTTATAAAATTCTGCCGGAAGTCCATCTTGGCCTGGTGCCTTTCCATTATTTTGCTTCTTGAGTGCTTCAGTTAACTCCATCATCGTCATATTGCTTTCTAACATTTTTTCAGTCTCTTTAGGTATCTGAGGTAAATTAGCATTCTGTAAGTACCGTTTAACTCTTTCCTCATCAATATTCTCTTGCATATATAATTTCCCATAGAAGTCTCAAATGATTTCCTTCTTCTCTTTACTACCATGGCAAATTTGGCCTTGATCATCTATTAATTGCAATATTTTCCTTGATTCTTTCTCCTTTCTCAATTTATATGCTAACTATCTACCTGGTTTGTTTGCGTCTTCAAAGTAGTTCTGTTTAGCACCTCTAATTTTCTTGCTAATTCTTTTTCTATTAGACCCATTTTATGTTTAATTATATCCATTTTTAGCTTGATGTCCTTTTTCTGTGGCATTTTCTGTAGCTCTTTTTCAAGTCTTTTATGCTCATCCTCTAAGGCCTTAGAGGCTAGTCTTTTCATAGTATTCCTTTTCCTTGTATAGTCTATTATCAAGCCTCTAACATATGCCTTCCTTGTATCCCATACAATCTGAATTGATGTATCTTCTTTATTGTTTTCTCTAAAGAAAAAAGGCAATTCTTTCTCCATCCACTGTGTGAAGTCTTTTTCCTTTAAAATAGTATTATTTAACGTCCATCTAGATCTTTTTTTTTTGTCCTTTCCATGTAATTGTCATTGGATTGTGATCTGCCCAAGTACTTGTTTCAATATTTATTTCTTGAATATTAGATATTAATTCTGTTGACATCCATATCATATCTATTCTGGACCATGATAAGTGTCTATTTGAATAGAAGGTGTATTGTTTAGTTTTAGCATTTCTTTTTCTCCATGTATCTTTTAAGTTTATTTCATCTACCATTTTAAAAAAAGATTTAGGGAAAGTCTTTCTGTTTTGCTTTATTGTTTTCTGTGCTGTATAGTCCAATTTATTGTCTATAATTCCATTAAAATCTCCCATCATAGCTATAGTAGCATAGTCGAGTTCGATTATTTTCATATGTAATTTTTTATAGAATTCTTCTTGTTTGTCATTAGGAGCATAAATTGCAATCAGGAGTGTTTTTGTATTATTGTCCATTATTTCCACCATTAGTATTCTTCCATCATCATCGGTATAAATCAATTTTGCTGGGGTGGTCTCTTTAATATATAAAACCACTCCTGTTTTCTTACATTGTGTCAAGGAAATAAATATTTTCCCTAATTTTGGCTGTACCAACAATTGTTCATATTGTTTTTTAATATGTACTTCTTGTAGACAAATTATATCAAATTTTAATTTCTCTAATGTGTGAAAGGTTTTCCTTCCATGGTTATATTTTATAGTTAGGTTTAGCAGCTCTCATAGATCTTAGTTCATGTTATTCTTTGGCTTCCACCTTTCCACCTACTGCACGTTCTTCTTTTTCAGTCGCCATTTGGCAGTCCTCTTGGAATTCAATTAGTGAGATTTCTTTTTCTGCCTCTTCCTCTTTCCCTCCAAAAAATTCTGTATAAAATAATTCTGCTTTCTCAATTGAGTCAATTCTATGTCTCTGTTCTTGCCATGTGAACATTAAACCTTCTGGAATCAGCCATCTATAATTCACCTCTTTTTTAAGTAGCATTTTAGTCAGGAATCGGTATTCTCTTCTCATCTCTCTCACTCTTCTGGGTATTTGTTTCAAGACCACAATCTCCTTATCTTTATATTTCAAAGTTTTCTCTTTTGCCACTTGCAATATTTGCATTTTAATGGCTTTCTTTGTAAATCTAATGTGAACTTCTCTTGGTAAGCTATTTCTCATTGCATATCTTGTGAAAACTCGATAAACCTCATGTATTCCATCCCTCATCTTCTCTTGAGTTATTTCCAAAGCTTCAGCCAGTATTTCTATCATTATGTCAGCTAAGTTTTGTCCTTTTTCTTCCTCTACATTTTGGAATCTAAGATAGATTTCTGATCTATCCATCTCCCATCTCAACATACCACCTTTATCTTATTCAACCACCATTAATCTATTATCAATATCTCCAATCTTCTTGTCTCTTTGTTTATCTTCTTCATTTTTTTTGGAATCTCTCATCATACTTCAACATCATTTGTTGGATGTTCTCCACTTTTTCATTGGTTTTCCCTCTTCTTTGTTTAATGTTCTCTGTTCTTTGTTCAATGTCCTCTGTTCTTTGTTCAATGTTCTCTGTTCTTTGTTCAATGTTCTCTATTCTCTTGTCAATATTCTCTGATCTTGCTTGAATATTTTGAATTCCTTGCATAATCATCTGCAGAGTCACTTTTTCTTGTTCTTTTTCTTACTTTAACAGGTATGATAAAGATTCTAAAATGGAAGGTTTCTATGATAAATTGACTGATTTAGATAAGATTTTGACAGGTACTGATGAAAAGGTGATTAAAAAACTGTATGGATATTTATTAGAAATTAAATTAAATTAGAAGAAGAACAAGTTAAAGAAACTATGATTGGTAGGGGGACGAATTTTGGATATGGGATCGATTTAGAGAAATGGCAAAAATTGTGGTCTCAAAATTATAAAATGACAATGTCAACAGCATATAAACAAAATTAGTATAAGATGTTTTACAGGTGGCATTTCCCCCCCAACAAGAATAGCAAGAATGTTCAAGAATAAATCTGAAAAATTTTGGAAATGTCCTCAGACACTTGGTTCATATTACCATATGTGGTGGACTTGTGCAGATGCTAAAAAATACTGGACTAAAATCCACATGTGGTTGGAAAAAATGACAAAAAAAAAACATATAGATTTGAAACCAGAGATATTTTTATTGGGAATTTTACCTGAAATATATAGTAAAGACTTGAAATACCTGATTGTAAACGTGTTGACAGTGGCTAGGATTGTATTTGCTAAAAACTTGAAAAATGAGAAAATACCATCACAGGAGGAAATCATTAAGAAAATATTGGAATGTGCTGAAATGAGTAGATTGACATTTGAAATTAGAGAACAGGAGGATAAACAATTTTATAAAATTTGGGATCTTTTCTATCAATGGTTAGATAATAAAATACAGTAATGAAATATGTAGACTTTTAGAAAATAATAAATATATAAAGATGTACTTCTTTCTTATTATATCTACAAAATGATTTTAGGATAGATTTGGGATGATAATATGAACTGTTATAAAACCAACGAAGTAAATTATGATTATCTTGTAAAACATGAATGAATTAAAGTATAGTCAAATGATTGATTAATAATGATACCAAGGTATTAAATTTTTGATTGAAAATATGAGATTATATTCAATGCAATTGTAATTGAAGATTATGAAATGGAAGCACAAAACAATTTGTAAATCAACTGGCACACTCTATGTACACATATGGAAGATAGCTTGATGTTTTTATGTTTAGTTTGTTTATGTTTGTTTTTAAAAACTAATAAAAAAATTTTAAAAAATAATGGCTTTGAATAATGGGTTATGTCAGGAAGCCCAAGCTTCTTAAGAATCTTCTTATGTGATAAAGAACAGCTTCTTCATACTGAAACAAAATGAATCTTGCTTGGTAAAAGCCATTTGAGTCTCACAGAGTATCTTAAATCTTGGGAGGTCAATCATAAAAAAAAAATAATAATAATGAACAAAATCAATAAAAAGATGTTGGTGTCAAATAACCCATGGTTGATGTATAAACATATTATTTCCCAGAATGAAGTGAAGTCAACTTCAGAACTCTGGCATGTGGACCTTAGATTTGGAATTTATTATAAATCTTGTCCTCTTTACAACAGATACATAATATCAGGACTGCTATCAGACATTTGCACAGATATATTCCAAACAACATATTCTAGATAATTATTATTTGCCTCTTCTTTTCCTCTTGAAATCAAGAACATCAGTTTCATTATAAAACATGAGCTGAATAGTTTAATTGGTGGTCTGATGAATGGTAGCGTATCTATTTCTGTCCTCTGAAAATTGCCCTTTATTTTTTTTAAATGTTATTGAAAGTTTTAATTACAATAGTAAAAGATAATAGAAACTAAAATAAACTATTTTTATAAGCTGCCCGGTGTCACTGTGAGTTGGGCAGCCATAATTTTCTTAGTACTTGAATAAATAATAGAAAGGCAGAATAAATGCGTGAGAAAAGAAAAAAAGGAATAAAAAACAGGTGAAAAAAATCTCCTATGAAAGAAACTTTCCAGCCTCATCATAACAAGTATAAACAATTTTGCTAGCTCTTCACCTCCTCTTAATTAACAGATAAAAAACTCTCTCTCCTATAATTCAAGTCCTAATTATAGCCAGATACAATAAATAACATCTTATTGCATAAAGCAAAAAGTCCAAACAGAGCCTTATAATAACATTCATTATCACATGTAAAACTCCTCATTCCATATCTTAACTCTTCATTATAAGCTAATCCACATTTAGAAGGCATAATTGGTCCCTGCATCCTAGTACAGGTAATCCTCAATTTGCAACACTTTTTTAGTGACTGGTTGAACTTACAGCACTGAAAAAAGTGACTTGTGTCCAGTTCTCACACTTATGACCATTGTTATGTGATCAAAATTGAGACACTTAGCAACTGGCTCATATTTATGATAAGTGCAGTATCCCATGTAATGTAATCACCTTTTGCAAACTTCTAACAAGCAAAGTCAATGGGCAAGCCAGATTCACTTAACAATTGTGTTATTAACTTCACAACTGCAGTGAATCACTTAGCAACTGTGGCCAGAAAAGTCATAAAATGAGGCAAACTCACTTGACAACTGTCCCACTTAGCAACAGAAATTTTGGGCTCAATTGTGGTTATCAGTATTTATATGAACAAAAGATTGAAATGTGACATAAGAGGGACAGTGTGGTGGTCATGGTCCATTGCCACAAAAGGTATTTAAAGAGAGTTCATAACAAAAAATAAGTTGAGAACCACTGATTTACAGCAAAAGAAACATAGGGCAATAATTGCAATCAATAGAGGTGCAAGAGATGAAATATATAAAGCTTAAATAGATATAAATTGTCAATTTTTAAAAATCTAGTCAGAATTATATAGCAAACCATACAATATATCTAATGAAGATATAAAGACATTTTAAAATTAAAACACCTTTTATATGCTCTTCTATCCGAGCTAGCGATTGAAAATGGCAAATGGTGAAATATCAGGATTGGATGGATTCCCTAATGAATGCTATAAAACATTTATAAATCCTTTGGTGCCAAAACTTTGACAATTGTATGATGAGATATTTGATAAGGAAATTTATTAGTGGCATTTAATCAGATTTATTACAATTATACCAAAAGTAGGTAAATATAGTGTGCAAATTATTGATTAATGTTGAAAGAAAGATATTAACAACAGTGTTAGAAAATAAATTAAAGCAAGTGGTATTGTTCATTATTAAGAATGATCAAATAAGGTTTATAAAAAGTAGACATGCAACAGATAGCACTGGATTAGATGTAGATATAATAGATTTGAATAAAGACACAATACAGCATGCAATATAAATAAAATATAATTTCTTCAGATATCAATACATGGGAGTCATTACACCTCACCTTTGGAGGAAAGGTAAATACTTTCAGAAATAACATTATTTCCAGATTAATTCATATTCTGAGAGGAATTCCAGTTCCTAAAAAATATTTTTAGAAAATTATGACTTCTAACAAATAATATTTAGAATTTGTTAGGCTCCATTATGTTTACATTAAAAAAGGATAATCTAGTTTAGCATTTTATTTTAGATGCAATAAGGATAGTACTTCTTTAAAATACATGTTTACTAAATTTGGCAGAAAGTAGTAGATATAAATATGATTGTGCAACAAAAGCTAAAATTTTCAGAGAGTAATATTCTCTTGAACTACATACCTAGTGCATGGAATTTACAACAGGACAACCTAAATAGATTCACTATGCCCTTATTATGGTCAAAAGACTGATGCTTCAGCATTCTGTAAGATGGGCAGAAAATAAAATTCATAAATAGATACATAGATGATAGATAGATAAAATAAAAATGGGAAATATAAATATATGGTCCCATTCACTCAATGGATTGATGATCTGATTGCATTTGCCATCTATTAGTCTATTTTTTTTTTTTGCCAAAAAAGAAAAATATTTTTGAATTTGTTATCAACTTTAATTTAAGACCCATTCATTTTAAGAAATATATGCATCTAAAATGCAAGAGTGAAATCATTCTCTTAGGCGAAATAGGCACATTTAAATCTGCATGAATTCATTTGTAAATAAATTCTGCTTGTAAAAATCTACCATATGAGAAACACAGCTGGAAGAACTCAAAATAGTAACAGTATCCCACAGAGAATAGTCATTTGAATCAGCTCATTCTTCCTTTGTGGGATAAAGGTATCTCTAGTCATCTTTGAAACAGCAAATAGCTGAAGAAAAATTAATTGAAATATTTCTTGAATTTATCAAAAAGAAATTTTTTTTGAAAGAGCATTCAATAACAATGTTATTATTACATTCTGGCTGACCTGGAACACCAGATCATTGGGGGTGGGGTGGGGTTTATTTGTTGGGGAGGAGGGGGTTGTCCCTCAATTGAAATTGGCTAAGAAATCTTGATTGGGCCTTTTATATTTTGTGGGTTGGATCATATAGAAATCAGTGGGATTAATTAGTTAACTGTTTGTTCGCAAAGTTTATTACTTGCTTTAATTTGTGAAGTCATACCTAAAAGTACAAAATTCAACAAGGCAATAGAACCTTACTGCAAGTGCAATAGAAAATAAATTTGCATGGATCAAACCAAACATCCCCACAAAACAGACAATGAGAAGGACCTTCTGGGTCAATTGAAACCAGGAGTGGGATTCAAATTTTTTAACAACCGATTTTGTGGGAGTGGCTAGGTGGGCATGGCTAGATGGGTATGGCCATGTGACTGGGTGGGCATAGCTTCTCCTTTTTTTTGCAGTTGATCGCCAGGAGCGGGAAAAGGAAATACCTTAAGGAGTGACTGGGGGGGAGAATGCAGTCAGCAACGTTGGACATTCACACAATGTCATCCATGCACGATAAGGACTGACTGGGTGGGAAGAGGAGGGGCAGGAAGAGAGGGGCAGGGCCAGCCAGGGACACAATTGGGCATTCATTCGATTGGTTCTCCAAATTGCGCAGAATCATAACAACCGGTTCTACAGAACCGGTCGGAACCAGTAGAATCCCACCCCTGATTGAAACTCACTGGGAGAGGCACTAATAAAGTCAACTGATTTTGATGAGTCTATTTTCATCATTCATATTTTTCTATATGAATGCATTCATATAGCCTGGTCCCAGTGAAATTTACAAGAAGAACATTCTGTGAGCAGGAAGCTGATTAGGTAACCATCTAAGCCCCTGTGGTCCTTCAGTCTTGCTAAGCTATCTATGGAATGGAACAGTATTTGTTCAGTTCCCATATCTATGCTAATCAATTCCTGAGGGAATAATGGATGGAGTTCAGTCTCTTCGTTCAGTATGCAGTCTTTTTGCAATGGAAATAATACCAAAATAAGCAAACCACAGGGTGAAAAGTCATAAAGCTTTAACAAGAGCAAGAAAGGTGATCAACAAAAGCTATTTAGCCCTTTCCTTTTCTTTGCCAAAGTTAATGGTAAAAGATCAATTATCAACTAGCATAACTATTGACTGTACTTATCATGCTCAAATAATGCATTAAGGTGACTGAAACACAGTCATTATTTTTCATATGTTCAATGTATAACTTTTAATAAGATGATAATATCCATGCACATTCAGAAGTAGAAAGGTCTTGCAGTGTAGTGTAGGTTATGCTGAAGACCAGAGGTGGTATTCAGCAGGTACTGACCAGTACTGGAGAATTGGTAGCAGAAATTTTGAATAGTTCGAAGAACCAGCAAATACCACCTCTGACTGGCCCTGCCCTCATCTATTCTCTGCCTCCTAGGGCTTGTTTTGTTGCCCTGCACAGGAGAACAGAGCTGGAAAGCAGGTTAGTGGGGTGGGGAGGGTATGGAATTTTGCAGTTACCTTCCCCCAGGAGTGGGGAGGGAATGGGGATTTTGCAGTATCCTTCCCTTGGAGTGGGGTGGGAATGGAGATTTTATGGCATCCTTCCCCTGCCATGCCCATCAAGCCACACCTACCAAACCACGCCCACAGAACAGGTAGTAAACATTTTTTAATCCCACCACTGCTGAAAATCCACATTCAGGTCAACCCACAGATCAGTTGGTGACTTTTACCCAGTCATTCTTTTTGAACCCAGTTTACCCCAAAGGATTGTTGTGGCACTGAACAAGGGAGTGCTGAAGTTTGAGCTGCTGAAGGAGACATTTCAATTCCTTAAAGAGAGGATGACAATATCTTGCAGAAAATAGCTTAGGCTATACCTCATCCCTGAATTATACAAGTAGATTTCTTGTTTTCATCTGCCCATCTTTTCTCCATTTTTTTTTTTTTTTTGGAAGTGGGGAGAGATTTGTAAAGAGAAATGAAAATTCACCTGATTTTATTTTATTTTATTTTATTTTTATTTTATTTTTTATTTGTCAATTGCTTACAAGATAATAGGTATAAGTAAAAACATAGTTATGAATACATGGATGCATATAATAAAAAATAATATAAAAGAAACAATAGGACAGGGACGGTAGGCACGTTGGTGCACTTATGCATGCCCCCTACAGACCTCTTAGGAAAGTGGTGAGGCCAATAGTAGACAGTCTAAGGTTAAAGTTTTTGGGGTTTGGGGGAAAAAAACTGTTATGTCTTTGGAACTGGTTGGAGTTCCCAACCAGGTCCACTGTTTAGGCGGGAGCATCAGCAGCTCCCATTGGTTGGCTCCGTTTGACAGTCGGCTATAAAAGCCGGCTGTCGAGCAGAGCCAGCCGTTGTTGTTCTCTAGCAGTCTGCCTTGTTAGCTGGCAGACTCAACAACCCTTTATTCCCTTGAATAAAGTCTACACTTGTATACTCTGGTCTTAGCCTCGTCTGTCCCTTCGCTCCACAACACTGGCAACGAGTGTGGGATGACTACAGGCTAGCCAGAAGCACCCAAAATCAAAAGAGCTGAAACCACGGCGTTTGGATCGTAGCTGCCTCGCTCACAGAGAGCTCGAGCTCAAACCGCTGTGATCAGAGCTGAAAGTCATGGCGCTGACAGCCTCAGCTGCCTCGCTCGCAAAAGAGCGCATAATTCAAACCGCTGCCGTTTGAATTCAAATCACGCAAGCGAAGCACGGCACTGTAGCCACAGTCACCAACGCTCCCCAAGGAGCACGAATTTCAACCGTTACCACTGAGCTGAAGTCATTGAAGCTAGTACGGCATTGTTAGCCACCGCCACCAACGCGCCCGGAAAGCGCGAAATTTAAACTGCCTTTCACGAGGTTGAAACTCACAGAGTGAGTCTCGGGCGCTGCAGCCGCAGCCGCCAGCGCTCGAAATAAGCGCAAATCCAAAGGGCCACGACCACCCAGAGAGACAGCCTATTCTGCCAAGAGTCTGAGGGTCCCAAAATGAATGCCAATCAGGCATTCCCACCGTTCAAACCCAGTGAGGAAAAATGGGACTCCTATAAGAACCGCTTCAATCACTTCCTGGATGCCATTGGCTTGGCTGATGCTGCGGAACACAGGAAGAAGTCATACTTCCTAAGCTACTGTGGGGCTGAGGTTTTCGACACCGCCACGGCACTCTTCGCACCACGTGAGATCAGAAATGTTCCGTGGAATGAAATACAGGAAACGCTCTCTAACCATTATTCCCCAAAACCTTCACAGATCGCAAGCCGTTTCGCATTCAGGATGAGGAAGCAAGCCGAGGGGGAATCCATCAACCAGTACATGGCAGCCCTGAGGACAGCCGCTCTTCAATGCGAGTTCAAGAACTACTTAGACAACATGCTTCTCGACCAACTTGTTTGCGGGGTAAGAGATAAGACACTCCAACAACGTCTACTGGCCAGGAAAGATCTAAATCTTTCCCAGGCGGTGGAGGAAGCCCTAGCCACTGAACTGTCCGTCCAGTCAGCGGCCAAGATTCAAGGCACCGCGCCAAAGCCTGGCACTTCCACCGTCCACTCAGAGGAGGTGATGAGTGAAGCTGACCCCTCTGAAATTGCAGATGTCCATCGCCTAAAGCAACTGAAACAGCCACAGGTAGGAGCGAGACAGAGAAACAGCAGTGGCCCACAACAGATCCCTTTGTGCCTAACCTGCGGGGGTTCCCATTCCCGGGCATCTTGCAGATTTAGAAACGCCAGCTGCCTTAATTGCCACAAGAAAGGTCACCTTGCAAGAGTCTGCCAGGCAGCACGCGCTCCTTCCCAGAAGTTTCCCTCATCTCCTAGCCTCCAAAGGCAAGTAGAAGACTGTTACATGTGTTACCACGCCAACCACATTTCCCAAACTCCTAATAAGATTAAACTCTCTCTCTCCCTAGAAGGTAAACCTTGTACCATGGAGGTGGACACCGGTTCAGCGCTCTCAATCATCTCCTGGGATACGCTGAAAAAGATTCAACCCAGACTGACCAGGAAGCAGCTACAAAAGTGCCACCTCACGCTGAGAGACTATCAAGGCAAGAACATCCCTGTCCTCAGGAAAGGCAAGTTCCTTGTTAAATTCCAAACCTTCAAAGGCCATTTGCCTTTAGTGGTGGTTAATGGTACCCTCCCTAGTCTTTTGGGGTTAGATTGGTTCCCCTCTCTTGGCCTTAATGTTACAGGGATTCATGCTGTCTCAACTTCCAATGTAGACACATTGTTCTCTGACTATTCCGATGTTTTCAGTAGCGAGCTGGGTTGCTACAATGGCACACCCATCTCTTTCTCTGTAGACCCCCAGGCAGTTCCTGTCCGCCTGAAATTCCGTAGAGTACCCTTCGCCATCCGCCCCAAATTGGATGCGGAACTAGACAAACTTCTCAAACAAGGGGTAATTGAACCCACAGATTTCGCCAAGTGGGAGACCCCCATAGTCACCCCACTAAAAAAGGACGGTAGTTTGAGAATTTGTGCTGACTACAAGACGACACTTAACCGTTATCTCCAGGTTAGCGCATACCCCGTTCCAGTCATCCAGCACCTATTGCACACTTTCGAACCCGGCACCATTTTTGCCAAGCTAGACATGTCACAGGCATATCAACAGTTCTCTGTCGACAGCCACACAGCAGACTTACAAACCATTGTAACACATAGAGGGGCATTCAGGTGCAAACGCCTCCAATTTGGCGTTAGCGTGGCCCTGGGTATTTTTCAGTTACTAATGGAGAGAATTCTCCAAGGTCTTCCAGGAGTAGTCCCCTATTTTGACGATATTTTGGTCTCAGCTATGGACAGGCCCCAGCTCCTCCAGAGGGTGAGGGCAGTATTGGAGAAGTTTAGACAGCATGGTCTCAAACTCAAACGGGAGAAGTGCACCATCGCCACTAGACAGGTGGACTTTTTAGGATATAGACTAGATGCCTCAGGCATCCACCCAGTGGAGTCAAAAGTAAAAGCCATCCACGAGGCACCCACACCTACCAATAAAACGGAACTACAAGCCTTCCTGGGTTTATTAAATTTCTACGCTTCATTCTTACCACACAAAGCTTCAGTTGCTGAACCTTTACACAGGTTATTAGATAAAGACGCTCCGTGGCACTGGGGCCCCAAGGAATCCCATGCATTTAAAGCAATCAAATCTCTGCTCACCTCTGAAGCCGTTCTAATTCAGTTCAACCAACGCCTTCCCTTGGTTTTGGCCGCTGACGCATCCCCTTTCGGGATAGGAGCTGTCCTAAGTCACAGACTTCCCAATGGCACCGAGGCACCAATTGCTTTTTTCTCCAGGACCCTTTCCATGACTGAAAGAAACTACAGCCAGATTGATAAGGAGGCTCTGGCTGCAGTAGTGGCAGTCAAAAAATTCCATGAATTCCTTTTTGGCCACCATTTTGAACTCATTACCGACCACAAGCCACTTTTGGGACTTTTATCGGGGGATAGGCAAACTCCACAAGTTCTGTCCCCCAGGATGACCAGATGGACATTGTTCCTGGTGGCCTATTCGTTCAAGCTGGTCTATCGCCCTGGTAAGACTTTAAGCCACGCAGATGCTCTCAGCCGCTGCCCCTTGCCGACCCCAGTTGAAGACCCAGCTCCGGTGCACGCGATCTTCGAAGTCAACGAACTTAAGCTACCTGTAACTGCTGATGACATCGCAGCACACTCCAAGAAAGATAAAATAATCACCCAGGTTCTGGACTGGGTGGGAAGGGGGTGGCCGGAAACAAAGTGTTCAGTTGACTTTGTCCCATTTAAAACGCATCAACAGGAACTATCAAAACTCCAGGGATGCCTGCTGTGGGGTACCAGAGTCGTTATCCCATCCACTCTTCGCGTCCCATACTGAAGGTACTGCACGAGGGCCATCCAGGTATCGTGCGAATGAAGGCGTTGGCTCACAGTTACGTATGGTGGCCCGGGATGGACGATCAGATCGCAGAGTGGGTAAGCTCCTGTAAACCCTGTCAGGAATCTAGAGCAGCCCCACCAGCAGCCTCACCCACAAAGTGGGAAAGCGCCAATGCCCCTTGGTCACGGTTACACATCGACCTGGCCGGGCCTGTGCATGGCAAGACTTTCTTGGTGGTCGTGGATTCGTATTCTAAATGGATAGACGTTGCCTTGCTCCCCACGACCACCATGCAGGCAGTTGTCAAAGCCCTGACCCGACTTTTTGTGACTCATGGGCTCCCAGACATGATAGTCTCCGACAACGGGCCACAGTTCTCGTCCTGCGATTTTAGCAGGTATGTCACGAATCTGGGCATCAGACACGTCCTCACGGCCCCCTTTCACCCTGCTAGTAATGGGATGGCGGAGAGAGCCGTCAGGTCGGCTAAGGAGGCACTAGCCAGATTCGGTCAGGAAAACTGGCATTCCAAGTTATCCCATTTTCTCCTCAGCCAGCATACAACCCCATGCACTAGCACTAACAAATTCCCGGCTGAACTCTTAATGGGGAGATGTTTAAGGACTACTCTTGACAGGCTGCATCCTCATTATTGCCCTGATACCCCTTCGGGTTCTGACAGCCAGGTGCGAGACTTTGCCTTGCAGGACCCGGTCTTTGCAAGGAACTATGCGGGGGATCCATTGTGGGTGCCAGGACAGATCGTGGCTATCACCGGTCCAAGGTCCTACCGGGTCCAATTAGAAGACGGTCGTGTGTGACGGAGACACCTGGACCAACTACGCAGGTGGCGGAGTGACCAGAACAGTGGTGAGCCGGATCCATCAGCCAGCCCTCGAGTCCTCGCCCAGGTTCCAGAAGGGAATTCCCTGAGGGACCAGACATTCCCATTCGAACAGAGTGAGCCGAGAACGGACCTAGACTGCCGACCCGAATCTCCATCACATCCACCCGGCAGGAGCACCGACCATCCAGGCCGAGACGTTCTACCAAGCCAGCCCAAACGAGGGGAGACTTCTCATTCCCAGGATCCAGTGCCAACCCTAGAGGACTCCACGGCAGCCTCGGAGCTGTGCTCCTTGGACTCGATGCCAACCGGCAGTTCCCCTGGGCTTCGACATTCGGGTCGCCAGCGAAGTCCACCATCATACCTCAAAGACTATGCATGCGCCCAGCTAGGGGGGAGGGGTGTTATGTCTTTGGAACTGGTTGGAGTTCCCAACCAGGTCCGCTGTTTAGGCGGGAGCATCAGCAGCTCCCATTGGTTGGCTCCGTTTGACAGTCGGCTATAAAAGCCGGCTGTTGAGCAGAGCCAGCTGTTGTTGTTCTCTAGCAGTCTGCCTTGTTAGCTGGCAGACGCGACAACCCTTTATTCCCTTGAATAAAGTCTACACTTGTATGCTCTGGTCTTAGCCTCGTCTGTCCCTTTGCTCCACAACAAAAACCACAGAGTCAGGTAGAGTATTCCAGACATTGACCACTCTGTTTCTGAAGTCGTATTTCCTGCAATCAAGTTTGGTGCAATTACCTTGAGTTGTATCTATTGTTTGCTCTTGTGTTGTTATGGTTGAAGCTGAAGTATTCATTGACTGGTAGGACATTGCAATATATAATTTTATATACTATACTTAGATCAGACCGAAGTTGGCGTAGTTTTAGGTTTTCTAGGTCTAGAATTTCGAGTCTGGTGGCATAAGGTATTCTGCAACAAGTAGAGGAGTGGAGAACTCTTCTTGTGAAATATTTCTGAACTTTCTCAACTGTGCTAATATCAGATACGTAATGTGGGTTCCAGACTGATGAGCTGTATTCGAGTATTGGTCTAGCAAATGTTTTGTATGCTCTAGTTATAAATGTAATATGACCAGAGAAAAAGCTATGTAAGATTAAGTTAACAACTCTTAATGACTTTTTGGCTATGTAGTTAAAGTGGGCTCTAGCACTTAGGTCATTTGAAATGAATACTCCAAAATCCTTGACAGAGTTTGGATCATCAACAAGGTATTGACTATTCAGCTTGTATTTTATTTTCTGATTTTTTTTTTTTTTGCCAATATGTAAGACAGAGCATTTTTTGTTGAGATTTGAAGTTGCCATTTGTTTGACCATTCTGAAACATAGTCAAGGTCTTTTTGAAGGGTAGCAGTATTGTCTGTGGTGTTGAATAGCTTTACATCATCAGTGAAGAGAATGCAGTTGCTCTTGATATGATCACAGAGGTCATTTATGTAGAGTATGAAGAGAGTTGGTCCTAGAACACTGCCTTGGGGGACACCACTATTGACAGGTACAGAATTTGATGGGACGCTCCCAATTTTGACCATTTGTTGTTTGTTTGACAGGAATGCTTCTATCCAGTTATGCAGGTGTCCAGAGATACCGTAAGGTTTTAGTTTTAGTAGTAGTTTGTAATGTACTACTGAATCAAAGGCATTACAGAAGTCTACGTAGATTGCGTCTGTTGCTTTGCCCTGATTGAGTTGTGTAGTCCATATGTTTTTGCAGTGTAAGAGTTGCAGATTACATAATAGTTTTTTTTCCTAAAACCCAAACTGTTTATTAGAGAGTAGGTTGTTTGTTTCTAAGTGGAGGATGATGGATTGGTTCATAATTGATTCCATGACTTTACAGGTGATGCAGCATAAGGAGATTGGTCTGTAATTTTCAACCAGGCTGGGGTCTCCCTTTTTGAAGATGGGGATGACCATGGCTTGTGACCATAGTTTTGGCAAGGAGCTGGTCCTGCAAGATTTTTCAAGGATTATGCTTAGAGGCTCGGCTATGGCAGTGGATAGCTTTTTTAAGAAGTAGGCACATATTCCATCTGGTTCAATAGATAGAGATGGTTTTAGATTGCGTAGTGCTTTTTCAACATTGTCTTCTGTAAAATCGACATGTATTAGATCATTGTAGTTGTCTGTGGTTCAACTAGGCAATACTAGGCATGATCCATTGCTTTTTACAAATACTGAGCCAAAGAATGTGTTAAAGAAGTTGGCTTTAATAGTATAATCATTGCAGTCTTTACCATTAGATCCTTTCAGGGGTGGGATGGACTTTGAGTCTATTAGTTTGTTGTTTACAAAATTGTAGAAAGCGCGGATGGAATTGTAGAAGGTTTTCTTCTTGTTTAATGTGATAATTAGTACATTCAGTTTTTATCTGGTGGCATAAATGCTTTAAGATAAATTTTTTAGGATAAATGTTTTAGGATAAATCTTTATCCATTCCCAAAATACAATCTTGGGATTATTCTATATTAAGAATAAGAAAAATGAAATTTTAGGATTATTATTTCATTAGTTAGAGTTAGACATGTGAGATCTTTCCTGTTGATGGCTCTTAAAATGCTAGATTTTGACTAACATGCTTTCTTAATAAAAAGGAAGAATACAGTATAGAATATTTGCTCAGATTTAGCTCGAGGCTAGATGGTTTCTGGACTGTAACGGATTCAGAAGACAGAGACAAATTAATTTTCCCCTTCAGCAGTGATAATATATTTGGAACAGATGTTTTTAGATATCTAAATTATACTTCTAACTGGAATATTTTCTATCAAAGCAATATCTGAGCTCAAGGCAAAAGGATGTAAATAGTCAGTGGCATAGACATTTCAAAAAGCATTCTGTAAAAAAAAAACAGCAGTGATGGATTAAACAAAATTTAGTCCAAGGTTGATGTACTCTAGATTTCTTCGATTGAATTGTCATCTGGACCCAGGAAATGTGGCTTCTCTATCATCGTATCTGTTTTCTGGAATAAGGGTCCCTCTGAAATACAAATGGCTCCCATCCTATTAAATTCAGAGCCCCATAAAGAACTGACTCTTCTCACAGGCCTTGGGCTGGAGTGGTGAAGCCTTGTTCATTAGATGTTCATTAGATTGGTGGGGTTTCTTTCAGGTTCTGTCTTTTTCTTTTGATTGAGTTTGGCTTTGATGTTTCTTACTGTTGTTTTTTTTAAATTATTTGACATTTTGCAAACTGCTCAGAGTCATTTGAACCTGGGTTGCCTGAGATCAAATCAAGTCAAGTCAAGTCAAGTCAATCAATAAGTGTGGAATTATGTGGAAGAGTTTGGGGAACAGTTAGGAAAGACATCTCAGTGACGGTGATGAAGAAAAGCAACTTCCAGGAAATGGCCTGATACAATATTGTAAGGGAAAATAGCAGTACCTGCTGGGAAAGGGAATGTCAAAAAAGACAGATAGTGGTCAGAAAGGCATAGTTGAAGCCCTATCACTTAATGTTTTTATAGAACGTTAACAATCCCACTACTATGGTTGCCATCTTAATGCCTTTGACTCTATTCCTTGAAGACGCTACTGGGAGTGAACTGAAGGAAGACATACCGAAGGGTGAGATGGTGGAAGCAATCTCAATTAAATAAAGGGTGTAGGTCAATCTCTGAGCTGATTGCAAAAATACTACTTGAAACAAGACTAAAAGTCATAGGATGCACAAAGCAAATATTGTGTTGTTGAGAGCAGAAGCACAATTTCTGACAAGGCCCTCAGAAAAGGCCTAGAAGGAGATTTCTGTCCACACATTTTCATAAGAACACATGAAACTGGCATTTTTAAAAATATACCTATATCATTGGGACATTGCTATTTATGTGGCTTTTGCTATAAATAAACAGGTTGTATTTACAATACACTGTGTATACATACATACCAAAAATAAGCAATTGGGAAACTAGTGAAAAAGCAGAGGAGATAATAAAAGAAAGGATCATAAAGATATTTTTATAGGTATTTGTACTTTCCAGAATTTAACAGTATTGTACAATGGACAAGAAAAAAACTGTATTCTATGACAAACTGAAATAAAATGTGTCTACTTAATAAAGAAAAAAACCCAAGTTTCTCAACTTTCATAGGTAGTCTTAACTTAAAAACATTTGTTCAGCAACTATTTAACAACATGAAAAAAGTGACCAGTGACTACCAGCTGCATTTACATGTGATGAAATTACAGGTGCTTGGCAACCAGCATTTATTTAGAACAGATATAGTGCCCTGTGATCATGTGATCACCATTTGTGACCTTCCCAGATGACTTCTATCAAGTCAGGTCAATGGGAAATGCTGGATTTGTTTTATTTATGCATTTAGAAAATTTATATCGCTGCCAACTCACACATGGTGACTCAAGGCAGCTTACAAGGAAATAAAAACACAATACAAAGGAAATAAAAATAATAAACAGAAATATAGCAATAGCAATAGTACTTAGACTTGTATACTGCTTCACAGTGCTTTATAGCCCTCTCTAAGCAGTTTACAGAGTCAGCATGTTGCCCCCAATATGTTGGGTCCTCATTTTTCCTACCTCAGAAGGATGGAAGGCTGAGTCAACCTTGAGCCTGGTGAGATTTGAACTGTCAAATTGCAGGCAGCCAGCAGTCAGCAGAAGTATCCTGTAGTACTGCACTGTAACCACTGCGCCACCATGGCTCATAAAATAATAACCCCCCCACACCACACCCCAGCGATAACACACATTTATATTAGCCATTTAAGGGGTTCCATCCCACTCTGGTTTAATCATCATATGATTATCCTAACAGCTGCAATGATTTACCTAACAACCAGGGCAAAAATGGGTTGTAAAATAAGTGATGACTCTCTTAATAACTGCCTTGCTTGAAATTCCCAACTGTGGTCATAAGTTGAAGACTTATATCCAGATATACATCCAGACTATTCTTGTATGCATTGTTTTGATGTAGTTTTTAAAAAATGCTACATTGGCATCTGAAGATAATTACACAGGCACCTTTGATAATGTCTTATTCACTAAAACCCAATTAGCAGAAGAGATTGAAAATAGAAGCTGAAACCATTTCTAAGATGAATGAGAGCTGTTCATTCAGAATCAATATTGCAACAGAAACAGTAGGTATATCAATTAAGCTGTGTTGATTGTTGTTGTTAAAAAAAGTTTCTATCCATCTGACCATATCTCTGTCTATGTTAATATGATGTTTCAGTACCATAGATTACATTCAAATATTTTAGGACAAAATGGTGAGATTATAACAGAATGATCTCTTCTCTTTAAAATAATGGGTTTTTTTTCCCCATCTCATTCAAAACATGGTATACTTATTATAATTGATATAATGAGCTGCTCAAGTTGTATGTTTTCCATGTCTGCCCAAAGAATTTGGGATGCAGAACTTGAGATGCCTTTTCTTATCCAAATTGCATGATATTGAACTCAGATGAAGATAACCCTATACTTTCTTCTGACATTTAATGGAGCTTCTCTCTTTTTCAAAATTTGGTATTCCAATTGTATATTTAGTTGTAATATTTCATTGCCACGTGCTATATTCGTGGGTGTCACCTTCTGTTAAAATCCCCCAGGCAACAATTTATTTACTTTTTCTAGCTTTGTAATAGAGGAGGGAAGTCTAGAAAATGTTATGTGTGTATATATGTATTTGTTTAAGGCTGCTTGTCTACATTAGCTGACTGTTTCTTGATGTTTCTCCATAGAAACTGTATGATTCAGAAGGCTCTTATACTAGATAAACTTATCAAGATTTAGATAAATGGCATGCTTGAAGCTGTAGAGTCAATTCTTATAGGTGAGTTAAGAAAAAGCAATATCACAAAAACATTGCAATTGTGTGTGTATCTGTGTCTGTGAGATGAAAATCAACTTCAGTTCATATTCTTACCATATCAGAAATAATCTTATAGAGAAGCAATGTCTACATTTATTGTTGTATGAAAAAGGGAAACATATCCCATACTAATGTTCTCATTTGTGAGACTGCTCTTTTTAAATTGATCATTTTTTGAAATATCAATATCTACATCTATAGCTATATCTATATATGGATCTTTGGTTATTCGGGTTTTCTCCTGCGTAAAATTGGAAGCATCCTGGCGATCTCATTCATCATCTTCAGGCTTGTGTCTTCGGCTTTGTGCTTCTCAGAGTAATGTGAGCTAGGAAGCTGTTTCTTCCTTTTAAGTGATAGTGGGGGTGTGACTTGATTGGGTAGGGGCTTGGCTGTATTCTGATTGGTTGGGGGGTTGGCTGTGTTCTGTTTGGCTGGGGGTGTGTTATCTTCAGGTGGGGGCTTGGTTGTGCTCAGGTTAGTCTTAGTTGCTAGGGGATTTGAGCTGGTGAGCTGTGATCCTGTTTGGCTTCGCGTTTGTGGTCATGCCACATCATCATGGTGGGCGTCTGTTCGCTTCATGTATGGGTCGGAGGGGTTTGAAGCGGGTAGTGATGCAGCTGTGCTATGGCTTCTGGTCCGTGGTCATGTCTCATCATCTGTGTGGCTGTGAGTCTGCTTTCTACGTGGAAGTATGGTGGTAGCATCTTGTGTGGCCCTCGTGGGTGTGGGTCTGGTGTCATTCTTCATGTTAGGTACTCGTTTGTTCATGAGGGTGGTTTTCCAAAGGGCTGGTAGGTGGGAGGTATCATCTCATTTATTCATGCTGTGTGAGCATTTTTCTATCTCTATGGCTTCTCTGATTATTCTGTTGTTGAAGTGTTCAGTTTTGGCGATAGTTCTGGTATTTTTAAAATCAATCTCATGTTCTGTGGCTTTGAGGTGTTGGACCAGGGAAGAGGTCGGTTCTTATTTTTGATTGAGTTCTTGTGTTCTTCAAAGCGTGCACTTATTCTTCTGTTGGGGCAGGCAGTGCATGGGATTTCATATACTCCTTGGTTTTCTAACTCAATTCTGTCTTTAGGGTGTCTTAAGATGGTGGATATTTTTCTGTTTGTGCAGAATGCTGTCTTAATGTTGTGTTTTTGAAGGATCTTGCTGATTTTGTCTATAGTGCCTTTTATATATGGGAGGAGGGCTTTGCCATTCTCTTGTCCTCTATCTTGGATTTTGGTTGGGGTTTCTTTTTGGATTAGTTGGGTAATCTTCTTTCTTTGGAATCCATTGGCTGTTAGTACGCTAGTGAGAGTGTGTAGTTCGGTTTTTAGGTGTTGTTCGTTGGCTAAGCATTTTGTTCTGGAGATGAGTGTCTTGGCTACGGAATTGATCTGTGCTGGGTGGTGGTGTGAGATTGCGTGTAGACAGTGGTTTGTGTGTGTTTTCTTCTAATAGATGGTGTGTCCTAAGGAGCCATTGGATTTTTTGTATGCCAAGCCATCTAGGAAGGGAAGTTGATTGTTAGCTTCTGTTTCCATGGTGAATTGTATTTTGGGGTGTAGGCTGTTGAGGTGTGTGAGGAAGTTGTTCAGTTTTTCTTTCCCATGTGGCCAGATTATGAGGGTGTCATCTACGTATCTGAGCCAGAGTTTGGGTTTGTGATCATATTTTTCTAGAGCTTGTGTATCAAAGTGTTCCATGTAGAGGTTTGCGATGACAGGTGAAAGGGGTGATCCCATGGGTGCTCCTTCTATTTGTTTGTATTTTTGTCCATTTGTATTTGTATTTTTGTCCATTGTAGGTGAAGTATGTATTGGATAGGCAGAAAACCTGAATAACCAAAGATCCACATACAAATACCCACGAAAACCTCAGCTATATGTATGTTTTCTTAAGTTTTTGCAGGTATTTAT